>NC_133751.1:14246803-15446803 GCF_036562045.2 Rhinolophus sinicus | reverse complement strand
CTAGTATTTATTAAGTGCTTTTTGTGCATTTAGTAATTGATTATGTCCTCTGGGAGATGCAGAACTCTAAGATGCTGGGTAGCTTAAATGAAACTAAATGTTGCTTTGCTTTCTCAGCATTTTTTTCCTGCTGAACATTTCCCGATAATATCAAAAGTGCATCCTGAGCTTAAATTTGTTTTATTATGGTTATTATCAAAATTAAAATTTATAATTTAAGAGAAGGCCTATACATTTTGCTACCTTCACCTATGAACACTAAATTGTTTATGAGGCAGAAACAATTTTAAAGAATGAAAGAATGAATATGAGTATATGTGTAAGATTCATAGAACTCATGTTACAAATTACTATGTCTTCAGGTAATTTTTTTTTGTAACAACTATGCGTCTAATATAAAAAATATTTAATGAGGTAAACAAAAGACATTTTACTTTGTTTTATGTGAGTATTAGAATGATTGAGACATTCTCTATGGCTTAGCTATGTCTGAAGGCAAAGAAGTTTCTATAATTGAAAGATAAATGTGAGTGTATTTTAATTAACCAAAGTTATGAACTCTTTTTTTATCTTTTTAATTTTTCAATTATAGTTGACATTCAGTATTATTTTATATTAGTTTCAGGTGTACAACATAGTGGTTAGGTATTTACATAATTTATGAAGTGATACCCCTGATGAATCTAGTACCCACCTAGAACTATACAGTTAGCACAATATTATTTACTATATTCCATATACTGTACTTTACACCCCCATGAGTACTTTGTAACAACAAATTTGTACTTCTTATCCCTTCACCTTGTTCACCCAGCCCCCCCAAATCCTCCTCCCATGTGGTAACCATTGGTTTGTTCTCGGTGCCTATAAGTCTGTTTCTATTTTTGATTGTTTGTTGTTGTTTATTCTTTTCTTTAGATTCCACATATAAGTGAGATTATTTGACATTTGTCTCTCTCTGTCTGACTTATTTTACTTACCCTAATACCCGCTAGGTCCATTCATGTTGTCGCAAATGGTAAGATTTCTTTTTTTTTTTTTTTTTTTTTACGACTGAGTAATATTCCATTGTATGTATGTACGACTTCTTCTTTATCCAATCATCTATTGATGGGCTTTTTGGTTGCTGTTCTCAACATCACTGATCATCAGAAAAATACAAATTAAAGCCATTATGATATATCACCTCACACCTGTCAGAATGGCTATCATTTGACTATCACCAATAAATCAAAAAACAAGTGTTGGCTCAGATGTGGAGAAAAGGGAACCCTTGTGCATTGTTGGTAGGAATGTAAATTGGTGCAGCCACTATGGAGGAGCCTCAAAAAATTAAAAATAGAACTGCCTTATGACCTAGCAATTCTGGGTCTTTATCCCAAGAAATCCAAAACACTAATACGAAAAGATGTATGCCCCCTTATGTTCACTGCAGCACTATTCATAATCGCAAAGATATGAGCTCTTACAAACATACTTAAATTATAGTTTGAGAACAATTTAAGACAAAAATTAACTGCATTTTTCAAGCTTTCACACAATGACCCAATAACTTAAAAAATCTACATGTCCACAAAAAAGACATAACCAAATATAAGTAACATAATTTATTCAATTTTGGAGTATTGTGTTCTTCAATTCTTGCATTTTTATCATACAAAGAAATTAGGGTTTAACATTTGGGGACATAAAATTCTGTCCTCCCCTTTCTGTGCTGATCATATTAACTTTTTTTTCTGTCCTTCACTTTTCACAAGAATTTGCCTACAACAAGAATTGAATATTGACAGAGCAGGAGCTTGGGAAGGGCATGGGTAAAATGTCAGGAAACGTGGTTTCCAGTCCCCACTTTACCTCCTTTATCGCTGGGACCTTGGGCAAAGCACCTAACCTCTCTACTTCTCTAAAGAGAGTGTATTCTTGTTGGCCTCTAAGATGGCTTTTTGCTCTGCAATTCTCTGGATTTGTGGAATCCTTGACAATTCATTCCAGGGTGAGATTTCATCTCATCTAAGTGCAACCCTCTTCGGCCTAGCACTTCACTGATGAGAACAAAGGGAAGTGGTTTAATATCATTTGGAATCCTAAATTTTGGCGATTCTTCTCATTGTGTCAATATTAACTGTATTCATATCTTTTTTTTTTAAAGGGCAGTTTTTATTAGGAAATCACTTGGCTTATATAGTAAGATAGAAGTAACATTCAACAAGAGTTGGTTATCTTCATGCATAAGGATGAATGGGACAAATGGTGTCTTTTTGCTGAGTCGAATATTCTGGGTTCAATGTAGTTGGAAGGAATGCAGGACAACATCAGGGTTTATCCTGATAGCATTTACCATACTCAGAGTGTAAGTTCTGTAATATGCATTTGACATGTTAAAATTTCCACCGTTGTCAATCTCTTCTAAAGTAAGCTTTACTGAAGCACAACTTACATGCAATATAATGTACACATTTTGAGTGTACAGCTCTATGAGTTGTGACAAATGTATAAGCCATGTTCTATGGTTGAGTTGTGTCCCCCTCACACAAAAAATGATATGTGGGAATCCTAACCCCTGGTACCTCAGAATGTGACCTTATTTGGAGAAAGCGTCTTTAAAGAGGTAATAAGTTAAAAAGACATCTTTAAGGTAGGTCATAATTCCATATGATTAGTATCGTTATAAAAGGGGAAATTTGGATACAGAGACGTGCGCATAGGGAGACCATTATGTGAAAACCGGTGTTAACTGCCACAAGCCAGCAACCACCACAAGCTAGGAATGGGAACTGGATTGGAACCTCCTCTATCTAGTGACTTCAGAGGGAACATCGGCCTGCCAATATCTCGATCTTGGACTTCTAGCTTTGAGAATTGTGAGACAATCAATTTCTGTTGTTTAAGTCACTCCATTTGCGATACATGTTATGGTAGCCCAAGAAAAGTGATATGCCATGTAATCGTCACCCCCAAAAGATGTAGACTATCTCCATCACCCAATTACTCTCTATTTCACTTTCTCCTGTCTCCTCTCCTTTTCTCAGAGTGTAACAAAAGCCATAAGGCTAGAACAGTGGCTTCGGATTGTCTCCATTGGATGGAGACGTTGACAAATAATAGACATTTTTACTGTATCATGTAAACATTTTAAAATAAAGTCTATTTTAATAGCATTTCTATGTACAATCAAGTGGTTTTAAATTCCATACTCAAGGACAAGAAGACTGACAGCTGAAAATCAGGAAGCTGACACCATTTTGAAGGGAGAACAAGTAACATGTACAACGTGGGAGGGGTAGGAAGGAAAACAGAGAGAAAAGCCTGTTGGTGGTGTCATGATGATGCTAATCCTCTGTCAATGATTAATGTGCCTAATAATTGCTCTTAATAAATAGCATTGCTGATGAGCCTGGTGTTCCAAATTCCTTTTGGCTTCTCTGTACTTTATCATATTTTACTATGATTGGAAAGCTGTTCAATCTGGAAGTAGAATATTCCTTGTATGTTTAGGGAGAGAAATGCAAACAGCAACAAGGAAGAAATGAAATGAAATAGAAATAAAAAAATGTCTCATATTATCGTCATGTAGTCATAATTGTAGTGTACATTTGCAGCACCTTACACTCTACATTTCACTTTCTTATTTTCTATTTATTACAAGAATGAGAAAGCAAGCATTATCACCCTCATTTTACAGATAAAGGAATTGAGTCCCTGAACATTTAAGATTTTATCCAAGATTTTATAAGTCGAATATCCTTATCTTGACTTTTGGTTTCTTAACTCTTCATTCAGGGTTTCTTATTCCACTGTGATTTTCTTTAGAGTGGCAAGACTATGTATAACAAATCATTTGAGGGTTAGTAGAGAAAGACACTGTTTTTTCCTAAGCCAATCGCCTCTCCTGTATTGCATCTCACACACTGGAAATTCAGTGGTAGTGGTGAGAGCTATCATGCAATGTCGTCAATTTGATCAAATTCCATCACTCTCAGACTTTGTGTAAATTTTCAGTAGGTACAGGTTGCTGTAACCACTTCTTTCCTCCATTGTCCCTGACTGTACCTGTCTTGGGCATATATTCATTTACTACTTAAGTATCTGATTGGTCACTGGAGTTTCACACACCTCATTCTTTTGGCTTGGAAAGTGATAATGGCAGTAAAGAAAAACTGGAACAAGAACCTAACAATGTATGCCTTTCAAGAGTTTTAAGAATGAAGTCATAATGCAAAAGCCGACCCACTAATTTCCCATCTCTGTGGTTTCCCACTTGTTGACTCAGGGAATCATCTCTGTGACACCTCATTGTGTCCCAGTCTGGCTTGCTTTTGTGCAGACAGAACTCAGCTGTGCATTGATTCAGCTGGCTGCTTCTTTGATTTGGTTGGTTTCCTTTGTCTCTCCCTTCTCCTCTGCTGCCCCTTTCCAGAGTTGCTGCAAACCCTGCCTCTTCAGCAGTTTCTAGCTTCAGTAGCTCTTGGCTTCCTGCCTCCTGACCACTCATGCCTCTGTTTCTGTCCTCTGTTCTATCCCAGAGATCCAAATCTATGTACCATTTCCTATCTAGCAGGTAGCAAGCACAGGTCTCTTTGCTGTATTTAAGATTTGCCCTTTTTATGAGGCACTTGAATCCTACACTTTGAATTTGCTCTTGGGGAAAGGGCCTGTGGACAATACTTGCTATGATTCTTTTTCTCTCTTCCCTACATCTGAACTCACCTTTTGTGAGGTCTATATCTTAGCTTTGATCGAGGATCTTACTTTACTAAAGGTTGCAGATGGCCACCATCTTAACCTTCTGGGCATACGTGGTCTTCGTTCCTCATAGATCTCGTGCTCCTAATTTCTGCGTCTTGCCACTAAGGACTGAAGAGTTCCACCAGGAAGTATGAATTAGATTCAAACAATACTTCTGCTTGGACAGTTGATGGACCACTGACAGCAGATCTGATTCTTACCCAATATCCTCTGAAGGCACCATTTGAAGGTGAAGATCCGTAGTGCATAAAATTCTAGTTGGCCATCAAGTACTTGGAGACTCACATGGGTTACTAATGTCATTCTCATACTGACTGAATCCTTTCGGTCGTCTAGTTGCTCCAGCACCACTGAGACTTAGCTGGTACCGATGTGGGAGAGGGCAGAGCCTTGAGTGTGAGCACCACCTGTTCCACAACAGCTTTCAGCAGAGGCTTAAAACTGAAAGAGTGAAATATGAGAAATGACATATTTAGGAGTGAACTTGGCCATAATTGGGGTTGGAAGCCCATACCTCATACTGGAACTTCCAACAATGCAAGTTAGTGGGTGAATCAGGAAGCCAGGTTGGAAAGGCACCAGGGAGGGTTACAAAGGTGGCTGCTGGCACAAATTATGGTGCTCAAAGCGATATGGTCATCTCAGCTTGATCTGGGCTGGCCTAGATTCTCTTTCAGGAGTGGATGGGAGGTTAGGAACAGTGAGAGGAGACCCCAGGCTGGGGGTTTTTGCATAGAAATGGAAGGGGTAATGGGGCTCACTATCAGGTAGACAGATGAATTTGTTCAAAAGAATACAAGTGGCAGGAACAGCACCTACATGAGAATGGTGGGGAGGATGTGGTATGTTGTCAACGGCATAAATAAGGGGTCAGAGGGTTACAGCAGATTTGAGACTCAATACAGGAATAAATTCTCGGTGGGCAAGCAGCTGGCCAAGGCTCTCGTCAGGCCTATTAGATGGCAGCTAAGAAATAGAACCAAGACAGTTCTAGGTTATAGTTCCTTACATGAGGTCTTTCTTGGTTGAGATTGAATCAGTAAATGGGTCGAACTGAATCTTCTGATTGAAGGAACCAATTCCTATAGGAACAGGGTAGAGTTGACAGGTGTAGAGTTGTGGTGACATCGGGTGACTAGTCTTCCTGGTTTGCCCGGGATGGAGAGCAGTCCTGGGACAAGGGCCTCTGAGTTGTAAAAGTGAGACAGTCTTGTTTTAACTGCTGGTCACCCTATGAGAAAATGTATTTGATAGTCTTGATCAAATGTCTTCTCAGGTGTTGCTCAGGGTTAAATAATCTCTGTGTTTATAGAAAATGTGAAAGATGGTATTGGTAGAATTTTGGTGAGAAATTAATGCTAACTTATTTTTACTGAGATATTTCATCATAGAATCAGAATTTTGGAATTGAAAGGGAAATTGGATATTATTTAATCTCTCATGATCTGAATGATAAAATTGAGAGCCCAGGAGATTAGATAAATAACTCAAGTTTGGGTACCTACTTAAGGGCATACATTTTTTGAGTCTAAATTATTTGCTTGGCCTCATCAATTTTTTTCTGCACTGCCTAAAGATTCTTCCTTTTTTTCCTTGGCAAAAGTCTTTAAGAGAATAGATCTTACGAAATCTCATTGTAAGGGAAAAAACATCTTTTTCTTTTCTTTTTTTTTTTTGTGTGTCTATGTTAGAGGATAGATGTTAACTAAACTTATTGTGGTAATCATTTCACATTTATGAAAGTCAAGTCATTATGTATGCTGTACACCTATGTCAATTATATCTCAATGAAACTGGGCGGGGGGAGAGCCTTTACATATACGTTAGCTGCTCTTTTCTCAGATTCAGTCAGACTTCTTGAGAAGGTTCTAGTAAAATCTATAAAACTCTAAAGATATCAGGTTGTAATGTTTGTATGACAATTATTACTAATAATAGCATGACTACCATTACAACAATTATTATAGTATGAGAGAAATATAAGACAATGTTTATTTCAACCCCAATTACTTCTGTAGGGTTTAATGAAGAACACCATGAATTCAAGAAATCTAGCATCAGTTTAGGACCTATGTTTTCGTCTATGAAGTTTGCTGTTTCAGGAAAACATAGGTACTAAACTTATGGACCTTGGGTTCAAAGAGCATTTTATGAATTTGACTCCAAAGGCAAGGGAAGTAAAAGCTAAAATAAATGAACGGGACTACATCAAACTTAAAAGTTTCTGCACAGCAAAAGAAACCATCGATAAAATAAAGAGACAACCAACTGAATGGCAGAGGATTTTTGTAAACAGTGCCACTGATAAGGGGTTAATATCCAAAATATACAACGAACTCATACAAGTCAACAGCAAAAAAACAACCCAATTGAAAAATGGGCAAAGGACCTGAAGAGACATTTCCCCAAAGAGGATACACAAATGGCAAATAGACATATGAAAAAATGCTCAACATTACTAATCCTCAGAGAAATGCAAATAAAAACCACAATGAGATCTCACCTCACCCCAGTGAGAATGGCTGTCATCAACAAGACAAATAGTAACAAGTTCTGGAGAGGCTGTGGAGAAAAAGGAACCCTTATAAACTGTTGGTGGGAATGCAGACTGGTGCAGCCGCTATGGAAGGCAGTGTGGAGGTTCCTCAAAAAATTAAGAATAGGATTACCATATGACCCAGTAATCCCTCTCCTGGGTATCTACCTAAAAAATCTGAAAACATTTATCCATAAAGACATGTGCTCAAATGTTCATTGCAGCTTTATTTATGATGGCCAAGACATAGAAACAACCAAAATGTCCTTCAATAGATGAATGGATAAAGAAATTGTGGTATATATACACAATGGAATACTATTCAGCCATAAGAAAAGATGAAACAGTACCATTTGCGACAACATGAATGAATCTTGAGATTATTATGCTGAGCGAAATAAGTCAGACAGAAGAAGTCAAGAACCATATGATTTCACTGACATGTGGTATATAAAACTGAAAACAACAAAAGAACAAGACAAACAAATGAAGGAACAAAACCTCATAGACATAGAGAATAATTTAGGGGTTACCAGAAGGTAAGGGGCAAAAAGGGTTCTCTAGAGGGTAAAGGGAGTCAAATATATGGTGATGGGAAAGAGAGCTGACTCTGGGTGGTGAACACACAATGAGATATAGATAATGTATTACAGAATTGTACACCTGAAATCTATGTATTTTTACGAACAATTGTCCCCCCAATAAACTTCAATTAAATAAAAAAAAAAAGAAATCGAGCAGTAATTCTTGGCTGCTAGGTATCTCTTTGCAGTCTGTACTGTAAATCTCTGAGATGGATACTCAGCTCTGGGGTCAGTCAATTTACTTTTTCCTACATGCTGTCATTTTGGTTACTGCCTGGGCTATAAGTCATATTCAAGTCTTACAGTAGGAAAAGAAATACAGTACTACTGCACACTGACCAAAGCTTCAACCTTGAAAACTGTTACAAGGGAATTCCATACCTGCCGAGTGAGTGAAAATGACAAATAACTCTTTAAGCTTCAAAGTTGAAAGGAACAGAGCGATTTCAACTGGAGTGTCAGCCTGTCATTTGTCATTCCATATATTGTCAGGTCCATCATGTCTAACATGCCCAGAGTAGCTCCTGCGGGGATTGTCTGCTACTGAGAGTCACACAAAGAAGTATGTTTTAACCAAGTCCATGGATAAAAGGTGTTCATACTTTAAAGGTGCTTCAGGTGGGATCTGGAGGAAAAACAGGGCAGATTCTTCACTGCTTAAAACTTATTCTAGCAGACTATTCTTGAAACAGCTCCTTGGTATTTCATCTGGCTCCCTTCAAGGTTGGAATTGAGAATAAATTTGATTTGGGTTAAAAGTTGAAAATATAAATTCATATTTTGGCTCTTGAATCTATAAAATTACCAAATGACAAGTTAAATAATTAAATATCATTACTAATGTTTTGATCACAGACTTATTTGGATGAACTGGCTGATTTATTTCCTCAAACAATATCCTGATGGTTTTGGAATTGAGTAGACACTACTTCTGTAAGAAAAACCTCTCATTGCTCCTAGGAAAACTATGGATTTTTGGAATAGTAAAGAAAGAAAACGGTTGTTGTGAGGAGTCCAGGAACAACATATCTGGGACTAAGAATGCATTACCCCTTAACAGCATTGAGCCATAGGAAGGGACATTGATGTTTCAAAATTCAATGGTTAACTCTCAAAATTCCAGGGAACATTTTTCTAAACCACAGAAGCTTGCCTTAATATTGCAAATCTCCAGGTAGTTCTAAAATGTCACTTGAGAACCAGTAGATAATCTCTCATGGGGAGTTTTCTCTTTTTAATTTGGTTAATGTCACCTCTAGCATGCTCTTACATAAGCACCAAGTTCAATGTTATATAAGTGGTAATAACCAAGAGTTTCAGGCTTCAGTAAACATAAGGCCTATTACATACAAAACAAGTGAAGTTCATTGCTTTTGCTACTTAATAAGTGTTTAGCTTAAAATAGTCCTTTTTTTTCCTAGTGTAAAAGACCCCGCATGTACTTCTTGAAAACAATTAAAAATTAGCTTCATGAGATCAAATTTAGATGGTTAATAAACCCATTCTGGGAACTGGGAGATTGCTTTCTCAGACAGAGTAAGAGTTTTTGTCTATAATATATTGTTTTTAATAAAGAATCAGTCCCTACATTAACTATTCCAATATTCATTATGAAGGAAAACATAATAAAATATATCTTGTCAGATTAAGAAGTTCCTGAATCAACCTTCGGAAGACAGAGTGGAGCTTCTGAACAAACAGATTATATTATGTAGGGAAATGCCAGCAGGCAATTTTAATTATTCTTTCTGTCAGCATGCGAGTGTTTACCATGAATGATTGTAGGCAAACGCCGGGGGCAGAAACCAACAATGTAATTTTTAGGGTGGTCGCAGTGTGTGGTGGTTCTTTTTGCTTTTCTTCTGTACTTAAGAATGCCTGGTTTTATCATTTTCTTGATTCGACTCACATTTGATTTTGTAATTTTACCAAGGATAAATCTTGCTCTAATCAGTAAAACACAGAAGGAAAGTATGGAGAACACATCCCATGGTGTGGCCATATGCAAATGGCAGCACCTCTTTTTTTTTTTTTTTTTGTGGACAGAAGAAAGGTTGAAAACCTTTATACATTTTCTTGTACTGTAGGCTTTTGTAGAAGACGTGCATGGTAGAAGTTTGCAAATGTTTGCTCATGTTGAAAGTTGCTGTTTTATGCCTTAATTTTTCACTTAATCCTCTGGTATATCAACACATGTATGACTTTGAAGATTTTCTGTGAATTTGCTTTCTGCAGATATGTGACATGAAAAGAACTAAAAGATTGTGTTATATCTGGAATTATAGAACTTTAGATAATGGCTGAAATATTCCAGGAGCAAAAATAATTTTAAATGGACATAGTTTTCCTCATTGTTTTGAGAAGTGCCACATTTTAAGCATCTAGACATGCATCATTGTCACTTTTGATAAGCCTGGGAAACACCAAATTATGCAAAGGTCTTTCTCCTAAGCAGAAAGAGTCACTGGTTGATGTATGATAAGAGTTGGCCTTGGATGAACTCTTTATGAAGTAAAACACTAACTTCAGATTGTGTTGATGACAATTGGTAGAGACAGGATGTGTCTTTTGATCATATAATCCTTAGAAAAAATGTGTACTTCTACCTTTTAGTGAATTTATGCATTGGCTGGTATAGGCACCATTTTTCTCTTTTCAATTCACAATCCTTAAATCATCCCTTGGGAAAATACCTAGATAGTTTCCAATAATTGGCTACTTCTGATGTCACGAATATTAAATACTAGAACACTAAATTCCAAGAACATGAAGTATTTTTCTCTCAAGAAGCATTTAGTCTTCCTCTGTCTGGGATGAGTGAAGCATCTCTCTAATGGTGCCACACTGCATGTTTGTAAACTCATATTTCACCAACATCAAGTCTGTGGTTGTTGGTAGACACACATGCAATAAACATATACGTGCAAACACACAGTCACACATACAAACCACTGGTCAAGACTCTTCCAGAAAGTATTTGTCAAATGTCTTTTCTAATTATAAATAATTCAGAGTCACCTTTCATTTTGCACGAACAACTATAAGAATGAGGGTAAATGTGGGAGTTTCCTGTCTTTGTTTAGGCTGCTATAAAAGAACACCATAGACTATGTGGCTTATAAACAACGGAAATTTATTTCTCCATTCTGGAGCCTTGAAGTCCAAGATCAAGGCGCTGGCAGATTCAGTGTCTGGTGAGAGCTTATCTCCTAGTTTGTAGGCAGCTGTCTTCTCGCTGTGTCCTCACATGGTGAAAGGGGCAAGGGAGCTCTCTGCGGTCCCTTCATGACTAATCCGTCATGAG
Source organism: Rhinolophus sinicus (assembly GCF_036562045.2). Lineage (NCBI taxonomy): Eukaryota > Metazoa > Chordata > Mammalia > Chiroptera > Rhinolophidae > Rhinolophus > Rhinolophus sinicus. Next base: position 15,435,633 of record NC_133751.1, on the reverse strand, counting down.
GGCTCCATTCTCATGACCGAATCACCTCTCGAAGACCCTGCCTCCTAATACCATCACATTGAAGATTAGGTTTCAACATATGACTATTTTGGGGAGGGGTCACATTTAGTCCATAGCATTTCCTAAAGCAGCATGTCTTGGAAATTGAACATATTGGAAAATTTTACTCATCTCACATGCTCATGTTGATAGTCTAATCTTATGAGCTCTTTGGGAAAATAACTTGACACTATGTTTTCTAAACATGTAGCCTTTCTTAACGGATCTGTGCTTGGCTTTTTTGAGTTTGCAAATGGAACATAAGTATAATTCAATGCCTTTGGCATATCTGAACTAATCTGAGGATATTACTTTGTCTGAGGTTTCTTATGTTTTATCAAAGAGCAAGGGAAATACATTTCACTTAATGAGGAACCCTGATATTAGCAGCTTCCAAATTATTTCTATGTGATGTCCTATTGGATTAGCATCTTTATTTTGGCCATTGAAATATCAGTTAATTCACTCAAGGAATATGATTAGAAGACTTTATTATAACTTTTATATACCCTGCTTAAGGCAATGTTTTTCAACTTTGGCACTGTTGACATTTTGGCCCAGATCATTCTTTATTGTGAAGTCTATAGGATGTTTAGCAGCATTCCTGGCCTTGGCCTGCTAGATGCTGATAGCTCTCGAATCCAATAGTGACAACCAAAAACCTCTCCAGATGTTGCCAAATGTCTTCTGGGGGGCAAAAATGCTCACATTTTACAACCACTGGTTTAAGGGGATACGTGTAGGGAAACCCTGATTTAGAGCATGGTTTCTAGAGCTAGTCTCAGTGCCAGTTGTATAAATCAAAGATATGCAAGGTTGTAGCATTGTTAAAATATGGGAAGAATTTTATACCAGCTGCTAAATAGGTGCTGTTCTGAGCCCTCCAAAATGTTCACCCATGCTGCCCTATCTCCCGCACATGACGCATTTCCCACATCCTCACTACTGTGCAGAAACTCAAGGATTAAAACTGGCATAGCAAGCGGACTCCAAAATCCACCTGTCTATTGTTAAGTTTTATTATCTAGTCATTATTTTATTAATTGCATTTGTTTTGTTGTTACCCCTTCATACATCTTAGAAGCAACCAGGCTCATCACACCTCTCAATTCACAGTTGAGTCCTAGAACAGAAAGTCAGATTACTCTCTTTAGTTTGTTTTGATGGGAAAAAACAAACAAATGTTATATATTTCCCTGTTATACGTACACATCATCCCTGTACAAAAATGACTGAGCTCTCCTTATCACTGATATCATGTTAAACCATATTCTGGCTGGAGTTTAGTATTAAGATGGGCTTACTTTGAGAGTCAATGGAAAAACACCCAGAGAGAAATTGCTACACAAAATTACAATGTAAAAATAGCTCCATCTGTGATAACATAAGCTTTGTTAACGTGTACATAATAGAGTCAATAATAGACAAGCTTGGAATTCATGCCCATGACACTTAAGTAATTCATTGATGAACTGATCATGCTCCTCCACAGATTTACAGACACTGACAACTGTATTTATTCAGTAGTTAGCATGGATCTCAGCCTACATTTTTATCTGCAGGATTTTTAAGCATTTTGAATATTTTCTTGTGCATCCCTTGGATTTCAGACAATTCTGTTTTGTTTGAATCTGAAAAACAAAACAACACATTTTTGCTTGTGCCTTACATTAAAAATTATTGACCAATTGAAACTCTGAAAATTAAAAAAAATCCTTAAAATATGTGAAAATAAATATTTTATATTTATTTATGTATAGTTAGAATTTTTTTAAAGATTTTTATTAAAATATAGCTAACGAACAACATTATATTACTTTCAAGTATACACCGTAGTTATTCAACATTTATATGCCTAAAGAAGTGATCACCATGGTAAGTCAAGCAACCATCTGACACTGAACCATGCTACCACAATATTATTGATTATATTCCTTATACACTACATCCCCATGATTTATTTGTTTTATATCTGGATATTTGAACATCTTATGCCCCTTCACCTTTCCCCCCCTTTTTTAAATTTTCAATTACAGTTGACATTCAGTATTATTTTATCTTAATTTCAGGTGTACAGCATAGTGGTTAGATATTTGTATAATTTAAGAAATGATCCCCCTGACTAGTCTAGTACTCACGTGGCCCTATACATAGTTATTACCATATTATTGAACATATTTCCTATGCTATACTTTACATCCACATGACTGTTTTGTAACTATCAATTTGTACTTCTTACTCCCTCACCTTTTACACCCTGTCTTCCACCCTTTCCCATTTATAATGCCAACAAATCTAGTATCAATATGACACCATACATAGTTATTACAATATTATTGACTATATTCCTTATTCTATACCCTACATCCCTGTGACTACTTTGTAACAACCAATTTGTACTTCTTTATCCCTTCCCCTTTTTCTTTTATCTCCAACCCCCTTCCCATCTGGCAAGCATCAAAATGTTCTCTGTATCTAGGAGTTTGTTTTTGTTCTGTTGTTTATTTTCTTCTTTAGATTCCACATATAAGCAACATCTCTTTACCTCTGTCTTTGTCTGTCTAATGCACCATTCAGCACAATATGCTCCATGTCCATGCATGCCATTGCAGATGGCAAGAACCCATTCCCTTCCATGGCCAAGCAATATTCCATTGTATATATGTACCATCTTCTCTCTATCCATTCTTCCATTGACAAATATCCAGGCTGCCTCCACGTCTTGGCCATTGTAAGCAATTGTGCAGTGAACATATGGATGTAAATACCCTCAAAATAGTGTTCGGGTTTCTTTAGATAAATACCCTGACGTGACATTATGGGTCCTTGGTTTTAGACTTTGTTTTAAAGTCTATTTTGTCTGGTATAAGTATTGCTATCTAAGTTTTGTTTTGTTTTGTTGTTGTTTTTCATTTACATTTTCATGAAATATCTTTTTTCATCCCTTTATTTTCAGCCTATGTGTGTCTTTCAATCTGAAGTGAGTCTCTTGTAGGCAGCATATATAAGGGTCTTCTTTTTTTATCCACTCAGCCCTCCTATGTCTTTTGAGTGGAGTATTTAATTCATTTACATTAAAAGTAATTGTTGATCGATAGACAGCTATTGCCATTTTTTTATTCATAATTTTGACCTTCCCCCTCCTTCCCATCTTAAAGAAGTCTCTCTAAAAGTCCTTGTAATACTGGTTTGGCAATGATGAACTCCTTTAGCTTTTTCTTGTCTGGAAAGCTCTTTATTTGTCCATCAATTCTAAATGATAGCTTTGCTGGTTAGAATAATCTTGGTTGTAATTCCTTGCTTCTCATCATGTTGAATATTTTGTGCCAGTCTCTTCTGGCCTGCAGGGTTTCTGTTGATAAACCAGCTGACAATCTTATGGGATCTCCCTTATAAGTTACTAGTTGCCTTTCTCTTGATGTTTTTAGGATTCTCTTTTTGTCTTTAACTTTTGCCATTCTAATTATAATGTGTCTTGGTGTGAGCCTGTTTGGGTTCATCTTGTTTGGGACTCTCTGTGGTTCCTGGATTTACATGTCTATTTCTTTCACCAGGTTATGAAATTTTTCAGTCATTATTTTTTCAAATAGGTTCTTGATCCCTTGCTTTCTCTTTTCTCCTTCTGGTACCCCTATGATGAGAATGTTATTATACATGATGTTGTCCCAGAGGTCTCTTACACTAGCCTCATTTTTTTGGATTCTTTTTTCTTTTTGCTGTTTTGATTGGGTGGTTTTTGCTACCTTGTCTTCCATATCGTTGATTCATCCTCTGCTTCATCTAGTCTGCTGGTGATTCCTTCTAGTGCATTCTTCATTTCAGTTATTGTAGTCTTCACTTATGAATGGTTCTTTTATGGTTTCTATGTCCTTTTTCTATGCTCACTATCTCTTTGTTGAAGTTCTCCCTTAGTTCCTTGAGCATCCTTATAAACATTGTTTTGAACTCTGTATCTGATAGGTTGCTTGACTCCATTTTGGTTAGTTATTTTTCTGGAGTTTTCTCCTAGTCTCTTGTTTGGGATATATTTCTGTGTTTCCTCATTTTGGCTGCCTCTCTGTTTGTTTCTATGTATTAGGTAGATCTGCTACATCCCTCAGTCTTTGCCAGGTGACCTTATATAGTAGGTGCCCTTTGGGGCCCAGTGGCACCTGCACCAAGTGTTCCAGGAGTGTCCCTTGTGTGGGTTGTGTGTGCCCTCCTGTTATAGTTGAGCCTTGGCTGCTATTGGAATGTCAGTGGGTGGAATTGACCCTCAGGCTGATTGGCTGTGGGATTTAGCCATGTCCACAGCTTACAGGCTGCTGTGTGGGGGGCTTACCCCAGTGAGTGGGATTCACCCCAGTGGGCTCTGGTGCCCGTTGAAGACCACCCTTTGGTTTTGCTGTTTGTGGGGCTAATTGGGCTATGGTCTAAATTCAACCTCCAAGTATGTTGGTTCTGGAGTCTCTTTACAGGGGCTCCAGTGCAGGACCAGGTCACCCACTGCCTGTGATCGCTGGGGACTACCTGGTAAGAGCTATCAAGTGATTTGAGATTGTTCGTTGCCTGTGTTAACCCTTGAGGCATATGGAAGAGTCCATGCTGTGAACCTAGGATATCTGCCACCAGTATCAGGTTTGGGGTAGCTCCACAAAATACCAGGGCACTCTGAGACATGCTGCCACTTGCCAGCTCTCTTAAGGTCCTGTCACTGATAAAGCCTCTTGTGATATACAAGTTGGGTGAGGTAGGGTCTCAGGGAGTCACTAGGGTGGGAAAAGTTGTGGTCACCAGGTCAATTAATGTAAATTCTGGTTTGATGCTGAGCCTGAAGCTACTATGCAAAAGTCTCAGAGCACACGGAGGCCAGTTGCTGACTGCTGGGGTCTGTTGGACTTTGATAGTTTTCCAAGAAAGAGTGCAATGAGGGTAGGGATGGCTGCTCTTGGAGAAAGTATCTGATGTTGGGAGTGTTGGGTGGGATGGGGTCCCAGTGAGTCAGCAGGATAGAGCTGTGGAGCTCATCAGATCAATCAGACTCAGATTTGGCCATAAGCATGGGGTAAGGCTTAATACAGGAAAGATGGCGCTAGCTCTCTGGCTGCTTGGGAGGAGATCCCCCAAAAGGGAAAGTGCCATCTGTCCTCCCGCCCCTATCTCAAAGCCACAGAACCCAGTCTGTCCTCCGTATATCCCTGACACCCCACAAGACACCATCCCTTCACCGGAGCCCAGGGTGAGTGCCTGCAGGGGCCCTTTACGAAGACACCTGGGTTTTCTGCTACCTTTTTTTCCACCTGGATGGTCAGAATCCCTGCTGTTTTTCACAGCCAGATGTTGTACATGCTCCTCTTCCTGGCAGCAGTACTCTAGGCTGGGAAGGCCAGTGTGGGGCTGGGGTCCCTCGCTCTTACAGGGGAATCCTCTGCAGATGAGATATCCCTCCTGTTTCTCAACTACCACATGGAAGATTGGGGTTAGCCAGTTCTGTGTCTTTGCCCCTCCTACCAGTCTCAACATACCTTCTTCTTTATTATCTTAGTTATAAAACTTCTGCTCAGCCAGACTTTAGATTGTTCTCCAGGTTGTTTGTTCTATAATTTAGTTGTAATTTTAATTTATTCACAGAAGGACGCAGGAACAGTGTTTATCAACTTTGCCATCTTGGACCTCTCCCTATAGTTAGAATAATTAAATAACATTGTTTCCTGGTTATAAAAATCAATGGACTATATATCCTGGAAGAAATAAAATAAAGGAAATAATAGTAGTAACTTTTTATCTAACAACCCAAGGATAAAAGTTTTTAATCTTTTTGTATATATTCTTCTGGATTTTATATACAAATAATATTTTTATTAACACAAAAATGAAAGCACACTCTAAATCCTTTTGCTGCTTCACACAATGTGGACATAAAATAGTTTTGCATGATTTACTTTGGAAGCTGTAGAGTATCTCATTGTATGGATCATCATTATACATTTAGCCTTATTGATGCATAACTATATTGATTTTACTTTATGTTATATTACACATTGCAGTTATGATTCTCATACATACATCTTTACATTTTTGTCCCATTATGTCTGTTAGATCATTTCTTCAGTGTGAAATCATGGAGTCAAAAGATATGCACATCTTGCAATTCGGTGTAAATGGCCTAACTGCTCTCCAGGAAGAACTGTGCATCTACATTCTAACAGGGCACGAGTGCACCTGTACCCCACATCTTTACTAGGCACATGTCTTTGGAAGTAGGCTTTAAATACATTAAGACAGCCAACAAAATTTCAAAATCTTGAATTGATTTAGTTTGTGGAGTTGTTATTGTATTTTATTAAGTAATGATTATAAATTCAACATCTTCCTAGGTGAAATCAGTTTAAACCATAATAGAAAGTTGTCAGGGAGTCCAGAGAGAGATGAATGAGTGAATTATATGTCCAGTTATTGAGAAATAAGACTATATCAATTTACTTTATGAGGATATTATCAGCTCTATAGCTTGAACTGACCTTGGTTTAAGTTTCTTCCTTAGAAATTCTGATAAAGAACAGTGATGGTATTTAAGATATTGCATTATTTTTATCACATTTAGAACAAAGGAAAACCTTAGCCTCTCTTTATAGTGTTTCTTCTGATAGGGTTATTTTAAAATCCTGTTTCTCCACTTGATTTTTAGAGACCAAAGCCCAACTGAAGCACAGTTTGGTTTTGGGTTTGATGTGAAATGGTTTCCAGTAAGTGGGCCAATAGCACTCATTTAAAAGATAATGACTCCAGCCAGGCATAGAGCCCTTTCCTCTGGTGGAGTGGGACCTAACCTAGGGCTGGGTCTGGGTAGAATGACAGCTATTGACACAATGGACTCATTTATTTATTTATGTATGTATGTATGTATGTATGTATGTAATTTATCCCAGGCAACTCCTGTGGGAGACTCCATCCCTCGTGACTTCCTCTCCTTCTACCCCTTTCCCCAACTGTCCCTAAAGCCCAAAGGACAAAGCCAATTTGCTTTCAGAACTAGCCTTATGAGTGGACTCTCTGTAACTTTCTATTGGGGGGCAGGTAACGGGGGTAAGGAACCAAAGTTTATCGAACACTTAATGATATTCTAGAACCATATAGAATTTCTCCTTTCCTCTTCAGAAGAACAACATGAGATAGAAAGTTAGTCAGGGTTCTCTAGAAAACTGAACCATAGGGGTGTGTGTGTGTGTGTGTGTGTGTGTGTGTGTGTGTGTGTGTGTGTAGAGCAAGAGAGAAAGAGAGATTGGAAGGATTGCTTTTCCTTGAAAAATTTCAGTCTTTACTCTTAAAACCACCCATATTACCAAGGGTAATCTACTTAAGTCAACAATTGCAAATGTTAATCATATCCACAAATACCTCTGCATCTAGACTAGTGTTTGACCAAACAACTGGGCACCATAGCCTTCCCAAGTTGACACACAGAATAAACCATCATGGATGGTTCTCAGAAGCTAGTCAAAGCAATAGACCCTGCTAAATGGCTTACGATTTACAGATAAGAAAACTGAGGCTTGAGACATTATGGGACTTCAATAAAACCCTGCAGTTTGTATGCAGTGGTACCAAGATTTAAATCCTGCTCTGACTGAGTCCCAAGTCCACAGTGTGTTCAGTACTCTCTCTCTCTGTCTCTCTGTCTCTCTCTAACCCCTCTCATCTTTATATCCTGATCCCTGGAAAATCCATGTCATAGAAGAGGAAAAGTAAGCTAGATCATCTTTCATAATCATTGACATCTAAGGGAGGATATACCATAGAGAGAATAAATTGAGTCAGTCAGAAAAGAAGGCAGCTGTCACAATAACAAACACAAACCTCATGATTTTGTTTAGGCCATATTTTAAAAAAACATTCTACCATTGTTAGACAAATAAAAATTGTTCAGTGATTTGTAATTGAGGCTGAGTCGTGTGTGCACAGAGCTTAAGAGGAAAGTTAATAATCATGTCCATTGGGCAAAATATTCCAAAATATATATTTGAAAGCAGCAATTTACATCCTTCTGGAGCATTTTAGAGTTTTTTAGACTCTTTTCTCACCCTTTTCTCTCCTTTCAGGGAAATTCGAATATTTTATTTTTTTATCAGCTACATCTTAGGAAATAGAGTGGTTTGGTAATTTCAGTACTATTTCCAATATTTCAGTTTATTTCCATTCTTTATATATTGTAGAGCTGGTGTGTTTCCTTCATGACACTCAGAAATATAAAATGGGAAATTTAAAAAGTCAGAACTCCAATGGTATTACTTCATTACAATCTAATCATTCAACCCCTAAATCATCATGTTTTGGCTTTGAGTTAGGAGGCAGCACTGTTATTTCAGAAAAAAGAAGTTTGAGTGCAGAGATAGCAGTGTTCTTGAAAATATTCACATTTATCTTCTTTTCTTTGACTCATAAAGATAGGTTAGAGAGAAAGCTGGAAAACACCATGAACAAGGAAAATGCTAATTTTATAATGAAAAACTCTGTAGCTATTTTCAAATTTGAGGCCCTCCTTTGACTAGTTTATGTGGTAAGGAATTTAAATCTGATAATTGACACAGGAGATATTTGATTTGTTTATAAGTTTTATGTACTGATTATCTAATTTGGGGATGAACAATGTTTTATACTCATAAATAGTGATGCATTCTCTAGATTTTGACATCTCTGCATCCATCTACTATTATGAATGGTTAAATGAGGATCAAACACACCAAATTACTCCTCATTGGAACTATTGAAAATTCATAGCAATAAACTAAACATTCCTACTTTGGGGAGTATACACATTCCTTAAATTCAGTTTAATGGGGGAAGGATAGTAAAATATTTCCCACTTTTGCTTCATATCTGCCAAAAGGTGTATACAAAGAATATTAAATATATAGCAGAAAACAAAGTACTAAGAAATGAAAGTCCCCATGTTACATGTCAGTTCTGGCAGAAAAATGGGAAAACATTGCTTAAGAACATTCATAAGAATCAAGCACTCACCAGTCTTCATGCACTTTTAGTTTTCTCACACAAACCTGGCCCCTATCCATTGGCCATAACATGAAGCATACTGGCTGTGTATTTTTGTGAGGTATCACAGAGACCACGAACATTCAGAAACATAGAACCTGATTCTTCAGTCCAGGGAACAATAAACTGGTGGTAGAACATTTCACAGAGAATACCTAAGGGCTTTTTAATATGAAAATGAATTTTTGAGACCTAACCTTGTGCTGGGAAGTTTTATTTCTGGGTGTGCCTCTTGGGGGAGGGAGAAGGGGGAAGACTAAGAAGGGCTGGGTAGAGATTGACCAGTATTCTCTAGGCATTAGGGGACATTTTGAAGTTAAAAAAAAAAAAAAAAAAAAGTTCGGGGAACTCTAGCTCCCTATTTTGAAGCATTCCTAATTTTACTCCAGTGCTACCTCTGTGCCAGCCACTCCCAGCTGCTACCCAGCACCCAACTATGCCCCCAGCCTCCTCAAGAGGTACAGCACTGACCCAATTTTCAGTTTTCTTTTTCTTCTCTAGTGTGTGAATATCCAGTAGGGATGTGCTAGATGAAACACTGTGCTGTTAAGTTAATACGTGCTGTGATGGGACGGATAACCATGACCCAATTTGAAATGGTCTCAGGCTGCATCTTTGCCTTAACCCACGTATCTCTGTTTCACAGCTGTCACTCACACTCCACGACTGAGCACCCCTATGATGATAAATATGCTGTTATAGATGAGAGCACTTTGAAATCTGAAGAGCAATATACAAGCATAAAACATTACAGCTAAAGGATATATATTACACAATTTTGCCATTTGAATAAAACATTTAAATTATAGTATGTATAAATAAATATATGTGTGTGTATATACATATATACATACTTATGAGTATGTATATACATGTATATGTGTGTGTGTGTGTGTATATATATATGTATATATATTACATACATGTATGTATATTCCTTAAAGTTTTCCAGTGACTTCCCATTTCATGCAGAATAAAATCCAAAATTCTTACCATGGCTTACACACTTGGCCCGACCTATTCTGATAGTTATGTGACATAATCTCTTTTTTGCTCACTTTGCTCCAGCCAGTGGCCTCTTTCCTCTTCCTCAGATAGGCTGAGTGTTCGCCCAGCTCAGGCCCTTAGCTTCTGATGTTCCCTCTTCTGGGTATACTCTGGCCCTAGATATTTGCAAGCCTTACTCCCTCACCTCTTTAAGTTTTTTTGCTTAAATGGCACTGAGTCAAGAGTCCTCTTTCTTGAAAAACACAGCCTCCCCGCCCCCACAACTCTGTCATTCTCTCTCCTTTTACCTTGCTTGTTTTCTTTTCTTTTTTTTTTAAATTAAAGTTTATTGGGTGACAATTGTTAGTAAAGTTATATAGATTTCAGGTGTACAATTCTGTATTACATCTTCTATAAATCCCATTGTGTGTTCACCACCCAGAGTCAGTTCTCCTTCCATTACCAGATATTTGATCCCCTTTACCCTCATCTACCTTGCTTGTTTTCATCAGAGCTTTTCCATAATTAACACACAATGCATTTATTTGCTTTTATTTGAAGCTCCAGGGAGTTTTTGTTCCCTGGTAAATTCCCAGCATCCAGAATCATGACTGACACATTGTGGGTATGCAATCAATGTCTGTTGAATGAATGAAGGAATATCAGTAAAAGTGGGCGTAGGTACCACCACTTATCTCCTCATTTAGTGAACTGATGATTTGTGTCTTTATAAAGGGCTTTTAAAAAACAGACTGTTTTTTAGAGCAGTTTTAGGTTCACAGAAACATCAAGCCCAGAGGAAGGTACAGAGATTTCCCATACACTCTTTGCCCCTACAAATGCACAACCTCTTCTACTAGCAATATCACACACTAGAGTGGAACTTTGTTGCAATTGATGACCCTATGTTGACACATCATTATCGCCATAGTTTTCCTTAGGGTTCACTCTTGGTGTTGTACATTCTATGGGTCTGGACAAACGTATGATGACAGGCATCCACCATTAAAATATCATACAGACTAGTTTCACTTCCTTAAGATTCCTCTGTGCTCCACTTATTTATTCCTCCATTCCCCCTAACCCATGACAACCACCGATTCTTTTACTACCCTTTAATTTTGCCTTTTCCAGAATGTCAGATAGTTGGAATCATATGCTGTGATTGGGTTCTGTAAATGACTTTTCCAACTGTAAGGTAATTGAATTTTGCTAAAACCAACCAACCAACCAACCAACCAATCAACCAACTGAAAAGCAAGCAAACCATAGATTTATAACCAATACGCCTAATAAACAAAATTGAATGAAAACAATCAGTGTTAGTTACATTACAACAATAAAAAAGGAACCCTCTCAGGTTTAGAAGATAATTGTTCTTACATAAGACTCTTTAGATGACCAGAGCTATGAGCCTGACTTTAGCGAGAGCATATAAGCAGCTATAGTTCTCCTTTTAGTGGTCCTGTCAGCCTTATACTGTGTAGATGAACATTCCGTCCACTTCATCTGTGTTATCTGGTCTGAGCCCCAGTCCTGCTCCGTCCTCTGTCTACATTTAGCTGTCATTTCACCTCCCACATTTTCAACATTCCTCTATTTGAGATAATGCATAAAAACTTACTGATGTCTAATGTTGCATCTTGGATTGATGCTGTCTTCACAGCACTTCCTACAATTGAATTTGATAAATTAATTTTGAAATGGCTGTTTTTTAAAATCATGTACAGTACATAAAAACTACTGTGATCTCAATGAGTCAAGGGGCAATGTCCACTTTTTTTATTGCTAATAACCCAGCATTTAATGTCTGACATAGAATAGGGTCTCAATAAAAATCTGTTGATTGAATAAAGGTCCTAATGCATGAATAACTGAATGAAAGTGATTCTAAAGAGGATGGCCACTAATGTGCCTTGCTTGCTTTTTGGTAACTAGGTGGGAAGAGGTTATCATCTTCCTGTGAAATCCACCAACCTTTTTTTTCACAGAGTTTTGTTTATTTGCACATTTTTCTAAATTAAAATTTATTGGGGTGACATTGGTTAGTAAAATTATACAGGTTTCAAGTGTACAATTCTGTATTACATCATCTATATATCATACTGTGTGTTTACCACCCAGAGTCAGTTCACCTTCCATCACCATATATTTGACCTCTTTCACCCCCTTCTCCCACCCCCTACCCCTTTACTCTCTGGTAATCGCTAAACTATTGTCTGTGTCTATGAGTTTTTGTTTCTTTATTTGTTTGTCTTGTTCCTTTGTTGTTTTCAGTTTTATATTCCACATATCAGTGAAATCATATTGTTCCCAACTTTTTCTGTCTGACTTATTTCACTTAGCATATTAATCTCAAGACCCATCCAGGTTGTCACAAATGGCAATATTTCATCTTTTCTCATGGCAGAGTAGTATTCCATTGTGTATATATACCACAACTTCTTTAACCCATCATCTATCGAAAGACACTTTGGTTGTTTCCATGTCTTGGCCACCATAAATAAAGCTGCAATGAACATCGGAGCACATATATCTTTACGGATAAATGTTTTCAGATTATTTGGGTAGATACCCAGGAGAAGGATTGCTGGGTCATATGGTAATTCTATTTTTAATTTTTTGAGGAACCTCCACACTGCCTTCCATAGTAGCTGCATCAGTCTGCATTCCCACCAACGGTGTATAAGTCTTCCTTTTTCTCCACAGCCTTTCCAACACTTGTTGTTATTTGTCTTGTTGATGATAGCCATTCTAACTGGTGTGAGGTGATATCTCATTTTTATCTTTAAACTTAGGGCTAGAGAAAATGTTATATCATTGACTCATTTGAGTAACTTCATTTTTTGTTCTCCTTAATATAAGTAGAATTGTTGCCTCTACTATTTTAATTTTAATGCTATCTCACAGTTACAGGGCCTGACTTACTAAAATCTGTGCTTAGGACATGTAAACAATGAATGTTTTTATTTCCAAAGACATAGTTCACTCCTGGTGATAGGAAAACAATGCTGCCTCGTTGGATTTTTCCCTGACAAAAGGCGATCATAAAAAGGACTTACGTCCAATAGCAATTACTCATACTCCAACAACTGGTGCATCCACGAGTTACCACTCTCCTCTTCACCAATAATAAAATGCAGCTTCACTCTAAACAGAATGCAGGTTGCTGTCAGGTAAAAATATATCCTGACTTGAACAGTGGATATTTGCATCCATCCCTGGGAGGCAGGCACATATGGCCAAAACTGTCAAAGCCAAATGGCAACAAGAGAGGCCAAAACACTATGTGAGATATCCTTGCCATTTAACCATCGTTGTCTGAAGTTTGAAGAATGGAAGTAGAACATTTATGAATACGCCCTTGTTCTTCAGACCAGCGCAGTCAGCTGAGCAATTCATGCTAATGGCATGTGTTAGGGTCATTAACTGTCTGAAACATTTAAAAATTAATGATACTTCATGTAATCAGGAATTTTTATCTTTTGGGTTGATTCTGAGATACCTGAGAAAGGAAAATCTTAGGAAAAATGTTGGCACCTGTGGATTTGGGACAGGAGTATTCCTTTTTTTTCCTTCCTTTCTTTCTTTTTTTTATGATTGTGTTTTGTGATGCACTAGGTTCCAGTAGCATCTCCTTAGGTATTTGTAAGCCAAAAGGCTACCATGCTGTTCCAAAGATTCCTGGGCTGGGTGGTGTTTGTGGTACCATCCCCCCTTGTGAATCATGCCTGTTAGGGAAGGTGGTATAGGAACAGAGTAGAGGGGAAGGGAGATAGTTTTTTGATATGATCACTTCAAATTTAAGATCTTTGAGCTTAAATCTAACTTCAGTCTTATTAGAGCATTTGGGAAACTACAGTCTTTACCTTGGTTTGTAGTTCTGCAAAAACACATTCAGTAATGAATTCAACGTATACTTTTATTGAGTGCCTATACTGCCTCAGGTATTTTACTGGGTACTAGGTATAGACTGACACATTAAACAGATATGTCCCTGGTCTCAGGGAGCTTACAGTCTAGTGGAACAGGGGAAAGAACAGAATAAAGTGAACAAACAATATTTAATTACGTCTTGGGATAAGTGCTGTGAAGGCAACACACAGGAAATAGTGATGCAGAGCAGTGGTAAGGGTTAGTTACAGACTTACTCAGATCAGTTTTTCAGAGAAGCCTTATTTTATGGGATGGTATTTAAACTAAGACCTAATCAATGAGAAAGACAGGGATCAGCATGTACAAAGGCCCTGAGTTTGGAATGGGCATGACAAATAGCAAACGAAACCAACAATTATGTAGAGAAGTGGCATAATGCAGTGGGTCAGAGCAAGGACTTCGGGGTTGTGCTGGTTGCCACCAAGTTGGCTCATCACCAGTGACTTGGAACAAAACTCTTTTTTCTTCTGTGTCTGTTTCCTAATCTAAGAAATAAGGGTGTCACATAAAAATATTCCTATGATGCCTTATAGCTCTGAGTCTGTGTCATTCTTTTTCTTGGCTTATTCATTCTTGAAAGCTGTCATGCAGTAATTTATTAGTTCCCTCATAGGATCCCAGAGCTAGAAATTATCTTAGAGATCATTTAGTCTAACACTTTCATTTTGTTTTTAAGAAAATAGTGGCCCTGGAGCATTCTTCACTATCCTGAAGCTGGTTAGTGGTCGAACTGAGATTAGAATTTGGGTCTCCTGCCTGCTTTGTCAAATAAAAATGTACTAAAACCAGAACAGTTGAGAAGAGACTGTGGTTTATTTTAATATATTAAATGACATATTTATATATATGTATATATATATATATATAAAACGAATAAATGTCTCAATCAGGCCAAGAAACAAATGGCACACTCAAAGTAGGTAATTTGTGGAGAGTTTAACGAAATGCATGGGCAGAGTTGAAGGAGACTACAAGGGGTAGTACAGTAGCATGGGGAATCTGTGCCAGCCTTGGGCCTGAATGGGCCAAAGGAGAGCGCTAACAGAAATAGCGGTTTGAAGAAAGCATCCTATGGGAATTGAGGCTTTGTTTGAGAGGGGTAGCTCCGGAAATTCCCCAAGTGAATACCCTATCCTTATTCTCCCTTTTCCTTCTGATCTCCTGGGTGGTCTCCCTATTGGCCAAACTTAACTGGAAGCCCAATAGGCAAGGGAGCTTAATGATACAGTCTATGCAATATACTGTGTTGCCCCCAAAATAAGACCAGGTCTTATATCGTATTTCCCTGAAAATAAGACCGTGTCATATTAATTTTTGCTCCAAAAGATGCATTAGGGTGTATTTTCAGGGGATGTCTTGTTTTTTCATGTACAACAATCTACATTTATTCAAATACAGTCATGTCATTTCTTCTTGAACATCGTCATAACGTACTAGATGCATCCATCTGGCTGACAATCTTATCTGGGGCTTATTTTTAGGGTAGGTCTTATTTTCGGGGAAACACAGTAGTCCTGGGGCAGAGACAGAGGGGAGAGGGCTGGAGATGGAATCTGAAAGGGCAAGTGGGAAGATATGCAAAACAGAAAGGTTTAATATGTAAGGTTCTTTTACCTTTTATTCTATTTGACACTTTGTTCATCCAACACTTTTAGGTGTCTTATGTCTTGCCATATATTTGCACAAAAATCATTATATGACAAAGAGACATTTGGCCCTTATTTTGGTTTCTACTGACATGTTTTTAAGAACTTGTCTACAGGTGGCCAAAATTATAGTCAATTCACATAAAAACTTGAAACAAATAATGAGTCCATCTAAATAATTTGATAAAATCGTTCTTTCCATTTATTTGAATTTGGCCAAATGGTAGTTTCGCTGAAGACTCCTTTATGGCTATTTATTCTCAATGGGAGAAATGGGTTAGTCATTGAAATCATTGTGTTTTGTATGCAGTGCGGAAGGTAGTTGCCCTTGTTGAGCTTCAGCTGTCCTCTCCCAGTGTGTCTGAAAGCCTGAGTGGTAGAGCAGGTCCACCAAGGTTTTACTTGTATGAGATTGTAAAGTGTCCTGGGCACGGTTCATCTTATGGGAGAAGAGAGCCAGAATTATGTTCTGAGAAAGTATTTTAATCTTAAAGCAGAGTGGAACTTTTAAATCATGAAAGCACAATGTCTATCACTAGAATTTATCCTAAAGCTCTTTCCTCCTAGATACATGTCTAAGTTTAAGGGAGAGGAGATAATGTCAGGTCCAAACCGAAAGCACGAGTTTCACAAAATAGCCTATGAGATATTAAGAACGTGAAGTATTTTTGCTTTAAGCCTAATGTCTTCAATAAAACAAAAAGAGGTATTTTCCCGTTTAGTTCAGAGTGCACCATTTTCTTGGTTTGTTGAGGAATGGAGAGAACACAGGAAGCTTTAGCATATTGGAGACACTCCTTTTTCAGTGGCTCAGGACTCCGGGTATGTGTGTGTCCTAACTCTAATGACACCTGGGGTCAGTACCTTTCAAGAATAGCCAAAGGCAGACACAGCATTCCCGTTATTCTCCACAATCTCTCTGCCACTGCACTAGTGGGCAGTGATACTGCAAAGTTGAAGCTCCTACAATATTAGTGGCTGGGCACAACAAACCAACCCAAATATCTTAATGGTCATTCTCAGCAGCATGGTAGTGCCCAGTGACCTGCATGCGGTCTAGTGGTGGGCAAATGTCTAGCCAATAACATCAGTAAAGGGAGGCTGGAGAGAAAAAGACTGGAAGACGCAACCTGGTAACTGACAGGCCATATGAAATACCCTTTGGCACTCCCAAATATAATTATAGGTTGTACAGGAGTCTGGAAGTCCTACAGGTGCAAATAAGGTCTAAGATGAAAAAATAGCACTTATTAGATTGCTGTGGCCTGGAGAAACACAGACTTCATAAATATTTTAATTTTGACATTCATGCACGTATAGCTTTGTGCTGGGCAAAAGCTATTTTATTCCTTGATTACTGTGGAACACTGCTGTTTATGCAGAATTATCTAAAAGATGCCTATTACCTTTTTCTCATTTAAAAATTCTTCCTTAAGTATTGTGACATATTGTTATTGTCTAGTTTAACAGCTTATTGCTTATATGTATTTTTAAAAATTCTGCAGAGGTCTGAGTTTCTAAAAAAAATGTGTAACAAAACCAACAACCAATTCTATAGGAATATTGTGACATATACAAAGTACACACCAATTTTTGCAATTTCTATTCATACTTACCAACATTCAAGACTGTTCCTTCAAAATTAGTTAAAAGTTCATATCATTTTGCAGATACCCTTTTCTTTTATCCTTTTCCCATAAATATTGACTCATTCCTCTGTTCTGGTCAAGAGGAAATACAGAGCTTCCACAGAAAATCCATGCTGGTTTTTGTATAGGGAATAGTCACGATTTAGGCGATAACTGGGTGAAGTTGTCTGTTGGGACCAGGTGCTGTATCAGAGATAAAAGGATCCTTTAACTCTTTGTTTCGTCCCTGCTGTATGTAAAAACTGGAACTGATGGAGACTAAATGATGAATTGCAGCAGAAGGGCAAAGTGAAGGGTATGAGCCATCAGTATTGTTCCAACACTTGGAACTCAAGCCTTGGAAAGGCAGCTTCATGGTCAGCCCCAAGATTGCCACAGGTAGCTTTCCCAAGCAAAGAGTAAATATGGATATATTTCTTTGCAGCATTAAAGGTTTATTTTCACTGAAAGGTAATTTTTTAGAATTACGAAGTGATACATTTACAGTTTCTAAACCTACAAAATGAGGACGATAATACCGACATCATCAGATTGCAAGATTAAATGTAAAGTGCTTAGAAACAATTCCTGGCACGTGCTCCCCCCAGAAAACCCAACCCACCAAAACTATTATTATTATGATTTAAGGTAACATATTTCTAGGGATGATTTTATTGAGAATCAATTATTTTCAATGGTATTTCTGCTTTTTAGGACTTGGATACACTTACTTCTCTCTGTACATATTAAATAACAGCACAAAAGCAGTAGCCATTTTATGACCCCTTTTCAGCAGTTTTAGTCTTCTTTGGGTTTCATCGGAGACTAGTCAGTGTTTTTTCAACATGCCCTGAACAAATTGTAATGTGAAAACTATGACATCTTATTTTAGTAAAAATGCCTTTAGTGAATCCTTTGGTTACTGCTTCTGAAGTCTAAATTAAATTAGAATCCATTTTATGGAATTATGATTTATGTGGTAATTCTTTTCTAATATTTGGTTGGCATTCTTTTTCTGTAAAAACTGACAAGTTCAATTTTAATCTGAAGAATTATAAAAGTACCTCTCTCAAACTGGCATGTTGTCCTGTTCCCACTAAGTGTGTCACTCATATGTTAATACTGTACTTAATGATACAATCCAACTGTACCTGGGTTGACATCAGTTGAGAACTATGAAACTATTAGCCATTTGTCCACTTCTCTAACCCGTATCTTGGATTATGAACCCCACTTAATACTATTCACTATAAATTCTCTTCCTCTAATTCTTAAAGTTATTTTAACATTCTTTAATGTCAAATATTATTTGCTGACCTAATATATCCAATCATTTATTTCATATTCCAAATATTATATAGATACCCTCTGGGGACAACAAATGTCCAAGAGACAATCCTTGTTCTCAAAGAATTTATGATCTCATAGGGAGATAGACATTTAGCAAATCTGTGACAAGGGGTATGAGAGGGGTACAAAATAGGTACAAAAAGGCCCAGAAGTGGGAATCAATTCATTCTGACTGGAGAAATGATCAGACCTCTCCTCAGAGCATAAGCCCATTAGCTACATCTGGAAAGATGAGCGGGGGTTCCACAGAAGAAGCCTATCCCCAGACAAGGAGGTGAAGGAGTTTGTCTTGTGTGTTCAGGCGGTGGTGAGAGACACAGGGGCTGGGTTTCCAAATGCATTTTCACAGGCAAAGCAGAAGGAATTGAACTTCAGCTACTTTATTCTGAATTACTTTCACATTGTTCTCAGAGAAAGAAGATAATACACAAGATGTGTGATAATGAAGACACTAACTTACAGTAAGATACAAAAGTGGGAAAATCAGATCACTTTGGTTCTCTTTGGATTTTAGTCAGAAAAAATTAAATTTTATACATACATATATATGCATATATGTATATTATTTTTTATTTATTTATTTTTATTAACGTTTATTGGGGTGACAATTGTTAGTAAAGTTATATAGGTTTTGGGTATACAATTCTGTAATACATCATCTGTATATCACACTATGTGGTCACCACACAAATATATGGTGTTCAAAGGAGTCAGTTTTCTCCTTTGAACACCATATATTTGATCCCTTCTATGCTCATCTACCACCCCCAGCCCCCCTTACCCTCTGGTAACCACTAAACTATTGTCTGTGTCTATGAGTTTGTGTTTCTTCATTTGTTTGTCTCATTCCTTTGTTGTTTTCAGGTTTATATCCCACATATCAGTGAAATCATGCAATTCTTGACATTTTCTGTCTGACTTATTCCACTTAGCATAATAATCTCAAGATTTAAGGCCATGGGAACAATATGAGCTCTCTGATTCACTTATCACCCCTGACCAAACACAATTCAGAAAATGACCCCCCTGCCTCTGCCTCCTCTTCGTACTAAAAAATGGCAGGTGGCACACACTCAATAGCTGCTCATGACTGGGTTAGAAGAGGGGAGATGAAATAGAAATAGGAATCAAAGAGTCTAACTGTGAATAATGTTTTAAAACCAATGATTCCTTAAGTATCCAGAGAAGGTATGTATTCCCAGCATGTGTTTCTGCACTTCCAAATGTTTCCTTGGGTTTGTTTTCCATTTCTAGTGAAGGTATTCAGGATTAGGTTAGGTAGCAACTTGATCCACTGAACACTCATCCAGAAACTTGTTTTGGAATTCTTTTCTTGATGAAGATTAAATATCTTGGAATGAATTGAGACTGTGTTAAGACTTGTCCATGAGGTATGTGGTATGCGGTCTACTTCCTTCCCTGCCAAAATGCGGTGGTTTGTAAATGAAGTTCATGGGCAGCACAAACGTTGGGCATCACTGTCAGTATTTTTTAGGAATGCGGCACTTACCTTGGTAGCACAGGCCTGTGGCTGTTGCTGGCTCCATTCTACCCATCAGTTCACTAAAAGCAATTTGTGAACAGCCAAGTGTGGTCCTCAGATTCTTCCAGCTGTTGTGTTGGTACATTGCTATTAGAGAGGAGATTACCTAACTCCAAATAATGGGGTTAAGGAAAATGAGATGAACTATCCCTGTGAAGGTTGGCCAACTACTAAGATGGCTTCTGATGCTCTCACTTCCTGGTATCTGCACCCTCGTACAATCCTCTCCTCTTTTGTGCAAACTGGACCCAGTGACCTGAGTCTAAGGAATAGGACATGGCAAAAGTGATGGGATGGTACTTCTCAGATTAGGTTTTAAAGGTCTGTGACTCTCCTCTTGCTAACACTAGGTTTTGCTGGCATGCTCTCTGACTCTATGGTTCTGCTTGCTTGCTCTGCCCTATGGAGTGGACCATATGGTAAGGAGTTGAGGGTGGTCCCTGGCCAACAGCCAGTGAGTGAATGAGGCCCTCAGTCTAAAAGCCTGCAAGGTATAGAATCCTGTCAATGCCCACACATGCGTGGGAACTTGGAGGCAAATCCTTCCTCAGTTCGTAATGAGATAACTACAGCCTGGAAGAGTCCCTAAGCCAGAGGACCCAACTAAGTTATGCAGATTCCAGGCCTACAGAAACTGAGATAATAAATGCTGTTGTCTCAAGCCACTAAGTGTTCAGGTACTTTGTTCCACAGCGATGGATAACTGTTACACTTGTTTATAGAAGTGCTAAGGCTTGGAAATGGAAGTACAAAGTTTGGAAAGAGAATAGGTATATATTTTTGTGTTTGTCTGAGTCACCAATCCAGATAGAATCTTTATGACAGATGTTCCACGTGTACTGTTTATAATCATGCAACCACCAGGCAAGAGTGGTGGTAATTACATATTCTGTATAAACTGAGATTATGGAAACTCTGTTAATTGGCTCAGAACACATAGCTAGAAGGTGACAGAAATGAGAGAGAGAAAAACCCAACTGTGTCTTACTCTGAAGCCTTAGTTCTTTCCTCTGCATTAACATATCGTAAGAGGGAAGGGCAGCGTTGGGACTAGGGTGGCCATCAGAATCACCTGTAAGATCTTTTTACAGCTAGTTCTGACACTCTTCTTTTCTGGAGGTCCTGACACAGTTTGAAGGGAACCATACCACTCAGTGGGGTTGTCCCCGAAGAGCACTGAACTTACACGTTTCAGCTGCATCCCTTGCAGCTTGGGCCTGTGATTAAATAATTAAAATTGCACATTTCAACCAGGTTCTGATTAAGGATCTGGTCGTCCTTAGCAGCCTCCCTGCTGATTAGTAAGATGGTCATGTGACTCTGACAGTCTGGTGTTAGGTTTACAATAAGTTAAAAAAACAACAACAATAGCACCCAGAGCTGTACTGTTTGATGGACTCATATAATGTGATGCGTGCCTGATCCTATCTCAGCTACAGCCAAACACTGGCAAAATGAATTTGGCTAAACAAGGACCAGTTGGGAATAGACTGGATGAGTGGTGGGTGCTGCATTCATTCGGTGGTAGGAACAAGATTGTGAAATAATAGAAGAGTAAACACACCTCAGCGCTGTACCTTAGGAAGATGTGGACAGCTCTGCATGCTCTTCTAATGGCTTCGAGAGCTGAGCAGGGCAGCTGCAGACTTGACTAGAGTCCGACAAGAGGCTGTGGTTCTGTCTCACAGCTCCTGGGCAGGTCCAGCTTCTCTCGACTGCATTCAGCCCTTCAGTTCCTGTAACATCTGCCCCACCCCTGGCCCTGAAGAGAGCCTGAGTGGGCTTCTCATTGCTCACGGTCGTCGTGCAGATCATCGCCTTACTCTGGTAGCAAAGGCCTCTTCACACATCATCCTGATGAACGCCACCATTAACTGACAAGGCCCACAGTTTCTCCTGGACACGATGACTTCAGTGGCTTCTTCTGCAACTCCTCCTGCCACTTCACAGCATTTTGCATAGAGGATTTTTCTAGAGCATCACTTCCCAATAAAGTAGCCACTAGCCACATGACGCTGTCTAGCATTTGAAATAGTGGCTAGTGAGACTGAATTTTTCATTTAGTTTAATGTTAATTCATTTAAATTTGAATAACCACATGTAACTGGTGGCTAATGTGTCGCGTACCACAGGCCCAGAGGCTGCCATCCTTATGTTATTCTTTTGTTAATTTATTTTTGGTTAATATTTATAGAATATTTTCTATATGCCAGGCATTATACTTAGGATTTTGCACGTATTCACTCAATTTTCCCAATGAAGCTCATTATATGATTTACATTTTCCAGAACAGAAAGTTGAATTTTAGAGAGCTGAAGTGGTCCATCTTAAACCATACAGGCAGGATACAGGATTCAAAAAAAAGTCCGACCCCCTTTTCACTTTGCCAATTGGACTTATGTCTTTATTAGTCATTCAAGTGGGGCAAAGGAAATATCCTTTTAAAACTCAAGAAAACGGGGTGCTTGTCTTGTCCCCTGTCAGAGGAAACAAATTGAAATAGGCTTACGGGAGAAAATCTTATGGGATTTGGTATTAATTAGTTCTAGTTTTCAGAGTATAAACAATTTAATTTGTTGTAAATTTTATTAGTGATCTGGTTTTGATTAAATTATCTAATATTTCAGGGCCTGACACCTTCACCTATCTGGATAAAATGTTCATTGTTTATTTAATAACTAAAAATACCAAAATAAAAAAATCTGTTTGGCTCTAGTCCTGTGTTTCTTGTACAGAAGAAAGAGTTTAAATCAGCAGGAACGGAGGGTGAAACAAAATGAACACAAGACAGTTAAAATATAACCCTTGTTATAATGGGTTGTTTCATTTTATTTGCTTATTGTAAACATTTTGGCCTCAGCAAATACATTAGTTTTTAAATAACCATAATTCAAAGCTTTCACATGATTTACTATTTTCCCCCAAGATGTGTCATGTATGAAAATAATCAGTGAACTCCAAAAGTCTATACTGATAACGTGCACATTTATGCTATGGTGACACTAAATACAAATAATAAAAATACTCATCTATTGTAGATCTATGGGTCTGTGATATACCTTACGGGAGGCCATAAATCCCTCAAAGAAGAGAGATGATGTGCACTGAAATGGCTCCTATGTGGGTAATGTTTACAGAACATAGGGAGTCTGCAATAAATGTTTATTGACAGTGAAGATGATGAGAATTCAATTTCCACTGGTCTTGTCTTCTCTGCTTTTCTTAAGAAATATATGGTGCATTTCCAACCAACATTCTGAAAATCACAGAGACCCTGGCACTTTGAGTTGCATAGCTACGGTGTAATTGGGTCTGATCACACTTTCAGAAGAGAAATACATTAAAGCACTATTAAAATTGTGCTAAAATCTCAGTCATTAGAATAGGCTGGAACTCTTGAATGCATTGCATCTTCGTTAAAAAAAAGAAAATCAGTGCCTGAAAATCAAGTAAGTCCTTCAAAACAAATCTAGAGTTTAGATCTCACTGGCAGTGAAACCATATTTCAGTCAGATCCATATATATGAAAATAGAATATGCTTGTTGTATTAGCTACTAAATTTCCTATCTACAAATACAGGCACTATATACCATAAGATATTCTTTTAATTGTTTTATTCAGTAAAATTCTTAGCATTGTTTTGGGAGTTCACTGAATCATAATGATATTGGATTAAAAATTTTAGATTTACTTGCAAGTGATACAAAAATTTCATCATCTATTTCCAAAATTTTTTCAATGTAAATATTAAATACATGAAAAGGACCAACATAAAAATATAAATGTTAAGGTCACTTACAGCAAAATGTGGCACATTAGAACTATTTATTAACAACTTTTGCACCTAAACATAGGCACTTCATAACATTTGGATTTTGGCAAAAGGCAACAATTTGATATCTTAACCTTTCCACTAATTATAATTTTTTCAAGGAAACAGATTATCAAAATATCACAAAAGAGAAACAGAAATCTGTCTAAGCTACCTATGAATGGAATTACACAGAACAGAATCCAAACTTCATTTTTCCCTCTTCTTTTATAAACTTATGTATCTTCATGGTCAAGTCCTGAGATTTTTACTCCCTGATATAAAATCCCGTGGGACTATTTGGCTTGTAATCTCTTTTAATCTGGAATGAAGAATCTGTTGCTTATGGAACTTGACACAATTATTTCCCCCCAGTTGGAATAAGGAATAACCTTGTCATAATACTCTTGGTGGCAGAAGCTAGCATTGAAGAGTTCTTGGCTTCGAGGAGCTATTGAATTCCTTTGATCCTGTTTAACTCTCCAGTTAACTCCAGTTGTAGTCATTCTTGGGGGCAGAAAAATTTACCCCATACCTACCTAAAATATGAGCAGAGCTTTTGTGTGCCCAGTGGACTCTTCTGCCATTTGATTCAGCTATCCCTTCCAGAGCATGTCACTACCCGACAGTCAGCACAGGTTCTCGTTGAAGTCTTGGTACCAGAGCGCTTCACAAAATCTCCAGTTGCTCTTTATTATACTGAAATCAAAGTTCCCTGTTCTTATACTGAAATCAAAGGTCCTGCAACTTCCATCCAGGGCTTCAAACAGTATAAGGCACAGAATAGGTTCTTATGCGCTTGATCTGCGTTTATTGATGAACGAAGGAATGAACAATTCTAGTTCTGACTTTTAAAGCTACATAGAATATAGAACATAGTGGTTTCTTGATGTAGTCCAGGCTATTTTCCTGTCTTACATTAATCTCTTTTCCAGGATCAGTAGTGCAATTTCCTTAAGCAACATGCTTTTCAGATGTTTTGTCTATCTCATTACTCTTCTCTGAATGTGCTTACGTTGATCAGCAGATCTCTTCAAATGTGGTCTTATCCAACCAAACATAATAACTCCAGATGGGGTCAGCTCTGAGGGGGTAAAATCCCCGTATTTCTTAGCCTGAACATTCCACTTGATACATTGTTTGACCCAAAACAGTATTTCTTAGAGAAATCCTATCTGTTTCTGAGTAGGCATTTTACTCCGGGAAAGATCTCAGATTGGCACATATTCTGTTCCGGGAGGATTGTTTCTGGGAATTTCCGGGATAAGGAGGGGGTGGAGAACGCTGTGCTGAAGGTTGTGGTGTCAGGGAGTAGGGAGGAGGCAATTCTGCACAGTATTCCATCTCATGGTCATAATTATAGGGGGGCGGTGGGACTGAAAAAGGAAAGGAAAACAGCATCAGGCAGTTAGCAAACATTTGAATGTCTACCATGTTTAAGCCACTGGGCTGGGTAACGTGGAAGGGGACATAATTTTTGCCTGCAAAAATCTTCATTTTATCAGAGTGAGGACACACATGTATAAAAGAGTGAGTACTGTAAAAAGTGGTGCCATTGGCCAAATTATTTAGAATTGGTGGCTCAGGGTAATTTTCTTGGAAATTCGATATTGAAGGGTCAGAGAGAGAAGAAGCTATGGGATAATTCAAATTTGAGCAAAGGCACAGAAGCAGGAGAACATTTTTGTTCGAAGCAAAAAGTATTATACATGAAGGAAAGAAATGGGAAAAACTTGGAGGAATTTGACAGTATCATCATTACGATGGGCTTTGACTATCATACAAAAAGTGTGTGATGGGCAATTATCAGAGGGTTTTTGAATACGCTAATGAACATGCTTTGGGAAGATGACTCTCTGAAGTATGGGTTGAGGTGGATGAAAGAAAAGGTGAGATGACGTAAAAGCATATGTGAGGGGTTACAAGGGACTCATGGCAGTTGCAGGGGAATCATAAGAGCCCTCGGGCAGCTGAGTGTTTAGGTGATGACTTGGGAGGTAGAGAAAGGGGTAGGGAGTGAAAGACGGTGTCAAGGTTTTGGACACCCAATGCTGGGCTCCCATAACTTGGAAGGTCAGGGAGCCATTACAGGAATAAGGAAAAAAAAGTGAAAGGAGGACAAGTAGGTTTGCAAATGGGATGAAGAATTTTGTGTTCTAAATCCTATTTGGAAAATTTTCTTAAATTAATTTTTAGTGTAATATATTCAATGTATTCTTAAATCACATATAATATACTTTATTATGACTGTGTATGGATGTCTGCTTTGTAGTGATCTCAATCCCATCTTGAGGGTTGGAAGAGAGGTAACCCATTAGTACTCCATGTCTTTATGAACCAAGTCATTTTGCAACATCTGAGCAAACCCTCAGCAAGCCCTCTGATGACTTGCCAGTAGTTGAATCATCATCAAGATCGTGATTCTAGTTGGAATGGACATGCCTTAATTGCCTACTGTGAATGTAGCCTAAATCACAAGACTACTGTCATAATAATGGAAAAAAAAGAAAAAGAAAAAAAAAAAGGCCAGGCTTGTAACATTGGAATGGGAGGAAAGAACAAGCAACCTTTCAACAAACTTATTTCTAAGATGGCTTCTAAGTTGTGCCCCTACCAATAAGATTATGATAGTGTTTTGATCAATATACACATACAAACACTGGGCTCCACCTTACATGCACATTCAAACTATGTTTCTTCTGGACCCCTCGACTTGGCTGTCTTTACCAGGAGCTTAATGATTTGAACCATTCACTGACTTGCATATACTCTGTGAGGTGAGGAAGCAGAATTGAGTCAGCCAAGAGAAGAGGAAGATGGAGACACAAAATGGGGTAGGATGTCCTCCAAGGACTTCTCTGGTGAGCAAAGGCTTTGCAAGTCTCTACTGGGCTGAGTAAACTAAGAGCTTGAGACGGAGGACACAACTCTGTGGAGAAAGCAGCAATGATGCGTACCGCTTCTTCATGACTGCTTTAGACCTTTGGAGGTGGGGCTATTCCCAGCTTTATTCTGTACAACAAAATGGAATAACCCTCTGTGGAGTCTAAACACACATTCCTATTGCATTACACTCACTGCTTTGCTTCTTTATATCTAAGAGGACTGAGACGAAGAGATTTATAATAAGCTTTGTCCAAGCCAAGAAATGCAGCCTCCATGTAAAATGGGAAGTTACAGCTGGATACCCATTGAATTGTTTCTTATAAGCATGTGGTTCTAAGTTGGTTTTATATTGAAACTTTTCCCTGCCTCCCACGTGCGGAGCACACACCGAATGTTTCTATAGATCGACCCTGCATCATCATTCGCTGTCATGAAGCCACAGTGTGTTTTTTATGCCTCGGTAACAAAGCATTTATGTTCAGCCATCTGCATAAAAACTGCTGGAGGACATTTCAGTGAGATTCCCCATGGTATATACAGCTGCATGTTGAACATGAAAATCGAAGATATGAAACAGTGTTCTTTCATTCATATAGCCTTTGAATTTTGAGAAAGCGATAATACAATGCCAAAGAGTGATATCTTGAGGACTGTCCATCATGAAATAAACATGACACATCTTTTATAGTAATAGCTACTAGAAGACATTTTGAAATGATACTTGTATAACTGTGGAGTGTGCTTTCTTTCTTGCAGATAGTAAGGCTTCATTAGGAAGCAAACTTTTCAAGGTATCAATTTTTAGGATTCCGGATTAACTCTAATAGGTTTTATTCTTCCTTAAAGGTTAAATCATTTTAAAAGATATATGGATGATACAGCTGTCTTTGAAATTCTTTCATAACCAACATTCCAATTTTCTGATTTAAGTAGAGCAAACAGGCCATTTATCCTTAATGTCATTATAGTTGTCTACAATATTACAAAATCTAAGGATGCTATGAAATTCATAGAAGAAATTCAGTGTTTTTCATCCACACCGGCCAACATTTCTAAAGCATATGTAAAGGGAAGATGCTTGGTATTATTAAAACTATACATTATTTTAGAAAATTTAGGAACAGAGGAAAATCATCCATAATGTTGCCACCACAATTTAACAAGTATTGTTTTTATGTATTCTCTTTTGGTCATTTGTATTTTTTATATTCTTGTAGTGATGTAAAATGGTATATTTTTTTCACTTTATATTATAACAAAGTATTTTTCATTCTGGTATATGTTCTTCATAAATTTTATTGTTAATAGCTGCATGTTATTCAAGTGGCCATTCACTTGTTTTGAGATTAACAATTTTTTGTTATTATAAATAATGGAGTGATGGATATCCTTCTATACATAAACTTTTTACTATTTTGAATTAGTTCTTTAGAATAAAATTCCAGGAATCAACTAACTGGCTATCACTTACTATTTTGGTTATTTAATAGTGAAAAAAATATCGCTCTTTACTGTACATTGATAATAGCTAGATTTGATATTGTTCTACATCTTGTTTACTATTTGTAATTCATATTAGGTGATATTTTTTGTTTGTTTCAGCTGATAATTTATAAACTGGGATCTTAATTAGAATTAAGATATAATTAAGATAATAAGATATTAATAAGTGTACAGAATTATATATCATGTTCATATGACTTTTTAAAAATAATTCTTTGTCAAAATGATTAATTATATTATTTTTAGTTTATTGACATACTGAAGTTTAAAACTTTGTATCTAACAAAATATATGGTTCTTTATCTTTTTGATCTCTTCTGTATTGTTTCAAAGCTTAAAAATGTGTCTTCTTTTTCAGATATCTGACATATAATCAATCTATTTTTGAGTTTTTCCATTTAAATCTGTATATTTAACATTTCCTTACATCTGTTGTTTTATTTGGTATATTTTTGCATCAAAGTTTATTTTTTTCTAAGTTCTAACCTTTGGTTAAGCCGAATTATCTAAATATGGCCTCTCAATCCTCACTTTTCACAGTTTTGTTATCTCTCCTTTAGAGTTTGTAAAATTTTAATCTACATGCTCTGTTCCAATGACTAAGAGTGTATCTTTTTGTACCAGGAACAACTCATTTTAATTATTATTGATTTTAAATGGTTTAATATCTGGTAGGACAGGTGAATCCCATGACATTATTTTTTTAATGTATTTTTAAAAATGTTTTTATTGAGGCATAATTGACGTAGAACATTGTATAAATTTAAGGTGTATGATGTATTAATTTGATCCATTTATACATTGCAATATGATTACTACCTGTTAAATTAATTGAGCAAGGAGGCCATTAGACTGAGGTGGCTCAACCAAAATCTAAGCCTGTAAATGCCTCAGAGTTACAAAATCAAAAGGCTAAGGACAATCTATCACAAATGGCCAACTTGGCTTTAAGCTCTAGCCAATCAAATAATTTCCTTTCTTTGTTTCCACACTTTCTCTATGTAAGGCAGGTTATTCTTAATCACTTCCTCTTTGGTCTGCCCAATTGGAATCAATTTTTATTCAAACTATTAAAATGTTTAATATGCCCCAGTTTATCTTTTAATATACTTTAGTGTTAGCTAACACCTCTATCACTCATGACTTTTTTGTAATGACAACTTCTAATATTATTGCTGGGAGAATGCTTTGTCCTTCACCCTCCCTCAAACCCCACTACTTGTGATTCACCTGAAACCCACTCAGAGCCCACAGAGCTTCTGGCAAGACCACTGCCTCCACCCCCAGCACACAAACACAGTCCTGCCCATTTCTCCTCTACAATGGCTTAAATGCAGTTCCTGATGAATGATATCATTAGACCCTATCATTCCCCTTCCCCTCAGATAACATCAAGACAACTCCAGTCACCATGGAAAAGACAAGCTCCTAGAGTATCCTACATTGTAGATCTTTAACTCTGGAGCCTTTACACATCTGAGCCTATTAATTTTCCAAACTTTCCCTAGCTCCTTTCACTGTGCTCAGAACCAAAGTCTGTCATCAGAGAAGCCTTTGTATCCTCACCCTCTTTTCATTCCTTGACACGTTATTGTAGCTCAGAATATGAGGAAGTTCTCTTCTGATTGTGTCTGGTTTCTCAGAGAAGTGAGATCTGCTGAGAAATCATCTCCTGAGAGTGAGAAAGGCTGAGGGGTTTTTGAGTGTTGAGAAGAGAGAAGAATTCATGAGATCATTATCTCAGAGTGGAAGTGAATATTCACTTCACTTTTCTATTTCAATTAAAATCTGATTTTCTATAAGAGGACAGCTTCCTCTGTAATAGTATGAAAGGGCTGTTTGTCTTCCAAATCCTACATCCTTTAAGGTTAAGAGGTGCACTAACCTTATAAATCTCACAGCCATTTTTCAAGCCATTATCTATTCTTCCTCTTTAAAAACCTGAGCTCTTTTGTAGCATGTGCCATGAGCTCATACTACTTTTTACTCCTTGTTATCATTATCTGTGGTTCTCTCTGCCCCAAACTCTCATTCATTGAAGATTTAGCCTGAGACACATTATCTTTTTCTGCATCATGACTTCTATTATCATTTTTAGTGATGTGGACATCCATGTGTTGAAATAAATTTCTAGCCCCAAGATGGAGCTCCTGCTGCCCAGTGTGCCACATCGGCACACAGGAACTTAGATAACATTCATGTCTCTGTAATGCTCTGCTTGACCAGAAACTCAGGAAATGTATCCAGTCAGCTAACTCCCAAACACCAAGCCAACTTTGGGCTCTATACTTACTTCCTAGTTCCTTCTCACCCAAACAAGTTTGACTATGTGGCCCCAGCCAGTCAGATAGTTTCTACTTTTCTGTTCCTCGACCTTTATTCTTTATCTTATAAAAGCTGCCTGTCTTCTGCCCATTTTACAATTCTCTGCATGAAGACTGTCCACTTCATGAAGTATTAAAGTTTGTTTCTATCACCTGAATTATCTTCTTTAATCATTTTCAAACACATGTAATCCTGCCTCTCAGTCCCTTGGACTTTTTGCCTTCAAAAACATTTTTCTCATAATGGTACCATTTTGTAAATCTGACCACCTCTCTTTATCTTTCTAGAAGACACATTCCAAAACATCTTGGACCTGATCTGCATTTCCAATGTACTGATGATATTTAAAAAATTTAAGCTGATATCACCTTTTTTTCTGTCTTCATGTCTTTATTCTGCTTTAATTTATGGTTCAGCATTAAAATTATTTCTGTGCATCTATTGTCAACTTTCTTATCCCTTTCTTTCCCTGTTGCCTGGTGAACTCCAACATTTTGGCTACCCCTGAATTGTATATAGGAGCTTAATTAGCTAGATAAAAATGCACAGTCATGCAGATTGATCTCACTTTAAATGAATGACCACATTCTTAAGTGTGGAGGCCACTGGCAAGGCTCCGAAATTACGCATTTCTTTAGGCATTTCACCACCCCTCTGTTCTCTGAGATTACTGTTTCATCTTTTTTCTTTCTCCTTAACTACAAACACCTCTTCAATCCACTTTCAGCATAAGACTCACTTCTTACTTCACTAAGAAAATAGGCACAATCAGAAGAGACCATCCTCATATCACCAAATCCTCTGATGAGTATGTGGAAGTCTTCCCATGTTCAGCATATGTATTAATAAAGTTGCCCTCATATGTTAATTCAATGATGCAAATGGAGTGTTGATTTCTTAATGAAATATTTTAAAAATTACAAGCCAGTTATTTTATAAAATGTTCCTCAACTTGGACTTGATAGATATTTGTTCATGCTAAGATTCAGGCTGTGAACTTCCAGCCAGACCACTACAGAGGTAAAGCTATGTCATCTTCAGAGTAACACTCAGAGATATATGATGTCCATTTTTTCTCTCTTTGGTGATATAAATTTTAACTTCTTGGTCAAGATGGTATTTAGTTTCTCCAATTTTATAGCAAGATATCTGGGAGTAGATACTTTAAGAGCATGCAAATATCCTGCTCCTCGGCAATCTTCCCTGGCCCCCTCCCGGATTTAGCATCAATGGATGATTCTTGTTCTAAGCCTTTCTTGGGATGGTTTTAGAATGAACAATTTTCCAACTCCACAACTCCTCTCTACATGTATCCTTTGGCATTTTTCTATTATCAAGAACACCCGCCTCCTTCTCCACTGTTTCTCTCTTCTCTCTCTCTCTCTCTCTCTCTCTCACACACACACACACACACACACAAACACATATCTATCTTCATAAATCAGTCATTGAGGGACTCAATAATGTACTTCAAACCTTAATTTTCTTGATAGTATTGAAATCCCTTGTTTGCCTTTCGCTGATTTTTATATCTTTGCAAAGCCTTTTGTTATGGTCTTTCTATATTCTTTCAGGTGCATGTCCTCTCAACTGATTTCTAAAAAAGAGTTAATATGATCAATTTTCTTTGTTTACATTGAAGTTCTGGAAAGTAGTAGAAATATAAGACTTGGTAAATAATTATTATTTTTACACGGATGGTTTTAAAAATAATTGTAATTAAACAGAACTTCATTCATTCTATCCAACATGGCAGGAATAAAAAACTATTTTGGAAAGTCACTGTTCAACAAAGGATCAGGGGTGGCAGATTATATTTTCTTCATAATCTCTTCCCAGTATAGAGTAATTATGTTCACTGTGGGGTTTCCCACTGAGTGCTTTCACCAATGGATGAAATAACCTTTACTAAATTATTTTCTACTTACTTATGTAACCTTTAGGCTGTGGGACTATACAGTAACTTGGGTTATCTCAATTATCACATCTTTAATTAATGTGAGTAAAAATGTTCTATATTTCCACACATGAAAGATTTTGAAAAGCATTCAGTACTACTCTATGTTGTTTCCCCATCCTTTAAGTAAAAGCTTAATTAGTGTCTTCGAGAGGGAAATGAGAAGTAATTAAGCACATTATGTTTCGAAGACCTAGTCGTTTTGCAGTAAAAATGCTTCTACCAAAAGGTTTATTATATTTCTTGCATTATTCAGTTCCCAGAACAATGCATTTACTAAAAATGCAACATGCATCTGTGATCTGCCAGTATAGATGGTGTTACTACTATAAAGTTTTAAAAACATGTTTCTATACATAAAATAGAAACCTCAAACCCAAGAAAGCACAAGTCTTTACATTAAAATATTTTGTATGTTCTATTCTAATTTTATAATTTTTTAAAAAACATTTTAAATACACTTTTCTTGGTCAAGAAAAAGTGTATCTGGAATGTTATCTGCATAGTACTTCTTACCTTCTCTCCAATTGACTTCTCTGTCTAACTCCTCTCTGTTTTTCTCTTGGGTTATGGATCGACCAGATAAAAATGGGGAAAGGTAAAGAATGACAAATAATTCCCCCTATGTTTTCCTTATACCCCACACTAACCCCAACAATATTCTCAGTAAGTTGGGAAGATTCAGCATTGTGAATTGCTTTTGTAGTGAGTAAAAGCTAATACTCTTGGGTGGAATTTAAGGTAAATTCCCTAGGTGCTGATAAATAACTAACTCAGGTCTCGTGATGACTTGTGTTCTTCATTCCTTCAGCCACGTCTGCTGAGTGCCCATCATGTTCCAGTCCAAGTCTTATGTGCTTGGGATTGAGTAGTGAACAAAATAGACAAAGATCCCCGCCACATGCAGCTAGTGGAGGGTTGGACAATAATCAATGTAATGATTAGGTAAGCTATATGGTATATTAGAAGGTTAAAAACAGTCTGGGAGAAAATGTACAGTAAGCAGGATTGGGGTGCTGTGGGAAGGGACATATTACAATCTTAAATAGGGTGATCAGAGCAGGCCTCACTCAGAAGGTGATATTTGATCAAAGACTTGAAGCAAGAGAAAATGTGTGACTGGAGCCAGAGTGGCAAAAAGGAGAGTAGAGGAAATGAGGTTAGAGACAGAAGGGGTACAAATCATGTATTGCCTTACAGGCCCTGGTGAAGAATTTGCCTTTCACTTTGGATAAAATGAGGAACCACAGGCTCTGACTCTTCCTCTGGGGGAAATGGGAAGCCATTAGAGATTTTGAGCAGAGGAGCGATATGATCTGACCACTATTTTAAGAGGTTCACGCTGGCTACTGTGTTGAGAATAGACCCTGTGGGTCAAGGGGGGAATGCTGGGAGAGGAGTTAGGATGTTATTACAATAATAGAGGTGAGAGCTGATGGTGGCTTCTACCAGGAAAGGAACAGTGGGTACTGTGAGAAGTCGTCAGATACCTTATCTATTTTGAAGATGGAGCTGAGAAGTTTTCCTGGTAGATCGCATGTAGGTTTGAAGGAAAGAGAAGAGTCAAGGATGACTCCAAGATTTTTGACTTGAGCAATTGGAAGGCTACATATGCCTTTATTTAGGAGGGCAGATGCTGCAAGTCGAGGTGGATTTGGAGTGATGGTCAGAAGTACTGATTTAGACATGTTAAATTTGAGATATCTATTAGGTATCCAAGAGGTGGATGTCTAGTAGACAGAGGGATCAAATAAAACTGTAATTCAGGAAAGAGCTTTGGAATGGAGATTATATATAACTTTGGGAGGCATTAGCATATAAATGGTACTTAATACCATGAGGCCAAATGATATAACCAAGGAAGTATATGTAGATAGATACAGGATAGAAGAAAAGATTGAGCCTTAAGGCACTCCAACATGAAGATTGGAGAAGAGGAAGAACTGATAAAGGAGGAACAGGAGAAATTGTTATTCTCACATTTATCTGAAATTTGCTCCCTCAAATTGAAGATAGGGAAAAGTTTAGAAAAGGAAGGAAGGATTAGGGAATTGATACAGAAGACAGATAGCACGTAGAAGGTACCCTCTCCTTTTCTATAGGGACTGAGAGAAAGGATGTGAGTGTGGATAGGAAATTATCTTCCTAAGGATGTGTTAAATATAGAACTTGACTCTTTTTTACATGTCAAATTGTACATATACAGATTGATTTAGAAAGCGCTATTGAAATCACCTAATGCAA
This sequence comes from Rhinolophus sinicus, assembly GCF_036562045.2. Classification (NCBI taxonomy): domain Eukaryota; kingdom Metazoa; phylum Chordata; class Mammalia; order Chiroptera; family Rhinolophidae; genus Rhinolophus; species Rhinolophus sinicus. The sequence goes on along the minus strand of NC_133751.1, from coordinate 15,400,747 downwards.
AACTCAGTATTTTGTTTATGGAGTCATATTTATATGTGGAACTTCCAGCAGATGCTCTTGTCAAATTATTAATATATCACCTTTGCTCTTCATTGAGAATTTTAATATTATGTTATAATTGTGTTCTTTGCATAAGGAGCATACATAAAAACTTTCTTCCATCCTTTTTCTCAAAACATACATAACTATTGAATCAGATGTCAGCTCATTCAGACATGTAACATACTTTCTCTACAAATGTTTGTCAGAACTCACTGGCAGATAGACGAAGTGGATGTAACTTGTCTGTTTCTCTTAACTCTAGCTGATCGGTAATTGTAGTCAATGAGACAATCATTGAAAATATGAATCTCTTCAAATCTGAGGTAGATTTTATGATTTAGAGCTAAGTGATCTCCATTGAAAGCTGGAGTTTCAATCTACATTAATTTAGAAATACACTCCACACTTGGAGATTATTCCAGTGAGTCTTTAATGTTTCCTCTCCCCAAGTAGGAGTCAGTTATTAGCATAACTAAGACATCGGACTTTTCTTTGAGAAAGAGTAAGCCATTTTGCTTACCAGGATAGGAGGAGGTGGCATTAATGTGACCGGTCCGGATGACCCCCACCCTGGTCCCGCGGCTGTTTTTCATGCACATGCAGATGCATATGGCGATTCCAGCAATGACACCCATGATAAATACAATTCCAAACACGATGCCAGCAATTGCCGTGCCCCTAAAAAGGATAAACAAAAGTACATTTATTGAAAAGTCTCGTAGGATTCTTCAGCCTTTCAGATACAGCTCAATGACTATATGACGAGTACTTCTTTTCAAATGTCCTTAAAGATAATGTTAAAAAAAATAAAAAGGATAATTCTCTGAATCAGTTAACAGTCTTCTGTATTTCAATGGATAAGAAAAGAGCTATAATATTTAGGAAATATCCTTCCAGAACAGTAAACCCATCATTCAGATTCTGGTTTTAAAAATTTATGTATTTATGCAAAGCACAATTCTCCAGATATGCTCTTTAAAATAATAATTAAAAGAAAACATTCTGTTGTGTACTTAAACAGCAAAGAATTTATCTATTTTCTGTAGAATGTCTGCATTTAATGAACACAGCTTGATAATTGCCAAAATAATAAATAAAATTTAACATTTATTCTGATTAAAACTCTTCATAAAGTAGAACTACAGTTTTTTTCTTGACAAAACAAAGGAAGCCAAACATTTAAAAAAATTATACAGAGACCAATTATGGCAAACAGTATTTCCATTAAATTCAGGAACAATGTAAGCAAAACTTCTATTTTATCAATGTTAATGTTTTTGTCCAGAAAGTTTTTTCTCATGCAAGGAAATCACAGAAAGAAAAAAAAAAGTACTGCATGAAAGAGTCAAAATTATCATTATGTGTAGATAATATGATTTGTTGGAGTCTATATTTGTTCACCATTTTGGAAAGTAACAGGGAAATCTTTATCAAAATGTAAAATTTCAACAGGCATTATCATTTATAGCAATGCTTCCTAAGGAAATACAGCCCACGTGCACACACAAAAGGTACCAAGGATGTTCATCCAAGTGTTGTTACTACATGCAAAATATCAGAAACACCCTAGTGTTCATAAAAAGGGGATTGACAAAAAGAAGAAACTATGATACATCGGAGAATGAATCCTATATAATGATTGAAAAGGGTGATGAGGTCCACGTGGATTGATATGTTCATGACACATGATTAACTTAGAAATAATACTACAAATGAAAAGGCAAGTATTAACAGACTAATACCAGTAATGAGGTAAATCGTAATTTTACATGTCAAATTTTTGAATGTATAGACAGTGATTATCTTGTAGAATGGGAAAAAAGAAAAAATTGTATACTTCCCAGAAGCAATCATTCAACTCTTTCAGACATTTTTTAGTATCTCTCTTCCTATTTGTCAGTAATATATTACATTCCTTTATTTTTGAAATTTTTATTTTTACATATTTCTAGTGGCTTATCTTATAGTTTTGGAGCCGTATATCTCTTGGAAAAACTTTTGTCTTCCATTAAATTAGTCATCAATATTTTTAGTACCATGCTATTACTTACTGCTGAGCCAAGTAATGTATCATGGCTATCTCACACAAATTTTTAAAAGCTATTTCCATGAATTCCCATTTTTCCATATACCTGTTGCTATTCCTGTCCCCCTCCAAATTCTTAGAAATCTTTAAAACAATGATCAGTTATTTTAAAACACTCAAACACAGTAAAAATTACTTTATCAGTTCTGTTTTGTCCCCATGGTGATTTCCCTTGTAACCTGCCAACTCCAGGGGTTCCTTTTGAATCTGGAACTGTTTCTAAGACCTGCTTGGTGGTCTGTGGATGTCTAGTTTTTGGACCCCATTCTTGCTCTATTTTGGTGAACTGCCCTGTTTGCTGAAGCACATTCTTGAATGACTTCTTAAAGAAAGGTTCAAGGGAGATAGATGTTTAAGAGTCCTTGCATGCTCGAAAATGACTTAATACTATACTCACTCAATTGATAGTTTGGCTGGGTATGGAATTCTAAGGTGAAAGACATTAGTTTTCAGAAATATGAAGGCATTGTTCATTGTCTTCTAGAATTTGGTACTGCTATAGAGAAATCTTGTAGAATTCTAATTACTTTCCTTTGTGTGTTACTGTTTTCTTTCTGAATTTCTTAGCATTTTCTTTTTACTCTTACTATGTTTCCCCCCAAAACAACACTGGGTCTTATATTAAATTTTGCTCCAAAAGACACATTAGAGCTTATGTTCAGGAGATGTTATCCTAAAAAATCATGCTAGGGCTTATTTTCCAGTTAGGTCTTATTTTCAGGGAAACATGGTAGTCTTCTGAAATTCCACAATGTGCTTGGATTTTGAACAAATTATTTTGCCAGGCCCTTAGGATTTTTCATGTCTGAGACTCATGTTGTTCTTGAAGCCATTCCATAAGTTAATAATTTCTTTTTCACCATTTTCTCTGTTTCTCTTTCTGGAAGCCTATTTTGAAATAAGCAAATAAGCATCTGAACTTCCTGGATAAATTCTCTAATTTTTCTCATTTCTGTTTGTTTTTTTGAACTACTTTCTGGCAGTTTCACTGACTTTATCTTACAGTGTTTTATTGAGCTTTTAAATTTCAGCTATCATATTTTTAATTTCCAGCTGCTCTATCTTATCCTCTGTCGCAACCTTCCTTCTTAAAGTGTCTTGTTTTGCTTTCATGGATGTAATTTTATTTTTTCTCTTAATCTCTGAAGGTACTAATGATAAATTATTTGAAATTTTCTTTATTCTTTGTATTTCCTCTATCCTATTTAGGTTCATTTTATTGATTGTTCATTTTGATTTGTTCCATGTTTGACATTTTGGTGATCCCTGAATCTCCTCTTATTTTTAAAAGAGGCACTAAATATCTGCTTGGACGTTCAGTGTGCAAGGTCAGCATTAGACATGTGAATTTCACCTGAGGTCAGTTCCTATAGTTTTATTTCTTGGAGGATGTTCATTTTTCTCTTTAAAAGGGTGCTCCAATTTCATACTTGTGGAGTATCAGCTGGGCTTCTAGTATCTTGGAGCCTGGGGTTTTACCCATTATGGGTATGACCTTTCACAGAAACCCCATGCTTTCAGCTCAGAAACTCAGTCTCACTTTGCTGTGACTGTGGAGGTTTTCAGGATAAATCATTAAAAAAAAAAAAAAAAAAAAATCATGTGGTTTCAGAGCTTGACTTTGGAAGCCAGACTGCCTGGGTTCCAACTGTAGCTGCTAACCCCACCCCCTACCCCAGTTTTCTTAATGACACGAAGGTCAGTTTGGTTTATCTGACTCTCCTCCCAAATTTCATGTCATCAAATATCTATGCTCATGGATCGCTTACGAGATCAGGCATTATTCTTAGTGCAATTTGAACATTCATGGTATACTTTTCTAAGACATGTCCATAATCTCTTATTTCAAACCCTTGTGGCCAGACATGTCTTACAAGTCAGGAATTTTCAGGTTTTGGAAAGGGAATACAGTAATACATTGTATATTGTATAATGCTCCCAGAGCAAGCATCCTGAGCACAGCACATTTATATTTCTGCAGTAAAGTTGGGAATATTAACACTTGTGGATTACACAGAGACTGGAAAGAAGCCCCAGGTTTGTTCAGGTCCAGTCTTGCTACCAATGGAGCTATATCAAACCATTAACTTTCCAGAGTTTATTAAGGATTTTGGACAAGGAATTGTGAACCTGTATTTGTACTTTTCAGAAGATATTTTCTCTCTGTGACCTTTTCCACTCACTTTAAAACAAACAAACAAATACAGAATACCATTAAGAATTCCAATAGGCTCCTTTAAAATATTCCTATATGCATTTTAACTTTGTTAGTAAATTATGAAAGCAGAATGTGAGATATATCTGGATGTGCTGCTATTCGTAATTAAGAAGGGAAGAGTCTAACAGCTTAATAGATAAGTTTTTTCAAGAAAAAAGATTTATCAAAGGAGATATTTCAAATAAGAAAACTAAAAGCAATCTGGAAACCTCCTTTATAATTGTAATTTTCAGGTCTAAATAAGAGGTCTAAATTGGAACTTAATATATGTTCCAGAAACAGTCAATAGCCCAATTATTCCAGGCATAGAGTTTCTTAAGTATGTGTTATAGAAAATGTTGATATCAAATTGGGATATGCTTATATTCATTAATCCTTTTTTAAATAGTGGAAAGTAGAAAATTAGTCACATTTTGCTTCCTTGTTGGCAGCTCCAACAAAAGTGCTTGCCCTTGAGGTCAATAATAAGGTTGCAAATAATGTATTAAATTAGGTTTTTGATTAAATCATGATTTTGGGGTCCTTGATCCTTTGATACCCATTAAGAACTGTAAATCAGTTATTTAAGACATGGCAAATATAAATTTTATAGCATTCTTTATCGTTATTAATTAAAAGAAGCAATAAACAAACTAACCTATCTGCATATAAATAATTTGGTTTTGGTTTAGTCAACTATTAGAAAGAGTCAAGCTATTAATGTGAGAAATTTGGCATCATAAAAACCTTGAAAAAATTTTAGGGAATTTTATTTTTTGAAAGAATGTATTTCAGGGTGTGCGTGTTTTCTGGTCTCCAGAAAGGCCAAAGCATGATTAGAGGGTTGGAACTTTCAGCCTCACTCTGACCTCTGGGGCAGGGGGCAGTGGTGAGAGATTGAGTTATTCACCAATGGCCAATGATTTAATCAATCATAGCCACCCAAGGGAAGCTCCATAAAAACCCTTACATGATGGGGCTCAGAGTTTATGGGTTGGTGAACACATTATGTTGCTGGAAGGGCAGAGAACCTAGAGAGGTCACAGGAGCTCTGGAAGCTCTATTCCCCTTCCCCCCCATACCTTGCCCTATGCATCCTTTTCGTTTGGCTGTTCCTGAGTTTTATCTTTTATATTAGGTTGGTGCAAAAGTAATTGTGGTTGAAAAGGTTAAAAATAATTGCAAAAACGGCAGGTACTTTTGCATCAACCTAATAATAAACTAGTGATCTATTAATAGTAAGTACAATGTTTTCCTGAGTCCTGTGAATTGTTCTAGAAATTAATCAAACCTAAAGGAAGAGGTTGTGGGCATCCCTGACTTTGTAGCCATGTTGGATGGAAGTGCAGGTAATCTGGGGACTCAATAACTGTGACCTGTATCTGGAGTGAGGTCACATCTTGTGGGACTGAGCCCTTAAAACTGTGGAGTCTGACACGAACCCGGAGTTAGTGTCAGAATTCAATTGAATTGTAGGACATTCAGTTGCTATAAGAATTGGTTGGTGTCAGGAGGAAAAACGCCCCACAGACTTCCATCTCTGTCCTCCAAAATTCTTTGTAGGTGCATGTATTTCCGTGTGCTGATTAGCTTCATGGGTGGGTACTGAGCACTTGGAAATGAAAAATTGCTAATGAAATTGAAAATTTGTGCCAAAGAGAAACTTTATAATCAAGATATTAAATGTATTTGTAGTGGATCTAATGATGCTATGAAACTGGTTTATAACAAGGCTCAGAGATAATATGTTTCATTCCATAAAGAACTTTTGATAAGTAAAAAAGATTTTGGTATGGTTGCAATTGTTACAGTAACATTTACAACACACTTTTAGACTCAGAACTGCTGTACAGTAATTTAATATAAACATGTTGACATGGTTTTACTGTTAAATAATGTTTAAGGTAAATAGTAGATATGAAAAAAAATCATTGTAGTGTTTCCCTTCTTCTCTGACGTGACCAATTTACAAAAGCATTTTATAAAAGAGTGTAATAGAAAGGACTTATGAATATTCTTGCAATAATTTAATAACTTTAGTCCCAATAAAACAGGAAAATAAAAAAAGGCCACAGAGATATTTGATGCCCATAAAAGATGAGGGCAGAATTACAGAGTATGCCCATTAGGAGAAACCTTTGATATGGATGAAGAGTTTTTAAGGAGTACATAAATGAGAGGTGAAATTTTTAGAAGAAAGTTTTCTGGAAAAAATGACCACAATTTTAAAAGAATTAACTTAAAATGAGTTCATTTCCTATTATAATGAAAAACATAGTTAAAAGTGAAGGGACAGCATTTTAATATTTTTACCAAGAAAGGAATATTAAACAGTCCAACTTATTTTATGATAATTCATGTGTAACGAATGAAAGCAGTAGAAAAATATTGTTCCACACTGTAGGGATGAAAGTAAAATGCACAAATGAAAAAAGTAAAACTTGGCAAAATTCTTCTTCAGACTATTCCATTTTCTTAAAAAAATCATTCTTTTGGCCAATTCATTAAAATATTGTAATACAATATTTTCATGGTCATGAGTTTTCAAAACCAATATTGTATTCTAAACTTATTGGCAAATTTAAAGGTATATAATTTAGTAAAACTTTGACTTGCTTCTTTTAAATGTGATACTTTTTTTTTCTGTTGCTTTACTAAATCATTACAGAATGGTAAGAATAGAAAGCAAACTTAAGGAAGTATCATTTTCAATATTAAGAATACATCATTTTATAACTTCCATTATTAACAATAGGCCTCCAGAACTATCTGTATCTGTATGTCTATACCTATATCTAGCTACATATATGTCTATACATATATCAAATAAGACAATTACAATTTCATGTAGTTAAATTATTACTATGCATAAATATTGTTACAATCCCATGGGTAAAATGTGAATGGAAGGTAAAAACACCAATCCATATGATTTTCCCAATAGGTCTACATTATTTGCAAAAATATCCTATAAAATTCAGATACACTAAAGATGTTTATTTTGCATTTTTTTCATGCTAGTCCTTCTCCCTAATAACTTCCCTCAATAAATCTTTCCTGGGCTTTATAGGTAACTTCCCTGTTATCCTCAGAATAATAAAATTAGAAACTAACATTTCTCTAAATGAATAAATTTACCTGATTTACTGACTCTACCCCTTCTAGAAGATAGTTGTTAAGTAAAATATGTTGTGACATAACTCAAGAAAACTTCTTATTCGATGGCTGAAATGGGCTTTTTGTCTCTTCTTCCTCATCTACTCTCCATCCTTCTTTCTGAAATATGAATGTAATGGCTGAGCTCTAGTCTCCTGAGGACATTCTGCCTAGGGATGGAGCAAGTATGAATTCGATGGAATGGAATGTGTGTCCCTAATAACTATATGGAAATGCTCTATCAGCCCTGAGTTGCCTGTCTGTGGATTTCCTTTACATGAGAGAGAAACGATTTAAATTTTTTTTCATTAAAACCTGTTTTAATTTTCAGTGTGTGTGTGTGTGTGTGTGTGTGTGTGTGTATTTGTATTTTACTTAGGAAAACAGGAATCTGAGTAAGGATTCCCAGAATTATATTGATATGTTCTGTATAGTGTATGTATTCCAAATGTCATTATCTGATTAGTTGCCAATATAACCTTGAGATAGCACAACATAACAGAATGTCGAAGTCTAAATGCAATCATTCATAGTTACAAAAGTTTCCAGAACATTTTTGTGCAATATACATGGATGTGATTAATTTCATTGTTTAGTTAACAGCAATATTTGGAAAAGTAGTACTGACCCACACTTAAATCAGCTTAATTTTCATGGCATGTCCTTGTGGTGTTTGATTTACTCCTGTTATTATGTCTGCAATTCTAAACGGCTGCCACTAGATAGCAACGCTCATGAAATACAGTATAGATTGCACATCTGTCATGTTTTAGGCACTGTTCTGAGTGATGGGATACAAAGTTGAATGATACATAGTACCTTGAAGGATTTTAGAGCCATACATGGGGTAGTAAGCAAAGAGAGACTTTGAAGGTCAATTATCTCCAAGCATAGAAGATTCAGAAAAGAAAACAATTAAAGAATTTTCCTACTCAGCAAAAGAGAATTGTTTCTTTTTTTAAAACAACAATATGAATGTAATAAACTAAAAAGAGTAGTAATGATTTCTTAATACTTCTTAGTTGCATATACAGTTTTTTGACCCGGAAGATGATCTTGTGAAATAGAATCCAACCCACTTATTTTACGAGCAAGAAAACCAAATCTGTGGGAGGCTAAAATATATGTCTTCTAGTTTGTTTCCTGGTATAGAATAGACCTCAATGGTCCTGATTTCCACCCCAGAACTGTTTATACTGCAATGGACTGCCCTGCTCACGTTCTCTCATTCACGCAGCATTTGTTTGTGGAGTCGCTTCACTCTTCCAGATATGCTACGAAACACTAGGCATGTAAAAAATAAACCAATTCTTGCTGGGAAGCAGAGAAGAAGAGGAGAAAAAGGATTCGTGGAATGGTTGGGAAATTGAAGCTCTGAGACCTGGTGACTGGTTGAATTGGGGAGTAAGTGAGAGGCCAGAGTGTAGAATGTCTTCCATGTCGGTGATGCCCCGTGCTGCACAATAGACAGTTCATAAAAATGTGTTGAAATGAAGACTTTGTGAGACATGCAATCATAAGCTAGATTTAAACAGAAACAGCCCCTGCATAGAGGTTTCCCTGCCTTCTGCCTTCCAAACCTAAAATTTCCCAATTACTTCCAGATATAATTCTCTCATTTCTAATGCTTTGCCACAGTTCACCCTTTTGAAGTAACCTTTGCTGAAACTTCACACAGAGCTAATTACCTTAACTTACAATGATTGCTTTAGACAGGATTTTTCTTCTTTTTCTTTCTGTAGCTTTTTATCATAGTTTGAGTGGGAAAAAAGTCACAAAGCAGTTCTTTTAGCAATGACTACAAGGATTTCTACTGAGAGTCTATTTGTTGAGATTTAAGTCCTGAGAGCATATAAGACTTAAGAGACTGAATCTGATTATGAAAATGCAGAACCCTCCGAGTAATCTGCTTTCCTTTCCATTGACTCCAGCCTGGAGAGCTTCAAATAAACATGGGAGCTCACACAGTTATTGACCTGACAGAATAGCAGTTACCTTTCAGGCTTAGACATTTGAAAACTTAATAAGGTTCTTGTAGGAGTCGGGTGGATGCTGGAGGTTGCAATCCTTTCCAATGTAACTGCCGGAGCAGGTAACAGACAACGGAGGCATGACAGAATCCTGGCAGTGAGCCCACAGGCTGTCGCACCCAATAGATCCTCCTGCGGCTCTGCCAACTGCTAGACTGTACATCACGAGCTGGCCTGCCCACCCAACAACTGTGATGCTCTTCCTGGACCCTAACAAGGATTCATGCTCTGCTGAGACAAGCCTGTGACTGATCACCATCTGCCTGGGAGATTGCCTATTCTAGACCTGCAGTGATTTGCTCAGTCCTGACATTTATCATCTGCAGACAATTCTCACAAGCTCATGGCTTCCCAGACACCAATGCTACTGCCTGATCACACCCTTCGGGAGGCCTTGCTCACAACCTTACCTGTGCCCATCTGATGTTGGTCGGAACCATCACATCTTGACTTCCTCATAGGATGGAGCCTCATGCTCATTTTAGTGACCCTTCATGTCATTCACAAGCAATACATCGTCATGCTAGCATCACTGTCATCGTCTCTCACTGTAGATGGCTGCCTCTACATAGCTCCAGCTTGAGTTTTGTGCCTTCTAATTATCTGTGACAGAAAAACGGATTTCAACCATGTCTCATTCCAGTAGATAAGATCCCAGTGAAGGAATGTGATCGGTCCAGCTAGACTGAGGACCCAGCTCTGGATCAATCCACTTGGCCACGGCCAGGAATATTGCGATTGGCCCAGCTTGGGTCATTGTTTGTCCCCAGGCCTGAATTATGTAAATGGGGAAAGGCATGAAGGAAATAGAGATGGTGGATTTAGGAATAGCAAGGGGTTTGACAGACATGACACAGGTATTCCCACACACTATAACTTTGTATAGTTGGCATTATTAGGAGTCCAGGTCCAAGTTTGAGTTTATAGATGTGAGCTAGAATTATAAAGAATGAAGGACAGGTAGAGACAAAGGATTCCAAATCTCAGCTCTGTCCATGCTTCACCTAAATGTGGAAGTTGTACCGCTAAGTCAGAAAGGTAACTTGAGGCAAGTTTGCAGGTGTGGAACTCTGAGGAGTCCTAGCGGCCATCTGTTCTAGAAGGCTTTATTTAAAAAAAAAAAAAATCATTTAATCTCAAGGTGGAAGGAATCATAAATTATGCAACAGCAAACATTTTTTAGTATCTTCTCTAGCCTAGATATGATGTTGGAGATTCAAGGAAGATGAAGCCTGGGGAAACCACAGACATACATGCATGCAATTATAACACACAGCATTAAGTGGACATGGGGGAAGCACAGGCCACGTTCAGTTGCAGCAGAAGATAACACCTAATCCAGATGTGTTAGCATGTGTGCAGGCATGTGTGAGTGCGCGTGTAGAGAGTAGAGACTGGGTGTGTGTGAGTAGAGAGAAGGTATGCGTGAGAATATATGTGAGTGAAAAAGGGTGTGGGTGTATACAAGTATGTTTATTTGAGGGGGTGCTTGAGTCTAGCTTCCTGAGGCCGTAACCCCTTCTGAATCTTAAAGGAAGGTTAGGAATTAATCAAAATGAATTGAGGGGATTAGAGCAGAAGCACATTTCAAATCAAAAGAACAACATATAAATTCCATAGGAATGCAATATATCATGATGTGTTTAAGGGACCATGAAAAGTTGAGAGTTGCTGGAAGAGAAAATAAGGAGGTGAGTCTGGAGAATAAGAAGGGGGTTGGAGGGATGATTGGGGGGTCTTCAATAACACAGTAAAGAAGTTGGTCATTTTTTTTTGGAGTATATGGAAAACAAGCAAAAAGCTGTAAGCATGGGTCAGTCTAAGAGGAATGTGGAGAGTGGATTTGAAGGGTACCAGACTGTGCCTAGGCCTCCCTATTAAAAGATCATTGTAATTATCTGGGCAAAACACGGTGAAAGACTGAAACTGATAAGGCAGTGGGGCAGGGAAAAAGGTGGGGAGGAGGGAGTTCAAGAACGTAGAAGGTAACATCAGTGGTGCCTTAAGGTCAAGTTCAAACTCCTAAAGGATTGTTGTAATTGTATGCTATATCCAACCACCAAAGCTTTTGGACATTCCCAGTACTTAAAGTCATTATGTCTGGAGGCAGCTTATTCCATTATGGAACAATACCGTGTGTGTGACACTACAGTATGATTTAGTTCACCAGATCTGTTGCATCCAAAGAAGGAACCTTTACAGAGGGAAAGCTCTGATCTTCTATAGGAAAGAAGGGAAGTGTCAGGCCCGGAAAGTATTGCAGAGAAGGCAGAAGATAAACTTCGCTTACCCTTGTTGCTTATTGGTCTGACTTTAACTGAGTGTATTTTACAAAATGAATATGTTTATAAAAGGCATATGTACTCTTTAATATTGTATTACATAAACTTTTAGCAGAAAGAGCATGCATAGGTAAGAGATTTGCTTTATTTGTATAATCCATCAACTCTTAATTGTCCTTCTCTGAAACCAATGTCCCTAAACCTCCATAAAACATAATAGTCTGTGAGTTATTCTTAGATTGCTTCATGCAGTCTGATCGTCCGATCCAGGTCTTTGTACAGTTAAAATCTAATTGGATCAGAGAATGAATGCCTGAGGCCCCCTGCCCCCAGCTCCTCTGTACCACAACTAATTAGCAGAAACTCCACTTTAAAAACATTGCTGCTGTAGGTCAAGAAAGGAAAGCAAAGCAGAGGTGGAAATCTCAGCCTAATGAAGATGCAAAAAAAGATGAGAAGAGTTTTAAATTTTAGTGTGATAATTAATTACAGTCCATAAGAACCAAGTTCTATGAACACTGGCTAATTGTAATTTAAGTTGGATTCATTCACACAAATCTCTCCCCCAGTATCACTTCCAATTCTGAGATATCTTGTTCAGGAATCCTTATTTATTGTCAGTTTAAGCAACAGTCTCAAGTCTGTGGAGATGTAATAATCATCCAGGTAGTAGTAAATGTTTTATCTAAATAATTGTAACTGCATGTACTCATTTATATCATCTAGCCAGCTCTTACTTATTTCTACATTGGAAAAATATAGTTTTGTCTCAAAGATCTTGGCAAAAATGGCTATGCTTTGACACAATAGTTGGTTTGGAACATAGCTTATATGATATGTTTTTAAAGAGCATAAGTGAGCGGAAAATCGGATTAATTCTGTGCGTTTTTAGGAGCAGCTATTATAATGTGTTGAATGTTTCACTGTGTTCTTTGAAATTGCAATAGGCCAGGAGGCTACTCACTCTTATTGCCATGCAAGTTATAGGCAGTTGTGCTGGATTTGAACCATCAGAGTGGTGTCACACCAGTTTTGTCTCTTTTGTATGTCTCAGAAGTCAGTTACACTTCATCCTGTTCCATCAATTAGGACAGGCAAAAGCAAGGGGAGCTAGACTGAGAAATAGCAGTTCTCTTACTGGGGAGAAAAAAATTAACTAATACAAGTTGGGGTAGCCTGGCGAAATAAGGCAAACTGAAGTTATACAAGTAATTACTGCCAGTGTAGACAGGCAGAATAACAAATTACAATGTGGGTCATCACTGCAGATGAAAGATTCTTCTGATTAAAGTAATGCAGATTGGGTAGAGAGAGAGACAGATCCAACAGGGAGAACACAGCATCAGGGGATTATGGGGATAATAATCTTTAATACCACAGATTCATCTAAGGCAGGTGAGTGCTGGCAGTAGGGTTGTGGCAGAGACAGTAAGCTTCCCAGCTTCCTGTGCATCCTGGAGAGGAGGGGCTGTGTGATTACCATATTTTTCTGTGTATAATGCACACTTTTTTGGGTACAAATTTGTGAGTGGAAAATAAGGATATGCATTATATATGGGTAGTACTAATTCCGTATCTATATACATGTTTTTATTTTATTTATGCTTATGAGTTAAAAGTGTAACTCTAGAAATCAGCGATATCCGTATGCAAAATATTACCCTGGAATATGGTAATCGGTTTTGGTGAACTTACGACGAACTTGCAATGACAAAGAGTTCTTGGCCTTCTATGATGTGTAAATATCAGAAATTTCTTGCTGATACATAAAATTTCTTGTACCTTGTATCTGTTCTTGTGTTTTGTAATTATTTGTTCCATAAAATTTCTTGTATTATAATATGTTAAAAAATAAATGCTAAAGTTCCTGTATAATACAAAAAATAAGTACCTAAATGTAAACAAATAAAAATTTGAATTAAAAAAATTAAAACAAAAGATTTTTTTCCCTGAAAGTTTGGGCCAAAAATGTGGGTGATCATTATACATAGGAGCACATTATACACAGCAAAATATGGTAATTCTCCCCCATGGAATATTGAAGGAAGTTATATATCACTTCCTGTCAAGGTCAGTTAGGACTCAATGTTTCTTCCTCACCTCCTTTTACTGTCTTAGCCTGTTTGTGGTACTGCAACCAAAGGATTCTGGGATGGTGAGCCTACGATATGGAAGGAGACTGAGTCACTGAGTCACAGCTTGAGAGATAACCACACTTCTGAGTGGGTTACCAGGTCAAGCAATAAAATGGTATTGAGCTAACCCACTGAGATTTCAGGGTTTATCTGTTTCCACAGAAAAGCCTAGCTAGCCTGGGTAAGGCATCGGTGTTGTGATTCCGAGCACAGGGTGTGGATTTAGCATGACGAAGTTTAAATCCACTAATGAGCTCTGTGACTTGACCTCTCTGAGCTTCAGTTTTGGGGACAAGAATCTTGTTACCAAAATGAAACTTCATACGGAGTTTCAACTCAGGAAACAAACTGGAAGTCCAGTGGTGGGCCTGGAAATACTACAGTCCAAGACAGGTGTAACTTCCAAGGTATCAGGCTCCCCAAGTTACACAGCTGAATGAGGCCCACAGTGCACCTGATTTGGTAAAGAATATGAGAGCCAATCCCGTTTTGCCTCAGAGTGAAGGCTATGGTCCTCAACTCGGGGTTCACATTAGATTAAAATTAAATCACACACACACACACACACACACACACACACACACACACACACACACACTAGTGATGCCTGGGCCCTAACCCAAATCAATTAAATCAGAATCTCTGGGTATCAGATCCAGATATTGTTATAATTTTAAAGTTAAACTGGTGGGGCTAATATAGAGCCAGAGTCGGAAATCAATGACTTGCAGTAACAAAGAGGTCTGAAGCTGCTCAAGAGCTTTCTGTTTCAGTAGAAATTGGTTCAGGAGGTGAAGGATGGCGCCTAGGAAAAAGAAACATTAGATGGTCTCAGATATGGACTCAGATATGTAGAGTTGGAAAAAGAAGTGATTTTAGCAGCAATTTCTCAACAGAAAAGAGATAGTAACTTAAGTCAAAACATATCCACTTACAGAGATAAAATGGAAGAAATACCATTATAAATATTACTATTATTTTCTTTTCAGTCCTCATTCTGTTTCATATTCTCAGTCTACTAAATGCATTTAAAATATGGGAAGAAATCATGAGTGTACAAAATGAATATTCAACATAGAAAAATATTTCTGATGGTATATTGCAAAGCTAGTAAAACATTCACAAAATGTTGCAGAAATATAGAAACTGCACAATTGTTTGCAATCTTGTCTGCTCATAGATAACCTAACCATTAAAAGATATGTTTGACTACAAAAATAGGCAGATCAATGCTTCCCAAATAGGGAGGAAAAGCAGTCCAGCAACCAAAAATTGCCAAATTGGTTCAGACCCATTATTTATCCAACGTCCTGATCCGTTGCTGACATAACCAACATTCAGCATGGAAGATCAATTTCCTAGCAGATGTAAGTGAATCTTAATGGAATGGTATATCTTCATTTCCTTTAGCCATTTATAACTTTTACTCACATTTCTCCTAACCATTTTTGAACTGCCAGGGTCCACTGGGATGACAAACTTGAAAATATCTGCTGGTAATGAAAGGTATTTATTGGACATTAACATATTAGTTACTTGGTTTTGGTGATGTAGAAAGGTTACTAAAGAATAGTCAATTCAGTTACACGGACTAAGTTGCACTGGTGCCAAAGCTTTATATTTTTTCTTTTTTACTTGAAATCAAAGTCAACAGTCTTAACAATTTTAACTGGTCCTTAAAACTAGTCACACATTTGCTCAGATTTAGTTTGCAAATGAGCACCTTTTCACCAACATACCCTCATCAGGAAATCAAGTCATAAATATTCTAGGGAACAACACCAATAACTTATTTTATGTACACAGTTTGGGATTATGCCAATCAATTCACCAGTGCATGACTTCAAAGATTGTTTCATCAATCTTCCATCACTCAAGTCACAGAACATAAAATCAACCCTTTAACAAGAATTCGGATTGTATTCTATTAAAAAAAGGTTAATTTTAAAAAGCAAATGAGCTAGCAAGAGTACTGTGAGAAACACGCCTCAAAAGAAAAATGATCATAGAACCTTTGGCTCTGTTCTATAAATCTTGACCTCTTTTTTCCCCATCTGCTACTAGTGGGTAGATTGCTTCTTATATTAGTCCCTAAGGGAAGGTCTAGCACCACATGAGGCTAAGCAGTATAATTTGGTCTTTTACTATTTTAAGTTCAAGTTATTAAAATGCCATGGACTCAGTGAAGTGTGGCTCTTGTCAACCAACCTGAGAAAGAGGCATGCATACTGCCTCTGACAATGCTATCATGATAATGTAAAACTAATCATTGCTTTTGGGGGATAAATCACTTTAAGATCAAGGCCCCTAAATGTTATGTTCAAGCAAAATGTGGCTCTTTAAAGAGACCCCTGTGTAAATATTGATTTTATGCTCTCTATTGAATAAAAATGTCTGAATTAAATCTCAAACTGAGTTCCCATATGTCATTTGTGTCATATATTTCCATTTGGTTTGAAATCTCAAGCAGCTAAATTTGACATCAGCTTTACAAGATCTTTTACACTTGAGAAATTCTCAGAAAAGAATGAGGACCATGTCTCTTTATATGTTTGTCACTTGTGGATGAAGTACCTCTTCAGTTGTTTATCTAGGATCTGTGGGCACAACAGTGATTTAGAAGGTATCTCCTTTGAATGCTACTAGGGAAGGAAGACAGACGGCAAAATATTATGGAATGTGAAAGAAGTGGTCATTACAATGTGCTTTGAAAGATGAGTTAGTCAAGGAGGAAAAAATAAAAAGTATTCAGGAAGATAAAGCAACCTGTGAGAAAGTGAGAGAGAGCAGGGCTTCTTTTAAGAGAAAACAGTTCAATACAGTAAGTATTGTACACAGTTTTGATGACAGAAAGATGTTTGACTAATGGTTGCAGATGAATTTGGAGAGCTAAACTGGGGTGAGCTCACGAAGGGCCTTGAAAACCATGGTAAAGGGGTGACTGTATAGCAGAGAGGTCAGTGGCAAGGAGGAAGTCAGTAAAATAACAAATAGATTACAAAAGGCAAGAATGGAGAGAGGGACACCAATTGGGAGTTTGCAAAAGAGGTGAGGAAAGGCATTGGTAAGTGTAGTGGGTTGAATGGTGGTCTTCCAAAAGATGCTCGTATGTCTATGTCCTAATTCCTAGAATCTGCGAACGTTACCTTGTTTGGAAAGGCTCTTTCCAGATGTAATTAAATTAAGGATCTTGAGATCAAAAGCTCACTCTGGAGTATATGGGTGGATTCTAAATCCATTGACAAGTATCCTTATAAATGACACATAGGAAAGATTTGACAGACAGAAGAGAAGAAAGCAATGTGACTGCAGAGGCAGAGAGTTGAGCATAAGCCAAGCAACATTGACAGCCACCAGGAACTGGAAGAGACAAGGCAAGATTCTCCCCTGGAGCCTCCAGAGGAAGTGTTACCCTGCTGACACCTTGATTTCAGCCCCCAGAACCATGAGGACAAATTTCTGTTGCTTTAAGCTACAGGCTTTGATTATTTGCTATGGCACTCTTAGGAAGCTAATACAGCAAGGTAAGAGAAAGACGTTGGAGGAGGGGAGAACGCAGTGCATTTGGGACACTGCCAAAGCCCAGTAGAGCAGGATCTAAAGGCATTTGTGAGTGAGGCTGAGCAGTTAAGCAGGAGGTTGTATTAGTGAAAAGCGGCTGGGTCTGAATGCACAAAGCATCACTGAGCAGATCAGAATGGCTGCAAAAGAAGAGTCATGTTCTGGAACAATGGAAGGGAAAATTGGAAAGGGAGGAACAATCAGCAGAGTGCAGTCTTTTCTTGCTGGAGGAAGGGTCCATGGTAGTGCAGAGGGGGGAAAGGGCTGGGTCTGGGGAATTTACCACTCAGTCAAATATAGGGCAGGGTCTTAGTGTGCACAGGCTGCCTTAACAAATGCCACAGACTGGGTGACTTAAACAACAGCCATTTATCTCCTTGAACATTTATGTTCTGGAGGCTGAGAAGTCGAAGGTCAAGGTGCCAGCAGATTTGGTGCTTGACGAGAGCCCCCTTTCTGCCTTGCAGATAGCCCCCTTCTTGCTGCATCCTGTCAGGACAGTGAAATTGGGATTTCTTCCTCTTCTTTGAAGGGCACTAATGCTATACTGAGGCTCCACCCTCATGACCTCGTCTAAACCTGATCACTTCTCAAAGGCCCCACCTCCTAACGCCATTACATTGGAGGTTAGGGCTTCAATACATGCATTTTGTGAGGGATGCAAATATGCAGTCCATAGCAGGCCAGGAATTTGACTGTGGACCAGATGTGGGCCTAGTGGGATAAAGGGCCAGCTGGGGGGCTGTTCTAGGTCCTGAGAGACAACGGGAACAATGGGGCTGTGATGGGGGGACCACTGAGCGTGTGTGCGGAGGATGATGGGAGGCCAGGAGGTGGTGCATGGAACAAGAAACAGTGTCCACATGAATTAGTTGTCAGCAAGGCTACCAAGCCAGCAGGGAAGAAGCTCTACATCCTGGGGTCTGCTGTCAGAGGGGTCCAGCAGAGCGCAGGAAGCCAGCTCAGTAGGAACTGAACCAGAACTTTTCTATGCCCTCGTTTTCTCTCTGCCCTCCCATAGCTCTCCCTCTGGTGGGAAGGGACTTCTGGGTGGGAAAAGAGAGTAATTGGACACACCTCTCGCCGTGAAGACCCACCCCAGCTAGAAATGGGGAGAAGCCTGGCTTGAAGTCTAAAATGCTTACTGACATCTCAGATTAGGCATTTAAAATTTCCAAATGAGAATGTTTTAGAAGACTTGTGGGCTAAGAGTGAGCTGAAAAATCACAGATGTGCCAGATTTTCAGCCATCAGAGGGGAAAAGCTTCTTGTAAAAAGGTAGTGGGATAGAGTTGTGTTTTGCTTATCTATTATCATCATGCTTGTTCTATGTAATGTCTATTCAAAGAAAAGGAAGGTCATTTTCTCTAAGAAATCCTGGTAATTGACGTATTTCCACAGAACACAATAAGGTGGCAAAGGGCTGTTCTGAATAGATGCTTCTCCCATTTCCTAGTGTTAAATATAGGGTGAACAAATCACGTGATTATTAAACAATGTTTTTCTTGTATTTGAATTATGTCTTATAATTCTTAGAGAAAAGTTTTATACAGAACTCTCTAAAGCATCACATACAGGTTCCATTTGTTTTTCTTAGCCAAGAGAGTCTGTAAACCAGGTAAATACTAAAGACCCAGGATTGAGAGCTGGAATTGAAAAAGCTTTTCCACTCTGTTCACACAAGCTCTCTTTCCTCTTGGTTCACCACTTAATCTTTTGGTCTTATTTTCTTCATCTGTACAGTGGAGATAATGGGTCCCAATTTCTGTTGTTATCTTGATGGAAGGATTCCCACAGTTAGACTAAATGGAAATCTGACTAGTAACACCCACTTATCTACCTCTCAGAAGCGTTGTAAGAATTAATGATGGTCTTCAAAATGTCCTGAAGATGAAGAGCACACCATGAGAGAGAGATGATGAGAATTATTAAAACTGCCAACAAAAAAGCATATTTTAATGAATGTGGAAGAAACACATAGGCAAGGATCTTGGCTGGCTTGTGCTAGTACCTCAATGGCTTAGGGTAGAAAGGAATATGCATGATATCTGAGTAGAAAAATAAAAGTAATAACAAAACCAGATAATCCATGACCACACGCACATTAATAGTGAAATATTCTCTGCATCCTAAAAATCCAGTTAAATTAAAAAATAGAGTATTGATTTATGCATGCAAGATATAATGAAATCCAATGATATGCCTTGGAAATTTAGAACAGTCTATCTAAGAAGGCAAAAAACTAAAGACACATGTTCAGAAGGCAAAGACATCATGGATAATTTCCTCCCCAGTTCAAAATGCAGCATGGACAGAATTCAGTGGTCATGTGTAAATTTGATAACTGGTTTGGTTTTTTGTGTTTGTTTGTGTTTTTTTTGCCTCGTCTTTCAAAAAGAGATCAAATGGAGATATGAATGTTGTTTGCTTTAGAAGTAGTCAGGAAGCAGATGAAAATACATAGAAAATTTGACAAGAAGAGTTAAGTTACATGTGTAGAGCAATAAGAGAACAAGTTATTTATGAATTTAAACACTTTAAAAGAAAGTTAAAGTCACTGTGTGCTTCCTGCACACTGATTATTTCAGGCTGTAAGCCTCCAGCATATAGAAAATAGTTAAATTATTTTGGCCCTTATAATTTATCTTGGTCTTTGCACCTATAAGAATGAGATATCATAGTGCGTATCTTTTCTTTTCGAGCGGTCCCATTCCTTGTATTCCTGAAAAAGGTGTCTTAAGTCAATTTATAATATATTTAACTCCAAATATATTTTCTTTTTCATATCATTTGTCTCTATGTTGTAATACACTAGTGAGCTGTAGCTAATGTTAAAGCTAAGATAAGACATTTTATTTAAATTCTCTTATCTTTAATACCATATGGAACAGGTGGAGCTCTGCTTCTGTAGATGCACATTTTTGATGATGAAATTTTTTCTTTTTATTCCTTATTCACATGTGTCAGTTTACTTTTGCCCAAATGTCTATATTCTGCTCTACAGATATGGTCAGAGTGTATTTGCTTTTGTTAAAAAGTGTCTTTTTTATACTTGATTCTGGATGGAGGTGCGATAAGGAAAATAAAAGTGGGTGGAACTCATAATGTTTAATATTCTTTTTTCCACAAGATTCAATTTTAGAGATTCACTGGAATCCACAAAAAATCAGTCTCTATGATATTAAGTCTAATTTTAGTAGGGTAATTTTATCACCATTAAAAACAGTTGGAGGTACTATTATAATGGAGAGAATATGTGGAGACCTCATTTATTTAGGATACTGGTGAGATAATTTTGAGTCTTCTTGAGTAGTGGGACATACTTTCAAATAGTAAAGTTCTTCTTTCCTTAACCACTTATTTCATTCTTTAAAAAAGGAAAAGACAATTTGAGGTATATGATCAAAACTGAATCAAAATTGTAGTTTAAGAGTACGTTATTGAGCATTACATTGTATTGATTAAAAATTTAAACAAGTCCTGAATAAATAATTTAAAATCCCATAGTCTAATTTAAGAAATAAGTGATAGATTAAAATTTTTCCTTTTAACTCCTCTCTCCAAGATCGTAGGATATATCAAATATGTCTTCATTTCCTCTAAATTCTTCCTTTTCCCAAACTCAGTGTCTTATCATATTTCTGTTCCCTTTACATCCTCCTCAGTGTCTTTCTGCCTGGAATCCTGTTGCCTAGAGACCACTCTTGAAGAACATCCACTGTCATGGCCTCTTGGAGATTTAAGATGTCTAATGAGGAGCCTACAGAAATCACCAGCTTGTCTCAAGTAAGTAGCATTTTTAAAAAAGTCACAATAAAGCACTTGTCTGCATATTATGTATGCAGGTTATCATAACAACTGAAGTATAGGATGCAAATGAGAAAAAATACCTTTGGAAAAATGTGGATTTTACAAATCCATGCAAAAGGGAGGTGGGACAAAAATAAATCTGTACTTCGTATAAAAAAAATAAGAGAAACTTTCACGCCCCCCCCCACATCGTTTATTTATTCTAATTTTAAAAACTATTCTGAAGGCTCTATTACCTGTAGTTTTAGCTCTATCATGTGTCTATCAACATTCTGTTTAGCCCAACGGAGTTTTGAGGCAGTAAATTCCATGAAATGACATAAAGACAATTTTGAAAAACGTAAACAATACAGGAGAGAAAATGCAGCTATCGTGTTTCCCCAAAAATAGACTGGTCTTATATTAATTTTTGCTCCAAAAGATGCATTAGGGCTTATGTTCAGGGGATGCCATCCTGAAAAATCATGCTAGGGCTTATTTTCTGGTTAGGGCTTATTTTTGGGGAAACATGGTATAAGAATTCCATATCACAAAAGAAACAATCAACAAAATGAAAAGGCAACGTATAAAATCAGAGAAAGAATTTGCAAATCATGTATCTGATAAGGGCTTAACATCCAAAATATATAAAGTACTCATACAATTCAATAGCAAAAACCACACAAATAACCCAATTAAAAATGGTCAAAAAACGTGGGAAAATATTTTTTCAAAGACGATATGATATTCAAATGGTTAACAGGTACATGAAATGTGCTCAACATCACTAATCATCAGGGAAATACAAATCAATACAACAATGAGATATCACCTCACACATGTTAGAATGGTTATCATCAAAATGACAACAGAACAAATGCTGGCAAGGATGTGAAGAAAAGGGAACACTTGTGCATTGTTGGTAGGATTACAATTTGGTGCAGCTGTTATGAAAAACAGTATGAAGTTTCTTCAAAAAAATTAAATAAAAATATAACCACCCTATGACCAGTAATTCCACTTTGGGTATTTATCTGATGGAAATGAATTCACTATGTCAAAAGATATCTGAACCCCCATGTTCAATGAAGCATTATTTACAATAGCCAAGACATGGAAGCAACCTAAGTATCCATCGACAGATGAATAGATAAAGATGTAGTGTGTATACACACACACACACACACACACACACACACACACACACACACAAAATACTATTCAGCCATAAAGAAAAAAAAAGGAAATCCTGCCATTTGCAACAATGATGGACCTTGAGGACATTATGCTGAGTGAAATAAGTCAGACAGAGAAAGTGAAATACTGTATAATTTCACTTATATGTGGAATAAAAATAAATCATAGAAAAGAAACCAGACTGGTGGTTGCCAGAGGCAGGGGGTGGGCATGGGGTGGGGGAATTGGGTAAATGTGGTCTCAAGGTTCAAACTTCCAGTGATAAGATGAAGAAATACTGGGCATGTAATGTACAACACGATGACTAGAATTAACAATTCTGTATGGTATATTTGGAAGGAAAAAAAATTATAATTATATGAGGTGATGGATGTTAACTAAACTTATTGTGGTAATCTCTTTACAATATATGGATATTGAGTCATTATGCTATATACCTTAAACTTAAAAAAAATCGATTTAGGATACCTCCTAAAGAATGTCAGCATAATAATAATTTTGGAATATGATAAAATAATACAGATAAACAGTAGGAAGAAAAACCCTCTATATTAACCTGGGACATTCTGAGTAGGTCCAAGAGTCTAGCACATCTTAATGGTATCCAAAGATCAGTATATAGTGGAAGGTGTACCCCTGTTTAAGAAGTTATGGATGTATTCAGGCTATATTTATCATTTCTGAAAGATAAAATATTTTTAAATGTTTATACTTAAAAAAAATTCTATCAACTGAAAAATTTATGTGAATTAAAACACCTCAGAGATGAAATTAGAAAAACAATGGCCCCTCTTTGCTAAACTTTTATGGCTTTGCTACTATTAATAGCATTTTGGTTTTTTTTTGTGGTACCTCATGGTCACCAAGGTATGGTTAATTATTTAGAATTAATATTTTTTCCAAATATTTTGTCCCCAAACATGTAAAAACCAGTAAAAGCCTGACTTGCAAATACAGATGTGCTTCTATAGGAGAATTTGGAGACTGCTGGCATGTGGTATAGTTCAGAGAGCTTGAGATCGTGATGTGATAACAGACAGATCGAAATGCCCGCCACATTTCACAATGAGACCATGCGTTGCCTGCTCATCCTCCCTAGACTTTGTTTTTTTGGTAAGAAAAATGCACATATTTATTGTACTGAACTCATGAGGTTGTTATGATAAAAAAATGAATGTGTATGGAACCAGAGTGCCTAGAACAGTATAAGTGCTTAATAAACATGAGCTATTATTATTATCATTCTTATTCAATTAGCCCAATACAATCAAAGTGAGGCTGAATTTGAGGGCAATTACAGAGCCCCATGGCTAAATCGTGAACCGTTGTTTAAGAAAATGAAAGGCAATTATTTTTCTACGTAGTACCATACAAACAGCACATTCTGAAGAAACTAGATTAATATGGAAAAAGAAAATATGCTTTTAATACTTTTCATAGGTGTCAGAGAAGAAATGAAGGTAGGCTTACATTAAGAGAGCATTTATTCTTGGGAGAAGTATAAAATCAAGATTCTGCCCAGGTCAACCCTATCGGTCTTGTTTATTCTATATTGAAGTATAATTTAAGTAAGTAAAGTACATTGATATTAAATGTGCTGCTTGACAAATTTTATGATTTTATGCGTGTGCCACATAACCACCACCCCTCCAACATATAGAACTTATCCTCATCTCAATACGCTTTCTTGTGCCCAATCCCAGCTACCCCTTGAAGATAATCACTTTTCTGTTAATGACGTGAAACTTCAGATTCCCTTCCTAAAAGGACCCATTAGACATTTGAAGCCCTCGTTCCTTTCCCTAACTAGACCTGCCTGCTAGTCCACTGATTTTACTTCACTCACAGTCTATGTCACCTGCCTGTAACCCACAGTTATCCTATCCTCAACACACCCCTAATCTAATTTACCTGCATTATGCCGAGTATTCTCCGGACATATATGGTTTATGAACTATGACCTTCTGACATTGAGGGGGCATTCCCTCCATTATTGTGTTAATGATGTTTCACTTCATTTTTTTGATTCACAAACTCTGGAAATATTATTTTCTCAACCATCATTGTTGCACTGTGTTTTCCAAAACATCCTGGGCCAAGGCTAAGTAAGGAGACAAGAGAAAATTAGCTTGACAAGAACCTGAAGGTGAATCGTAGGGGCAGCTGCATTCTCAAACTCAGCTTCCCCAAAGAAGATTTTCCAGTTCCAGAGTTAAATCATGATGCAACAGAAGAATGAGCTTGGTCTTCTTGGTCTGAAGCAGTTTTCTCCAGGCGTTTCTTTTATCCCTGTCTCCTGTGCCCTGAATTTTACACCTTGGACATGTGAGCCAGGTGCTCATGCTGTGAATCCTTTCATTTGAAGATAAAGAAACAGGCTCAAAAAGTGAAAAGACCTCTGTAGGCTCCCTAACCAACCTAGGTGTGTGTCCACTTGCTCAAATGACTGTGGCCCCTCATTTGAGCACTTGACTACTGGAAACTCATATGAGCAAATAAAGCCCATAATCAACAGAGGATCAAGGTTTCTAGCTGATCACAGAGAAGCTAGAATCATCTCTATTATCATCCTTTCCACAACAGTACTAGTGAGCTCCAAGCTTGGATTTTTTCCACTTGCTGCATGAAAATATGAAGAGTCTAATAATGCAACTTGGGGGAAAAAATCCGATAGTAGCTATGAAAACCCTCAGCCTACAGGTTGCTGTGATTTTTCACTTGAGCATGCTAAAAGGTTCATATTATGTTTGACTTTAAAATTCTCTCTCAATTTTGACATGAGACATGTGACTCAGTTCTTTACAGTACTGATCCTGTAAAATCAGATGACTCAGCCACCAGTTATAATAGCATATTATTGCAGGATTCAGCCAAAGATGCCTTATGCTGACTAGAGAGGAGTTTCAATTTGATGAGGCAAAAACAGCTATGTCCCAACTCTGAACATATGCTCTCCTATAATAAGAAAAACAAAGCCAAATATAAACACTAAACAATGTTATATCCCTGAACTGTAATCCCTTAAAAAAAATCAATCATTTTCACTTTCACCATTAATTAACAATTAATTTTAGAATAGATGCTCTCTTAAATGTAATCTATTTTTACACATATTTCGGAATTCTGATCCCCATGTGAACCAAGAAACCAGAGGCTGATTTTTTTCCAATGGGTTTCTCCTTCATGGCTAAAGTATGCAGTGCACAAGAAAATGAGGTGAGCCCTAAGAAGAATGGGAATCATTTAATAACAACTGCTGCAAGACAAAAAAGAATTACAAAGATAAATCAATCTGGAGCAATAAAATGCCCCCCCACCCCTAAAACCTGAGTAAGAACAAGTTTCAGTATTGAAGTACTGTTTATTTTCAAGTTTCCCAGCAAACATGCTGAAAGAAATTACTACATTTAACCTCGTGAAGGATACGACAACACAGAGCCACTTTTTACCCAGTAAGCATCACAGGATGGGTGTCGAGATACAGACACGACATCTTTTATTTATGCTGAAACAAGGCAACAGGGCTAGAATGATGTTTAGAGTTATTCATTCATTCAGTGTGGACTGAGCACCTACTATGTATAATATCTACAGTGCCTCTGTCTGAGAGGCTGAGCAGATAAAGAGTTGTTTTGTGGGGATGACAGGTGTAAACTCTAAGTCACCACTGAAATAAAGCTGCATATGAAGGGCCCTGGAGGGGAGATTGGGGAAGACTTTACAAATGGCATGACATATAAGCAGAATCTGAAAGCTGTAGGGATTTGCCAGTTAAACAAGGTGAAAAATATTCTACCAGAGGGCATATGCAAAGTCATCACAGATGTGTGAAACAGCTTAAGATGTTTGTAAAACAACAAGCAACTTTGCATGGCTGCAGCCAAAGTTACCATCTAGAAGGAGGCTAGAGATGTGGCTAAAAATGCAGGCATGAACTTGAGGGTGGGGGATCTTTAATTCCGAAGAGGGTAGCTCATTCCTTGCACAGAAGTGAGTGACAACCAGATTTGTTTTTTAGAAAGATGCTTCCTGTAGCAGTGTGCAATGAGAGGCTATTCCAGCAATTCACCCGAGAGGAAATGAGGGCTAGATTTGAAGTGGTGTTGGAAGAAGAGGAAAATGTGGATTTTAGAGGTGTGTAGGGCAGAGAACTCTTAGAAATGGTTACCAGTCTCTGGAGTTTCTGAGTTGAACTTCTGTGGTAATGACAATTTTCTGAACCAAGAAAAAAAATATGTATAATGGGCATAAGTTCTGGAGTAAGTAGATGGGAGTGAGTAATGATTTTATTATTGGAGATACTGAGCCAAAGATGTCTTTTTGGGTATCCAGGTAGAAATGCCAAGGTAAACCATTTGTGAGATCAATGCATTCACTCTGTCATTTCCTGGGACACGCCAAGTGCTGTTTCATATGCTGTGAAATTATAATGCAATGGTGTTTGTTGATTTACAGTGAAGGTTTGGGACAATAAAGACTATTGCAAGGATTTCTTTGATAGCTTTATGGCAAGGTTTCAAATCAGGGCATTGTAGCCTCTGGTATCATTGGGAACCTTAGACAGGAGTCTGATTGTCATTAATATAATTTGCACTGTGAGTTGACACCACAAACATTACTTTGGTGAGAATTACTATGGATCAAAAGGACACGAGAGTGAAGCCAGGATTATATGGCAACATCAGCGATCGTTAATAACTGTTTATTGTCATAAACATGCTTTTAGAAAACAATCCCTTAAAAATATAAATCAAACCATGTCACTACAGCGAACCATACTTCCCAATGGCTTCTGATTTCACTTGGAGTAAGAGCCTGAGTCCTTACAATAGCCCACGAGTTCCTGCATGATGTGCCTCTTTCTCCTTATTTTTCTGATTTCATGTCTCATGATTTCCCTTCTCCCCCAATCACTGTATTCTAGCTATACATTGGTCTCTTTGCTGCTCCTCAAACATCAGATGGCTGACAAGTCTCTTTTTCTGATAGTACATTTTTTGCAGATATCTGCACAGTTTTGCACTATTGGTCCAATGTTATTTTTTGAGTGAGTCCTTCCTTGGCCACTTGGTTTAAAATTGTGGCATCTACAAGTTAACCAATCCTTATCACCTTCTCCTGCCTTATTTTCTCATAGCACCAAAGAACAGATTTTGTACTACTTTTAAACATCTTAATGGGAGATAGTGGTGTATTGAGAGATAATAGTAAAGTGCTGATAGCAGCTGCAGAAAGGATCCATATGAGTTGCATCAGAATAGGCTGACTTACGCTGCTGTGACAAACAAGCTCCCAGTCTCAGTAGCTTAACTGAGAAAGTTGGTTTCTTCCTCAACCAAAGTCTGCTTAAGTCAGATGACTCACCAGGACAGATCTCTCCTCCAAGCAGTGACTCAGTGATCCAGGCTCTCTGCATCTTATGGCTCCACTATCTCCACATATAGCCTTCATTCTTGCCACCAAAAGGAAAGAGTGCTCAAAGGTCCCACAGAGGCTTTTACCTAACCCAGTCCAGAAGTCATGCTCATTGTCCAATAGTCAGAGCTCGTTCATGGTCCCACTTACAAGAGAGCTGACTAGGAAATATTGTCTTCTAAGTGCCCTGGAAGGAGAGGAGACCTGGGTATTTGTGAGCACTCCTCAGGTCTACCACAGTAGCCAGTTCTGGAATAATCTTCTTAAGATACAGGGTGATGCAGTGGAGAGATCATGGGAGTTGGACTGAGCAGGGTTAGGCATAAGAGCTCGTTGAGCCAATCACTATCCATGTGGCCTTGAGTAAGTCAGTTATCATCTCTGGGACTCTGTTTTCAAATCCACAAAATGGGGGAAATAATACATAATCCCTTATATCAGAGGGGTTTATAAGTCTCAAATATAAAATTTTGCAAATAGTTACCAAATTTAGGCTACTATTCAAAAGCAAATGTATAAATAATGCAGTATGAAACATAGAAAACCTGCCGGGATGAGACAAAATGAATTATACTCCCATTTAACATCAACATTGATAAAGTTATCCCATTGTTAGAGACATAGAGAATGGTACCATTTGCAGACCTGCTGGCTTAACAGCTATGATGCCAAAGCAGTAAAGTAAGGAGCTGTTTATATATCAGTATTGGTGTATTTTCTATGTATGGAGCATGAAGAAAATGCCAAAGAAATTGAGATATAGGGCACACATAAGAGATTACCAAAAAGCATGAGTCTGCACACTATAAAAACAGTTTTATGTTATCATTGCCTTCAAGAGTGACTGGATCCAATATTGGCAGCTTGTGCGGTATCTTATGCTCTGTTGCTGGAGGGAGTCATCTTGGATCAGCTATTAGGTGACAAAGTCAATCATATGTTCCAAGGATTGATGAATATTTGAGACAAGTTGTAATACTGACCAAATATCAACTCTTTGAAAAATCTCATTAGAATGTATTTAAGGATATTTCTAGTCTTGTAATAACAATTTTTATAGATTTGGGTAATTAATGAATACAAGTGTCAGACTTCAAAAAGCCACTGAGTTAATACATAATTATTTTGTTAGTCACCTCAGGATTGTTGATGATGATAAAAAGTTAATGTTAATGATGTTAACAATATCCTATTTGTCAGTTTTCTATATTCAAAGAAGTCTTGTACATAGAAAATTTGATATTTTAAATACATTTAATGCAAAATACTTAAAGATGTGGATTCTACTATTGAAATATGCTCTGGGTTCTCTGGAAAATGCAGAGGAATCCTACATTAGGGTAGAAGGAGTCCAAGTCACCTGTTCCAATTCCCTACCAAATTAACAAATTGTTCCTCTGGAGAATTTCTTATTATCTTAGCATGCCATTTTTTAAAACAGCTTTTTTGAGGTATATTTGACATATACTAAACTCCACTGAATTACTTTTGCACCTTTTTCAAAAATTAATTGGCCTTTTTTTTTTTGCAGGTATGTTTCTAAGTTCTTTATTTTGATCCATTAATCTATGTGTCTATCTCTTTACCAATGCCACATTATTTTGATTACTGTAGCTTGGTAAGTAGTCTTAAAATTGGATAGTGTGCTTTCTTCAACTTTCTTCTTCTTTCACAAAATTGTTTTGGCTATAAATTCCATATAAATTTTAGAATAATATTGTCTATGTCTACCAAAAAAAAAAAAAAAAAAAAGAAAAAGAAAAGTAAAACCATGCTGGGATACCATTTATTACCTATGAGAAAGCTCATTCCATCATTCCATTTGTATATCTGTATCTAATAGAACAGTATTTCCTATATTAAGCAGATATTTGCCTCTGGAGAACTTCCACCCATTATTCTAGTTCAGAAGACGTTTCTTGCTTCTAGTAATAGTACTGTACACACATACTAAACATTAGGAGCATCTTTACAGTCATTTAAAGATCACAGTTTGATAACCTAAAATATTAGAGACCACAAACCAGGCAGTTTTAGGGTAATCATCACACAAAAATCCATATGAGAATATGCTAATTGAACCTTGTCATGGAAGTTTCCTGCCTAGTCATTGGCCCACATAACTGTACTGAGATGAACAAAAGAAGATGGATTCAATAAGGCCAGCCACAAATAGACAGCCACAGCCAGGTGCTGGAATGCAGACAGCATATGAACAATGAGATAAAGCTCTCTGAAGCAGAAGGTCACTGAACCAAGATTTCTGACACATGCCCAAGTGCTGGCTATTAAAATAGAGAGTAACAGAAAGCACAGTGACTTTTATAAGATGTTTTAGGTGATATTGCGATAAAGTAGGACCAGGTTACTGTCAAGTGAACGCTCCTTTGTTTCCTTGTGCTGGCAACTTACACTACTGCCCTGACTCCAGGCTTTGGGTTAATTCCCCTCCTCCCACCCCCAGACAGTACAATTTTGAAAATGATTGCTTTTCTCCTTTTATTCTTTTTAGATACTCTTGCTGTTCTCTTTTCTAAAAGACATGCGGAGAGCTGGTCACAGTGCCAAGTTGATGGTCATACATTGTATAGACATTTTGGAATAGAGAGTATACAATAATCACTGTAGAAAAATAGAAAGCCCAGGTCAAATGTCACTTTCTACATGGCGGTTCAACTATATGTCAAAACTAGTGAAAACACACACACACACACAGCTGGAACTGGAGCAGTAGCCTTGGGGTTGGCGTCCTGTCTCTCTTTCCACTAATCTATTTCTTATTCAGATTTGACAGTAGTATGCTTTTCTTAATAAATATCATCAATGGCTTCCCACCAAGGCCCCTAGGTCTTATAGCTCCAGGAGTGTCATGCATACTGTGTCTATCTAGGAGTCAGCAAACTATACCCTGAGGGCCGAATCTGGCCTGCTGCCCAGCTTTGTATAGCCTATTCACTAAGAACATTTTTTACACATGCTTGAAAAAAATCAAAAGAAAAAGGTTTTGTGAAATTCAAATTTCAGTGTCCAAAAAGTTTTATTGGAACATATCCATGCTAATTTGTTTAAGTATTGTCTTTGCCTTCTTTTGAGTTATGAAGGCACAGCTGAGTAGTTGCAATGTAGATCCCACAGCCTGCAAAGCCTAAAATATTTACTATTTGGTCAGATAAAACAGAAAAAGTTGGCCAACCCCTAGTTTATAAGAATGGGGCCTCCTGGAGTTGGGCTGTATGTAACAGCCCTAATCTCTAACACTCATCATATTCAATACTTTTTTTCTCTAGCTGCACATTTAAGATTTTCCATAACCTAGGTCCAGACCAGGTTCTCTGGACCCTACTCACCTACTGTTTACTCTTTCCTTGGTGTCCTGTTAACCACCTGTGTCATGGTTAATGTTGGTGCTCTCTTCTAGCTGTGTCTTCCTTTATCTATTGTCTGTTGATATCTAACACTGAAAGCCTAGCTCTAGTGTCACTTTCAATATGAAAAATGTATCAACCTAACGTGAATTCTTGCTTCTATAAATTTGCAGTGTTTTAACCTCTGACACACTTTACCGTATCCTGGCTGGCACTATACCTAGTCATGTACTTGTCTCGTTTCTCCTACTCTATTATCCTTAAGTATAAGGTTTGTCTTAGTCATCATTGTACCTTTAAGAATATCCAGGCCTGGTACAGATCCCTGTGGACTGAGGGACTAGTGCCAGGAACCATGTCAAGCCTCAGTACACACGCAGTCATATAATTCCGTAGTTGCAGGATTCAGGGGAAATTCCAGGGGCATGCAAAGGACCCAAGCTAGTGCTCTACTACAACTGCTGTGGGAGGGGCGACTCAGTTCCATAAAAAAAAGAAGTGTGGAGGGGTCAGTCAGTTCCAAAAAGAAACAAAAAACAAGCGAGCTTTTAAGGGCACAAGCACAGGACCCAATCCAGGTGCAGACAATACGCTGACCAGTCAGATTCTAAACATCAGTGGTGTTCATTGTAAGTAGCAAGATTCCATTAACCAGACCAGGGTCCAGGGCAACAGAGCCATCAGTAAAGGGGTTAAAGTGGGGGCTGTGGAGTTTGGCAAAACTTAAGAGGCTCAGTCATAGAAAGAATAAGCTCTAAGGAGGTGATTGGACAGAAGTCCAAAGACAGAAACAATGCTCAAGATCAGAGCTAAATTGCAACCAAGAGGTTGACCTGAGCCACGTCCCAAATATTGCGGAGGGGCTCCTTAAGTAACTCTGGCTCTAACTTGCGTCCTTTGCATGCCCCTGGAATTTCCCCTGAATCCTTTTTTCTGACTTGGGTCTTTCCAGTTAATACAATTCTTTCTGATCACCTGATTTCTTTAGAAAGCAGCAGTTGTATGAGATGGAAGAAGAGGTTGGCTTATTGAAGGCAATGTACGGCTCTTTGTTTTACACCACTTGCAAAGCCAATGTGTGGATCTGAGTCTAAAAATACCTTCCATTACCAATAGTACGTACAGGCTCATTGGCATACAAGCTGCTTTTCCAGTCAGTAATGAAATATACAGATTTGCATCCTATGATCATGTATCCTTCCAAGAAGTTCTATTTAAATAACTGCATAATTTACATCATTGTGACAGTCTCATAGTTCACAGGGGCCCTTTGAAAACCAATTTGGATTGGAGAGCAAAACATATTTAGGACATTAAAAAATTTCATTAAAAACTACGTTTCATTTTATAAATACGAATGCCTTTCTAAATGGATGACCAAAGGGCACTAAATTATGAAAATATAATTTTGAGTTTGCAGTGACGACTGCAAGAAAAGTCACCATTATGAGAGGCTAAAACTATGAAATACATTCTTTTGAAAATTGCACCTTAAAAATACTGACAGCAGAATATCAAACTGATGGATTCTGCTGGATGATAAGTTCTCTAGTTTTGACAGGTTTACAGAGGCTTCCCAAAATATAATCAATTTTAATTATCTATGTAAATAGACAATAGTAGGTATGTATATTATATATGATAATGGTTAAAATTAAAGCGACTTATACTGGCCCCAGAATGTGTTAATGTATTTTAAGGGCTAGTGGCTTCAAAATTCTTTGCTTAACTTAATAACTTAATGTGAAAATTATTCTATAAGCTAGCAAGTAATGAAGGGATTCTAGGGAATAGTAAAAGAAATGTTTAACCTTGATTTAAGAATTCACTAGGATAATTTATCCAATTATAATTTTGACTACCATGAAGTCTGAAAGTAATGTACCTATCAATAAAGTGAATTACAATGAAGAAATAGAACACCCTTTACTAGGATTATCTGAGTCTATGCCTTCTAGAATCCATTTTTTACTTTTTATGTTATTATACGCAGTTTTAATGTGGTTTTACTTCTAATCTTTCAGGTACTGCTGTCAGATAAACCTAATTATTTTCCAGAAGTAATTTGCAACTAAAAGAAAAATGTAGCTCAAAACTTATTCATTCATTCATTTAGACACTTTCAGTTTATATAAAAATATTTTCCTCTTTATGCTTTTGTTTAGAAGAAGACCCAGATGGATGGGAAATCAGACACATTGGCACAGGTGGGAATGGTGGAGTCAGTGGGGGAAGAAGTGGGGAAATCCCAAAACTGGAAATACCCAGACATTTTTTCATTAAACCTCAAACGGTTTCCATGAGGGCACATACAGATTATTTCTTGGGGCCTGCTATGGACTGAATATCTGTATCCCGTCAATATTCATATGTTCAAGCCCTAACCCCAATGTGATAATATTTGGAGGTGGGGCAAAAAGAGACCAGAGAACTTGCTCTCTCACTGCCCTGCACCCCCACTTCCCCACCCCACCCCCCATATCTCCAGCAAGATGGCAGCTGTCCGTCCATAAGAGAGGGCCCTGACCAAGTACCCAACCTTGCTGACTAACCTCGGACTTCTTAATCTCCGGAACTGTGAGAAGCAAGTGTTGGTTGCTTGAGCCACCCAGGTGTGGTTTTCTGCTGTAGCAGTCTGAACGGACTGCGACCTTAAGTGTATCAGTGTTCCTGTCGTGTGTCCCTAAGGTCATGGTCCACAATACAAATAATCTTTGTATCTCAGCACCTATGCTGCCTGCACACAGCTATGATAAGGACATCAGATTTTAAAAGGGACAGGTTCGTTTCACATGTGAGTGAGGTAGTCCTTGAGCATGTAGGAAGGCAGTGTTGACATAGGGTCTGGGTTACAGAAGCAGAGATGAGCTCCTACGTACCTGCAACCACCTGAGATCCAAACATAGACCCTCGATATGGTTTTCCTGGACATGAACTTCTTCAACCTACTGCTTTAACCTCCTCATTGAGAAAAGCAGAACTTATGCTACTTTATTCCTTGTAGCTCAATAGTTTATGATGCTCCCAGACCGTTATCTTCCTGAAGCTCAGCCTTCTGACACACCAACTAATGTTTCAACTTAATCCCTCACGATCTGACTACTTAAGAAAAGGAAAGGGCCTAGGATCAGGACGTCACTCTGATTTCAAAAATCAGGCAGTAATTTATATTTTTGGGAGTATCCCTGAAATCCTTGCAACAAATATCTTTTCTCCAGAAGTTGGATAGATTTGGTAGAACCATCCCTGCCCCTTCACTCAGGCCTAGTGATCAGTGGCAAACATTTTAATATAGTTCCTAAGATTAGAAGTAAAGTCAGTTTTGGACATGCTCACATCTTCTTACTCATTTTTGTATCATCAGAATGAATTAATAGGTAAATCTTAAGTTGTACAGCCAATCCATTCATTCGTTTGATTCGACAAATATTTATTGAGAGCCTAGTGTGTGTCAAGAACTCTTTAGATGTTTGGAATATAGTACTAAGATTACTAAGATATCTGTCCTTGAAGAGGCTACATTCTGGAACGAGTAGAGGAAAAGGCAATAAACATAACAAATATTTTTACAATAAATAAAGTATAAATATTATCCAAAGCTATTACCTTCTACAAGGAATAAAAAAATAAGTCAGCAGGGTAAGTATGATCAAGGGAAGGGATGCCGGTGAGTTGAGAGGCAAAGAAAAACTTGAAGGTGGCAAGGGAGTTGGCTAAGCGGACACCTGGACGAGGACATTCTGGGCAGATGGCACAGACAGAGCAGTAGCCTAGGGCATCTCTCCTCTATTCAAGCAAAGACATCATTATAGCTGAGGCAGAGTGTACAAGGGGGGAAATGGTAGGAGGTGAAGTCCAAGGCTAAGAAGTCTGAGGGATTCGTAGGCCATTTAAGGACTTTGGCTCTTACTCTGCATGAAAGTGGGAGTGGCTGAAGTGTTTTGAGCAGAAAAGTGACATAATCTAACCTTGGGTTTCTGAAAGATATCACTCTGGTTTCTGGGCTCAGAAGAGACTGTGGGAGTCGGGGTAAAGTAGAAGGAGTTGCAGTAATCCAGGTGAGAGAGAGTTTTAAGAGATTAAATCAGCAACCTTGGTCCCTCCATAAATTAACCTAACACGCTCTCTCTCCCAGACTGAAATTGCTTTATCTGTGTACTAAAGAAATCTAGTTAAGTAGATGCAGCATTGACAATAAGTTTTCACCTGGAGATGTTCTCAGGGGTTGTCTTAATTCTTAAATTTTGTAAACAGGTGGTACACTGAATAGACACTGAATTCAATAACAAAATCCAATAAAAACCATCAGGACTAACTTATCTGAAGAGAATATTCAAATTCACATCAATCAATAATAGCAAATAATAGTCTCCTTCAATGTGTTCTAGTTTTGACCAAGTAATAGTATTTCCATCTGTTTACAAACATAATTCCTGATGAATAGCTACCTCTATTGAACTCTTGAGTGTATCTTTTTCCAAAATGAATGATCAACAAAATGTTGTTTCATTGGGTCCTGGATACATGCTATACATTCAGATATACCTACTCATAGCTCAACTGTGACATAGCGTCAGAGTCAAAGGACCATCATCTTTCAAAGAAGAAAAACATGCAGAGACCGAATCAAATATTTGCTCACGTTCGGGAAGAAATCCATTCCATTTCATTAGCAGCCTAACTCTTTCTGTTTTATTTATTTATTTGTTTTTTTGGAACTCCTGGTTAGCTCTTTTGCCCAGGAAAGGATCTGTGGTGGTACGATTGAAAAGGTTACACTGTCATAATTGTACAAATAAATACTATCGGAAGTAAAAATTCACTAACAGCTCTACACTGATGTTGTATTGTTCTATGTGGTATTCTGTCGAAACTAGCTACACTGCCTAGAATGAAGATTTCACCTTTATTTATTGGCACATACAGATGAACCACAGTCGCAGACACCTACACCTATGAGAATGGCAACAATTGACAGTGTGAGCAAGATTCCAACCACAGAGAAGATTTCCTGTATATTATTTTTAAAAAGCTCAACAAAGATACTTTAACCTAGTCTTCATTTATTTCATGAGTGGGGTTTAGTGGGCCTGGGGGCCTCTAAAATTATTTGCAAAGTCGTGTATTGATATCAATCTGTTAAATGATCTAACAGTTTTTAATCACAATTTCCATGGCACCTGTGGTGGCACACACCCTCAAAAAACACAAAGAACTCAAAAGAAAATATTTCATTTTACCTGTTATAATTTTTTATAGTGGGATAGAAATTTCAACCAATATTTATAAGCACCCACTAAACACTGTACAGTGATGAAAATAAAAAGGCCAGGTCCCTGCCTTTGAGAATCTCACATTGTATCTGAAGAGATATAGACACAGCCAATGATCATATAAGAAAAACATTATTAGGGAAATGAATTCCACGGCAGTTTTAACCCTAGGATAAGTGAATTCAAGGGTTGCTGAGATTGGGAAGATGAACCCATTTTCCCAGGCATAGGCAGAGAGCTAGAGTGTTCTGGGCACAAAGAACCATAGTCATGGAAGTGTGGACATGCTATGCTAGTGTTCTTTTGCCTGAATATCCCACAAATTTTTTTTTCTCCTTGATAAACATTTGGGGACTTAGATTTTTCTCTCTCTCACGACTAATAAAACCCCAGTGAACATCTTTGAATGTGCCCCTTTCACCAGGTGTCAAAGGTTCTACTGATTTACATTCCAATTAGTGGTGCAAAAGATGTTTTTATCATTTCCTTTTTTCTACTTTCCTTAAAGCTCTGTTGCTGTTTCAGACTTCCTGAGCTGAATGCTTAACTCAATTATTTTCAATCTTTTTGAGATTATGCGTTTTTCTCTAAGTAGGTTAGCTTGCATTAAACAATTTATTTAAGAATGGTATTTTTTTTCCAGTTTCTAAACTTAGGTTGTTGTATTTTAACTATTTTTAGATGCTTGATATTTAACTTTAATTGTACATTCGGTGGTCAGTCTGTCATTATTTCTTGATATCTTTTTAAATTTTCTTGGGAGTCATAATTTGTAAATGTCACATATATTCTTGAAAGGGAAGTAAATTATCTGCTTTCTGATGAAGGGTTTTTGACCAACATATTTACCTGTGTTCTAATTATCTGGATCCCCATAAATTATATGTCTGAAAGGTCTACTTTCTGAGCAGTGTGTTAAAATCTCCCATTGTCATTGTAGGGCATTATCAATTTTTCTTTGTGGTTCTGTTAATTTTGCTTTATATAATTTAAAGCTATGTTGGTGATAGAGGCACAGGATTAGGACTGAGTGTCTTCCTCATGATAACTGAACTGGTGAACTGTTCCTTTTTTCTATAAGTAATAATTACCTTTATTAATACTGCCTTTGCTTTCAGGTTTGCTTAATACTGTTGTTTGCTTTAAAGAATTTTTTTTGTCTGACTAAATTTACAATGCCAAGCTTTCTTTTGATTAATATTTGCATGGTGTGCCTTTTCCCTTCCTTTTATTTTCAAACTTTTATTTGTGTTATTTTTGTCTCTTATAAAAAGCCAATAGTTGTATTAAATGAAAACTATGCAATGTGAACATCTTTGTTCTTTAATATATGAGTTACTTGGTTTACCTTTATTGTGATTATAATAATTTTGGACCTTTCTACTGTGTTATTGTGTAACTCTGTGTGTGTGTGTGTGTGTGTGTGTGTGTGTGTGTGTGTGTGAGTTTGTGTGTGTGTGTGTGTGTTTTAAGCCATGGTTTCCCTTTGCTTTTCCCCTCTTCTTTTCGTATTCTACTGGGTTGGTTAAATTGACTCAATTTATTCCCTTTTTCTTTGTGCTAATTCAGAAATAATACGTTCTATTTTTATTCTTTCAGGGTATTTAACATGTAGAGTTGGCATGAGTAAGTTTAAAGGTAATTCGTATCCCCATTCAACTTCCAAATAATGCAAGGATTGTATCAGGAGATAGAAACCAAAAACTAGTTGAAACAGGGGAAGTTTATACATACGGAATTATTAAATTTGGTAAGATAATAATTGTAAGATATATGGAAACTATATGGTATGCTAGCACTGAGAGAGAGTGCCCAAGGAAGGACAGACTGGTAAGGTTTCACTTGCTGGAGCTTTAGTTCCAATAAATAGCAGAGAAGTTTGCAGTTTGCCCAGAGGTGGTCTAGCTACTGGGCAAACAGAATGCTGCCCTCTAGAGAACAGGCTGGGATCAAGTGATCAGAAACCAGCAGTTTGGGCCTGCAGAGCTCAGTGGGCATTCTGTGGGGTGCTGGCGGGTTGCCTGGGCATCTGCAGAAGATGTAGAGGTTTGGTAGGGACACTTTGCCAGGTAGGGGGCCTACAGACGAAATCCAGGGTGCCTGAGTGGGCAGCAGGCATTTGGTGTAGACAGGAGACCTTTAGGGCTCTGATTTCCATGGGTAACGGGCCTGGGAAAGGTTACTATCAGGACAAAGCTTCAAGGTCGTTGAGAGATCTTGCATCCTGGGTGGGTGGCTGGAGCACAGCTCCACCTGCTGTCCTGACATCCATACTGCTGACCTTCTACCACCCCATGGACCTCCACTCCCCCTACTGGGAAAGCTTAACATCATGCTCAAAGGAATTCCATCTGTTCTCACAGAGAATGTATCGAAGGAGCTAAGAGGCAATAAATTGGTAACTGGCATGAGATTTTAGAACATTCCGTCTGTCATCCCCTTTCTGATGCCTTTTATGAATTCCTCAGTACCATTTTCCAGTTCACTAAATCTTTCTTCAACCATATGCAGGTCTTACTCTATGCAGTTTTTCTTTTATCCCAATGCCACCTTTTTTATTTTTCACTTTCAGTATTCTTAATTATTTCTTCTCCTTCTCCTCTTCCTTCTTTCTGACTCTTTTTTTTTCATTTCTGCCTGATTTTTTGTTGTTGTTTTTTCAAAAATTTTAATGGAGTTGTTCCTGTATGTTTTCCAGAATCTTAAAAATATTTACTCTGAACCATTTTCCATGACTAATATTATTTCATTGCAGCTATTTCAGCCTCTCTGATAGGTGGGAGGGCTGAGCACAGCCTCCTAATAGCCTGCAGGTTCAAGTAGCGAGTCTGGTACCAGCCCCCAACCCTGTAGGGCCCCCCACAATGAGTGCAGTACTTAGGAATCTAACTCCTAGCCATCTCTGCCTATGTCCCTTCCCAGAGGCTTCCATGGTGATATTTATCCTATTTTGAACACTACTACAGGTTTTTAAGTAAAAAATTGTTATTCTTATGTGTATATGGGATATTTAGATGGAAGCTGATAATTTTTCTGATGGACCCACTTTTTAATTAAGTCTATTCTGGGCTGTCTGTCTCTCACGAACAAATAATCACTGTCTACATTTAGACAATGATTTAGACAAACCATTTTACCCAGCTAACTTTGTGGGTGGTTCCCATTGGTTGAAGAGTTTTACTTTATCTTGATGAACGTTAACTAGAGACAGTCTCTAATTTATTACTAAACTGTTTTACAGAGGTTACATTTTAAATCTCTTATTGTAATATAGAAACCACTTCCATGTTCAGACAATAGCAGCCATTGGGAATTATAATTTATTTGATGGATGTGATCATTCCGGTTGTACTTAAAATAATTTATTAGTGTTTCAAATTAAACAAATGAATCCAAGTCCAACTACAGGATTTCAGTAACACATATTTCCACTTCGGTATCCTAATATAAGGTTCAAAAAGCCAAGTTTCAATCTCAGGTCAACAATCTAGACATCTCTGCCTGCTTCCCTCTCCAGAGGCTTTGGCCTTAACTAACACTTGTGTATTTCTATTTCTTTTTTTTTTTTTGTCAATGAAGATATTTGCCTTATTTTGAGCTCTACTATGACTTTTTATTAGCTAAGTAACTATGCGAACCTTGTGTAAGGCTCTGCATCTTTTTGACTCCTTTGTTTGTTTGTATTTATCTTTAGAGTGGTATAACAATTCTTGTCCTTACTTCAGGGTTCTACGTATCAAAGAAAATAAGAAAGGTGAACACATTTTAAAATTCAGAAAACCCACTTAGGAACACATCACACGTCCTCCCTGCACGATGGCCCTGTTAATTCTCAGTATCTGCCTGAGAGAAGGCATCCCTCTCCCTGCATAAAAGAAGCCAAGAGTTCAGGCCAGTCACTCATAACGAATTAGCCAATAAAGTAAGTTGACCTCCAAAGTAAAGAGCCTCTGGACTCTTCTATTTTTTCCTTGCAAATACATTGGTGTGTTCATAACATGAATGATCAGAAGTCAGGGAATGGATACCCTCATGTCACTCTCTTCTGCCCTGGAAACACATAAAAGGACATTTGGAGCTAATTAGAGCCAGCCAGAGCATAGCCTGGAAGGACTGCCAGTTTCCCTCTTTTCTTTCTCCAGAGGCCACAACGTTACCAAAATAAGTAGTCCTGTCCATCAAGTGAGGCTTGGAATTTGGAGGTACCCTAGCATACTTTCTAAAATATTGTGTGTTTTTTTAATTTTGTTTTGTTTTTGCAGGCATGACGTTGTGTAAGCTCAGTATACTTTAACTATGTGAAATAATCCAATTTACATAACCGGTAAAGCCAAATCACTTTTATTTTTCTCAATCAATGTTGTATAAACCTCAAAGGTTAGAAAGCCAACTAAGAAAGAATATGTAATAGGTAGCTTTTTGCATTCTCCCTGAATTGAGGAATCTTTCATTATGGACAGTTCTTGACTGTTGAACTGTTATCATCATCAAGTAAAAATGGTCCATGACGGGTGAATATATCTCATTCCACTGCTGCTTCTGTTTTTTTTTTTTTTTTTTTTTCAAGAATATGGCCAGATGAATCATATATAAAGAAAGCTCAGCTCTTCAAAACACTGTTTTACAAAGACTTCTGCTGCCAAATTCAAACCTAAATTCAGGTTTGAGGTATCAGGATCTTTTATAGGTCCCAGGAGAATATTTGTTCAAATAATATAACAGCGCAGAGATCAGAGGTTCTGTTCACCTGTTGGGTCTCTAGAAATATGATATTCTACAATGTCAGAGGTAATGAAGGTGAAGGCATTATTATTCCTTTTTTTCCCCCAGAAAAAATGCTCTGGCAAAGGAATGAACTATTTTATAAAAACATTATATGGAAACGTCAAGAAATGAAATCTAGCAATTCTATTTAAAAAAAGGTAAGGGAAAAATTCAGCAACTCTTAAAATGAGTCAAAATCCAGAAATGTTCTGGTAGAAATCTGGTCAACTGTCAATCGGAAAGGGGCAAATATCATTAGAGAATAGAAATAAAAATATTTATTTTATGCCAAATTAGTATCATTTCGGTTAATAACTAAATTTCTGCTTATAGTTCAAAAAGATTTTCATTTAAAAGCTTTTGGTTTCTTTTTAGAAATCCTTGTTAAATAAAATTTTCCGGTAAATGTATTGATGCAACTTTGGAAAGACCTTGAAATAGGAGAAACAGTGAAAGTTTAATGTAAGGTTCAGTTCAATCTATAGGAATGGTACCATTATTTATATACGCAGAGAGAAGCAATTTCCTGATCAGAAATTAATTTGACATTCTGTTGAGAAGCTTGGTTACTGATGACATGTGCTCATCAGAGGAGAAAATATACAAGAGAAGGAAGAACACTCAAATAAATCTGTTATAAACCTTTTCAATAAATGTTTTTCTAGGGCAGGAAGGCTAACACCATAGAGCCTTACTGGTTTATTATCTATTTCACACACACTCCGTTATTAACAACAAACATGAAATTAAAATAATTATTGATTCCTTTCTCTCTACACTTTACAAAGATACTTTGCATATATTACTTATTTCTCACAACAATTCAATAGATGTGTATTGTCATTGCTACTTAACATATAAAGAAAGGCTCAGAGGGGCTTAGTAACTTTTAAGTTAGTAAAGTGGCAGAGGTGGCAATTTGAATGGAAGTATGCTTTGCTCAAAGCCCATCTGAGTCTCTCACATCTGATTTTCTTACCTATGTGCCTTTTGCATATTTTTAGAAAGGTAGAGCGTTCTAGAAAATAAATGAGTTTCTGATAAACTGGATATAAATTACCTTTAATAGAGTAAGTGACATACTCATATGTATAAGAGGCACTCATTAATTCAGTGAGTGCCATGCATTACATTTGTAAAGTATTCAATTCAAGAAGAAAACAGGTAACCACAATTTGTATTTAGACTTTAAATGATGACTCTTGGCTTTGACTAACGTGGACTAAATCTGTACAAAGCCTGCAGCAGCTGCTTAGCATGGTTTGGGAACAAATACACACGACTGCAGACTTGGAGGCTGGCTAGGCCGATAGCATGGCACGTACACACACAGATCCTGACGGCACAGGAACACATGGTTTGCACGAGTCGGGGTTCTCATCAATCTCTATTTAACTTAACTTAAAATTATCAGCTGCAGGTGATGTTTTTGACAGAAATCACCTTGGTTCAATGCTACTGGATGTTCTCTTATTAAGCACTTCAGTTGTTTGCTAGAATGATGGAGGGGCAGAGATGTATTTGGAGAGGTTAAGAAGTTAGTCCTTAGACCTTTGGTAACAATGGACTTCACAATGAAGGAACCAAAAGTTTTCGAAAGCTCCTTTCTTGACGATTTTCTTATTGCACCCAACCCATCTTTTCTACTGACAATGATAAACTGTAGCAACACTAGTGTATATCAATGGGGATATTGACAAGTTAGTAAGCCACTCTGCAACTATGGTAAATAAATGAACAGTTCTTCCACTGGAGAGTAGAGCAAACTTTAAAAAGCTATATCATTTGGGGTGCACTGGGACGCTTAGATTTGTCGGCCAGTTTGCTTATAGTTGTGTGTTATGAAGGTTATTGAAGTTGAGACACTATTTATGGATTTCCAGCTGTTCACAAGCAGCCTACATGATTGTTTTTACCACAATAAATTTATGGTTTTTAATGGAGAAATTTTACTGGTATCTAGGAATATCCTGTTATTTTGGCCACACTGCAGGCAGAACAGTCAAAAACTGTTCGTGACAAAATATCAACTAGGCTTTCGCTCTTGCCACTGTTCTTGTTTTTGGTGGTGGTAGTGGTGTCTGCATGTGTTCTGTGTTCAATGCTTGGTATTGGTTCTGAGAATAAAAAGACTGTAAAAGTGAATGTTAATAAACACTAGTTTATATAACATAGTTGGCTAAAGCTACTCATTCTTTCATGGCAAAAGGCCTACAAGCTTTTGCTAAGAATTTAGGACTCAGATGTATTTGCTGTAGGATTGATTCAAATGATATAAAATTCAGCATCAAATTCTAAATACAAGAGCTTCAAGCACACATAGCAGGCCATTCACCAGTATTTTTGGCAGTATGTCAGAATTTATTTCACATCAGTTTAAGGTATTTTTCAACTAGAATCTCAAATTTTCACCAGTATCATTGTGATGTATTGACATTTGCCTGTGTATCTGTCTGATTTCTCCACTACAACTCTTTGAGGGCAGAAATGGTGTCATATTTTTTTGTATCCTTAGGAACTGGCAGAGTTCCTTTACACAGTAAGGGCTTAATGCAGGGTTCATGTTAAATGAGTGAGTCAGTGAATACAA
The DNA here is from genome assembly GCF_036562045.2 of Rhinolophus sinicus. Taxonomy (NCBI): domain Eukaryota; kingdom Metazoa; phylum Chordata; class Mammalia; order Chiroptera; family Rhinolophidae; genus Rhinolophus; species Rhinolophus sinicus. The sequence goes on along the minus strand of NC_133751.1, from coordinate 15,356,865 downwards.
GTTGCTGATTTCTCACTTCATCACACTCAGCTGCAGAGTCAGTGGCCCCACATTGCATCTCTATGTGTTAATGTGCTGAAGATTTTCTTTTTGACCATCTGGACCCACTCTCAACCCTTCTCCGTCTTTCTCAGTAATCAGGAAGGCTGACCTATGACAACTGCATCAATAGACCAACTTGCCTTCTGACTTCTCTTTGGGTTTGGTCAGCGGAAGCCTGATGCAGGAGCCTGGAGGTTCAAAGTGAGAATGAGACCTGTGATGCTCTGGCTCCACATCTGGTCAGTTGCTGCCAGTTGGCTGCCTTCCATAGAAGCCATAGCTCTGGGGAGGAGGTCCTTTTTATACAGCTACTCTCTCTGATGTTGGCAACTGCTCCTTCCCCTGGTCGCTCTCACGCTTAGGGATGTTAAGACTCGCTGCTGTTGATAGCCCAGAATACTGCACCATACTTTGTTGGTTTCTCCAGTCCCTATCTGCACCTTTATGTAAGATCCTTATCTTAAACTCCCTTCAATTTCTGGTTTGAGTGAGCTGTTTCCTGCCAGGACTCTGACAGGTACCATAATAACTGCTTGCATAGATCTTACAGAGTGAATTTTAGTCCTTCCACTTGCAAGGATAATAGGACTATGCCCATTTTACAATTTACTATGATAAAACTACATCTTACCTGGAACTTTTATTATTTTCTTTCTTTTTTGTTCTTTCTCTTTCTCTCTTTCTCCTTTCCTGCCTTCCTTCTTCTTTCCTTTGTCCCCCCCCCCCGCCCCTTCTTTAATCGTTTCCTGTAAGTCATCGGAAATTTGTCTGTTGACCTTGCCACTGCTAGGTGTAATTCCTGGTATAGCAGAGTGCCACAGAGACAGCCTAGCCCAAACTGAGTGCCTCTGTTCGATAAAAGAATAAACCTGTTTAAGAGGCCTTTTTTGCTGGGTGAGGGCAAAAAAAAGGGGGAGAGGGAAAGGTATAAAAGGAGGAATGGAGGCGGCTCGGCTCAGAATACGTACGCTATTGTAAAGTACTGTCCCAATGAAGTTTTGCTCATTCATTTGGGTGGAGGAGGGCACGCTGTGAGACCTACGCTAGTATGGAGCCCAGTGGTTATGGAGTTAGGTTGATGAGTTCTAACCTAAGTTTTGTTACCACACCCTCTAAAGTCTAAGGGACTATCATTTTACTTGTTTTCCATACAGCGTCTGCATTCTGAAGCTTCTTTTGCTTGCATGTGCTGCCACAGTGAGTCAGTGGCCACTCTCAGCTCCCACCCTCCAAGCACTACCTCAGTTTCTCCATCAGGCTCAGGAGTCCAGGGAACTCTGAGGCACCTCCACCAGAGGATATCTGTAACTTGCCTATCCAATAGACCACCAGGGAGTTTGTATGTCTCCTTTGCCACGTAAGCCTTACCATGCCAGAGAAGCATGAAAAAGAAAGGAGATGGAACAGTGTTGAAAGCCACACAAGTATTAAGCCCTGCTTTTCCATGAGATGTTTTATTATGCTTTTCACCAAGGGATATATGTATAGTCTATGTGAATTAAGAAACACTGTACATTAACAAAGGAAGGCAATGTCAAATTATAACATTTCAAAATCAGGTAGAGCAGGAACTTAAGACTTTTGGGAAGGTGTAAGTCACCAGAGGCCATTTTAAACAACACTGTCCCCATACTTCAGAGGTTTTCCTTTTAGGAAAGCACGGCAGGAGTCACTCTCATATGATTAAAAAGGACGTTTTGCTTTTAAAATTCAATACTTAGGTAGAAAGAAAATGATAACCTTTTCCCTTTGATTTTTAGTCACTATTTTTATAACATTAGCTGCCCTGAGACACCGGAATAGAAATGTTTCTTCTTCTTGATGTTACCTGGGCAACACTATATTGAGTCCTTTAACCAGCTCTGGTTTCATTCATGCCTTGATCTTTATTTCTGCATTTCCCCAATACCACATCATGTCTGTGTTCTCCAGGCTTATTCTCACCTTTCCTTACATTTACTTGTTCCTTTTTTCAATAAATATTTATTGCGCACCTACTGTGTGCCAGGCCCAGACAGAGATGCTGCACTCATGGAGTCAAGCAAAAGAGGCAAATATTTGCAATTGTAGACGCTGTGCAGACATTGATCATTGTGAACACTGAAGGAAAAGCACAAGTGTAGGAGAATCAAGCCAGGGGACCTTAACCTGGCATCTGGGTTTAGAGACATTGTTATAGGGAAATGATGTTGGAGGGGACTGGGATGGACGACCACAAGTTAATTAATGGAAGAGTACAGGAGAAGGTCTAAGATGAGTTTATCCGATAGAATGGCATATGCAGGGACTCAGAGACTGTGTGGTACTGAAATAAGATCTGGGCGATGCAGTGTTTGACTTAAAACCACTGGACTCCAGGAAACTTATACATAAGATCAAGGCTCAGATGTTAGAAGGTCCAAGGCAGCTTCCTCTATCCTATTCTTCTGTGTGGCATTCCCCTTAGTTCACAACTCAGAACACATAAAGAGCAGATGCAGGGAGGTAGACAGGAGAGATTCTACTTGACGTTGTAACACAAGCAACCTCAAGCTCTCAGGTTTATCTAGTGCTCAAGCTTCGTACCCAACTTGGGTTGGCCGGAAGGGGTTTTTGTCTTGCATTGGCCCTCAGAGGCCCAGCCTGGCAGAGGCTTCATTGAGACAGACAGAAGAGCACGTGTCAAATAGTGAACCAGCTCTGAAAGCTTCTCTCCAGGAGGGCTGCACATGTCACCAGCCAGAGCAAGTCACAGGCAATGCTTAACCTCAAACTGCTACAGAGAGGGAGCAGCCTACCGACTACCATGAGGCTGGTAGGAAGAAAGCCAGAAAGAGTTGGTGAGGAGCAGTAGTGGTCACCACAGAGATGAACCTTCACTTGCCAGATACGACAGTCTATGGAAAGAGCAAATTATTGGTACCCTGCCTGCAACCGACCCATTTTCTAACCTTGTCTCATGTCCCACCATTGCTGCTGCATAGCTGAATGGGCGTGGGTAGGGGCACTGTAGTGAACTGATCGTGCCAGAAGTCATGATCTGATCATTGGCATTGATCTGGGCATTGGCTGAGCAGTGCATTATTTTGTTAACGGAGACTAGGTAGAGCAGACAAAATACCATTGCCATCTCTTTGACTTTTCGTCTACTTCCTTTCCTGGAAGAAGGAAGTGAGTCATACTGCCCTTAATATTCTGCATGTCTGTTGAACTTCTTATTGAAGCTATCTTAATTGAATTCCCAAGATCTCCTTCATGTTCTCTGTTCCTTTGCAGATAGTATGCTGATCTTGTTTTAGGGATGCAATGTATTCTCTTATTTCCCTTAGAATATTTCTCTTAGAATATTGGAATAATTAGGATGTTTCTTTCACATGTTTATTTTCTCACCCCTTTGTTTCTCTGCCTTCTTTGTTTCTTATTGGATTCCATTTTGTTTTGTTCTCTGTCTACCTTTCTTGGTAGAGGCTGTCCTCAAATGTCTGGTATTCTTTAGGTGTCAAATCATATTTAACAGTGAGGCCCCAAAGCACTTTATTTGGAAGTATGAGTGTGGCTTATCGACTTGTGAGTCTCACAGCAGGGTTGCCACTATGGGATCATTTGTGTGGTTGGGGGAATCTCCAAATGCCGCATCCGTAGTTTAGAGGTTCTTAACGTTGTTTTGAGCCATGGCAGTCTGATGAAGCCTGTGGACCCTCTTTCAGCTAATGTTTTTAAATGCAAGAAGTCGATTACATCAAAATATTGAAAGTTAAATTTGTGATACTGTAATATGTGCTTATTTATTAATGCATGACATCATAAGTTTCAGAGTTGTGTCTACTAAGTTTTGGAATGATGAGTATAAATACTATTTCATGATGTACACAATGAATAATGTGATAAAATAACTATCATTCCTATTAGTGACAAAGTCACCGGTACTGCGATTGCTATGATGGCTTGTTGTCTACATTCAAACATGACAGAAATGCTAACTTTCAGAGGTTAGAAAAATGAATTATTGTTCTCGTCAAGTTAATTGACCCTCTGGTTAAAAATCCCTAGTGGAGTTCTACACTTTTGGGTGCATCGGTTTTTTTCCAGGAGGCAGTACCACTCTCCTACCTCAAGTGAGTATGCCTGGCTATAGGTCTTTCCGGAAGCATGCAGGGAGCAAATCACTCTTCAGTGGGAAAATTTTCCCATAATCCCTCAGATTCCATCACAGTAAATCACTGTCTGTCCTCAACTGTTCTTGCTTGTCTTTAAATCCAGAGGCTGTCAGATAAAAACCTCTCCAAAAATAGACCCCAGGTTTTCTCTTGGTGGAGCAGGAATAGAGAGGGAATATGGGAAGTCTAATTTTTATTTTAATGATGCTTAATCTGTACTCCTGTTTTCAGTCTCCTCCCTCCTTTTTTGCCCACCTGCCTCAAGCACCAGTTGTCACCAATTCCTGAGGATTTCTGTAGTTTTATGTCAAGATGACTGGCTTTTTGGCTTTCTGCCTCAGCAGACTAGGATCATTACATTCTTTAGTCTAAAGCAGGATTGTCCAAACTGCAGCCCACGGGCCAACTGTGGCCTGTGATCCATTGTTAATTGGCTCGCAGCAAATTCCAAATATATATTTAGTTTACTTAAATAAACCAGGTGAGGCAACATATACTTCACCTCGAGTGAGTGGCCCGGCTGTTTGTATATTTTACCGCATATGGCCCTTGGTGAAAACCGTTGAAAAAAGTTTGGACACCCCTGGTCTAAAGCAACTGCCAGTGGTTAAAATATTCCAGATTTCAAAAAGTTATTTTTGTTGTCCGTTGTCTTCTTTTTGTCCTTGTGAGGTTTTTTTTCCCCCCCTTAATTCCTTTACTGCCATTGCTTTGTGAGGTTTCAGGAGGAAGTACAGATAGCCATTTGCATTCAATCTATGCTGTTTAACAGAAGATTTGATGCATTCAAAATTTATAAGCAGCATTTCATTATGTCTGGATTCACATCTTTTCCCCCTCTCCTAATAGTGTATTTCCTGCTCTCTGATTTAATGTAAAAGTAAGTGAGAAAAGAAGGTTGATGTGCAATGCCACTTGAAGAAAGATGTCTATTTTGTGTTTTAAGGAAATCATTTCTTAAAGGAACTTTTCATAGACTCTCCCTAGATGCTTCTAGTGTCTTTGCTTAGGACACCAGACTATGAGTTCTAAGGCAGCGACCAGGGAAGTGGGAGTTTCTCATTCTGGTAGAATGGTAAAAGTGGAGTTGCTCCTGTTGGTATAACCCTACCAAAGAAAACAACTATAAATTCTTGACAAAATATAAAAAAATACCACCCTGAAGTCACTGGAGACAAACCCAAAGCAGACATAAATTGGAGAGTCAAAGTCTGGAAGAAGGAAATGGAATTTGGTGAAATTTTCTATTGATAAGCCTCTTTGCTCAAGGGCATGCCCCAGTCAGATTAAGCAAATCAGTTACATCTTGGCTAGGACCCTCTGCAGTGCACTGGGTTTCAGAACCAGAGGTCAGAGTTTAGGAGTATCAAAGTAGATGGCAAGTGAGAGAGTAAGTTAGGGAAAGGAGAAACTATAGGGGGAGGGGAACATTACATTTTGCATGTAAAATCTGGGGGAAAATATCAGAATGATCTTTGAATTATGGGTGCATGAGGCAAATTGCCAGCAGCCTTGCTAAGGCTAAAAGAACTGAACGGATTTTAGTCACTCCAATGTCGGAGTGACAAACACTGGGACTTGAGTCCTTCCAATGTTAATTACCTGATAAGACAAACAAACGAAAAGAATCCACACTCAAGGAAATAGCAGAATCTAGTCTCTATCATGTATTTTTCTCAATATCCAGGACACATCTCAAAGTACTAGACGTATAGTCAAGAGGAAAGGCAATTAAAAGCCTTGTGGGACATTTGGTCCTGTCCAAAACATTCGCGGAGACATTTTGTCCATGCTAAACAGTTTCTGACATCTGGTCCTATCCAAAATGTCCATATTTAGGAAACATCCCTGGGTTCAAACAGCCCAGAACAGTTATATATACTTTTGGTTTACAGGATTAATACATAAAAAAATACTATCATTTTTTTTTTGCTTGTGTTGTGGCTGTATTGCCAATAATAACCCTTCTTGCCTCAGTAGCCTAGCTGTTTATGGCACATGGGGTTAGATAAATGGGTCAGCATGGATCAGATGTCTCCGTGGATGTTTTGTACAGGACCAAGTGTCTGCTAATCAAGGAAACTTATCCTGAAATGACACAGATGGTAGAATTAGCAAACACGGATTTTAATGTATCTATTATAACTATGCTCAACTATAACAAAGGAAAAAATGTTTGTGATGAAAGGATGAACAGGAAATCTCAGCAGAGAGGTGGTATCCAATGGAAATTCTAGAAATGAAAAATACAACATCTGAATCAAAAAATTTATTGGATGGGCTTCACAGGATATTGAACATAAAAGAAGAGTCAGTAACTTGAAGATGATTCAATCAAAATTATACAATGTGGAGAACAGAAATGAAAAAGCACGGAAAAAATAACAGTCTCTGTGATGTGGGGCTATATCAAAAGGTCAGTATGGAGTTTTCGAAGGAGACAAAAGACAGAATTGGGTAAATCCAACATCTGAGGAAAGAATGGGTGAAAATTTCTGAAATTTTTACACATTCAAAAACCTATTTATACTATCCAGTATAAATAGAAAACAACAAAAACAAAACCCTTGGAAATATGACAGTGAAACTGATGAAAACAGAAGATAAAGAGAGTCTTGAAAGTGTGCAGAGAAAAAGGACACATTACATATCCAGCAACAAAATTACAAGTTCCCAATGACTTCTCAGCAGAAACATTGGAAGACAGAACACAGTGGAATGTTACCTTTAAAGTGCCAAATGAAAACAACAGTTAACTTTGAATTCTATATGGAGCACAAATAACTTTCAGGAATAAAGGTGAAATAAAGGTATTTCCACGTGAAAAAAAAAAACAAAGATAATTCTCCATCAGACTCTCTATGAGAAAAGCTAAAGGACGTTCTTTAAACCTAAGGGAAATTATGCCAGATAAAAAAATTCAGGTCTTAATTTTAAAAATATATTGATGACTGTATAAAGTAAAAATGATAGCAAGTATAACATAATATGTAATAAACATGAAAACCATAGGACAAGTTACAGGGAGTACAAGACTTATAAAATTGCACTAAAAAAATAAGTTATTACATTTTATAACATTAACCTTCAACAGACTGAAAAACTAAGGATGTGTATTGTAATCTGTAGAGCACCACTAAAATAATAATACATAGAGGTAAACAAAACACCAATAAATAAAGTGAAATTTTAAAAGCAATCAATTAACTAAAAAGTTACAGGGTAAGGGGAACAAAGGAACACAAAGCAAATAAGATAAACAGGAAACAAATAGTAAGCTGATAGCCCTAAATCCAACCGCATCAGTAATTACATTAATGGGAAACTCGGTACTCCAATTAAAAGCCAAAGATTGTCAGAATAGCGTAAAAGGCATGAAGTATATGTGTATGCTGTCTACATGAGAGGTATTTAAATATAAAAAATTCAGTTAAATGCCCTCTGAATTCCAAGACAAAGGCTGGGAATTAAACAAATATTTTTATAATGATAAAAGGTCAATTCCTCAGAAAGACAACATTCAAAATGCATTTGCACTTAGGAACAAAAAAGTTTTGAAATCCATGAGGCAAAATTAGTAGCATTAAAGGGAGGACTAGGCAAATTCACAATTATGGTTGGAAATTTAACAGTCTACCTCAGCAATTAAGAAAACAACTAAAAAGTCAGTGAGGATATAGACGATTTGAAGAACACTATAACCACCTTGAGTGATTGCCATTTATAGAATACTACACCTAGCCAATGCAGAGTGCACACTCCTTTCAAATGCACATGGTGCGTTCACCAAGATAGGTCATATGCTGGGCCAAACACAAATCTTAATAAAGTTTAAAATTTGAAATTTTCCAGAGTATGGTCTCATACCCAAACACGACTAAATTAGAAATCCATAATAAGATACTGAGAAATCTCCAAATATTTGGAATTAAAGAAGTATGCTTCGGTCAAAAAATGAATCATAAAGGAAATTAGAATAGATTTGCATGTCAATGATTAGAAAAGTACACCCTAGCAACATTTGTGGGATGTAATTATACAGTGCATAGAGGAAAATTTATCTTTAAATGATTATATTAGAAAGAAAGTAAGGTCTACCATCAATGATCTAAGCTTCCATCTTAAGAAGCTAGGGAAAAAAGAGAAGTGCAAACATAAACTAAGTTGGAGGAAATAATAAAGGGCAGAAATCAATGAGTTAGAAAACAAACAGTAGAAAACATCAATAAAATCTAAAGTTGCTTCTTGAAAATATCAAAAATATTGAGAAATCCCTAGATAAGGTAGACTAATTAAAAAACAAATAAGAATATGAATTAATAATAACTGGAATAAAAGAGGGTTTATCACTACAGATTCTGTAGATATTAAAGGATAATAAAATATTATAAACTTATTAAAATTAAATTTGGAAACTTAGGAGAAGTAAAAAACCAATTTTGAAAGATATGTAAATCAAATAGAAAATCTAAATTGTCCCATATCTATTAAAAATTAAAGTTATTATAAAAAATATCTGAATAGAACTGCAGACCCAGATGGCTTCACTGATTAATTCCATCCACCCTTTAAAGTAGAAATAAATCAATGTCATACAGTCTGTTTCCAAAAATAGAGGAAGAAAGTACATTTCCTGGGTTTTATGATGCTAACATAACCCCAAAAGCAAAACTTGTAAAAACATTTACAAGAAAATTAAATTACAGACTAATATCTCTCATGAACATAGGTGTAAAAATCCACAACTAAACCTTCCTAGATTAAATTCAGAAATATATAAAAAAGATTAAAAAATCAAAACTAAGTAGGGAGTCTCTCAGGAATGCAAGGATGGTTTAAAATTTGAAAGTCAGTCAATATAATCATGTAACAAGAGAACTAAACATATGATAATTTCAATAGATACAAAAAAAAGTATTTGATGAAATTTAACCTTAATCTTTAAGGACAGAAGAGAATTTACTCACTATGACTAAGAGAATCAGTGAAAAAAATTACAGGGATCACACTTACTGGAATATTTCCCCCTAAATTCTGAAATAAAGCAAAGATATCTGTGAACTTCTATTCAATATTTCCAGGGCAATAAAGTAAGAAAAAGAAATAAAAGGCACACAGGTCAGAAAGAAGTATAACTATTTGAAGATGACAATTTTTTTTGCACAGAAAATCCTAATGTACAAAATAATTACTAGAAGAACTAAGTGAATTTAGCAAGGTTGTATACAGGATTTACAAACTATTACCAATTATATTTGTATATTCTAGCAGCAAACAGAAAACAAAATTAAAAACAGTTCTATGTATTGGAGCATTAAGAAACAAATTACTACTTAGGAATAAATTTAACAAAGGCAAGGATTGAATCACATTTACCTCATGTCTACAATAATTAGCAGAGTTCCTGACAAATAATATTTAATAAAATTCACTGAAAACAGAAAAAAAAGTTTATCTTTTAGTAATTATTTTGTACATTAAGCTTTTCTATGTAAAAAAATTGTCATCTTTAAATAGAGTTATACTTCTTTCTGATCAGTGTGCCTTTTATTTCTTTAACTTACCTAGTTGCCCTGGAAATATTGAATAGAAGTTGATAGATACCTTTGCCCTGTTTCAAAACTTAGGGAGAAATATTCCATTAAGTGTGATCTCTGTAAGTTTTGTTTTCACTGATTCTCTCTGCCATATTGAAAGATTTAAATTAACTTCTAAAAATATTAGAAGTTGTTTTCCCAGTCATCCATCTATCATGGTGTAGGGCGCCAGGGCTCAAAGAATGGCACTGTCATGTCAGGAGACTGAACTCCTTCCCTTCCCCACTTAGACTTGAGTTACTTTTATACTCCAGCCAGTGTACATACTGAAGTTACACTTCTCACCTCTTCTCACATGTCATTGGCTATAAGTTAGTCACATGGTCACACCTAGATACAAGGAAAGCTGGGAAATGTGGTGTTTATCCTGGGCTGATATTGTACTCTTTGAAAATTTTATTTCTATAGAAAAAGAGAGACTGGATATGTGGTTTAAATCAACAATAACTATAATTATAATATTTTACTGTTTTAAAGCTAAAATACTTTGAAATCACTGATGTGTTTAGAGCTCACTTTTACTAACTTGCCCACTAGAATACAGAGAAAGTTCTGTTCAGCAGCTGTTTTTATTTAACTGAATTATGTGAAAGTTACTACGTTTAATCAGCATCCTAAAATAGGTCCGTAGGAGACCCACTGCTAAATGCAGAGCATTTAGAACATAATAACTTACACTGACCAAGATTTATGAATTACATGTTAAAGCAAAAATCACAGAATAAGATTTATGCCTGACCAAATTATAGATTTTAGCATACTGACTCATAAATCAGTTACTTGAATCCCAAGGGCCATAAAAGATTTTATAAATCAAAACTTACTTAGGATTTATTAGCCAAATGTTTATCATAAGAATGCAATGTTTATATATCTCTTTTCTGACTTACAAAAATAATTTTATAAACCCTTTGTAATCAGGGTTCATCTCCAAAGACACTTTTGATGGGTATACATTGCAATGTACCCTGGTGATACTTAGGATGTACGTATGCATTAATGAAAATATCGGAAGAAAGATGATTTTATGAAAATTGCTTAACATAATTTAAATACATTTTAGAGGATAACTTTATAATTGAAACACTAATTACATACTTTTTATGTTATGAAGATACAGGTTTAGATAGAGAATAAGATAACTTATAATTTGAGTGTAAAATGACATGAAAAGAATAACTTAACGGGATGCCAAAACCGTTTCAGAATAGGTTAAATGTTTCAGAACATATTCAATAACACAATTTCTCTACTATAAATCCTGTTCTGGGTTTAATTCCTAATTTGGCAAATTTATGTTAAAATTATAATATAGTTGTTACAAATATAAGATCTTGGTGCTATTTTGAAAGATTTTATTTTTAAAATTCTATTTTCTCATTAATCACATCATAGTAGAGTCTCCGGATTTGCATCTCACCGTGTGAGGTGGTTTTCTCTGAAATGTTTGCATGGCTGCTTTCTCATTTGTCTTAGTTCTCTGCTCACCAACTCAGGGCCCCTGAGGGGCTCATCCCTGACCATCCAGTTTAAAGTACCACCCACATCACTGTATCCTCTAAGCTGCTTTATTTATTTATTTCTCACAGAAAGATATGAGTTTAATTCCAAGATGGCAACAGTACACCCAGTCAGACAGGTGTACTGTGAAGTTTCTACCTTCTGATGAAATAATACTCCTAATAAAATTAAAGATGGTTTACCTGATTTACTTCTCAATAAGAAAGGTTTAATAGATAATTTAAAGTAATTGAAATAAGTGCAAAAAGTAAGTGTTTTCGTAAGTGGGACGTGGACCTTGCTACTTTTAGATATCAGAGATTTTTAAAACAAAATAAAGCAGGAACAAATGGTTTGTAGCTTTTATAACAAAATGCAAGTCCAGTACATATATCAAGACAACTATGATCTGCTTAGCTTTTAATTTCAGAAAAAGCGGTAATGTTTCTATGGGATTTAATTACTTGACAGTTTCTTAAAATGTAGTTTTTCATGTACAAAAGGTAAAGTTTTTAAAATACAAAATAAAATATAAAATACCAAATCATATTTTTAAAAAATCTTTCTATTGTTGAGCAGGTTTGGTTGAATGTATGCCTCCCTCCTCCTGCCAAGGTCCCATAATTGTAGCAATGATAAAAATAACCATAGATGTTTCTGCTATAAGATGATGTATGTATTCCTCAACATGCTGAAGTTTTACAATATTGTGAATTAAAAATAATATGATTCGTGGGAAAACAGATTAGAGACAGACCAGTTGAGATCTATGCAAATTGCTAATCAAAACCAGTGGAGTCTGAAGCATGAGGACCCTTTTTAAGGAAAATATATTAATTTAACTGTAATATTAGTTTCACAATTCAGCAGTATAAGTTCCTGTATCTTTTACCACAATTTATTTGGCTGCAGATTCTTTGAGCTCCTCTTCACGTGACAATGACTTTGCAATATCTTTTTCCAAACAGAAAAGAGAAAGATAATGTAGTCTTTCTTCTAGCATGATGGATGGAAATTTGCTTTGGCTGTTAGATCATTTTTGGAAGCCATTCCTATAATTGAATGGCTAGCAATAACTTAATTATACATGGACGTGACTATGAACCATATAAATATATACTAAAGTTAGACTAAATGTAGCCACCATTTGAGTTCCCCCAGCTGGATCCCTAAAATACTGCAGCCATTCCAAAGCCCCCGAGGGAGAAAAAACTGAAATGTAAAGAAACTGTGGTCCTAAAAGAGACAGTCTAAATATCTTACTTTGTGTTACAAAAATGCATGACCATGTGAATGCACTTTCTTAGATGCAATGAAGAGGCGCATGCAAAATAGGACCCTGACCAGAAAGCTTCACTAACGCTGCAATAGATTCTACTGGGTTTGGGGTACTGGAGCAGCAATAATGGCTACTCAGGAAAAAACAGGCCCAGTTCGAAACGGAAGCTCCCTGTGGCCGAAGCCTACCTCAGAGGATATTAAAAAGGCACAAAAACAATCTACTGGAAATGCCAGCTTCCTAGCACTGAGACAATGCAGATGAAAGTGCAATCTGCCAGGGGTCAAGACCTGAGTAAGGCTAAGGTGCATTTTTGTGGTTAGGGAGCCCTGGGCATGAGCACACTTTTATTTTTCTTAAAATAGAGCAAGTAGGGGTCCAGCCTGTGTAGCACTTAAGCAAAGGGTTTTGTTCTGTCTGGCTGAAGACTGTGTTTCTATTCCCACTTTTTTTTTGACTCCCTTTGCCAAGAGAAAATCATGTGTAAACCAACACAACTTTCTTATTATATGAATACCATTCCCTGAGTTAGACATCGTGTATGAGGTAATTAATATAAAGGAAGCATACATTGAAGAATAGATGGTAGCTAATAATTACTGAGAACCACCTGCTGTTCTAATTTGTTCATAAGTATTAACTGATTTATTTCTTGTAGCCACCTAGGGGACAGATTCTAATGTCATCACCATTTTAGAAACCTATTTTTGGGAGAGGTAAAAGCTTTGTAAGTTTGACTGCTCATGAACTGACTGAGAACTCATTGGTTCTCGAGTAATACTAAGAACTCTATCCAATTACTTTGACCAAATGTAAATAAAGCTCCATGGCATTTTATTTTCAATACTCCAGAAAATATTTACCATAGTAATTTAAAATAAACCTTTATATAAGTCTATGTAAGCGTAAAGAAGTTATAGTTCATGAAATGACAGTTTATGTTTCTTAATTTGATAACTAAGCAGGATAATCGGACTTCAAAATGAAATGATTTTTGGTATGGTTTATGTAGATTAGTGTGGTCCAAGGGCCATTTGTTCCAGAATCTTCTAGTGGGAGGTGGTTAACAAAAATATAGGTTTCATGCCCCCATTGTGGACCTACTGAACCTGAATTTCCAGATTAGGTAGTGAGAAAATACATTTTTAGCATGTATTCCCAGGAATTCTCATGGATGCTACAGTTTAGGAACCTCTGATTTAAACTAATGAAAATGCTGTGAAATCTCTACTTATTTTCCACTGAACAGACATAATTAATGTCTAGTATTTATAATCACAAGATCTTTAAAAGCTTCAATGTTATTTTAAAAATGAATAAATGTGTTTTTGCTTCTTCTATGCCAATATAAGCTTAAAAGTGTTATTTGAAACAAATGATGCAATACAGGGGGGAAAAACACCCTACAAGATTTTGTAGATCTTTAAATCAGATCATCGATTAATTGAAACACCTGAGGGTTAGTCTTCCTAATAGCATAATCTGAAAAGTAGGATAGATTTTACTGGCTTTGGATAAATCATTTTAGGATAAGCTCTTCTCCCTTATGAACTACTTTCTTATGAACTAATTTCATTCTTGAAAGGAATGCATTTTTCGGTCTTGCAGTTCTGTGTGAGCTTTCTCTTCTCATCAATATTTAGATTAAAAGAAAAAAATCCAGGATCATTCTTTTAAAAAGTTTAATGAATTTTTAAAAATGTATGAATATAGTTGGGAAAGCCTGCTAGTGATTAAAGAGTCTTGCTTTTAATATTACACTCATTCCACCCCCAAAATTCTCTTCCACCTTTTATGAAACAATGTATCTTTTAAACCTAAGTTGAAATTAATTATTTTAGTCATTTTTACCACAGCATTTAATTATCAACACTCAATTTTCTGGTGCTTGTGTCTTTGTCTTTATTCTATATCACCTACAGAACACACTCTCCATCCACTCTGTGAAATTAATGTTTCTACCGTTACTGCAATGGGTTTTTGGTGCACTACAAAAAACCATATGTGTGGGCCATCTCTTCAACATCTCTTTTCCTAGAGGAGGTGTTTACACATAAAAATGCCAGGCATAGTCAAGTTTTAGATTGGTTTCATATTGGAATAGAGTAAATCTAAGCTTCCACTGTATTATCTGTATTAACTTATATAACTCATAATTTAAAATGAAGAAAGTGAAAATGCAAATAATTTCATTTAGCCCTGTATGTAAGTCAACATACGTGTTATTGTTCTTTTTCCTTTGTAAGGTGTGTTTCAACAAACAAAATTAGTTTCCCTACTTGTTGTTTATAAAAACCAAGTGTCAAAATTTTAAATTTCTTCTTTCAATTGTTATATCTTCTTGGTTGACCCTTTTCTCATTATGTGATATCACTTTTTATCTCTGGTAATAGTCTCTGCTCTGGACTTTGTCTTAGATTAATGTATCCAACTCTAGTTTTCTTTTGGTTAAGGATTGCATGGCATATCTTTTTCCCTCCTTTTACTTTTTTTTCCCTTCTTTTCATGGCTTGATAGCTTATTTATTTCCCCCAGTTCTATTAAGGCGTAATTGACAATTAAAATTATATACTGTATTTTGTGGTGTATAATGCACACCCACATTTTCGGCCCAAACTTTCCGGGAAAATAATCTTTCATTTTAATTTTTTAATTCAAATTTTAATTTGTTTACATTTAGGTACTTGTTTTTGTATTATAAAGGAGTTTTAGATTTTATTTTTTAACATATTATGGTATAAGAAATTTTATGTAACAAATAATTACAAAACACAATACCAGATACAAGGTACAAGAAATTTTATGTACTGGTAACAAATTTACGATATTTACGCCTCACAGAAGGTCAAGAACTCTTCGTTTGCAAGTTCGTCATAAGTGCAACAAAACCTATTATCATATTACATACAGGGTATTATTTTGCATATGGATATAATTATTGATTTCTAGAGTTACACTTTTAACTCATAAGCGTAAATAAAAGAATTAAAACTACTTACGTAGGTGTGGAATTAGTACCATCCATGTATAATGTATAAAGCACATCTTTATTTTTCCCTCACAAATGTGGGCAAAAAAGTGCGCATTATACATGGCAAAATACTGTATCTTTAAGGTATACAACTTAATGATTTGATATATATATACACTGTAAAATAATCATCACAGTCAAGGTAATTATATCCATCACCTCACTTAGTTACCTTTTTCGTGTGTGTGTGTGTGTGTGTGTGTGTGTGTGTGTGTGTGTGTGTTGAGAAAACTTAAGATCTGAACTCTTAGCAAATTTCGGTTACACAATATAGTGTAATTCAGTGTCAACTATAGTCACACTGTTATATATTAGATCTCCAGAACTTATTAATCTTAAGTAATTGAAACTTTGTACCCCTTGACCAACATCTCCCCATTTCCTCTCCTCCTCCCATACTTTTAACCTACCTATATCATTGTAGGTGAAATGAGTTTCATGTAGAGAGGATAAATTTATCTCAGTTAAAAATATCCATTCTCTTTCCTGTAGTTGGTGTGTTTTGATCATTAATGTAATTTATTGATGTTTGGATCTAGGTCTATCACATTATTTGTTTTGTGTTTCTTTTCTCTGTTGCATTCCTTTAATTCCCCTTTCCTGCCTTCTTTTGACTAAATTGCACTACAGGGATTTTTTTGTTGTTGTTGGTTTATATGTTTTTGTTTTTCTTTTTAGTGAATGTTCTAAGGATTGCAGAGTACATACTTAACTTTTCATCATCATCTACAATCACTTTTATAGCAATTTAGTTGGACTATAGAACCACACCATCTTCTAGGTCCCTTTCCTTTTTATGCTGTAATTATATGTTATATCTACATCCATTGAAAATAGTAATATACAATACTATATGTTTTTACGTTAAATAGTTTAACATATTTAAAATAACTCAGAAGGAGGAAATAGTCTATTATATTTACCAAGACATATGCCAATTTCATTACTGTTCTTTTCGTATATTCCAAATTTCCTTCCGATATCACTTGCCTTCTTGCTGAAGAATTTTTAGTAATTCTTTTAGATCAAGTCAGCTTGCTAAATATATTCTTAGTTTTACTTAATCTGAGTGTCTATATTTCACCTTTATTCATGAAAGATAATTTTGCTGGTTATAGAAGTAAGAATTGATTATTTATTTATTTATTTATTTATTTATTTATTTATTTATTTATTTTTCCAGCAGTTGAACAATGCACCACTTCTCTGGCCTCCCTGTTTTCTGATGAGCAATGTGGAATCATTCAAATCATAGCTCTCCAACAGGTAATATGTTGTTTATTTTTTGTCTGCTTTCAAGACTTTTTTCTTTACTTTTCAGTAGTTTCATTATAATGTGTCTGTGTGGATTTCTTAAAGTTTTTCCTTTTTTGGATTTAAGCTCTTTGAATCTGTAGTTTCTCCCTTTCTCCAAACTTGAAAAATTTTCTGCACCACACTCTTCCTCCTCTCTTCTAGGACTCTGATGACATGAACGCTAGACCTTTTGTTATTGTCCCAAAGGTCCCTGAGACTCTGTTCTTCTTTCTTTCTCAATATTTTTTGCTTCTGTTTTCAGGTTGGACAATTTCTACTGTTTTGTCTCCAAATTCACATATTCTTTACTCTGTTATCTCTATTCTTCTATGGAGCTCATCCAGTGAATTTTTTAAACCTTCGTTATTGTACTGTTCTGAAATTTCCATTGGGTTCCTCATATTATCTATTTCTGTCTTTTCATTAATTTCAAATAGTGTTTCTGCTTACTCCTTGGGTCATTTTCATTATAGCTGCTTTAGAGTCTCTGTTCAATAATTCCAACATCTCTGTTGCTTAATGATTATATTTTCCTTTGTAAGTTCAGATTTCCTTGTTGTTTGTATGCTGAGTAACTTTGGATGTTGTCCTAGACTTTTTGAATATTATGTTGTAAGACGTTGGGTTTTGTTTAAGGTTATGGTGAATCTTGATATATATATTTTTAGCAGGCAATCAACCAGGTTCAATTTAGACCATAAGTTCCAATCAGACTTCTGTGGGTTATGGTTTCAATGTAAGTTTCATTTCAAAGCCTTTGCAGTCAGGTTTAGCTCTTTCCCGTGTGTACAATACACAAGTGCCAATTTGGGACCTATATTCAGTTGTCAAGGTCTATGGTACACTATTTAGGGTCAGATCCATGCCTGTGCAACTTGAGATGAGTCCAGGAGTTCACAGCAACTTTTGGGGTCACTTCCTTGAGTTCCTCTACCTTGGTGATCTCCCTAGTACTTTCTGGATCCCTGGGGGCAACACTTTTTGGTTCTCTGGTCAGAAAGATGGGCTTTATTTACTCTTCTCTTTGTGTTCATATTCAATGTTGAACAATGGGAAGATAACGGCAGAAAAAAATTCACCTCATCTTCCTGTTATTACATCATTCTGATCTGAGAACTCCCTGTTCTCAGAGTTTTCGGTTCCTGTCAGGTGCTGTGGCTGTCATTGTCACTGCCACTGCTACAGCAACCAAAAGATCACTTGGGAGCTGCCCAAGAGAACAAATATGTGAGGGTAGTTCCCCCACTGTCTTTGAGCTTGAAGAGACCTTGCTTATTTGGCCAGAAGTAGAGAGCTTCTCCTGTATCTCTCTCTGTCCATGTCCTGAAGCCTATTTATGTGTTTGGGGCTATGTTTAGTCCAGAGGGAGTAAACAGAGGAAACATGAAACTGGTAAACTCATGGCTAGGTAGGCAGTACTTCAAATTTCAGTCTTATTCCCCAATTTGCTTACTACTATTTGCCTTCTGTATACCTGAAATAGTTTCATGGTTCTATCCACGTTCTACAGCTGCATTCAGTGGGAGGCAGACAGTGGAATGTACTTTCTCAATCTTACCCCAAACTGGAGCCAAGCGTTCCAACAAAAGGTACTGAGAGAAAAATGATTTTACTGCAAACACTATGCAAAATATACAATAAGCTGGATGTTTAAAGCCAACAAGCTGAGTCAAAAGAAACTCATTTTAGAATTGATAGACCTCAGCGGATCCTTGCCATGACCAATGACGTTTCATTCAGCATACCATTTGGCGTTTATTTGCTATCACTGAAAATACTTTCAATCTGGCAATTGTTGGAAATATAGGTTGTATACAATATTATCAGAGGCAAGTCATTGCCCTTTGTATTCTTATAAGTCTTATAAGCACTCAACATATTGAGGGAACTGCTGAGTCACACATTTTTCTTTTCAAAGCCTAATCAGGGCAATTCTAAACTTTTACATGCAAAAGCATGCTCAAATCTATAGAGGACTGTGATCACTCTGCCGAAATGGCTAACCATTAGACCACTGCTTTGTGTGTTGATTATTAATATGTCATCAATAGAGATGGACCAGCCATACGCACAGTGTACAATTCTGAAAAGTTGTGAATAAAATAAATTTTGAATAGTGAATTAATTGGAACTCTATAATGAATCCTTTTGTAAAGCAAATCACTGTCACCTGATTTTTGGTATTACATGTGTGATTGTTTCATAAATCAGGTTTAAACATTTTTGTTTAGACTTGTTTACCCCATTTTTGAGTCAGCTTCTCTAACTCACAGGTCAGCCTCGGGCAACATGGCAGATTTGTCTACTTAATGCACATGACTTTCGGGGCCGTATTATGCTTTTAGCAACTGCTGGGCAGCAGGACACAGTACTTAATTAGCTGCCTTTGCAGTTATCAGGCTGCAATCACATTTGATTAAGTAGGCCATTTATTTCACTCAAGGCTGAAAGTGCTCTCATGAGGAGACATGCCCATGTTTGGGCCTGGAAGACCAGGGAGAGAGCCTCGCACACAAAGTGACACTCTGCTGGTCAGTTATGGGCTTTCCAAACGACCTTGAGAAGTCACGTTGCTCCCCATCTCTTTCCTCTTTTCCCAAACTGCAGATATTTTCATGACCCAGTGTTTTCATTAATGACAGGAAGAATTTCCAAAGCCCTTCTAAGTGCTTTTATGCACAAATATTTCCTTCATCCTAATTCTGAGACAGAGAAATTGTTACTGCTGTTCCCTTTTTATAAATTAATAAACAGAGGCTCCATGATATCGGAGAATAAAGTTTATCACAGCATAAAAGAAGAGGAACTCACAATTTTTGTGAATCCAAACACACATGGTCTTTCGTCTATAATCTACTATCATGGAAACTACTACTAAGAATAGACTCACAAAGAATTGTTTTCTGTTTAATTCTACTTGGCAAAGTGCAAAAAGGTTTATTTATTTAATGTAAAGTATGGGTATTACTTGAGATTGCAACTGCAAAGTTGAGTTTTTACCATTTATTTGATAAATTTAAATTCAACCATTTCCCTCTGTGTGATGCTTTGGAGACTGATTTTGTATGATGCCTTGTGTGTAGAAGAAAAATGTTGTATCAACATTGTACAGTTGGTTATTTGCAACCACAGTAGCACTTATTGTTTGTAAAATGCAGCATGGAGAGATATAGTTCTGCCCACCTTTTTGACAGTGTGACTTCCTACAGGATATGTTTAAAGCAATTCGTCATGTTTTTCTCTTTTTGTCAGATTTGTGCAAAGGCATAAAAAAAGCATTCTTCTTGTTACCTGTAAGATCTTTCTTCTTTCTCTTTCTGTAACAATGAAT
This sequence comes from Rhinolophus sinicus, assembly GCF_036562045.2. Taxonomy (NCBI): domain Eukaryota; kingdom Metazoa; phylum Chordata; class Mammalia; order Chiroptera; family Rhinolophidae; genus Rhinolophus; species Rhinolophus sinicus. The sequence continues at coordinate 15,336,653 of NC_133751.1, read as the reverse complement.
ATCGACGTTACAAACTCTGTTTGTCTCTGAGTTACTACAGGTGAAATAGGCAAGGCTTTCACTCACGGCACTTTCAGATGGAATCTTATTACACTTTATGAGGTTATCATCACCCTCTGAAATTGTCATTCATTATGGGTGTGTTCACCCTAACATTTTGCAGCTGGGAGACAGCTGGAAGATAACTGTGTTGTGGCCTGCAGTTGCCCACCTGAATTCTTCTGATTTAATAGAATAAAAATTACTGTGTGCATAATTCTTCCCTTTTAATATTATCAGTAAAATATTTTATCTCCCAAAATTATGCAACTAAATAGAGTTGTATAGCAGCCTGTTGCCTTAATAGTCATAGGCTGGCAGGTCATATGTCCTCATCAATACAGCACATTCAAATATGTGCTCTGTCAATGAAATATGACAAGAGGTTAAATCATTATAATCAAATTGCCACTTGAGTTCTAATCTTATCTGATTATAATTTGTCATCATACACAATATGTCTAGAAGGTGATGACTGAATCCATAGAAATCACTTATTTTACTTTGTAGTGATGCCTGATTCCTATTCCACGAAAATTAATTCTCTGAAATCAATAACATACTCAAATTATGCTTTGACTTTTCTGAGCAAGTATGTATCCAGATGATACGTATTTATTTAGAACATACAAAATGTCAGGCTTTTCATGTTTAAACAGAGGAGTTGGTTAGGCCCTCTACCTTCAATGATTAGTGGTCAGATTGCCTTCTTGTTCCCTCGGGGTCTAGAGTGTGGAAGGGCAGACAGATAATTCAGGAACTTGAATGAACTGATACATAATAACATGGTAGATAATGTTATGGCAGCAATAGGAGAGAATTTAATCCAGATATTGAGGGTAAGAAAAGGCTCCCCCCAAAATACGGTGTTAGGGACTTCATAAGGTCTTCTAGCAATGAATAGTTTCCATCACCCCACCCCCAAATCTTCAGGATTTCAAGAGCCAGTGGAGAGTAGCAGAAAGAGGTCCAGCACATATAGTTTTACATGCCAGCTTGTTATGTAGCAGCTGCGTGAATTTCGACACATTACTCAATTGAGCCTCATCGTCTTGATCTGTACAGACTGGAATAACATTACCTAGGTGATGAGGTCTATTCCGAAGATTAATAAACTAATATATTTTAAGCATCTGGGACTAAAAAAGACATCAAGTAAGCAGTAGTTCCCTTCACTCTAATAATCCCTGCCATCAAGAAACACACTTTTTCTTATAATACTCAACTCTGATTTCTATGTAATTAAGGTAGCCCTTAAAACATGGAATATATAACTAGATATGAGTTTATTTGATTTGGTCACAATCAGAATAAATGAAGATGGATCCCCACATCAACGGCTGGGTTATCACACCGTATGCAATTCAGAACAAACTGAAATGCCATGAATCCTGTCTTTTACGTAATATAAAAACCCAAGATGCGCATAGAAGAAAATAAAGGCATTTACTGTCCTTACAGCCACGGAAGGTGTTTTCAGGATGATTAGGGAAGGGCGGATCCATTTTCAGAAGGGTGAAAAAATTTTGAACGGATGGGGGGACACTTTAAGGGAGGCTAAAATTGGTGTAAAACACTGCTCAGGAAGTTGATCAAGTATAGAGAGGGGGAAAAAAAATCACAGTGTATGCCTGATCTCCCTGAGGCTCCATCAATAGTGTGCTGTTCTCCTCCTCACACCTCTTCAGAATCTCATTCATTCCCACACATTTTCAACCAGCACCTCTAGGCATTCCACCCACTGAAGGCCCAGGAAATTTGGCCTATAAGCCTATTACCACCCTTCACCCCCGCTCATGCCACTCAGCATATTAAAAATGAAATTCACTCCCTTCTCTGAACTTTCTTGAATATTCCCTTTGCGTTCCCAGAACGCAATCCACCCAATCATCCAAAGAAGAAAGTTCAGTTATTTTTGGACTGGTTCCTCTTTTTAGCCCCAATCTCTTGCCCTACATCCCATCAGTCTTCAATCCTAATCTCTTCTATCGTGTCATCCTGTTGTACAGGACATTGTCAAATAATGCCAGCCCTCTCTACCTCACTGTGCTTGGGGGATGGGCAACAGCAGCACCACTTGGGAGTTTGTTAAAAACTCAGAGTCTCAAGTCCTACCCCAGACCTACCTACCGAATCAGAATCTGCATTAACAAGGTATTGTGATAGTTATAATAAGAAATATATATTTGATCTTTGTCCCTGTGTCTGATACAGAGCTCCTAAGACCTCTGGAATTTCCTAAGTGACAAGAGCAATAAAAACGCCTTGATATTCATAACAAACCCCTCAGTTTACGTTAATGAGGTGACTTTGGAAAGTACCTAAGGATAGAGGCTGGTTGCTAGGGAAACCAACCCTATGATTAGAGGGTTGGAACTTTCAGTTCCACTCCAGACCTCGGGGAAGAGAGAAGGGCTGGAAATTGAGTTCAATCATCAATGGGCAGTAATTTAATCAATCATGCCTTTGTGATAGAGCCTTCATAAAAACCCAAAAGGACTATAGGGTTTGGAGAGCTCTCAGGTTGGTGAACATGTGGAGATGAGTGGGGAGTAGAGCAGCTGGAGAGGGCATGGAAGCTATGAGCCCTTTTCCCATACTTTGCCCTACACATCTCTTCCATTTGGTTGTTCCTGAGTTATATCCTTTTATATTATAATAATAAACCAGTATCTAGTAAATAAAATATATCTCTGGGTTCTGTGAGCTTCTCTAGCAAATTAATTGAACCCAAGGAGGGAGTCATTTGAACCTCCAATCAATAACCTGTCAGTCAGAAGCACAGGTGACAACCTGGACTTGGAATTGGTGGCTGAAGTGGGAGGCAGGGAAGCAGTCTTGTAGAACTGAGTCCTTAAGCTGTGGGATCTGATGCTATCTCCACACAGATAGTGTCAAAACTGAGGTAATTGCTTGGTGGTGTTGGAAAACCCACACAGTGGAATTGGTCTCAGAATTCCACTGTGTGAACCCATTACAGTCAGCATCAAACTTTTCCATTGTTTTCTTTTTTAAGTTATACAGATTTTCAAACATATAAGAATTGCAGAAAATAGCAGTAAAACACTCACTCACTCACCACCCAGACGTATTAATGTCAATAATTTATAATACTTGTTTCAGATGTTTGATTTTTTTAAGTAATCAAATAAGAGAGTTGGAGGCCTACTTCCTGCTCTTCTCCCTCGGATGACCAACTCACCCCCATCTGTCCAGGACCCATCTCGCTTGGGGATCTGAACATCCTGAATCCCAGGAAACCCCTCAATCCCAGGCAATTCTGAAATTCATGTGTACCCTTCTCTCCCTCAAACATTTACACATTTCCCACGTGTGCTTGTTTCCCCAAGTAACACACAGAATTATTTACTGTATGTTTTTAACTTTGCACAAATACTACCATGTTTGGCACATTCTTTGTTAGTGCTTTTCCACGCAGCATTACCAATTTTGAGATTTACTATAATGAGACATGACTATGCACTGATTTATTTTAATTATGGTATCTCATTGCATTGTATGAATGTACTTTATCCATTTTCCTCCGATGGAAATTTAAGTTGCTCCCAATGTTTTGCTATTTTAAATAATATGTCAGCCAACATTACAAATGTTTCCTGCATACTTGAGAATTTTCTAGGGAATATATACAGAAGAGGTACTGCTAAGTCCTAAAGTACGCCCGTCTTCGTCTTTACTGCACGTGGTCAAATTGCTCTCCAAGTGTTTCTAACTGTATATTCTCCCACCAGCAGTGTGAGCTCCCCTTCACCTTGGCCCACTGCTTGGCGCTATCAGATTTACAGAGCATTGCCAGTCTGACGGCTGTGAGATGGTATTGCATTTCCCTGCTTTAGCCAGCCAGGTGGAGTGACTTCCAAACCTTCACTGTCCTTCCAGGTTTCTGCTCTATCACTTTTTCTTTCTGCACATACAATGTGCATTTTCCTGTTGAGGCATTCTAGATACTAATCTTCCATGAATTATATAAATTACAACTATGTAGATATTTATAATTGCAAATATCTTTTCCAAGTGGTATGTTTGCCTCACACTTTATCTGTGGAATTCGGTTGCTTTATATATTTAAAAAATTTAATTGAGATGTATTGTCTTATCATACATTTCGCCATTTTAAAATATACAGTTCAGTGGTTTTAGTTTTATTGGTTTTACAGTTGTTTTAGTGGTTTTATTGTTTCTGCTTTTTATCTTTTATTTTAGAAATGTTTCCTTTCATGATACCATAATGCCATTCTCTCCCCTTTAAAAAGTTGTGTTTGCTTCTTGCACTTATGTAATTAGTCCAATTGGAGTAGATTTTGGGGTATAATGTGATGGAATGACATAGTTTAATGTTTATCTACGAGGCTAACTAATTGTCTCAGCATCATTTATTAAGTAATCCATCTACCTTCACTGGTTTGAAACGCCATCTCTGTTACCTAAGTTCCCATATATACAAGAGTTAATTTCTAAGCTCTATATTCTATCAGCTTATCTGTTAATATCACACAATTTATGTTCTATGACTTTACAATAATCTTAGTGTCTCTAAGATTATTAGAACAAACTCTTACCACTTTGTTCTTTTTCATAACTGTCTTCTTTTTTCTATATCCTTTACTGTCTCACACAAATTTTAATCTCAGTAAGACAAACTCAACAAAAAAATGGTCCTGTAGGTTTTGATTAGAATTGCATTGAATTTGAAAATAGTTCAAAAAAGAATCTGCATTTCCCAATGTTGACATCCTTGCAGTATTCCTACAATACGGTGTATCTTTTAATTTCTTCAGTTCTCGCTTTCATCCCTTGAAATTTTTATGTAATTATATTGCTCCATAAATGCCATGCATATATTATTATTGGATTTCTCACTGGGTATCTTATAGTTTTTTATGTTGTAAATGAGATTTGTGTACACATATTACATTTTCTAAGTGTTGCAGATATATAAGAATGCACTAATTTTTGTACACTGATCTTACATCCTGCAATCTTGGTGAATTCTCTCATTTGTTTTTATAGTTTGAGGAGTATACAATTGCCAAATCATATCATTTGCAAATAATAACCATTTAGTTTCTTCCTTTCCAATTCTTATTACCTCTTTTTAATGTGTCTCATTGGTTATACTGACTGAGACAGTAGGATGCTGAGTAGAAGTGAAGCTAGATGCTAACTTGTCTTATAGTTGTCTTTCAAGAGAAGGGTTATAACATTTGACCATTAAGTATGGTGCTTGAAGTAGGGTGTTTTTGTTTTGTTTTAGATATTAGGGTAAAAGTAGTTTTCCTAGTTTGCTAAGTGTTTTCTTTTAACTTTCAGTGATGAATTTTATCAACTGTTTTTTACATTTGAGGTTGATCTTAGAATTACTCTTTCAAGAAGTCTTCCCAGAACCCTAAAGTTGGACTAAAAGCTCCCTTCTCTGATTCCACTGCATTTTGTGCTTTCCCCAGTAGATTAAACTATTTATTTATAGTTTTGTGTTCCCTAGCAGCTTATAGCAATGCAAGGGCAGAAACCATGCTTGATTCATGACTGTATCCCCCAGTACCTGGTGTAGAACATAGAATATCTCTGTACATATTTATACAAATGAATTGCTGAGACTCTGCTCTAAAAACTTCATTTATTACTTCCTAAATACAAATTATGTTTCTGACAATTAAGCTTAATTTACAGAGGTAATTATGATTGAATAGAATATAGATTTGACTGAGAAAAGTTTTAGACATCTACACATATATATGTGTTCTTAATAAAGTAACCCATAAAATGTCAATATAGGTCTCCTGAGAAACACTGACTTTCTTTGTATATGAAGCATAATTTGTTACATTTTGAATCAACGCCAATTTATTTTAACACCATATTAATTATTTATCTTTGTGTCATTACTAAAACAAAAATAAGACTCCCACAAACTTTGATTTGCTTAGTATGTACTATTCAGAAGTGTTTTTTCTGTATCTAAGTGCTAAGAATATTTAAATTTAATTAATTTAAATGATGTTTTTACCAATGCCAAAGTCCTTTCAAAATGCATTATATTTCTGTCACGTGAATAGTCTCATGTGTTTTATTCAGAATGCTCAGCTACTTAATAAGCAGACCTCAAATGCCATTTGAAAATATGAAACCTTTATCTTTTAACTCAGTTTTGCTTTCCTATGTAACACGGCTCTAAAATCACATCTGTGATATTTATTAGCTGTCTTTGCAAAACTGCAGGCAATACATCTTTCACAATTCATTTAGAAGAAAGGAAACTTAATCCCACCAGGATTTCCATTATTAGTTCTTCCTCTTGGTTTTTCCCTGTGGGGATTTTGTGTTGGCCAGATGGAGCTCTGAAGAATCCCTAGACAGATCTGCATTTTACAAAGGCAAACTGGAAAAGCAAAAATCTATTTTGGAGTAAGGATTAAATCTTACATCTTGACATCTGGCTCACTAAGTCCAACCCTGTCATTATTGGTTCATATTCAATATTGTTCAATTACAGGTATTCTCTTTCTCACAGAGCAGCTTACCTTCATTTTCAGTAAAGTCTAACAGTAATTAGACTCAACTGCACCCTCTCTTCCCTTGAATTATACCAATTCTAAAGACTTCTCTACAAATCACATTTTTACACTGGACCCTTTCTCTAGGGAATGGCAATTCAATTTCATCAACAGCAAAAATTGAAATATCCCTTTCCATATTCATCACATATGTTTATCTTCCATGGAGAACAGTGGCTGAATGAAATGTTTTTGAAACAACTTGATGAGAAATTGTTTACTTCTTGAATTGGCCCAATTCTCATTTTCAAACATATTGAGGCTTCTACTCTTCAGGTAGTTATTCTTGTGAACAAAAATGTAGAAAAAATTTCAAGGTCACATATCCTATCATAAATGGTTCATAAATGGTTCTCAATATTTATTCCAACCAGCTATCTTATTTCCAGGAAAATATTGAATTATTGTTTTTCAGTTGTGTTAGGCACGACCAATAAACGTATGTAATCTACAATGAAAGTATGAAAAAGTAAAAACTTTGCTTTTCTCTTACTTACTTATTTGTATGTTATATTCAGAATTTATCCCTACCTCATTAGCAACACTGAACAACATGGATTTTCTCCAATTGATTATTTCCTTCCTTATAGCTTTGTCTTTATAAGCAAGAGTCTCTCTGTCAGCGATGCACTTTCCTTTCTTCAGTGTCCATTTATGTAAATATCTACTCTTCCTTCAAACCTCTGTTCAATTTTCATGTTAATGAGGCTTTCTCTAAACGTTTCTTTCTAACCACACAGACACACACACACACACACACTCACACACACACACACACACAGAGACTTAGCTGTTTTCTCCAATAACACTTCATAGAATAGATCATCGAATTAGAATTATTTTTCTACATTCTCTTCCTTATTAGATTGCAAGATCCTAGAGGTTAGGGTATATCACTTATTCATCTTTGGGTCCCAGGATCTAGCTCAGTGCTGCCCTGGTTCTGGGCACTCAATTATTGACAAGTAATTGATTGCATAGTATATGTTGACTTCAGTGAAATGATCCTTAAATTCTGGAAAATGATACTATTATTTTTCTACACTGAAGTCATTATCTTTGACCATAACGATCAAAAATAGATACGCTATACTATTTTAAGTAGATATGTTAAATAGACTTATTGTGGTGGTCATTTTGCAATATATGCAGACATTGAATCATTATCTTATACACCTGAAACAAATATAATGTTATATGTAATTATATCTCAATTAAAAAAGGTAGATATGCTATTTTAAAAGTTTTCTTTTTTTTTAAGTTTTTTCATGAGACACAAGAACATTTTTAAATTCCTAAGCAGAAAAGGAAAGAAGGGAGAAGGAGAATCTGAATTTGTCAAAGTTAATTCATATTCAGATAAAATATCAAAAAAGTAAAAGACTTTCAACTGAAAGGTAAATTGAAAGTTAGCTCTTGTGATCTCTTCACAAATGAGTCTTAATGGTCACTTTGCAAAACAAAAAGGAGAGTTGAAGTAAACAGAATAAAGGGATAAACATGTCTGCTCTGAGTATTTTTAAGGTGACGGGAGAGGCCTCAGCCACCAGGATCAAGTGTAGCTTCCTTACCACTTATGAACAGCCTAGAATAACCAAATTGTATTTTGTACTCTTTTTAGCTCATTTTAAACTGAGCCAAGATATTTTCTATTTTTAAACAGACAAAAATAGAAACCAAATTATGACCAATTTATAAAACTTTTCATTTAGGATATATAACATTCTATTGTGTTTATTGCTTTCATTCTTATTACTTGCCTGATAACCACAAACATTTAATTTTCTGTTAAGATGATTAAAATTGCTTTATATTAAAAATGTGTCCGGATGCTTGGAAGAGAGGAAGCATGGTTTATGAGATCCAAAATAGCAATATTTGAAAATATGTGCATGAAAGAACTTTCATAAGCATTCTTGCAATGATTTTCTTTTTCTCTCAACCCCCAACCCAACTTATAAAAAACAAGCTTTGGGTGGAGTTAAGAACTCTTTTCAAATCTTAAACAATAACTGGAAATCCTGAAAATGTATTCTTTTTTATCCAGTAGGGAAAACACGTTAACCCCACCTCCTTTCTCCCCCCTAAGAATTGTTTACCAATGGATTTACTTAGTGATTTCTATTTTGAACAGAAAATTCAGTTTCAACTGCCTGAAATATAAAACCATCTGTGTTTATTTCCCCCAATCAACACAATAATTTGTTTTTCAAACATTAAAAGTATACAGCCCTTATAATCCAGATAAATGTATTAACTTAACTAATTCTTTATTTTAACCAAGTGGTGACATTAAAGACCTAGAATATGTACCATAAAAATATGAATCTGATTGAAATATAAAACATATAAAGCACACCTATAAATTTAAATTTTTTAAAGTTTTATGATTAATAAGTAATGTTACGTCTTGAACATACATTTACCAGGATGGAGGTAGCTATAAGTGAGAAATAATGGCACCACCCACACCATGATGTAGTTAGTGAACAGGGAACTGGGTCGGGAGCAAGAGGATCAAAGACCTACAGAATCACTCTATAACACCTGCTGGGCCCACTCACACATCTACCTGGACCGGCAGCATCTGGCATGGGGAGACCACTAGAAATAAAATTGGAATTTAGTCATAATGTATTTTAAATTACTTTAAAAGTGTGAAGTGACATGCAACGTGAAACATCATTATAAATTTATAGTTCAGATATTCTGAGCAGATTAATTCCTGTAACTATCACTCTGACCCTTGTGCTGTAATGTAAGGAAAGGACTTCATTTCTTTTCCACCAAATCGTCCATACAAAACAATTCAAACATTTTATTTAGAGTTTCATTTCAAAGAACGCTTAAGATCCACTCATCAATCTTTGTGAGAGCATGATATTTCTTACATAGTCATGATAGACTGCAAGAGGATCCTGAAGTATGATTCTTTTTTGTATTATTCAGAGAGACATGGTCTCTAACATCAGCCTCAGCTTTGATTCTAGACCGTTTGTATCATACCAGGTTTTCTATTCTCAGGAAATGGAGAATGATTTATAAGGTGTCTCAATGGACATGTTTTCGTGCCTAATCATCCCTGGTTCCACTTAAGCCTTTAAGACATGAGCTAAGCCACAACAGGACAGTTCCCAAATCGTCCTCAGGTTCACTTGAAAAATAAAAACTAAGGAGAACAGAGGCTAGACTCTTGCCAGTATCTGAAAGCCACAGGTGATTTTTGACTCAGAACAGTCTTATGTTCCTAATTCTCTACCTTTAATTTCTCCACTTGGAGGTCTGAGGAGAGGAACAGAGAGTTGTACATTTTGTAGACATGCAACCCTGAAGGCAGTTTCTGCTTCTCCATTTCCCTTTGCCCAGAAGCATCTCTAAAATAAATATTTAATTTGCAATGGAGAAATGCTTAACGCATTCTAAGTGTGTATGTCTCATTGCTTTTTGTAGATGGGTATTACATTACATTGCTGATACCTAGCCTATCTTGGGTTCTAAACTTGTTTCCTGAAGTTGCTTCATTTGCATCGTGTAGAAAATTGACATTTCATATCTCAAGTGTTTTTTTATTCATAATGTATCTTTTCCCTGATATCTACTGGATGAGTTAGACAAATACATGGATGACAAAACAAACTGGTCATAATTAAATGACAAATTCTAACTTATAAATCCTTCAACAAAGCAGACAAAAAACATAATTTACAATGTTAAAAAAGATCAATACTATGAATACGATCCACTTAAAACATTGTTATTATAAAACAATAAAACATTGCTATTATTACATAAGCTGTAAAAGAGTATCTCTTTTAACTTCCTTCTAATAAAGGCAAGTTATTTTGTATATTAATCTGCACATTTTGTCAAATAACGTACTAGATAGTGATGAGTATTTAGTATCTCTAGTAAAGATTTTATGTCAATAGCCACTCTTAAAATTTCTTACCTAGACCTATAGCTTAGTACTTTTTGAAAACATAACTGGGCAAGGGAAAGAGAATTGATGTTGTCAAATTTGACCGATACTCACGAGAGGATATTCCCAATATAGGCGTAGTAGGAGCAACAGTAAGGTGTGGTCCCATCACAGCAGTAAGATCTGCAGTCATTGCCACACTGAGCAAGGCAATCATCTACAAAATAAAAACCACATAAATCCAATTACAGTCCTGAAATCACAGCTTCATGAAAAATTATTCCATTCCATACCTTATCTGGGCAACAACCACTCTTTAGTGCATTTAGATTTTCATTTTACGTACTCAGAATCTAAATCATTTGTAAGCATCTAAGTTAGTCTTCCTTCCCTATTAGACATAAAGCTAGAAAAGGCAAAGATCATTCTTTGAATCACCTGCATCAAGCACCATAATTAATAGTCAGAGTTGAATGGACAATGAAGGCAGGAATGAATGATCCAACTAATCCATCATTCAATTTGTCAACTGAGTTCTTATGTTAATTTGTAAATGATAAAGTCTTTGGATTTTACTCTCAATTCACTTAATGGAAAGTGTTATTGACATGAATAATGTCAACTGGAGATAATTTTTAAAAATGTGTATTTTTCAGGACAATGCATTATATGCTTTTCTTCCTCTACCATTTTTTACCTTGATAATCAGTTTGCCTACATATGGTAACACAAATGAGCCTGCATATTTTGTCAATCCATTTGGATTGGAAGATAAGAAGTTCCCCTAGATAATTAACTTATGAATAATTAAGAATTTATTTACTGTCAGATTTAAGAATCAATAAGCTATGAAATAGCACTATGTGAAGGGGAAAAGTTATTTTCTGATTAAAAAAGGACACATTGGAGCTACCAAAACCAAATTATTGTCTTTTTTTCATATGTCTTTGGCAAGGAAAATTATACCAAAAATGCTGAATAAAAATTACCCTGGCTTTTAAAAATTCTTTATTCCCCCCAAATAGCTAATGTTTAACAAGTTAAGGTTACCATTTAGTTCTAATCAGTGGTATAAATTATAATGGATATGTGAGTTTTAGGTACACGATTACGAAAATACTAAGTATAGTCTAATAATTTAAGTTACATGTTCAAGAATCACAAAATAAGCATTTCCAACTATATTTCTGAAGGTAATGTCAACTATTGTCTAAATTATATAAGACTTTTGTTTTCTCGCTAAAGTCATAACAAAAGTACAAGATGTTATATTTATCTACATGTCCATGCAATTGATTTATCTAGAAAGGAAAATTTAGATTTTGCTTTTAAATCACCTCCCTGCCAAGATTAATTTTTATAAAGGATGTGATCAAAAGGTAGCAAAATTCGTTCACCTTTATCAATAATGCATGGCCTTTGTACAAGTCCATATTTTCTTTCCCTCAATTTTATTTCTACCTCATTAATTAACAAACCTTAATGTTTTCTTCTGGGATGTGTCAAGAAGAAATGAGAGGGGGAAATAATTACCTTTGTAAGCTGCAGTAACTTGACTTAAATCTACTTGTAAATTTTGATGACAGAAATACAATCTAATGATTTATTGACAGTGTATGCTTTTTGCAGAGTACATAACACTTTCTCAGGCTATTTATTTTATCATTTTCCCAGTGAATGTCTATAGCTTTCAGTTTTTGTACTGTTTAATTAATTCAAATATTTAAAGTCGTCAGTTATCTCAAGCACTTAGCAGGAATGTTAGCTTCATGCTCTTTAATGCCATTAAAAGCTATTCAGATAGTGGGGGAGCTGATGTCCCCACTTATTGTGTGGAAGCAAGAAAGACAACCAGTGTGTATGTAGGCAATGAGGTGCCTTTAAAATGATGCCCAGGATAATAATATCTTTTTGTTATTGTTGTTGTTGTTGTTAGAAATATGTACAAAGTTTATTTTAAAGTAAATATATCTTGAGTGGGAGGCGAAGACATCCAAAGACTAAAGTGCATAAAAGTTGGTGGGAAGAGTACATGGAGAAAGTTGTTTGATGGTTCAATGGTACCTGGCACAAAATAGAAGCTCAAAAATATTTATTAAAAGAAATAATGAACTGGGCTAACTTACAAATAAGCAATACTGTAGTTACCATTTTTCCTAATTATTTGGTAATAAGCTTCTTTTAAAAGTGGTCACAATGCAATGACCATCATATTTCAATTTTTGAATACTTTAACCACTTTGTTTTTCATGACTAGAAAAGTGTGATGAATGTCTTAATTAAAAATAAAATAAAAGATTCCTAAAGGAATCTTAATGTAAGTGTAGATACTATGGTTTTAGATCACAGATGATTCGATAGTCGTCAAAAGAACTTGCCTAAGTATGAGAGTATATTTTCATAGAAAATAAGTTAATTTTGGTGTTTAAACAGTGATATCTTATATAGGGCTCCATGAATATCAAAGATTCAATTACTACTTTGTACTCTCATTACTATTATTATAAGGACATGGTGTTATCAAAATATTTTGAGCCAATGTTACAGGAAACCAAGCCCAATATCTTGTAGCCAAGAAGCTGGATTTTACCTGCAGCAAACATCTAGAGATTGTGTCACACATTGTTCATTATTTTTATGGCATTTTTCAGTGCTCTTGTCTACTTCCCAGAATTAAAAGACTGAAAAAGGCAGATTTAATAGCACGGCAAATAGAGCCACAATCACGTTTCCAAACTGAGGTTTCAACCACACCTCAAAGCTTATTTTGATGTTGTAGTTGCTTTCTCCAGTTTCTGTGAGTATAATTCTATGAAGACCAGAGGTTGGATGATACAGGAGGGTTTTTCCCCTTGTAAAAGAATGAAACATTCCAACTATCTTCAGAAAATCAATAATATTACTTGTAATATTCAAGTTAATATCCTTGACAATTAGGCTGTTCAGATTTTCTTCGATGACTTGAATTAAAGGCATGATGTGGAAGAAGCCTGCCGCCCCTGACCCCACCACAAGGAGTATGTAGTACAGGAAAAGAGCAGCTGGCTCCAAGCACTTGGCTCACAAATGGTTCTTGTAAGCTAAGGATAAGAGGGGAAGGAAAGGGAGGGGACAGAAGTCAGTGGTGAGGCCAGGAAGGCAGAACCTTGGCCAAATCCTGTCTTTGTGGCCTGCAGTGGGAGAGGATAGTAATATAAACACTTCCTTGAGTCTCTTTCCCAAAGTGACTCCACAATGTGATGCTTCAGGTATAAAAACCTTGCTCTTATTTCCTTAACAAAGGGAACATGAATTCAATGCACTTGCTTTGGGGAAAATAGTTCAGGTTATGGACAGTGCATCTACTTAGGTTTTTGTCCCATAAAAGCTGGTGATTCATTTATCAGGGTGTCTGAACTATTTTTATTTCTGCAGTGTGCTCCCATTTCACCCCACTCCTCCTTTCCAACTGTATCTCTTAGTTCCGACCAAACTGAATGATCTATTTTCATACATGACATCTCCTGGGTTTTGCCTTTGTTCACACTATGTCTTATTCCATCTCCTATGTTCTGCAAAGGTCTAGTTTAAAAGCTTTCCTCAATTCAATTTTTCTGAGCAAATATTTACTGAGCGCCATTTACGGGCCAGGTGTTTGGTAAGTCTCTGAGCAAACAGCCATCATCTTACATTCCTAAGCTAGCAATAAGGTCCCCTCTTTCGAACACCTATGGCACATGATTTTACCTCTCCTACCACACAGTCTTTTATACATAGAGAGAATAATGGGCCTACTTTATCTCCTAGATAAGATGTAGAGCATGTCCTCTGTTCTATAGGTCACTCGCCATATCACTCTTTGCAAATATTAGTTGAATGAGTATGGCGAGCATAAAAAGGCCTCTGAAATAGAGTTCAGGAATTAATGCCAAAGAGCACATTGGATAAACATTTCTTAATCAGAGGCAGTAAGTTTCTTATCAAAGACAATTGGTCAGTCTAGTGTTATTGGCTTGAGATGACATACTTTGTAGTTTACCAAGGAGGGATGCGGAAAGAGAGAAGAAATGAATTGAGAAGACACTTTCTAAACTAACCAACTTTGCCACTGGCCAACCTTGTGGGTTTCCTGAACCCTGGGAGGTTGTGTACCTAGCACTACAGGATGAAGAGGAAGGTTAGGAAAAGTGTGCAAATTAGAAACTTTCTGTTTACCATAAGGGATAAAACAGACAAAAGAATAAGAAAAAGTTGTGCAATGGTGTGGTTGAGTAAGGGCATTAAAATTTTATTTGCTGTGTTCTATTTTCTTATTTTTGTATTCTTTTGAGAAACAGAGGAGGTGGAAAGAATTACCATTGCTTCAAACAGACTATTAAAGATATTTTAACATAAAACTAATAGTAATGCAGTTGATCCTGTTAGTCCCTCAAGTGCTGAAAACCTTGTATGATTTAAGTAAAAGGAATAAGTATAAACAGATCAGAATGTGGCTTCTCCTCATTAAATAGGAAGTACTTTTCCCACTTTTATGAATGTCTGCATTTGAACGTTAGCATTTTCCCTATGATACAATATCTTTAAAATAACTTATAGAAACCACTAGTTTGCATTTTAATAAAGAGATTGAAAATTTCTATAGAAGTTATTGGGACTCATTTCTGGCAAGGATGAAAGAGAAACTCAGTTCCTTCGCTGTTCAGATAACAATGTTGAAGAAGGTCTTCACTTCAGTTGTAGTATCTTTACAAATATGAAAAGGTAAATCACAGCACTATACATAAATTTAGCATTGCAAGGTCACGGGTACCAACCTATAGTTTTTGTTACATGAAATTAGAGACATGAAAACATTTCGCAAAGAACTTTGCTTTTTAGCTTGTTTTGTGACTAAGAAACAGATGCAAAACTACATGTGTAATTAACTTTATAAGTGAGTAATCAATGGGAGGCCACATCACTTGGCTCCATATTAAGCACAAAACTAAAAAACTGCTTTGCTCCATCAATTATTAGCAATTCTCACTAAGAGTAATTAGGAAAAAGGAAATGAGATACCATGCATCTATAAACATGTGCTTAACCAAATCAAAGAACGGATAGACTCTGGGTGAATTTGTGTCTCTCAAAAACCTTACGTTTGACCTCAAAGCATCCCATTGCCCAGTCTACCACACTTGAGAATCATCTTCTAGAAAACAAAAACAAAGGTCTAAGGCTTTTTATTTCCAAAAGGGAACAACCGGAATATTCAGAATGTGGGGATGGAGGGCAGTAAGTAGCCTATACTGAAATGGAAAAGTTACCCCCATTAGTTTATTTGAAAACTTCAGCGATACCTCTGAACTTCAGGTGTTTTGTGAAAACGCTTTCCTCACACTCCTTAGCTTTCGCCCTCTCGCCCAGATTCCTCAGTCTTGGATACGGTTGGATAAATTTTACGCTAATTCCCTAAATGTGGGATTGAGGTTTCCACGTTGCTTTGCGGAGAGAGAAAGGAAAAGAGAGGGAAAAGGAAACGTTAAAGGAGAGAAACAAAACAAAACCGTGTGGAGATCGAGCCGAGGGTTCCTTGCCCCGCCGGGACCACACGATCTTGGCGCTGCCACAAAGGTCCTAGTGAGTCCCGCCCAAACCGCATCGTCCGGGATGTGACCCAAACGCAGCCCCAAGCCTTTTCCCTGCTCCCGCCGTCCAATGTCACTGACCTGCGTAGACGAAGAGCAGGACCAACTTCGAAAGCAAGACCCCTGGACACACGGGCAGCTTCCGCGCATCCATCCAAGCCGGTGGCCCGAGGTTGCGCGCCAGGACAGATGGACAGAGAGACTAGAGCCAGGGCTGCGAGTGAAGGGAGAGCCCGGAACGGGAAGGGGATGGAGGCGGTCAGATGGAGAGAGCGGCGCTCCCGAGAGGGGGGTCGCGCGGAGACCAAGCCATTGCCCCGGAAGCCTGCGAGGGGAGCCCCGGCGGCAGCCCGGGCAGTGCTGGTGCCGCCGTCTCTTTGTCTCTCTCGGTGGCGCTCGTGCAGCGGATGAAGGGGCAGTTCCTGAGTCCTGGGCCACCGCGGGGCTCACATTTCATCTCTGCCGGTGGCACCGACGTGGGCTGGGGGTGGGGTGGCCCCGACTCCTCCCCACGCTGCAGTTTTTCCGTCTCTAACCCTGGGAGCATGTCCCTCTCCTGAAGGAACTTTTTCTAACCTTTTGCTATGGAGTTTAGCAAGCTGCTTTTTCACCTTGCCCTTCACTCTTTTTTCCCCCCGTTTTGAAGCAATAGGTGAAGAAGAACCTTACTTTTTTATCTGTAAACAAATAGACGAAATTTTCAGGGTGGAAGGTACTGGACAAAGAAAGCCAGTGACGAAACCCAGGGGAATGGAAAGTACAGATACAGTACATGGCATCTTCCTGAAAGCTGATACAAAGTTTGTTATTTGTTAAACACCCCCCAAAATTTCAGTAAAGTCAGAAAAAACAAAACAAGAATGAACAGCTATCATCACTATTATTTAACACTGTCATGGAGTTACTGGCCAATGCAGTTAGACAAGAGCAAGAAAATAAAATTATAAAAATTGGAGGCAAAATTATTTGTAAATGATATTCGTGTATACATGGAAAATCAAAGAGAATCAACTATAGAGCTCTTAACTAGAGTTGAGTGACTAAAAAACCATAGTTTTCTTTCACGCAATTAAAAATCAGTTAGAAAGTTATAAGTTATATGGATGAAGGAATAAAAGACATAAATAAATAAATAGACTTCTGTTGACTAAAAATAATAAATAAACAATATAAAGATAAGTTTCCCAAAACCTATAAATCTGGGAATTAAACTGAACTCAACAAAAATACCAACATGATTTTTTTTCAAACCATTCTGTTTCTAAAGTTTACATAGAAAATAAACATGTAAGAATATCTATTAAAAAACGACAGTGAATGGGATAAGCCTCAACAGATATTAAATAAATTATAATATCACAATAATTTAGAAAGTTTTGATTAACACTAGACTAGATAGGCTCAATGTAACAGAATAGAGAATCCCGCCCCCTCACCCTCCCCCCCCAAAAAAAAACCCAAAAAACAGAGAGCTATGTAGAGATGTTTAATTTATGGTTAAAAAAAATGTATCATTTTAAAGGGAAGGAGGGAATAATGGGTTACTCAATGAATTGTGCTGGGGCCATGAGTAGGCATCTGTGAAGTTTTATTTCCTTTCATCAAAATAAATTCTATATGAATTAAATATTTGTTTAAATATGCAATTATGAAAGTATTGGATAAAAAAATGAGATGACATTTAAAGAATGACGGAATAGAGAATGTTTTCTAAGCATTATAAAAATATCTCAGAAACCGTAAAAGAAAAAAATTGAACAAATTGAGCCCATAAGAATGAATACTTTCTGTATATGACAAGCCAAGCATTTAACTGGCAAAGATATTTGCAATGCATAGGATAGACAGAGGCCTGGTCTTCTTAATATATAAGCAACTTAAAAAATCAGGAAGGAAAAGAAGACAACAAATAGAAAACTGAGCAGGGATATTAACAGATACATTTATGTCTTCTAATCTTCTGAACATTTAGAAGATGCTCATCCTTACTTCAAAAAAATAAAAAAATCAAAATCAAATTGATAGTGAAACGTTTTCTGTGTATCACATCAGCCAAAGGAGGAGAAAAAAATCAACTTTTAAGGAGAGCACTATGTCAATAGGTATAAAAATTCACATGCACATGAAGTTTAATTTAGTTAGATCTCCTCTAGGAATTTATCCCTATAAATATGCTGCTGCATGGGCATACGAGGATGGGAATATATTACCTCCAAAATAAATGTAACCTGAGATCCCTAGTGTGATTTATGCCTCAGTGTAAGCCCACCTAGTCCAACAAGAATTCTGGTCAATTTCTCCTTGTCTCCCACAGTTGATCTCCAACAGTTGATCACCAAGTTCCACTGACTGAACACCTAAACACCACTCAAATGTGTTAGCATTTTATCCTCTATTTCTGCCCTAATCTAGGGTCTTAGTGTCTCCCTTATAACCAGTCTCTCTGCCTCCAGGAATATTCTCTAGACTGAAGTTAAAACATTTCTTCTTAAAATTTAGATTTAATCGCATTCATTTACCTACTTAAAACACAATGACTTCTTGTTGCCCATAGGTTAAAATCCAAACATTTAATCCATGTTTTTTGAGAAACTTCATCACTAGGTTCTGTCACTCTCAACCTGATCTCAACATTCTGCTGGTGGGGGTGGGGGACAATTTCTAAATAACTGGAAGAATGGTTGGAAATTGGAGGAAGTCTCAAACATACAGGATTTTGAGTTCTAAAAGGAGGCACAGGTGCAAGTCAATGTTTGCAGAGCTAGAAAGTGGTATTGAGGATTCTTGGAATGGAAAGATGTTTGCCTCTACAAATGAAACTGTATGCAGAAGACTGGGTGAGAAGGGGTGGGGTGGGGGCAGGTATCTGGTAATGGAGGAGAGAGTACTCCTGTACAATTATTGCACATTGCACATAGCTCTGGACGAGAGTGGCTGTGGTCATGGATGCCAATAGAAAGCTGCTCTGTTGGTCAGAGTAACCTCTCCCAGCTTACTTTTGATACCAAAGAAACTTTCCCTCATATTGTTCAACCGAAGGACTGAGCAAGCTTGCCTACTGGTTCACCACTGCAAAAACATTCCAACTTAAAGTACTCAGGTGCATAGGAAAGCTGACTCAATTGACTTCCAAAAGCAAAGAAAGATATCAAGCCTTTTAATGAAATGTGGTACATTTGAAGGAAAAAAAAAAGTATGTATATGTATATACATGTACACACAAATATATATGAAATGAGAAATCTTAAGAACACAGCATGAGAGGGCATAAAAGAGTTTCTGGAAATTAAAATAAAACTTGATTTAAGATTTTTTTTAAACCACAGAAAATTATAGAATGGGCACAGATTTAAAAAAAAACCTTAGACTGTTAAATAAACTAGAGAGCATATTTGACAACATAGGGAAAAATACAAAGAAATAGAAATCATGACTAAAGATACAAAAAACACTAAGACACAGAGGAGAACTGATGTGAAATAATGTGAAGGCTAAAAACAGTTTTAGAAGAAACAAAAGTGAAAAAACAAATATCAAAGTTTATTTTTTAAATTCTGAGCTATAATAAAATTTGGAATTTTAGATTTAAAATGGTGAGTTCTAAGAATAACTTTCTTTATAAAAAAGAGGCGTGCATGTGTACATATCCCAGAGACCCATTTAAACAAGTATAAATTTCAAATCATAAATTTTCATATATAATAAAAAAAAGTTTACTGAAGAAAGAATCAGATAGGCATCAGACTTCTCATTTGGAATCTTGGAATTTAAAAGAAAGTGAAAATGTTTCTAAACTTTTGAAAGATAAAGACTGTAGTCCAAGAATCCTATTCCTCACTCAGATTCCATTAATAATTGAGTCTATTATGATGCTTATAACAGTCTGTATTATAATTTTAAATCATGATAAAGAGCTTACATGTCCAAAAGAAGTAAAACAGTTAAATGAATTAGGATGCATACATAGCATACATATGCATGCCTCCTTATTAACATTCAGTACTTTAAAGCGATGGGAAAAGTCTTTGTGATGTATAGTTAAAAGGAGAAATGGAAAAGGGAAACCGGAAATAACCCATGGATAAATAAACTGTGCTATGTTCATACAATGAAACACTACTTGGCAATAAAATAAAATTTGTGGTACGTGCAACAACATAGATGAACCTCTGTAACAATATGCTGAACAAAGAAGCCAGCCAAAAATTACTGTGTAATTTTCTTTATATGAAATTCTAGAAAAGGTGAAATTAATCTATAGTGACAGAAAACAGATTAATGATTGTCTGGGGGAAGGGGTAGGGAAAGGAAATTGATTACAGAAGATTATGAGGGAACTTTTGGGGGTGATGGAAATGGTCTGTATCTTGATAATGATGGCCGTTACTCAGGTGTATACATGTGTCAAAGTCATGGAACTGTATACTTAGCTGTACACTTAAAATGTGTATGATTAGTGTATGTAAATTATACCTCAAGGCAGTTGATATTTTTTTAAAGCTGTAGCTAATGCATAGATGGGGGGGTCAGAGTACATACAAACATTAAAAATAACTATTTTTATGACTGCTTGAATTCTAATTGTTTCATAATTTTCCCATATGGCTCTTATAATAAATGCTAGTTTTAAAGAGATGGCAGGTCCTTCTTTTGCAATATTATTTTATCATTCAACTTGTGTCTGGGGAGACTATTTTAAAAATACAGAAAAATACTCATGGACTCTCTAAGGAGGAAGCAAAACTACTTACTTAAGATCTTAATTTAGTAAATACATAGATATGTACTTATTCTTGTTTATAGTTTCCCAATATTTTACAATAAACTTGCACGGCTGTATAATGAGAAAAATGAGTTTTTAAGTAAAATCTTTTAGTCTGACTATGCCAGTTAGAGTGGCTCTTTCCTAACAACAAATATGAAAGCTTTTAAATACTGCTGCATTTTGAAAATGAAATGGTTTCACCTCTGGAGATATTTTCATTCCAGCCATAGTTCTCAAATGTTAAGATATAAGTTCATCAATGGACATTTATTACTATAGCATGCGTAATTTGGCATGCACTTGTATTATAGTTCTGACATTTTACATGCTTAAAGATGATGAAAAAGATATAGGTGATGTATGACAGCTGAGGAATTTTAACCTATGGTCTTATGTAGAACCACAGGGTTGGAATAGGACAGGACTTCACATATTGTCTAGGTCAATCTCCCTGTTTTGCAGATGAGAATACTAAGGCCAAATTACCAAGTCAGTAAGAGGCAGGGCAAGTTCCCAGGCCAAGAGAACACCTATCAGATTTTACTGTGATGTGACAGAGTATGTGAGAGCTTGATGATAATTCCATTTGAGTTCTCCCGTCCTATACTTTCTTTCTTCAAATAATTTATTCCGCTATGTATATAGTCAGACAGATCAGCATAACTTCTTGCAATTAGTCACTCATTAATAAATAAAACAAAAACATTTTATACCCATTTAGTCTTCCACTTGTGTCTGCTCTTCAGGTTCATTAAAAGATGTGTGGATGCTAAGAAAAGAAAGTGCTCATATAGTCACAGGTTAGATGAATGGAGACAGAAGAAAGCAAAGACAAAAAAAAAAAAAAAGAAGATAAAGGGAGATTGCTTAAATGTGGTATTCAGGGCATAAAACAAGCACTGAATGCTTATTATGTGCTAACAACATCTCCAAGTATTTTAAAATTTTAATTAACACTCTGAGCATCCTAATGGATACTATCATCATCAGCCACGTCTGAGCAAAATCACTGAGGCCCATCGTGGATGAATATCTGCCTCAAATCACCCAGCAGGGGGTGGTGCCCTGGTAGTGTAACTGTAGAGCAGAGCTTCTACCCTTAACTCTAGAATCTAAATTGTCATTCAAAACTACTCGCTCTTTTGGTTTTGGTGAAGTTGAAGATTTCCCCTTTGGCCATATCAGAAACAGGAGATAAAACACTTGTTGATGAGCCTTCTCAGTGGCAATCATTTCACGGAGCTTCAATAAAGCTTCATGAACCTCTCCAGTGTGAGACCTAGAAGCAAGAGTGGGAAGGTTTGAGGCTAATAACCTTCTGTAAAGCGATTTGGAAGAGCAGTTTGATAAAAATACTAAGTCCCACTGGTCTTAGAATTTTTTGTCCCACAATTCTTTGTCACACAATAATAATCTGCCATGCATGATGAATGGTTTTATTACAGTTTACAAAATCATCTCTACGTGTATAATATCCCATTTAATCATCTTAACCATCCTAAGATGGATTGTTTTACTGTTACTATTTTTTATAACTATAGCTATGTTATAGTTTAGAGGTATGGTTCTGAATGTTTAATGGCTGTTAGAAGCAGCTGCAGGCACTGGTAGGACACAGCTCGCTGGACCTGGCCTCGATGCAATGGGCTTTGAAGTTATGTTTAGAAAGCCTTTTCCCACTCTCAGGTGACAAAGGCATTCATGGTCAATAATAACATTTGGATAGTTTCATGTTATGCATTTAGGTCTCTTTGTTGTTAGGTGCATGATTCAGTAGAGTAGCACGATATTCAATTAGCATGTAGCAATCAGTAAGCATGTAAGTATACAAATCACACCTAATTAGGAGATACTGTATTTGTTTTGTTGGTGAAAGATTATATAGGGAGATTTGAAATCAGACGGCCACCATTGTGTTCTGGTTGGAGACCTGATGCATTTATTTTTAATAGAATTAGGAATTCTTCAAGTGGATAATATCTCCTTTGTGGCTGTAGTACAGAGACTGATTTAGAAAAACTTACAGAATGCTTCTGATTTAAAAAAATAAACTGAAATTCACTCTGCAGTGGTAAACAAATACATATGTGGCTTATCTATTAACAATTTTATCTTCTGAGCTGATAAAAATATTTCACAAGAGGATAGGCAAGATAAATCTTTTAATTAACTAAAGAAAATTCCCAATTTATATTGTTCTAAAGCAATATTATATTAATTTAAATTCTGGACAAGGAAATATGTCCATATTTTCACTATTCTTTGAAACAGAAAGGATGTATTCTCATTCAGTCTTTCTTGTATACGTATATAACTTTACATAGTTGAAGCATAATGTCTGTTGGATTTTATATACTTTTCCCCCAGTTAACATGGTATCCTAAACATTTTCAATATTTGTACCATCTTTATAATTATTATTGTCAGTAGCTGCTTAGAATCCCGTTAGATGGTTTCAGCATATTTTTCTTAACCCTTCCTTTATTGCTGCAATAGTCTTACTGTTCAGCCGGTTTCCACTTTGCTCATATTCAGTTTTCCAGGCATTAGCTTGAGTAATGAGATGATATGAGGTCCTCATCTTCCACTGATTGAAATTCTTTCATGTATTTCCTTTGCATTTTGAATAAAATTTAGATTTCTTACCATGTTCTACAATGCCATGCACAATTTGGTTCCCATCTGTCTTTCTGATTTCTTACCAGGATTTTGTCCTTCCTCACTATGATCTGGCCACAAGAGCCTCCCAGAACTTCTCAGAAATACCAATCATTTTCTTCCCTCAGAACCTTAGCTCATACCATTCGATCTCTCTGTAGCAGGTCTCTCCCCAAATCTTCATCTTCAGACACCTCAGAGGTCATGTCTCCAGATTCCTTCCTTGGTCACCCTCTGTTATTTTCCATTAAAACATTGAATTGGTTTAATATGCCTTCCAGATAATTCTGATGCATATTAAAATTTGAGAACCGTTCATCTAGGAAATTGCTATCCAATAAAAATATCACATGAGCCACATATGTAATTTAAAGTTTTCCACAGCCATGTTAAAAAAGCAAAAGGAAAAAGTCATATTTATTTAAAGATATATTTTATTTACCTGATCAATCCAAAATATTATTATAGCATATAATTGATTTAAACAATTATTGAGATATTTTTACATTATTTTTTATATTGTCTTCAAAATCCTGTATTTTACACTTAACTGGCCATCTCAATTTGGACATTAAATTTCTATCAGAAAAACTTATTTTAGATCTTAATTTAATAAAATGTACAGTTGAACAAGTAGATATACATACCAAAGTTTTTCCAAATATACTTAAGTGTTCTCTAATAACTGGATAAAGCAGCTGTTTTAAGATTTTAATTTAAATTAAATTAAAAATTTAGTTCATCAGTAGTACTAACTGTATTCTGAGGGCCCAAGAGATGCATATGGCTATATTAGCTACCATATTAGATGGCGCAAATCTAGAACAAATCCAGATTGTACTATAAAGCTGTGTAACTGAGGACTCCATACCTTATATAGCTAATACTATTACAAAATACCTATTACTGTCCCTCTCTGGCCTAGATAACTTTTTGCAACACCAAAGCACTCTCACGAAAAATACATTCTGTTTGTGTCTTCATTTTTGTGGCATCTTCCGTATTTATCTCTTAACAATGCATGTCATTGGAAATTGGAAGGGCCATAGTTGTACGTTGTGATCTAGCTGCAAGAGATTCTGAGGTGTTGAGTTTTTGGTGTCTTCCTTGGAGAGGCAGTTCTGCATGGGTGGAAAATTTTCAAGACACTGGAAGGGTCCTCAAAGAGTGCTGGACAGTCCCAGATGTAAGGTAAATAGCCATTGTTTGTCCCCACTATAGTGTAAGCTCCTGAAGTCAGGATTGCATCTATTCTGTTCATGGATATCTTATCCAGAGCTTTAAACATGATTTGGCTCAAATGGTTATGCAAAAAAATTTGGTTTGGTAAGTGAGTTTATGATTCACATCAGAGAATATGATCTAAGAAACATAAAACATGTTCGTTTCAGTGTCTAGGGAAAATCAGTTTCAATCTGACACTGTTGTGAAGAAGACATATATTTATCTGTTTGCTTTTAACCTCTGCTACTGCCAGGATGACTTTTCTGATATCTTCCAGGAATTTCTCTGGATGACAAATTAAAAATGGAACATGAATGATGACAGAGCTGAAGGGTAGAATAACCTTGAGTACATAGGCAAGAGTGATCCAGCTGGTGACTTCAAGAGATATGTCCGTTAGGAAGCCTGCTTATCCAGTCCCTTTGAAGAGAAACTGGGTTGACTGTGGATTTTGCTGAAGGGAAACGGCAGACTGGTATTGTGGTACTAACTTACCCTTTTCCTTCACAAACTTGTTGATTAGATTATAAGAAAGGGCACCATCCAAGAGTAATCAGTCCTTAGACGGGAAGCATTTTATGGCATTACTTAAAACAAAAAGGTAAGTTCAGCCTATTAGATGAATTCAAATTCAGAACTAACCAAATAATAAGGCAGGCCATTGTGGGAGCTGAGAAAACAGGAGGGTGATAGTAGGAGAGAACAAGTAACTCTAATCGGCCATTTGCTGGCCTAATAAACAGAAGTGAGAAGTAGGGCAAGAGTTAATTGAAATGTATATAAAGTTAATATAAATGTATAAATGTATACATATTGTTGTAGTCTATTTGGGCTAATATAACAAAAAATAGCATAGACTGGGTGACTTATAAACAACAGAAATTTATTTCTCACTGTTTTTGAGACTGGGAGGTCCAAAATCAAGGTGCTGGCCGATTCAGTCTCTGGTATAAGCCCGCTTCCTAGTCTGCTGACTTTTCACTGCATCCTTACATGGTGGCAGAGGCTAGAAAGCTCTATGGGGTCTCTTTTATAAGGGTCCCTTTTCTAAGGCTCCCTCCACATAACCTCATCACCTCCCAAAGACCCTACCTTTTAATATCATCATTTTGACGGGGGTTGGATTTCAACATATGAATCTTGGGAAGGCACAGTCATTTAGACCACAGCACATACGTACACACACATACACACACACACGGAACTGGCTGTTTTCCTTCTTTTAAAGTTCTCTTACTAAGTCTTCATATGGGAAACATTTAATTATATCTTCTAATTGTCTTTTGGGTTTTGAGTCAGACGTTACCTATTTAGTGGGTCTTCCCTAACTTCCCAGTCTAATTTTGTCTTCTTTGCTTCTTCCCCCCTGCCCGCTCACCTTTCATTTCTAACACATTGCACTTTTTTTATTTTTTATATAGTACTTATAACCACCTGAGCTAACTTATTTATTGATGGGTTTACTATTTACTATCACTTGTCCCCCTGAATATAAATACCATGAAGGGCAGGGCCCTAAATATAACATAATTTTTGTATACGCAGTGTCTCCATGGTCCCTGACATATTGTGGGTGGGAAATAAACATTTGTTCAAAGAATATGTGTGAAGTATACATTTATATATGACATATATAATGTCAGGTTGGCAGACAGGAAGGAAATACTGGAAACTGCAGAGACCCTGAACTCCACAAATAGTGAAACCCTTGTGTAAAGATCAAAGTATCCTACTGCCAGTTCCTCAGAGACATCTTGGCTCCTCTCATTTCCTGCCTGTCCTGAGATCATATAGTAATTCAGGGTCAAAAGTATTGGCATGTCTTGCCGCAAGGCTTTCCAAGTCATAGTTTTTGTTGATTAAATTATGGTGTAGAGGATCTTTCGTGGGTTTGTCATTTTTTCTTCTTTACTCTGGTAATAGTACTCCAATTTCTCTCTAAATCAGTGGATCTCTGCAGGGGAAATTTTGCTCCCAGGACATCTGATGCTATCTGGAGACATTCTGTGACTGGGAGGGTGACCAGGTGGTGATGCTAAACATCCTACAATGCTCAGGAGAGCCCCCACAACAGAGTTATCCAGTACCAAATGTCAGTATTGCTGAAATTGAGATATAATGCTCTCAACTATCACTCCATCCATTGTTTTTATACAGATGATGTAGTTTTTACTTTGACCCAAATCTATGGGTTTTCTGCCACTTGTTACAATGGAAGAGTTGGAACAGAGAAATCAAGTTAATACCAGACATGCTTCTCATTAACCAGACAGATTGATTACATCTGTATATCTACTCTCTTTCCCAAACTTTACTAAACAGTAATCAAGAATTAAAATTTTATCAATTCATAAGGTAAAAGAAAATAAGAGAGAAGATACCTGTGGACATGAGATAGTTATGAATTTTGGAAGCTAGAAGAAAGTGAGTTGAGGAGAAGTACCTGACCTGGCATAGGGCAAAGACACCTTAGCTTAAGTATATGCAAAATGTAATCCAATTGTAATGCTCAAAATTTGCAGGTATAGATAACATGGAAGGCAGTGGTATGAAGCAGAAGTGAAATGAGAAGGATTGGTTTAAAGTGGGTACATATAAGTGGGTGGATACATAGAAGTACCCATCTGACACTCTACATAGTCTTTACAACATTATTGATTATATTCCCCATGCTGTATTTCACATCCCTGTGACTGTTTTGTAACACATGAAGTTAATATAAAGTAATGTTGAATGTCAACTATAATTTCATATATACATGTATATATGTGTGTGTATATATATATATACATGAATATATATATATATTCATGAGATGTAAAGTACAGACTAGGGAATATAGTCAATGGTATTCTAATAGCAATGTACAATGTCAAAGGCATAGTAGACTCGGGGAGGGGGGGTTATCACTTCATGAGGGTTGTAAATGTCTAATCGTTATGTTGTTTTGTACACCTGAAACTAATAATAATAAAAAAGAAAAGAAGCTTATTAAAAAAAAAGACTTTAAAAAAGTGGGTGGGCTCCAGATCTCTGCAATCATGAAATGCTAGTTGCTATACTTTCCTTCTTCTCTCCATCCTTTTCCACTCCATCTCCCCTCCTACTCACATGAGCACTTCAAATGTGGACTCTGAACAATTTGAACACAAGACAGTTTCTGTAATCAGTGATCCCAAGCATGCCTAGGCTAATATAAGTGAGGGAGTAGTAATATGAAACAGTGATGTTGGACTCAAACCTTTTAGTTCTGGTAGGCCATAATGAGAAGTCCAAAATTCATTCTAAATATGGCAGAGTGACTTTCAGAGTTTCAAGAAGAGGAAATGCCATGTAGCTTTAAAATTTTACTCTGAATGCTATATAGAAAATGGATTATTGAAAGACAATGATATAAGCAAGGAGAGAATTTTGGAAGCTGTTTTTATACTCCATGGTGATTTGGATCTGTGTGATGGTAGAATAGATGAGAGTAATGGATGATTCACCTCCCATCATAGAGAGAGAAGAACAAAACATGCTGTTGATGGAATATATGTAGAAGATGATACAGGGGGGAAGGGGGGAAGAACAGATGAGTGTTAAATTTTAAATAGGACATTGAGGCAGATGTTAACCCCATTTACTGAGATGAAGAAGGCTGAGAACCTAAAGGTTTGGAGTTAGGGTTTGGGACAGTAATAAGTTTTGCACATATTAAGGTGCCTACTTAGATATCCAAGTGGAAATGCCAACGAAGCAATTGAGAGATCACCCAGGATCAAAACTAAAGGTATAAATTTGGGACTCATCAATATATTAATGGTGGCATGAGTTGAATTGTGCCCCTCAAAAAGATATGTTGAAGTTCTAACCCTCAGTACCTTCGAATGTAAATGTTTTTTGGAAATATGGTCATTGCAGGTGTAATTAGTCAAGTTAAGATCAGGTCATACTGGGGTAGAGTGGGCCCTAAGTCTAATATGACTGCATATTTAAGGGCAAGACCTGGATTAAAATATTCAAGGAGAGAATATATGCAGAAAATAGGGTCAAGAATTAAGCCATGAAGCCCTCCAACTGAGAGGATGTAAAGCATTGCCCCAGTTTCTGACTGGTTTTTAACTCTAAGGGTACCCCAGTGGTCTCTCCCACAGTACCCAGGGTTCCTCTCACATACATAAGCTCATGATATCTTAACTAGACTCTCCAGACATTTGTCATGATTTCCCCTGGAGTTGTCCTTGTGCCTCTGTCTTTTACAGTGACTCAGACCAATGCTGCCTCCCTAATACCAGAGAGAGAAAGGCTGGCAACCCTGTGAAGTACCACTCTTATTACTATACATTAAAGGAGTTTACAGATGTGTCTAGCTCACAGCTAATAAACAATGGAATCCGAACATTAAGGTCAGAGGATTTCAAAACTCATTCTCCTTAGTTACATTCTCACTATAACCTATTATGCCAATAATGAGAGGAGGCAGCCTTTACAGCATTACAAACATAGTGATATTCTGCTCTAGTGGACTCATGGACTCGCCTTCACAATATGTCATGCAATCCATGTTCCATATATAGACCTAATGATCAACCTACCTTCAATATGGGACACTTAACAAGGAGGAAATCTTGCCTTC
Source organism: Rhinolophus sinicus (assembly GCF_036562045.2). NCBI lineage: Eukaryota > Metazoa > Chordata > Mammalia > Chiroptera > Rhinolophidae > Rhinolophus > Rhinolophus sinicus. The sequence continues at coordinate 15,307,249 of NC_133751.1, read as the reverse complement.
TGTCTACTGGAGTTAATGCCTCTGCTCTCTAATTGTCCAGCAAGCATACAAGGCTTCTCATATATGTTCCCTCTTGATTACAAAAAAGATGTTATACACTTTAATGCAGATTCACCATCTTCCACTTCTCTATGACCACATGTCTTCTATTTCCACTTCTTAATGTGAGAAGTAAGCAGAGGTTCAATAATACTTCCCTTTTATAAAGTTGGTTCAAACTTAGGAAGGTACAGAGGCTTATTTACTAACCATCCAGGAGTTCATTGTGGAATTGAAATAGATCTAATGTTTTTTCCTTATTTCCCAGATTGGATTAGTGCTTTCAGTTTTAGTTTAGAATCTTTTTCCAGACCTTTATTTTCAAACTTCAACCAGCTTTTCCTTTAATCCAAGTTTATTCCGTCCACTTGTGCTCTGACTTCTATCTCCTAATTATAATCCTCCTAAGAGAATTTATTTTAGTATTTTAAAAATTCAATTAATTTAGACTGAAAATCAGTGGTGAACAAAAGGTCCAAAACTTAAAGACAGGATAAGTGTTACTGATTTTCCGTTTGCCTTAGGCTGCAATGTGGGTTGACATGGCACTGTTACTTGTCTTTATTTAAAATTTTAATGTTATGTTCCTCATTGATTTTTCTGCATTAGGTTTTTTAAAATTACATAATTAATTAATTAATTTTTATTAGTTTCATGTGTACAAAACTACATAATGATTACATGTTTACACACCTTACAAAGTGATAACCCCAACAAGTCTACTACCCATCTGACACCATACGTAGCTATTATGATATCATTGACTATATTCCCTATGCTGTCTTTTACATCCCTTGATTGTAAACCTATTTTTAAATTATAGTTGACATTTAGTATTATTTTATATTACTTTCAGGTGTACAGCACGATGGTTAGGCATTTAGTTCTATTTCTGGGGATATCTCCTCTTCTTTTATTTGGGACATGTTTCTTTGTTTCCTCATTCTGCCTGTCTCTCTGTGTTTGCTTCTGTGTATTAGGTAGATCTCGTATGTGTCTCACTCTTTGCTGGGAGGCCTTATGTAGTATGTGTCTTGTGTGGTCCAGTGGTGCAGTCTCCTTGATCTCCTGTGTGTGCTCCAGGAGTATCCCTTGAGTGCATTGTGTGTGTTCTCCTGTTGTAGTTGAGCCTTGATTGTTTTTGGTGTATCAGTGGGTGGGACTGACTCCCAGCTGACTGACAGTGAGGCCTGGCTATGCCCACAGTGTATGAGCTGCTGTGTGTGGGGCTGACCCCTCAGAGGGGGATTTGCCCCCTCGGGCTGTTGTGCCTATTGAGACAACCTCTTGGGTGTGCCCACTTGTGGGGCTAACCAGGTAGTGCTCTGATGTGGTCTGAAGTTGGCCTCTGGGTGTGTTGTTTCTGGTGTCTCTTGGGATGGGCTCCTATGCAGGCTAATTTCAGCCTTGCATGTGACCAGCCCATGGCTACCTGGTAGGAGCTACAAAGCTCTGTGTGGTTGGCTGCTGTCTGTGCTGGACCTGGAGACATGTGGGGGTAGCCTCACTGTGAACTGAGGCCAGCTGCCACCAGTATTGGGCCTGAGGAAGCTTAGCAAAAGGCCCATGGCCCCCTAGGCGTGTTGCCTACTGCTGGCTCCCCGTGAGGCTCAGCTGTTGAAAGAGCCTCCTTAGGTGCAGAGGCTGGCCTGGTTGACCTGGTGTAGAGAGGACCTTCGGCAATGCAGCAGTAGCTGTGCGGGGCCTGGTCCCAGGGAGTCACGAGGCATGGCTGATAGTTTTTACAAGGTTAATGCAGATTGAGTTCTTGCAACAGTGTCTGGCATGTGACCACTTCAAAAAATGCCCTGAGAACTCCTCAGCCAGCCATAGCTTGCCTTGGCTGGCTATGATTCCCAAGTGAAGCCCAAGAGAGGCTGCAGCACAGATTGTGGTTCACTGGCTGCCACCAAAAGTTCTCTGGACCACTGCAGGCCATCCATTGCTATAAAAGGCTTCTGCAGATTGTGGTGCAGGGCTGGCACTCAATAGCTGAGAGAGCCTGGGGTGATGCAGTACTATCTGTGCAGGGCAGGGACCCGGGCATTACCAAGGTGGTGCACACGTGCGAATTTTACCAGACCAATGAGGTCTCCAATTTGGCCCTTTTGGGGAGGGTTCAGCATAGAAAAGATGGTGCCCTCCTGGAGGCTGTATGTGAGGCAGGCTCCACACAGATATTGGCTGCTGTCCCTCCGGCCTTTGCCTCAAAGCCACACAACTGTCTTTCCCCATATGTCTTTGGCACCTCTTGAGTTGCTGCCCCCAGAGCCCAGGTGAGTGTTTGCAAGCGTATGAGCCTGTATGCAGGCCTTTTAAAAGGGTGTCTGGGTTTCTAGCTGCCTTCCATGTCACTGGGAAGACAGACAGTGTCCTTACTGATCTTCTCTGCCAGATGTTAAGGGAACTCCTCTTCCTGGCACAGGACCCCTGGGCTGGGGAGCTCAGTGTGGGGCTGGGACCACTCCATTTTCTGTGGGTACCTCTGGCACCGAGGTGTCCCTTCCAGTGTTCAACCACTATCTGTGGGTCTGAGGTCAGCCCATTTTGTGTCTCCATCTCTCCTACTAGTCTCGATGTGGCCTCTTGTTTATATCCTTAGTTATAGGGTTTCTGTTCAGCTAGTCCTCAGATGACTCTTGAGGTTGATTGTTATATAATTTATTTGTAATTTTGGTGTGATCCTGGGATGCAGTAGGCATAGTGTTTACCTAATCTGCCATCTTGGACCCAAAATCCTAAGAGAATTTTTTCTGTGTGTATCTCTTATTCTGCATTTTAGCATCTCTTTCTTTCTTCTGGGGCTCTTTTCCTCAGTATGTAAACATGCCTGCAGATGTTATAAACTGAGAAACTATGTAGTCTCTTTGGTAATTTTAACTGTTGTGCATAAGTTTTTGGCAAAGCAACATCTCTACAGATTTTTGTTGCTTCTCTGAGAGACGTGTTTCTGCTTTATGAATATATTTATAATGTAGTCTGCTTGTATACTATAATTTACTCTTTGATACAGTATGTATTCTAGCTTGAGCAGCTGTTTTCTGGAATAAGGAGCTCAGATAAAGAGGACTTCAGGAAAGGGATACAGACAGAATTTTAAACGTACACTGGAAATAAACCAGAAAAGGAGGGACATTTGTTTTTGTGTGTGAACATTTTTGTGGCCCTTTGATTTCTTAGCAGTGATGTTGTCTAAGACTGAATGACCTGCATGCTAAGGAAAGACTTTGTATGGGGCTACTGTGTTCAGATATGATTGTTCTGTTGGGTGGGGCCAGTGGAAGGGCGACACCTCCATGAGGGTCGAGGTCCCTCCTTAAGGGAGAAGATATGCCCTCAGTTAATCACTAGGAAAAATGGAGATCTGTGTCAAGAAGGCAAACCTCATGGTAGGATAAAAGGGAGATTTTTTTTTTCAGTTAAAGTTTTGAGACAAGGGAGATTATACTCTGAATCAGGACACTGTGTGAGTTGGCACTGCTATGTTGAGTTTGGCCAGCAGCTAGGAATACCTTATAACCCTGAGAATGGGTATGAACCTGGGGGCTCTGAGATCATGTATATACCGGAGAGGTTGACAGTTATTCTGTCTTGTAATTTTTTCTATTATCCCTGAATCTTCAGTCAGGCATTAAAAGATCCACCCTGGTCTTGGCTCTATAGTTTAGGATGTGGTCAGAGACATTTAGAATGATTACAGTAGTTGTGGGCACCAACCTTGTATGGCTGAACCTGGCAGAGTGGCAATCTTATGCCACAGCAGCAGTGGCCAGCTCTATGAGAAGGCTAACATATTTCAGAATGGGTCATGGGAAACTCATAGAGACAGTTAGAATGTCATTAAGTCTGTAATAGAATAGATATGGGCTCAGAGTCATGGCATTTTGGGCCATTCATAGACATGTGCTCTTCAAGCCTCGTGAATACAACACTATCTTCGATAATCCTTCATTTCACCTCCTGTATCATAAAACCACATGTCTCTTTCCTCTAACCCTGAGAATATGCAATGAAAAAATAATGATTTTACTCTTTATGACTCATGGAGAATGATCGATTTGTCAGAAGAATGATGAGAAAAATGCAATGTCTAATTAATAAGTAAATCCACGTTGGATGTCTATATTTGACCACATTTGGAAAATAATTTTTAGGTAATTTTTTTGGTTAGAAATGAATCAGAGTAAACTATAAGTTAATGTGAGGTAAAAGGGAAAAACAGCAGAGGAGACATCAAAAGATCAGGATTTTAATTCTGAATAGTACTCACTTTCAGTGAGTCCTTCTAACTATCCCTTTGCAACTCTGAGCCTTGATTTCCAGGACAATGCAATAGGAACACTCATACTCTCTCTGCTTATATCACAGTAAGAATGAAATGAAATAGCATATGCAAGGCATATAATATATACACCTAAGTTATTATTTCTACCATTCCATAATCTCTTCTAACTCTTGAAATCCCAGTTCCTTGACTCTGTGAAAGTTAGACATATAGAAATATTTTAAAATGCTAATAGTAAATGGTATGCTGTTATCCATAGTTTATGGAAAGATTAGAATAAAAGTGTTTTCAAGTATACATTTGATTTAAAAAATTTCAAGTGAAAACTTCATGCAATTGATATTATTATCTTGGGGAGTATAAACAAAAATAATAACAAGCATGACCACCCATGAAAAGAAACATTCTGTTTTTCAGTTGCTGCAAACCCATATTTTTTATATGATTTTCTTAAGTACGTTATAATAAAGCATACGTGGTATCATCTGTATCCCCAAATGTAAAACTTTCAAAGCAAAGAATTTTGGTTTGGGAAGTGGTTACAAAAACATAAAAAAAGCTGTCTATATTAGTCTTCTAGGTCTGCCATAACAAAATAACGTGGACCAGGCAGCTTAAACTACAGAATATGTTTTCTCACAGTTCTGGATGCTGGAAGTCCAAGATCAAAGTGTTGGCAGATTTGTTTTATCAAAGGACTCTCTCCTTAGCTTTCTCACTGTGTTCTCACACAGCATTTCCTTTATGTGCATGCATCCTTGGTGTCTCTTTTCTTATAAAGGACACAAGTCACTTGGAATTAGGGTCCCAGTCCTATAGCTTCATTTAACCTTAATTACCTATCTAAAGGTGCTATATTCAAACACAGTCACGTTAGAGGTTATGGATTCAACACATGAATTTTGGTGGTACACAATTCAGGTTCTAACACTGTCATAAGACATTTCCCTAAAACTGAAGAACTCAGCAAAACCTAAAGTATATTAGCAATGTACAGTGACAAATTAGAAACCCAATGCGGGCTAATGGTAATTAAAAGAATAATTACAGCTAATTATTATTTTCTTTAATCATGTATTTTAATCCTGGATGTGGCTCAATTAAAGAAAATGATCGATTATAACAACACACTTTGTGTTTAAGTTCCATGTGTGGAAATATTGACAGTGATTGATTCCCAAGTATAAAAATATAATCATGATATTAAAACATGGGATATTAAAACCATTGTTTCATTTATTATAATCCAGGTTCAAAATTTTATGTGGACTCATACAACAGAGGACAGTTTGGGGATTTTCTAATTGTGATCGAAGCACAATAAAGATGACTAGGGAGTGTTAGTAAGTTAGGGTGACATGCAGGAAATAGCCAAACACCCTTGGGGAGGTTGCTTAATCTCTTTGACCCTCAGTATCCACAGTGGTAAAATGGAGTTGCTTTAATGAAGACCAAATTCCTTTCCATCTCAAAAGCATAAATGGCTCTCTGCTAGGTGCTGGATTAGGGTGAGAAAGTAAGTTCAGTTGGGTGAGAAGGTAAGAGGTTCAGGTGGGTTGAGGGGGTGGGGGTGTGATGGACAGAAAGTTTTTAAAGAAACTCTCTTCTTCCTTCCCCACCAGGGAACATGAACTATCAATCTAAGGGGTCAGATTATCTAAACTTAGTTGGGACTCTTGCAAATAGACAGGTGATGTTGTGTTTAGAGGCTACACAAATATGTATGGCTCTCTCTTCTGTCTCTTCCCTCCAATGGCAGAAAAAGTTGTGCTGAACCAGATTGCTCACAGAAGGAGCAATCTGCATTCTGCTCTATTCTTTTTCTTCTCTCCTTGACTTATGTAGGGAAAGTTAGTGGGGGCCTTTTCCACTGAGAGATGGAACTGGCCCTTTCTGTGGAAGTCTGGCACTGGTGTCTTCACAGTCTCTTTCTCTGTTCTGTGTCCCGTGGTTACTAAGTATTCAGGTTCAGGGTTATAAACCTTATAGGGGATCTTGCCTGGCATCCTAATGATCTCTTCACTGGAGTTTCTGACACAAGTCTAGTTGTTGGTGGGTCTTACTTTATTTTTCCTTCCTTATAATTTCCTTGGAGAACTTTAAAAAAGGGACAAACGAGATATATTTGACATAAGTGGCAAGACTCATGTGTTCCTACATTTCTGAGACAAAAGCTGTTTGGTAGCAATCGAATCCCTCTTTTATTTCTACGATTAAGGTAATTAGATCCCTATTTATGAGCCTAAGATACCTACGTCTTCCTCTTTTTTTTATTTATTGTGTTTTGCATTTTTAAAGGGCTTTATTTTTTTAGAGCAGTTTTAGGTTGACAGCAAAATTAAGAGGAAGGTACAGAGATTTCCTATATACTCCTTGGCCCCACATATGCATAGACACCCCCATTATCAACATCACTCACTAGAGTGACAGGTACATTTTTTACAATTGATGAACCTACATTGATACATCATAATCACTCAAAGTCCATAGTTTACATTAGGGTTGACTCTTGGTATTGTACATTCTATGAGTTTGGACAAATGTATAATGACATGTATCCATCACTATAATATCATACAGAGTAGTTACACTGCCCTAAAAATCCTCTGTGTGATATCTATTCATCCCCTCACCTCAAATCACTGATCTTTATACTATTTCCATAGTTTTGCATTTTACAGAATGTCATACAGAATTGCAGTGTGTAGCTTTTCCAAATTATCTTCTTTCACTTGGTAATATGAATTTATGTTTCCTCCATGTTTTTCCTTCACTTAATAGCTCATTTCTTTTTATCACTGAATAATATTCCATTGTCTGGGTGTACCACAGTTTATTCATCCAACTGTTAAAGGACATCTTGGTTGCTTCCAAGTTTTAGCAATTATAAATAACACATGGATCAAAGAAGAAGTTGCTAGAGAAATGTAAGCATATTTTGTACTAAATAAAAATAAAAATACAATTTATTAAAATTAGTGGGGTACAGAGTAAACAGTGCTTACAGAGAAACTTGTGGAATTCAATGTATATAGTAGAAAAGAAGAAAAATCATCTAAGTTTCCCCCTTAGGAAACTAGAAAAAGAGCAAATTAAGTCCAAAATAATCACACGAAAAATAATTGTCTTGGTGTAGAATTAACCCCTGGTCATTCACAGAAGTAAAAGGATTTATAAGACTCTACAAGAGTATCCAGAGAAAAGATTTATTGAAAGTTAAAAAACGAGAGAGAGAGAGTTCAGTTTGGAACTGGCAGAAATTTTGCCAGGGCCGTTTGAGAGGGAGAGCTGTGGGGACAGAGGGGTAAGAGATAGATACTGGCAGAAGTTTTCCAGAACAGTCTGATGGAGACAGCTGCAGAGACAGAGGGGTAAGAGAGAGATACTGGCAAATGGAGTTGTGCCAGGGCAGAGTCCAATGGGCGACAGCTGCACTGAGGAGAAGGAGGGCTGGGGTTTTATGTTTTTCTGTGCAGGAGGTAGGGTGCTTATCAGCTCACAGGGGCCTGCAGTTCCAATTATCTTCTCCTGGGAACTGTCCTGTTCCCATCTATGATGGACATCAGCTTGCAGGTGGCTGCTATTGCAACTGGAAACTGTTCTGTTCTCACCTATGATGGATGTAAGGTGCTTGTCAGCTTGCAGGTGCAGTGCTAGTAGCCAGGGGAGCCAGAGCCAAGCAGTTAATGTTTAAGCTCATTCCTGTTAGCAAACAGTCTCACTCGTTCGTGTTAACTCTTTGCCTGTCCCATCTGGCCAGCTCACAAGCTCATTCCATTTAACTCTTCACTTGTCTCATCAGTAATAATGAAAATTACATCAGAAGTCAATAAAATTGAAAACAGGAAATCAATATTGAAAATTAATGAAACCAAAAGTTGATTCTTTGAAAAGATTAATAAAATCATTAAGCCTCTAGCCAGGCTGAGAGAGAGAGACAGATAGAGTGAGAGAGAAAAGGAGAGAGAGAGAGAGAAAGAGAGAGAACAAATTATCAGTATTAAAAATAAAAGAGGGTTCATCACTACAGAACCAAATATTTCCTAATTTACTGGGAGTATTTATCAGGAATGGGTGTGGATTTTGTTAAAAAAAAAAATTCTGTATCTATTTATATGATTATGTGATTTTTTTTTAGGCTATTGATGTGATGGATTATATTAATTGATTTGCCAATGTTGAACCAGTCTTACATACCTGCAATAAATCCCACTTGGTTGTGGTGTATAATTCTTTTTTTACATTGTTGCATATTATTTGCTAATATTTTGTTGAGGATTTTTGCATCTTTGTTCATGAGAGATATTGGTCTATAGTTTTCTTGGAATGTGTTAATTTCTGTGTATTTTGGGATTTTCCAGTTATCTTTCTATTACTGATTTCCACAGTGGACTGAAAGCAGATATATGATTTCTGTTTTTTAAATTTGTTAAGGTGTATATTATGGCCAGAAATGTGGTCTGTCTTGGAGAATGTTCCATGTGAGCTTGAGAGGAATGTGTATTTTGCTGTTGTTGGATGAAGTAGTTTATCGATCAATTATATCCAGTTGATTGGTGGTGTTGTTGAATTCAGCTATACTGATTTTCTGCCTGCTGGATTTGTCCATTTCTGAGAGAGGGGTTTTCAAGTCCCCAACTATGTCTGGTTCTTGGTATCAGGGTAATTCTGGCCTTATAGAATGAGTCAGGGAGTATCCCTTTGCTCTATCCTCTGAAAAAGATTGAAGAGAATTAACAATTTATCTTGTAGTTTGTAGAATTCACCAGTGAATGCATCTGAGCCTGGTACTTCCTGTTTCAGAAGGTTATTAATTATTGATTCCATTTCTTTAATAGATAAAAGTGTGTTCAGATTGTCTATTTCTTCTTGTGTGCATTTTGGCAGATCGAATCTTTCAAATAATTGGTTTATTTCATCTAGGTTATCATATTTATGGGCATAGAGTTGATCATATTATTCTTCTGTTATTCTTCTAATTTTCATGGTGCAATATAAATGTGTGGAGAGGTGTATCTTTAATCTGTCAAGGAACAAGATTGGGGATAAAACATTTTATATACATTGTTGACTTCTTGAGTTTTGCCATTATTCTGGGAGATGAAGCTGGTTTAGATGACATCACTCCTTGCATTTAAGTTTTTCTGTGATTACTTTGTTGTAGATTCAAGTCATGTACCTTTTATTTATTTAGAATAAATATACCCTGAATGATCATCTTCATTCGTAGAATCACTACCAGTTGTTATTGATTCTTCAGATGGCTAGAATTTTATTAGCTAGTCTTAGAGATCTAGTATACATTTAAGTTAACTGACATTTTATGAGGGAATGTGTTTACCAGGTGACCGTTTTGTGGCTAGTACATTTTGAAGCACTCATTCCACTTTCAGACTGTATCTCCCCATTATAGGTCAGCAAATGAATAGGGAATTAAAATGAATTTTACTATTACACAAAGCAAAACATAATTAAGAAAATATGTAAAAACTTAAAAGCTGCAATTTTCATAATGCAATTCAAAGCTAAACAAAAAAATTTTTAATTATATGCTCATTTGAGTTATGTGTCACAATTTGCCAAGAGAGATATCTGTTTAATTCCAAGTACTGGCCTCAGTACTTCATTATTACAGCATGGGGTGGTGTAAACAGAAGTAAAATTGCTACTCCCTCCTTTCTCTCCTTCCTTTTTATCCAGGCCTAGAGGTAGAGTATGGTAAGACTATGGCCCCTACTATTCTTAATCGAATTCTCAAGTGTGTTCTCAATTTGGGCATTGGGAAGTGGAAGGATCTATTATTGAACTGTTTCTTGTAGGGCATTTCAATCATCTCTCCTCTTTGGAGCCCCATATGCCCATCATATTCAGTCCCCCAGCCATTTTTGTAGTTCAGTGGGGCAGCACATGTGCTTTTTGGAAAGGCATGTAGCTTTCAGCTTCCTCTGTTCAGCTAAATCCTTTATCACTCACCTGTTTTCATTATTCCAAAAAAACTTTTTGACCTGTCTGCTCCTGTCTCTTCTACTGCTCTCTTTATCCTTGTGAGATTATGACTTTTACCCTTTTTTAATCTCTTCACTGTCATCTTGGTTAGATTCCTGAAGACAGCATGGGGAAATACATCTGTGCAATTTGGCTTCTTAAACAGATGTCCCTGAGACAGTATTTTGAACGAGGGGGAAATAAGTCTTTGCTCTTCGCCTTTCTCTCCACAGTCTTTCTCCTTTTTTTTCCACCTCACTTGTTCCTTGAAAGATCCCTATAAAGTTCTCAACCAGCTGTCAGTTCATCTCCATCAACGCAGTACTTGATATCAGCTTAAAGAATTAGCCAATGTAGGCACATTTTGTATGTATATTTTTATACTCCAAAAGTACATTCTGTTTGCAGCAAGAAAAACAATACAGAAGGATTCAAAGAAATAACAGAACTTCTTTTAAATGGGAATCTAAAAGATTTTAAGACTACTGAGGAATAAATATATCTGGATTGAAAGTTCAGGATGAGCCAATTACTTAGGGAGACAAGATGATTTCCAACCTAAAAACCTTATCAATTCAGACAAACTACTATCCTCTGAGATTCAAGTAGCTGGTATGATAGTAACCAAAAGTTTCTTATTGTAGATAAACAACTAACTGAATAATAAAAAAAAAGGGGCACATGTCTTTTCCAAAAGGTCCCTAATTTTTACACTGAGGCACTTTTTAATTGGTTAGCCTAGGTAATATTCCTAAGTAGTATATATGCTACAAAAGATTGGGAGAAAAAAATCCTTTCCCCCCCCAAATTTCTAAGTATCAGACCAAATTTATGGAAAAAACACATTTTTTTAAAAAGCATTTCAGTTGCTGGCATAAAGACAGGTTAAGAAAATAATCTAATAGTCACTTGTGTGAGAGCTCTGAGAAAAAATTACTAAAGCAGCTCTCTTTTGAATTACGATATGTCCATATGCCTTAAAGCCTGGATAACTGCAGAGAAGCCAAAATAACGTAAGAAACAAGTTCTTGAATGTGTTTATTAATCCTTGAAAAAATAAATTCTTTAGTATATTATTTCTTCATTAAGTAGACAGAAAAGTGAAACAAATCTCCCAAATCCCAAGGAAAAAATAAGCAGTAATTAAAAATCTATTATTAAACAGTGAGAACAGCAAAGTTTATTTTTATGGCTCCCTGGAAATATTTTTTAAAGCTATATATGTAGCAATATTTACTATAAACCAGCTCCGTGTACAGAACATTCCAAAATGAAAAGTTTAGAAATTTCATCGGATATTAAATCTTTAACAGAGAAGCTGACATAGTAATATTCTTAAGTACCCCTAGGAAAATTGCATTGTTCAGGTTTTCATCCTGTTTTACCTTTTAAAAAAGAAACTGTTTAGGTTAGATCATCTTTCTAGTTTTATCTGGTATTTGCATATTAAATACCATCACTTAATGACTGTAAGTGTTTGGTTTGCTGAACTGAAGGTTGAGACACAAAGCAATAACTGAGTTAAACGCAGAATTTCCCACATTATTTGAGATATTAATCTTCCCAGAAGTTTTTCTTAACCTGCCTTCAGGAGTCTGGATGGGCTTAGGGAAGAGCCTGGAAATTTGACCTGTGCCTCTCAGGAAATGTTTATAAACATGCTGGCAGTTGTTTTGCCCTGGATTCATGCCCCTGTTGAGCAGGGAGAACCATAGTCTCTGTCTTTCCAATAATTTACTGATGATGAGGAGGAACCAGAGGGCTTAAAACCTCTAAGTGAATCTACGAGAAACTTCTCTCATCTGGTTGTACTCTTTCTCATCACAGATGAAACCAAGCACGGCTGTGCATCCCTAGTCTTTTCGTGACAGTTCTGGAAATTTAGACACTGAACTTCTGTGTAATCTTCTCCATATGTAACCATGTCCATACATTTCTGTTACTTTTCCTGTCAGCTTAGCTTTTTTAACTGTACTTGTTGACTTCTTTCTATGAAGGATATTGTCATTTCATTGTCATAATAATGCATTAACAATGATACAGAGTCTTCAAAATGTTGGACCATCTCCTTGGAAATAGGTCTGCTTTCTAGAGGGATAACACTTAGCCTCTGAAATGCAGGAAAGGTTTTGACTTGTACCTGTAGTTCAACGTGGGAAACACTGCTAACTTTTTCTGTCAAGATCCTGTTCTTCTACCTTTTCTTCTTTGCATTTTTTTGAATCACTTTGCATTAGTTTGATCATTGGGAAAATCCCAGCCTCATCTTGGACCATGGGTGACTTCCACTGTGTCATACCTCTCTGGTCTCTAGGGGACATCTTCTGTGACACCTGTCTCCCACAGTGAGTGAAGTGCTAGATCTCATCATACCAGCAGATTGTGTGCATCTCTTCCCGACTTCACATTCTTCAGAGGCACGTCGTCAGTAGCATAAATCAACCAGATGGGAGTATTTACACCATTGGAATTGGTCAGCTCCATAAATCAGGGCTTTCATTGCTCTCCTCTCCCTAAGCAGGTTGTTAAACCTTTACCGACATACCACTGTCCCTGAATTATCTTTATGTTCATATACATTCATATTTATTTAAATGTTATGTTTTAGCAGAAATAGTAAAAAGGATCAATCTGAAAATCTCTTTTCAAAGCAACTCCTTTATTCCTGAGAGAAGATCAGATACTGTTCAATAGTGACCCAGACTCTCACTTATTATGTTTAACTGTTTGCAATGCTGATTCTCAGAATCAAGAATCTGGAAATTAGGTTGCTTCATTGTCTCCCAAACATTCTAGCTTCAACTCTTTGTACTCTAATATATTTTCTGAAAGATCTCCTTAAGGAAAGTGTTGAATAATGTGTTCACTCTTGAGTGGTTTAGGACCATGAGAGAAAATTTGTTCTTCTTCTCCTTCAATACTTTGGACATAATACAAGACACAAAAGATATTATAATGACCACTTATATATCCACAGTCCAGCTTAAAGAAAATTAATTAAAGCTTCCTATCTCTTATCTCTCTTTTGTTTCTGCAGAAGTAATTATTATCTTCCATATGATGTTTATCATTTCTCTATATTTCTTAATATATTTTCTACATAATATGTGCTATTCTATTATTGCTTTAAATATTTTAATAAAAAGTATCATGACATTCTTTTAAACTTGTTTTTTTTTTTTCTCAATATTATACTTGTGAGAATTATTCCAGGGGATAAAAGTAGCTCATATTTAGTTATTTTTATTGCTATATAACATTCAATTTAAGGATATAGGTCACAATTTATTCATTCTTCTGTTGCCAGCACATTTATGGTGATTTGATTATTTTGTTTTTATAAAAAATGCTGCCATGAACATTTTTGTAGATGTGTCCTTATATACATATCTGAGAGTTTCTTTAAAATATATAACTGGGGATATAATTACTGGAGAGTGGAGAATGTGTCTCTATAACTTTCTTAAATATTGCCAAATTTTTCTCCAAACTGATCATAATAATTTACACTCTGTCCAGCAGAATATAAGACCTGGTTGCTATATAATCTCCCCAGTGTGCTACTGTTAGATTCAAATTTTGGCTGGTACGATAGATGTGAAACTAATAAAGTTGTTTTAAGTAAAAATATTATATCAATATATTATTAAATACAGTGTAGCAGGAGAGACCCAAACTGGAAAAACCCAACTGCACTTCAACAAGAGAATGGACAAACCAGCAATTACATATTCATAGAGAAGAATACCACTTAGCAGTAAAAAGGAATGACGTACTGCTACCTAAATAATATGAATGAATCACAAAACAGTGATAGAAATCGTCACACTGTTTGGCTCTATTAATTGTAGAGAACGGCATGACAAGGGTGCAAAAGAACTTTCTGGGCTTTAAATGATAGTGAAGAATTGTGATCTAGTAAAGGTTACCGTGCAACAAAATTTTGGATTTTCATCTTTCGTATACCTCTCATCTTCAATTCTAAAATCATTGTTCCTTATGCTTCCTACTTTTAATGAATGGTATAAAAATGATCTGTATCGTTTGAACTTTGGCGGTTGGTTACACAGGTGTATATATTTGTCAAAACACATCAAAACGCATTAAGATCAGTACATATTATAGAATATAAATTATACGTCAACTTCTAAAAAAGAGTATTGGAAACAGAAACTCATAGACACAGACAATGGTTTGGTGGTTGCCAGAGGGTAAGGGGGGTGCGGGGTGGGGGGTGGGAGATGAGGGTAAGGGGGATTGAATATATGGTGATGGAAGGAGAACTGACTCTGGGTGATGAACACACAATGGGATTTATAGATGATGTAATACAGAATTGTACACCTGAAATCTATGTAATTTTACTAACAATTGTCACCCCAATAAATTTAATAAAATAAAATTTGAAAAAAAAAGAGTATTGGAAGAAAATGCAAGTTCAGATATCAAAGGCAAATATTGAACATAAATATTCACAGCCATTCCCTAACCTCCACAATGAGAGTCCTTAATTGCTTGAGCAGCTCACAGGGTTACCTTTTTATTTTATTGTTATTTAAAATATATACATTGATTAGGACAATGGAAGCAGCTGCAAGGATTTAGGGAGAAAGAATCAGGGGGATCTGGGTGGGGTGAGAAGGGAGATTGGGAGCAGGTACCTTGCCATACTGCATAAGATGTTGAGAGTCTCAGATAAGGAGATTTTTAACACATTTTACTGAGTTAAAAATATAGTCCCTCTTTAATGTTTCCAAAAGCAGCCATAAAAATTTAAATTGCCTTCCAATCTCTCTTGGATGTCACACTGGTGCTTTATCTAAATGCATTCTCTCTGCTGAGCTAGACCAGGAAACAGTGTCTCCTGGGACACACTCGTATAATATGTTAAATTTTAGTACATTTTTATGACTATTCTTAAGACACATAAGACAAGTTTTAGCATTTTCTCAAGTGATAAGTGACATCCCCTGGTTAACTTATTTTAAATTAATTGTATAGGGAAAGTATTATTTTAAAATAAATAATGAAAATGACGTATTTTATTCTGGAAGAGTAATGTATGTGGAATTTTAAGTACTATGGTATTGAAAATACATAAAAGCAGGTTTCATTATCTGCTGCTGAGAAATCTTGCTGTTTGTATTCCCCCCTGTAATTTTATATTTTGTTTTTAGATGAGCAAATAGGAGAGGACATTTAAAATTATTTCAGCATGCTCTATAAATTCCCTGTGAGTTTAAGTAATCATTAGTTTCCAAAAGCAAAAGTCATATTAGTGATATTCCATCCCCATGTTGTATCTTTTTTAACATTGGTTTTTAAATTTGAAGATTCATTTTTAAATGATAGTGAAGAATTGTGATCTAGTAAAGATTACCCTAAAACAAAATTTTAGATTTTCATCTTTCGTATACCTCTCATTATCTTCAATTCTAAAATCATTGTTCTTTATGCTTCCTACTTTTAATGAATGGTATAAAAATGAATACACATTACATAGGCTATGACCAAAATTAAAAGTATTAAAAAAAAAATTAAACCTTCACACCCCTCGAAACTACCATGCTGTCCAGTCGGGTACAAATGAGTCTTGAATCCATGAGTGATGCCCAAGGGCAAAACAGACCACTCACCTGATCTCTGCCAGCTCACTCCACATTCCACTGTAAAGAGAAACTTTAAATATTGTTTCATGAATTGATTAACAATACAGATGTGAAAAGAGCTGTCATGGACTTTCCGGAATGCTTTGACGCACTGCTTGTCATTCACAAATCACAAGTTTTGAAAAGTTGATGTAGCTGATACTCTCAGTCTTGGGCAAGATAAAATCAGCCCTGTAAATAACATAGCCCCCTAGCCCAGTATCCTAAGATTTATAAGATCATAATCTGCAAAGATCATGACAGGCTCACATAATCCAAATTAGTATGTTTATATATTTTTGAATTGATCAAGAAGTAAATTCAGGCCTGCATATAAAGTTAATCAGTGACTAAGACAATGAATGATAAAATAGAATTCTGAGTATTTATCCAAAAAAAAAAAAAGAAAATTGAAAACAGGATCTGGAAGAGACATTTGCATTTCATGTTCATAGCAGTTCTGTTCAAAACAGCCAAGAGGTGGAAACAACCTAAATATCTATCAACGGATGATGGATAAAGAAAATGTGGTGTATACATGCAATGGAATATTATTCAGCCTTGGAAAAGAAGGAAACCCTTGTCCTATGTGGCAACATGGATGACTCCATAAGATATTATGCTAAGTGAAATAAGCCAGTCACAGAAAGGCAAATACTGTATGATTCCACTTGCATGAGAGAGCTAAAGTAGTTATACTCACAGAGGTAGAAAGTTGAACGGTGGTTGCCAGGGCCTGGGGGAGGGGAGAAAAGTTTGCTAATACAGTAAATTTCATGCCGTGTGTTTTTTACCATAATAAAAATTGCTAAATATAGGTAACAAATATGATTTTATGTTCATTATTTGTAGATAATTGTCTCTATGAGTTTTCGTCTCTGTGAGGGAACAAAACAGCTTCTTAGTAGGAGTTGCTTCATGGAGCGTTTGGGATTTCAGGGCAGGGAGTGTGTTACGCATGGGTTCCCCAGGAAGCTGATGCTGAGGCCGGCTCTAGAGTTCAGAAAGCTGCTGTGGGGAGCGCTGTTGAGATCAGCTCTGTGAGAGAGTGAAGGCAGGAGAACTGGGCAGAGAGAGAAGCTGAGTTTACTGAAACCACAACCAGGCCTCTGCCAACTTGGCAGGTAGCTTGGAGCTGGGTGGCCTTTCAGAGTCGATCTAAATCGGACCAAGAGGTCCAGGCCTCTATGCCCTTATATCCATCAGTCATTGGATGCTGGGAGCCCCTTGGAAGGGGACATGACTTTGATCTTCTGTGGAGAGTAACTACATGAAAGGACCGGGGAGGGCAAGCTCAGGATTGGGGAAGGAGCACATCCGTCCAGGAGCCAACCAAAGTGTCTACTAGAGGGGGTTGAGAGGTGAGGAGACAGGCTATTTAGAGGTTAAAAGGACACAGAAAGGGAAATAGGAAAGAGGGAAATGAATGAACCTGAGGTAGGGAGTGATGTTGCCCCTTCGAAGACCAAAAAATGTGGAGTTGGAATCTAGGACTATATTTCTGAGTCAAAAAGAAGTTTTCCCAAATGGATGTTTATATTCATGTCCATATTTAAAGTTGTGGTGTTAGTCTAGGAACTCTGGTCTAGCTTGATATGGTCAATGTATATAGCAAACGTATATTTTTTATAAAATCATTATTATTTATGAAACAATTGGTATTTTATGTAACATCGCTTACTTTAGTGTAACTTTCTGCCTTTAGACCTGTGGAGAAATATTTGCATTGTCATGTGTATCACAAGCTCTTAATGAAAATTTTTCTTTATCCTCTAATCTCCTTTTAGAGGTTATAATGGCAATTATATATCTTTCTTGCTCATACATAATACATGAATGCTACAGAAGCAGGTTGCTGAAATGTTTCACTTACCTCCTGCATCACCTTGTCAGCTTATGTATAGTGAGTAGAAACTTAATGCACAGAGGTTTTCTTCCACTTTTATGCCCCAATTGCAAATCTAGGTTGTATATACACAAAAGAGTGGTTAAGGTAATTTTTGGAATAAATAGTGTCCTAGATTAGATTCCAGAATTTTGTGTGGGACGTTGACCAGCAAGGTTTGTCTCTCTTGGTCTCGTTTATTATTTGTAAAGTGCAGTTTTGTATTGCCTGGTTTATAATGACACTGCCCAGCCCTCATTTCATTGTCCGTTGAATCAATAGATAGCAGATTGAAGTTTTCTAACAATTCACAATATTCATTTTTCCCCTCAAAGGAAATGAATCTTACTCACTGACGCTCAACCTACACAGGTCATTTAGCGGTGCACAACTAAATTTCAAATATTGCGCTTTCATTTGATTTTATAATCTTAAATCCAATTCAGAGCTGTAGTAGGATCAGTTATGTACACCTATGAAGTCATATGTTGTAAAATACCATATTTTTATTATTTTCTGTCATTGATCAAAGATTCCTAACAACCTTCCATTGCCACTGAGGCCAAGAAGAAGCTCCCTTTCAGGCCTGTATCTCTGTTCCCCATCTGATGTTCAGTGAGAAGGCGGTTCCCATGTTCCCATGAGGACATGAGGAGGGACCCAGATTTCTGTATGAATTGCTGTGTTCTCAGCACTCTCATGGGTCTCGCGTCCAGCTGGGCACCTGCTCTGCTGTCTGCTGCAATACAGCTGGCTGCTCTGGTCAGGTTGTCATCTGTGTTTGCTCCCCTGCTGATGTCTGGAGATTGTGCGACCTCTCTGGTTTCTGGATCTCTGACTTCTGGCTGCTTGTTCCTTGTGAGGCATAATTGATGATTTTCAGGTACTATCTGGGCATCTTCTCCACAGCGTCCTGCAGCTGGGAATCCAGTGGAGTCTTGATTGTTACCTGTACTTCCCAATCATTTGCAAATGGTCCAAACATCGCCCCTCTGGTGGGTTCTTCTGCCTCCCTGGGTGATTGTCTGGAGTCTGGAGAACTGGCCTACATGTAAGCAATCATCAGCTTCCTTCTTTAGGCCCATGGAGAACTAGGAATTCCTACCACACTGACCTCAAATCTCAGAGAAGTCAGTGTGATAATCTTCGTCTTCTTCCAACTCATGATGCCGACCCTCTATTTCCAGCCTGGAAGGCACATTGTTATATATGACCCTCATCTAAAGGGCCATAAAAGTACCCCAGGACCTTTTGGGGACAATACCCCACAGCTCTTGGGTTCTTCTATGTATCTGGCTGTTTGTAGCAAATTCATCAGTTGCGTAAACCTGAACATGAAAGTCTGATCTTCAGTTTATTCTTTTCTCTCAGGCTCTACCTCGGACCTAGAAAGTCTCTCCCATTTCCTTTTTTGTCTGGCAAGGACTTCTGTGTTGATTCTGTCTTCCAACTTCCCACAGTGGGAATCCTTTTTCACCTTTTTTTGAGGAATGGCGGCTATTGATCAGAAAGATATTTTGGATGGTATTTTAAACATATTATTCTCACTACTAAAGCATATACTTAAGTCCCCTCAAAACTGAAACAAATATATGGTGATGGAAGGAGAACTGACTCTGCCTGGAGAACACACAATGCGATATACAGATGATGTATTATAGAAATGTACACTTGAAACCTATATAATTTTAGTAACCAATGTCACCCCAATAAATTTAATAAAAATTAAAAAAAAAACGACAACCTTGAAAGACAAGTCGCTGCATCTTGTATTACAGAGAAGGAAAAATGCTTCAAAGCCCCTCCCCCCCCCCACCTTACATTGTAATGACAGTACATATCACACTGGAGGTTTTGCTCTGACCCACTTACTGGTGACCCTGTGGGCTACTGGGCTAAAATGTGGTCCTGAGAAGCTTCTTTAGCAGGTCCTGCAGGGCAAGCAGCTCTCTGACTTTTGGACCTTTTGAACCGGGAGAATCAATTTTGCTTGAACGTTTTATAGCTGATTGGATTGTTCTGTGGTTCCTCTAGCAAATCCCAGGAGGTGAATTATTGTGAGGCCTCTAGAGCAGCATGTCTCATACTGTGTGCTGTGACCCATTAGTAAGTTGTGAAATCCATTTAAAGGGTCTTGAGCAACATTAAAAGAATACGAAAGGGAATAGACTAGAAAGGAAAACAGTGTACATAGCTTATAGTAAGGTGACCTTTATTGAAATTTGTTTTGTTTATTCAAGATCTTCTTAGTGTGTTGTACTGCATTACAAATTAAAATGCATTTCTTACAGAGTCCTGAGGCCACAATTTTTGAAAGCCACTTTTTTAGTTTATTTGAGCAAAGTCAAGCCTGCTTGGTCAAGTAACTTGTTTTCTTTCAAGAACCAGCTCTTAGCTTGATACCGGGAACTAGAAGATAGACTGGGTCCCTGATGGTAACAGTAGAGGACCATACTGCTCTTCATGAACTGGTGCTACCTGATCCACCAGTCCAAAAAGTAGGGCCTAACCAGCACCACTGTGTCATCAAATGGAGGTGGCGTATTGGCATCAGGCACTGACTGATCCAGGACACACAGCTAAGTACTGGAAATAGGTTGTCCTCAGTCCCAGCATAACTGCTGCACAACTGCCACCTGCCCCACTCCCCACAGCTAAGGTCTCCTTGGGGGTTCCATTTGCCCTGTAATTGAGGGGAGAGAGAGAGAGAGAGAGAGAGAGAGAGAGAGAGAGAGAGAGAGAGAGAGAGAGAGAGAGAATAGATCTTAGTTTACAGATGGTTCTTCCAAAATTCTAAAATTGGCTGTAAGTAGATGTGCAACATTATAAACCCACCAGGTATGACTCTGAAGGACAGTGGAGAATGCAATTATTTCCAGATCAAGAAAAGTAGGCAGAGCTTTACAATGGATTGTCCATTTTGCCTGGAATAAGAAGTAAAGGTTAACATTTTCTTGGTTTTACTGGTTGGTCTGAGATAGAAAGATTGGGTACAAAGAAGGTTGGGGGAGAAGTACGTGGATGAGCCTAGAGTTTGAGGTTGTTTGTGTTCCATGTGAATTCTCATTGCTCTGCAGCTAATGTTTATGTCCCCCCAGAATTCGTAAATTGAAGTCCTAATGTGATGGTATTTGGAGGCCAGCCTTTGGGACATAATTAGGTCATGAGTGATAGAATTAGTGCCTTATAAGAAGAAGAAGAAAGCTAGCTTTTTTCTCTCTCCTCCCCACCAGGTGAGGACACAGCAAGAAGACAGCTGTCTGCAAATTAGGAAGAGTGACCTTACTAGATAGGGGATCTGCCTTGATCTTGGATTTCCCAGCTTCCAGAACTGTGGGAAATGTTTGTTGTTTAAGCCTTCCAGTTTGTGCTCATTTGCTATTACAGCCCAAATTGACTAAGACACTCTCCAAGGGTCTCTTTCCGAAGAGACAGGTTTTAATAATCAGACGGACAAGATTACCTGCTCTGTCAATATCAGTCAGCTTCATTCTCCAGCCCCAACCTTGCTCAAGGGTGTTGAAGGGGCCAAGGCAGCAGAAACGCATGGTTTTATACTATGGACTTCACCTTACTAAGGCTTATCTGACCTTTGGAAGCTCAATTTGCCGTCAGCAGAGTTCAAGCCTCCGCCCATGTGGCGGATGTTACTGGTTTCCTATTCCACAGAGAGAAGAGAGCTATACATAAGACATAAATATTTGTCCATTTCTTTCTGCCTTTGGATATTGTCACAGGATAACATAAAACTCAGAATGTGGTAGTCATTTTACTCCATGGAGAGGAGAGCCAAGAGATTCACAGAAAATTTGACCCAGAGACCTGGACATCCCTGAGCTGCTAAATTAACCCCGGATTTTTGCATGATAAAAGAAATTGTTATGGTTTAAGCCACTTCTTGTTGGATGTATTAGTTTCATGTAGCTTCTGTAATAAATGACCACAAACTTGGTGGTTTAAATAAAAAGGATTTATTCTCTTACAGTCCTGGAGATCAGAATTCCAAAATCAGTTTTACTGGACTGAAACCAAGGTGTAGGCAGGGTTATCCTTTTTCTAGATGCTCTAGGGAAGACTCAATTTCCTTTTCATTTCCAGCTTTTAGAGGGGCGTTCCTTTCGTTATTTGGCTTGTGGCCCCTTCCACCATCTTTAAAGCCAGCAGCACAGCATCTTCAAATCTCTCTCTGCTTCCTCACATCACCTTCTGTCTCTGAGGCCACCTCTTCCTTCTGCCTCACACTTTTAAGGACAAGAATAATCTCCCTTGTTAAGATCTTAAACTTCACTTCTGTCGAGTCCCTTTTTGCCACAATAAGTAACATTCACAAGTTCTAAGGATTAGGACCTGGGTATTTTGGGATGCCGTTATTCAGCCTACCATACTGGATATTTTCTCACTTGCATCTGAAACCTTCTAATGAATTCTCCCTTTAATCTAGAACCATACATGGGGGATGCCAGTAATTTTCCAGGCTCCCGGTTGACTATCTTGGTCTCTTCCATCTTGGAAGGAAATAACTTATTCTTCCTGACTTATGCTCTCATTCTGAATTTAGGTTATATAGTGCTTTAATATATGCCATAAATACCTTTATCCCTAAACTTATTGAATATCTAGATAAAAGCTTCACCATAGTACCACATGCAACATTGTTCCTAACCAAAGAACTCATTTTATAGTTATTATTATTATTATTTTGTTTGTTTTTTTAAAGAAGGTGAAGCCTGTGGCTCATGGGATTCACTAGTCTTATCATGTCCCCTGTAAGTTAGAAGCTCCTGGTCTTCCAGAATAAAGAAAAAGATTATTGTGACCTAGTTATAGCCCAGCTGGGAAACTATTTTTGCAAGATTACAGTATGAACCAGAAGCTAATATATACTGCTGATTCTACCAGGCCAGAATATATTGATTCTGATAGCAGGGGATAAAAGTGAAAGTGGCAATTCTCATATTTACACACCTATACAAAATGTTGCTTCTGTCTCCTGAGTCTGGGATATTTTAGTTTGGAGATTTTAGGGACCAAGGAATAAATGCCTTCATCATGAGACACATTAGTTTCTTTAAATTGAGCCTGGCTATTTCAAGCTTTTCAGTAACTGGATGAACATCCCTTCATGCCCCCCCCCCCACACACACACACAAAAGGAAGACGAGGGAAAAAAGAAATAGTGTTTTTCTGGGTGATTTATCCTATAAAAGGAAAATAGGATAGTAGTATGTATCTATATTTCTTTATTTGCTGTGTAATGTGTATGTGTATATATTTTATGCATAATCCTCCACCTTTGTGGTTAAAATGTAATTTAAGCTATACATCAAGCAATATCCAAATAGAACTATGATAAAACTGGAGAAAAATTGGAATGACCCAGAGTCCTACAGATGATTAGGTTTGGTGCAAACAATTTCTCTGACACATACATTTTACACAATTTATAGTTTTGGTTGATAAGTACGAAGGACAAGTTTGCAGCAAAGATTAGTAGTGGCTATTAGGCTGGAAAATGTTCAGTAATCACGCCCCCTTGAGTCTCCCCAGGTTTCATTGAAGAAAATCTGATCATGGTGTTCTGTCTGACTGTGGTGAGATCCTATCAGTTGGCAAGAAGCTGAGTTGGGGCTCACCAAGCTGCTCGTCCCCCCCACCAACTTACATTTAAATAATTAACGTGGATGCAAGCCTGCATTTAATAAGCCATGTTGAGCAGCTCTAGAATCTGTTTATTAGGTACTTTCTAGTTATGCTTCCAGCACTGTCTGCTCCATTAGCCACAAGTTGTATTGCAGTGACCAGACATCACTGTACAACTACATAACCACTGGGGTCTCCAGAACAAGGCCTGAGACAGACTGTGCCTGGCCTGCCACCCACTCCTTGCTGCACACAGCACCATATTTTGTGTAGAGAATAGTCTTATCATACCGTGTTCTGTTCTCATGGAAGTATCAGCATCACTTCATCCTAAAAAGATTTCACCTAAATAGAGTGCGTGGACTTCATTATGAAAGTGCATATGAGTGAATTTTCTGAGTGTATGCTACTATTCAGCCCTGTCATGTTAACGTAAGTGAATATAAGGCAGACTTCTGCATGTGAGGTTTACTGCAGAGGGTCTCAGCCTTTAGTAGGCCAGGAACTCGCATTCAAAATTTTGAAATAGTAATATATGTGGGGCTTTTTTGTTGTTGTTGTTGTTTTCAGTAATACAGAAAATAATGTGCTCTAGTAGTGGGCTGATTGCTATAATTTGAAGTTAGTTTTGAACATAAATGATATTTTGCAACAGGGACAATTGTAATGTGATATGAAAGTATCAGTCATTTCTGTGATTTGTTACCTACATTCATAATGGAAATAAATGTTAAAGAAAATAAAAATTTAATTTTTTTCTATCCAAATTCAAAGACCGCTGAATTTTATACACAAATCCTTTGGTTAAAGAATCCTAGATAAATTGTGAAGATTCTGATGGATCTCTGAAGACAATTCTTCATTAGAAGACGACCCTCATAGCAAACACCAGTTTTCATATTTTTATCTAACTTAATATCAGCAATTAAAGAGAGATGTATTCTTATATTTCTTTTAGGTAGGTTATCTTTATCTACTTTTTATACTATTTCATCAAAAACACTATTTTGGGTTCTCCTAAAACTTTTCCATTCCTTAAGTTCTGTTTTTAATTACGTACATTATCAGTAGAGTTTTCTCTTTCTCTCTTCCTTTCTTCCTGTTTCTTGCATCATTTTCAGTCTAAGAAAGAAGTTGTTTTTCTTTTTTTTCCTCTTTTTCTTTTGCAAGAGAAAAATGTGCGATATAGTTGATCTATAGATCTCTAGGGTGTACATCCAATAAAAGATTTTGATCCATAATTCATTTGTCAAACATAAGCATGATTTCCAGTGATCATTTTTGCATAATCATATTGTTCATTGGCTATAACTTAAAGGTAACATTCATTTATAAAAGTACATATTATATAGATCACAGTACTCAACTCTTTTGCCAAAATTTGGAAATACTTTTTAAATTAGAAATTCCACAGTGACTCAAATACATTAAATTTGTCAGAAATCATATCCTTTCTAAGGTGTATTTACTTTCCCTGTCTTCTAGAAGTAACAATATGAATGGAAAGAGGCGGCATGCATGAGGTCCAAAGAAATATAGAAGTACAACGATTATAGAAATTGCATAGATGGATACTATTGTAGGTTGAAGAAAGAGTGAGATTACTTGGGAAAAGGTTTTCAGAAGACATACAATTTGTATTGCTGTTTAAAGGAATAGAAGGATATAAGATGTCAGGAAGGATGAAAAAATCTGTTTCAAGTGATGTGGGGCTCGGAGGGAAGGTAGAAGACTGAGAAATATGCTCAGCGAACCCACAAGTTTGGCTGGTACTGAAGGTGTTTTAGAGTTAGAAAAATAGCAGATATTGGAAAAGATAGATAAGATAAGAAATAGCAGAAGTCCAATAAAAAGAAATGCAATAAAAAGTTCCTGTTTGATACTAGAAAAATTTCTATTTGACTCAATGACACAAAAGATAAGAAAGTGCTTAGAGGTGTTTAAATAGCAAACGTATTAAAGTAAAAGAAAAATTAGAATTATTAAGCTAAGTGTATATTAAGATAAATAATATTTGGTGGCTCTTGATCATTTAATATAATAAGAAGTATTGTCATGTAAATATTCCATATTCAAATGAAGATAACACCAAAATTAGATATTGATATGTTTGTTTAATATATTTTTATAATATTCAAAGCTGATTCATCTTTAGGAACAAAATGTACTCTAATGGCTTTTTATCTGTTTAGAATTTTTAGCCATTTGTCAATTTTGCTTTATTTCTTTAGAGTTGGCTATTCTTGATCTTAAGCTTTTTTCATCTACCAAATGTTCTTTGTGGACAAGTAAATTGGTCTCTTCTTGGAAAATGTAAACTTAGTCTAAAAGTCTCTATTTTGTCTAAAAGCTATGTAATTTATATTGCACATTTTTATAAAATATATAAACATCAATTTCTATAGCTATTGCATAATTTTCTTCTAATGGCATTAGTTCCATAATTAACAAGCAAATAGCGAAAAGAGAAAGACACATTGCATTGGGGGATCTGTTAAGGCCTTACTAGGTGTATATTTGAATTTGATGCTTTCTTTTGTGTTTTGTAATTGATACAAATTCAATTTAGAAATCTTTAATATACAATGGATGTATTACAAAAGAATTTACTTGTTTCATTGTAGCACAAAATATTTTCATTAAAGTCACTCTCCTTTGTCAGATGCATGAAGTGATTGGTTTAAAAACATCAGAAAACCTCACCTAATTATGCAAATGTAGTCAATGGACTTTGAAAGCTCCAAAGAGACTCATTTTACTTTATTGAGTAAATAGGTATTTATTCATGATGGAGTTATCCAAGACTCTTGGGTGAAAATTTATTTTAGAAACCACTCCCCTCCAAAAATATTAAATGCACTTCCAGAATTGTAATACAATTATAATCTTAAAATGCAGGTTAGTGTTAAAACAAGAGATGTTAGATTATTCAGTGTTTGAATACTGAGAAGAGACAATTTAAAGTTAATATGGAATTTTACTTTTTCCTAAGAATAATCCTTTAAATAGACTAGTAAGTAAAGAATTATTGCCACTTCTTTCCAAATTTTTTCTTCCACCATAATCCTTCATGAAAGTAAAATAAACAAACAAACAACAAACAAACAAAACACAAAATGCATTTGAAAAGCAACAATACCTGAAGGGATAATGCATTTTTATTAATGAAAAATCATTAAAACTATAACCATCCTGTTTATAAAGGTACTCCTTAAAGCAAGTGGAAAAACAGAAAGAGGCAAAATGCGCTGCTTAGTCATACAAATTGGATTTTATTTGACTCTTAAAAGAGTTCTTTTGTTGAATTTATACAATCATATTTAAATAACTAACTCCCAAGTACTCAGAGTGAGGGTCAAGTAATATGTTTCTAATTTCAGGGGTAGTTCCCTTCAGATGTATCTCAAATTCTCTAACACTGTATAGTTCTGTAAGAAACTTGGTTAAGAGTACTATTCCACTTAAATATGGAGCCAACTTTTATGTCTATAAAGCTCTTTTTGAATGCAATTGGACCTGTGTGAGGGTAACGGATAAATGGGATATGGGAAAAAATGATAATCTGACCCTCTGCTTTTCCATCAAAAAATAAAAATGCAGCATTTCTGTGCCTTGTGAAAATGATGTTGCTATGGAGACTGCCTTTATGAATCCCGATGAAATTGATGTTAGCAACGTTCTTCTCTGATTTTGACTTCCCATGAGTTAAGGCTGCTCCTCTCTTCTCTAAACCTTTTTATTCTTTGTTGAATATGCATCTCTAAGGTAGCAGCAAGGCGTGTAAAGCTGTAGGACAGCTGTTTTTTTTTCCATAACAAAGCAGAAAACATGGAGATAAGACATTGGCATTTTTCAAGGAAAAGGATGCATTTACACATTGTATGGAGGACATGTGTAAAAATAGCTTTTTGTACTTGCTCTGTATGTGGGTAAAAAAGAGAAAAAGCATAAAAAGTTTACAAATTATTTTTCTGGATTTTTGACACCTTTTTATGTGAAAATACTGCATAAATAATATTTAAACTTGATCTCTGTTGATTTACAAGAAATAAAGCATACACTGAATTCAATTTTTTTCAATACCACTTTCCCCTTTAAATTTTACAATAACAGATGTCCTGTTATTTGCTTCCATAAACAAACACAAACTCAACTTTCTAAATGTTACTGCAACCCAGGTTTCATTATTTAGGAAGATGAGACCAAAACTCAAAGCTGAACCTACCTAAACCAAACCAAAATGAAAACCCGTTTCTTACTGTGCAGACACTAATGATCAAGCAGAGGAAGATCACGATTATTTTCCTTGATTAGGAGTTTAAGAGAGTGTCTTAATTTAATTTATTCAGTATTAACTTTTTAAATATATTGTCCCTTTTAAAGATGGCAATTTGATTAATGTAAGAATATCAGTTTGAGCATTTTCTCCTCTGAGTTCTCAGAGTATCTTGTATACTTCTTATAATGCGGGCCCATTATGGTAACAGTTTGATTCCTTTTCTGTGTCTTTTCCAAACTGTGAGATGGTAGGTGCTGGATATATGTTCTCGTTGTCCTTCTGTCCCCAGCACTCTTCACAGTGCTTGGAAAATGGTGGTGGCAGGTCCCTTTATTGAACAAACGCTGATCAAGTCCCTGCCAAATTCTTGGTGAATTCTCCCCATCTCTTTTTATTTTATTTTTAAAATGTTTTAATAATTGTTTTATTTCTCAGTTACAGTTGATGTATGACATTATATTGGGTTCAGGTGTACAATATAATGATTAGACATTTATATAACTTACGAAGTGGTCACCCCGATAAATCTAGTACCCATCTGACACCATACATAGTTAATATAACATTGTTGACTATTTTCTTTATGCTGTACTTCCCATCTCTTTTTTGAAAAGTCCCTTTAAAATGTTTGGTTCGGTTGAACGTGTTCTATTCCTTGTGTGCTCAGGTTCTTTCCTTATTCATAGAATGGATTTAAATGCCAAGTGAGACCACATATAATTTCCTATAAGATGTCAGGGGTTGGGTAGGTATTAGGAGAACAACTAACTTAAGTTTTCCTTCAATAAGAAATTTAAAAGTAATTTAAAAAATATCAAAAACAGCACAAAACTATGTTGAGAGTACAAGAAATTTCCTTTATTCTTTTAATATGGCTGGATATATGCTCTGGGAGATACAGATTAAAAGACAGCCAAGTATTCTTTATCTTCAGGTAAACTAAAATGATTTTAGAACATCTTAATGAAGAAGTGGGAGAGGATATGAATTGTTTTAGAGTGGAGCTTCATTAAATACATGGCTGTTGATTTCTTGAAATTCCTCTTCCTCAGGATTTATAAGAGGACTTCTCTTCTAGGTTTTTCTTCATCCATTTTCGTGGTCTGTATCTTCCCATCTTAGACCTTCCCCAGAGTTCTGCTCAAAACAATTTCCCTTCTAACTCTGAACTCTTTATAAGTACTACATCATTTTTTCTGTTTTTGCCTTTTTTTTTTTTACTGCACATATGCTAATACCTTCAAAATCTGTCATTGTGATTCTCCCAAGGCTCCTAAAACTTCACTAATCATCTTCTCTGCAGAAATTCCTCTCTCTCTCTGTCTTTTCTCTGCCCTCCAGATCTCTGCTTCAAAAATTTCCATCCACCCAGCCACCCAAGCATGAAATCGAAGCCTTGGCCTCCCCCTTAACCCACTCAATCAAGTCCTCTCATTTCATTTCCTAAATATTTCTAGAATCTTGTTCTTACTCACCATCTCTTTGAGACTCTCATTGTCTCTCTTACCTTAACTTTTACAATAACTACTTAATTGGTCTCCCATTTTCCAGGCTTGACCTTTCGGAATTCCATCAACTAACCAGAAAAAGCCATCCAAAATAAATCTGACCTTAAAGAAAAAAAAAAAAATGTATCTAAGGATTCTCGTTATCAGGCCCTATCATATAATGTCCCTATGACCGGGCCCTTGCCAATATCAAGAGCTTCATTTCCTGAATCTGTGCCTGACATTTCACTCCTTGCACTTGTTATCCAACTAAAGAGTTTATAGTTCTCAAATATATATGCTCAGCCTGTTCTCTCTGCCTGGAGTATTATTCTTAGTTTTAAAAACCTCTAAAATGTTCTTATATCCTTCAATACTCAACTAAGGTGTTACTTTCCTTCTAAAATTTTCCATCTATCACTTTGTTGGATTAAATTTCCCTGCCCTTGATAATTCTTTTATTTATTATATTATAATTATATTTACTTCTATGTTTCCTACTAAACATTGAATTACTTGAGGGTACAAACTATTTCTTACTCACTTATCAGAGTGCTTAATACATAGCAGGAGTTAAATGTTATTAAACCAAACTCGGTTTAAAGAAGGAAAAAACATTTGGTTAATATTTATCATTGTATGTTCGTGTTATGTGCATCTCTAACAACAACAAAAAGAAGGCTTCTATTTTGGAGGACATATAATACTTCTTGCAGCTCTCCTAGATGCTACACATAAAATGTTTGTTAAATTTCTATTTCACCACACACCTGGGAAAAGTCGTCATCTTTGCTACCATTTTAGAGCTGAGGGGGGGTGAAAGTATAATAGCATATATCTAGTAAGGGTGTGGCTTTTAAATTTATGCAGTGATAAATTCTCACGCTTATGGTCTCAAATGGGGTAAGAGAATCTTGTGATTTAAACTAAGGTAGACAGACACGCATCTTCCAGGAGGTGTGTGTGTGTGTGTGTGTGTGTGTGTGTGTGTGTGTTGTTAATGGTGGTAGTTCCCTCTTAATTTCTTTATCTAACAGAGTTTGAAAATTAAAATGTGTTGCCCCTTCTCCCAGAGTGAGCTTTCTGAAGTATTGCTAGAATGTATAGAAATGTAGTCAGTAGGGATTATGCAAAACCCCAAGCTAAATTGGCATGTGCGTCTGTGGTCATTTAAACAATTTCTCTATAACTAATTATTCTCCCATGGAAGTTTGTTGTAATGACCTTCGGTTAACGATCTTCTATGCTTGTTAAAGCCCCAGGCTAAAAAAATCTCTGATGATTTTGGAACCTGGAAAACTTTAGAAAGAAGACACTGTGCCAATTATCCTGCTCCTTCTGTCATAAATGTTTAACTTTTTATTGTCTCTCTATAGGATCATGTATGATAGAAAAAGAATAATCATTATTTTATAAGCTACACTTTAAAAAAGTGTATGTTTATATTGAAAAATAATCATGGGCTTGCCTATTGAAAATGATAGACTTTTTATATACTGCATTTTTCTTATCAATTTTGTATTTATATTTTATGCAGTTGTGCTACTGCATATAAAATGATGCAGAAATCATTATAGAAGCAAATGGAATGCTAATGACATGGAAGTAATTCAGATCATCTTTTAAAATTTTATTAGTAAACATTCAACTGA
The DNA here is from genome assembly GCF_036562045.2 of Rhinolophus sinicus. Classification (NCBI taxonomy): domain Eukaryota; kingdom Metazoa; phylum Chordata; class Mammalia; order Chiroptera; family Rhinolophidae; genus Rhinolophus; species Rhinolophus sinicus. The sequence goes on along the minus strand of NC_133751.1, from coordinate 15,276,349 downwards.
ATACCAAATTTTGACAATGCTCTACATTCGGGGACTATGATTTTTAAGACTTCAAAATAAAATTGAATAGTAGCCTCTTTGTTTTGCCGATGGTTTCTTTTGCTGTGCAGAGCTTTTTAGTTGATATAGTCCCATTCGTTTATTTTAGCTTTTACTTCCCTTGCCTTTGAGGTCAAATTCATAAAATCTCTTTGAACCCAAGGTCCATAAGTTTGTACCTATATTTCCTTCTATGTAGTTTATTGTTTCAGGTTTTATGTTTAGGTCTTTGATCCATTTTGAGTTAATTTTGGTACAATGGTGACAGATAGCAGTCTAGTTTCATTATTTTGCACGTGGCTTTCCAATTCTCCCAGCACCATTTATTGAAGAGGCTGTCTTTTCTCCATTATTGTTGGCTTCTCTGTCGAAAACTATTGAGGATAAAGGGGATCAAATATACGGTGATGAAAAGAGAACTGACTCTGGGTGGTGAACACACAATGTGATATATAGATTTTGTATTACAGAATTGTACTCCTGAAATCTACGTAACTTTACTAACAATTGTCACCCCAATAAATTTTAATTAAAAAAAAAAAAGAAATAAAGTAGAATGCATATTATGTGAAAATTTCCTTTCTGTCTCAGTCTTAGAGGTAAGTTGCCAGTTCAATAAATTTGGTTCTTGGCTGCTCATGTAGTCATACTGTTCTGAAGTGCTGAGATACAATCAAAAGCTTTATCTAACCAAAAAAACTAACCTTGCAATGATGCTTATTAACTATGGGAGAGTGATTACGTTTTGACAGTTATTCATATTGATATGTATAGAGCTAGCTCATGTGTTTTTAAATGCTGTTTTACATTACTTCAGTGTGTGAACATCTCAACTTCTTTCTTTATTCATCTGCTGGTGAAATATGCAGTTTATTTTGTTTTTTTGCCTTCTAAAAACAACAATGCAATGAACCATCTCATAATCTGGTATGTGTTTCCTTACGCATAGGGTCACAGTTGCTCTAGGTCATACGCCTTGAAGAAGAATTGCTAGATGATAAAGTAGGCCATAGATACATTCAATATTATGAGATATTGCCAAATTGCTTCCGAGGTTGCCTAAGGCTTATTTGTTTTCCCATAAAAAAGTGTACGAGAGTTCCAGTTGCTCCACAGTCTTGCCCAACTATGATGGCCAGTTTGTTTTTTTTTCTTTTTAATTTTGCTTATTTGACCAGGATAAATATTATCTCAATGTTGCTCAAATTTGTTTGTCTTCAGTTTTATAAAATTAAGCATATTTTGCATACTGTGGCATTATAACATTTTAGATGCGAACTTCGTAAATAATATACAGTTTGGTTTTTAAATTATATTTATCACTGTCTTTTAAAAGTCATTTATATTGTTGTAATTATTCATGTATTTGGATTTATTTCTACCACCTTACTCTGTTTTTTCTATTTACCTTGATTTTCTATGCTTTGTTATTCTCTCACTAATCTTCCATTGTATTAGTGAAATTTCTTTACCGCTTTCTTTTCCTATTTTTATAGTGTGTATATATTAGTGTTACAGCTAATATATACAATGAGAAAATAACAATACCAGATAGTTTACCAGGCAATTTTTTTCTTAGCATTAAAGAAAAGATCTTTCTAAATCTGTTTAAACTATTCCAGAGCATAGAGGAAGAAGAAAATCTTTCCAGATTATTCATGTAATCAGCATGACCTTGACTTCTTTTTCCTAGAATCTGTATTTATTATAGCCATCTTACCTACTTCTTATACACACTCATTTGAGAACTACTTCCATAAACTAAAGATTGATAAATATGATGACACAAAATTTATTTTATGGCAAAACCTGGCAAAATATCATTTGACTCTAAATGCACACAACAAAAATAAGCAGATTATTTGTATCTAATTTGATAGAGAAATGGTAAAATTGATTAAATCACAAGGAACTCATAGAAATCAACATGAAAAAGACCGACAACTCCATAAATTCTGGCAGAGTGTGAAAAAAGCAGTTCAAAAAAAAAAGAGAAGTAATGACCTACTGACATATTGGCAAAGCTGTTCAAATTCAGTCATGAATTTTAAAATGGAAATTTAAAAAGAATATTCCATTTTTTACCTATTAGAGTGGAGACATTAAAGTCATTTGTATCACCTACTCTTGTGAAGGAAGAAGGTGGGAAATGGTCATAAATGGGTGGTGAGTTTTTAAAGGACAATTTAAGGTAATATTTTTCAAAATAAATATGAGCAGAGCACTTGATTCAATTATTTGACTTGTAGAAAATTAGATACATTTACACATGTGCATATAAGATATAGATACACAAATATTCAATCCAATATTATATAAAAGTATTAAAATGGAAGTAGCCTAAATGGCCATTAATAGGAACCAATTAAATATATTACGGTAAAGCCTATGAATGAAAGAAAAACAATCATAAAAGGAATAAGATAAGTCATAAATGACTTTGAAAATAATCAGCCAAAAATTATATGGGAAAAAGGCAAGTCCCCAGACATAAATCTACTTTTTTATGTCTATAACGTGCAGGTGTGTTTTTTGTTTTTTGTTTTATGGGAGGAAGAATACGTACCTAAATGTTAACAGCAGCTACCACTTAGAAATGGGGCGAGGGATGTAGGAAAATCAGTCACTTTCTCATGTTTTTTAATACAGCTCTATGGTTTGATTTTTTTATGGCCAGAATTATTACCTTTTTAATCACAAGTTTTAAGAATATGTAGGATGAAGGCAAAACAAAGGTGTTTGTGTAATCTGGGGTCAGTTGTGTATCTGTTCTAGGAGACAAGATGGAGTCTAATGGGCAATAGGGAAAGGTCTGAAGGCTTTGGAGCAAGAAAGTTGCGTGCTCGATGATGTTGTGTTGGTGTGCTCTAGATGGAATATTTGTGTCCCTCCAAAATTCGTATGTTGAAACCTAACCCCGAGTGTGATGGTATGTTGGCGCTATGACCTGTGGGAGGTGATTAGGTCATGAGAGCAGCACACTAAGGGTAGGCTTAGTACCTGACCCTGGATTGCACCCTCACCCTTCAGCTATGTGAGATCACAGTGAAAGGATGGCCATCTGTGAACCAGGAAGCAGGGGCCCAGCAGACACCTTGATCTTGGACTCCCAATCTCCAGAACTGTGAGAAATCATTATCTGTTGTTTATAAGTCACATCGTCTATTTTATTATCTCAGCCCAAATGGACTAAGACATAGTGGTTAGCGGGGTTAATACCACAGCCCTAGCAGCATTAGGGTTGTGGGGACCAGCTAGGAAGTTTTAAAAATAATCCAGGGGAGATGAAAACTGTACCTGAACTAGGTGACAACTTTGGGGATGAACAGAAAGAAATGAATACTGGAAGATGTTGAACGTATGATTATAGGAAATAAGAATTGACTGAACTTTGGGGGTAACAGAGGAAAGTTAAGTCAGTGGGGACTGTACCTTACACGTAGACACTTTCGAAGTACAACTAGCAAGGCTGAACGAAGGTCAGAATAAAGTTCATTAAATATGTATAGTCTTATGATGTTAGATCTTTTAGACAGCTTTCATCTACATATTTTTCTTTGAACATAAAACTCAATAGCCATGACTCATATTTCTTCTTTTCATAATTTATTTTCTCTTTATATCTACTTTCAGAAGATACGTATCTTGCAAGACTTGTTACAACAGCAATAACAGCGTGGGTAAAACTTTTAATATCATAAAATGAGAGCAAGGAATAAGAAACATTTTTTTATGTATCTTGAGGTTGATAGGGTTGAAATGATTACCTTACTCTTTTTTTTTTTTTGACATGAAGTTACTATATAAATGGATCTGTTAGAATATCAAGAATAAGATAATAACAAGATAAAACAGAAGTTCTTTTTCCTTCTAAACCTATTAAGCATTCAGTTCATAGAAAGCCACTGGAGCAGTTAAATTAACAATTCTTATCTTGTGATTTTAGTCTAGCCCAAAGAAATCAGCTTTATTTTGGATGGGTGCAGCCAACAGAAAAGCTAGTTTTGTTCATATTTGGTAATTTCCCTGTAGTGTGTTTTAACAAAGATGACAAGATAAAGGAGTTGCTTTTAGAAAAACAAAGGGGAAAGTATTTTATCATAAAATGGATCCAGAATCATCCCTTGAGTTCTACACACACACACACACACACACACACACACACACCTGAAAATAAAGAAGAAATTTGTCTAATAAGAAAATAAGGATATAGACATAATTAAGCCAGTTAAGGTTCAAGTAAGAACACAGGAAAATACGTAATATATATTGCTTTACAATATTAGAGGGATGTTATGGATTTGTAAAACAATGAAGGGAATAAAATTAAGTCATGGTATTTAGACAATTTCTATTTTTTTAACTGAGCTAAAATTTACATATTATAAAATGCACACCTATTAGGAATTAAATTCATTGAGTTTTGACAAATCAACAAACCCATGTAAATATTAGGTTGGTGCAAAAGTAATTGCAGTTTAAAAGGTTAAAAATAATTGCAAAAACCTCAATTACTTTTGCACCAACATAGTAACATGACACAAAACATTAGCATCATCCCCCAAATTTCTCATGCTCTCATTCTCTTATTTCCCCATACACAATCATTTTTCTGATTTTTGTCACCATTGGTTAGTATTGCCTGCTCTTGAACCTCATAAAAATGGATATTCTTATAAAAATGTATTTTTGGTGTGTACCTTTTTATAAGATAAAGTTTTTCCATTCATTGATGTTGCTGCATATATCAATATTCATGTTTTTTGTTTCAATGAGCATTATTTTACTGGATGTATATGACACCATCTTTTGTATCCATCCTCTTTTTTTTTTTTTTTTTCATATCCATTCTCTTTTGATGGGCATTTTAGGTTGTTAGGGGCTCTTATGAATAAATGTTATATTCTGGTGTAAATCTTTTTGTGGGCATACAGTAATATAATTTTATATGAGCAGTTCTGTGCGTCTGTAATCTGAAGGAAGAAGAGAGGAAGCCGGAAGTGTGGGCAGTTGGGACATCTAGCACTACACCCAGGAACATTGGTACTTTCCACTCAAGCTCTGTTTTCCCCCATCTGGTGAAATCAAAGGTGATCCTTGTTACCAGCCAAGGTCCTATTGCACCAGGAGGCAGTCCTGCTGCCATTCACTCTGATTGCCATGGTCACACTTGTCCTTCCCATGCCGTTCCTTTCCAGTTGCTTTGACCCACCAGGTGGAAGTGGTCGTGGAGGCATTCTCATCCACTGAACTCAGCCATCTTCATCCCTAGTCCTTTCTCCTCCATGTTTTAGGAGTTGCTGCATTTCTGCCAGAATTTCTTCTAGGCATTTTCTCACTCCCTTGCTTTTTGGGGAAAGGGCTTTATGAGTTGGCTCTTAGGCATATCTTTCATTCTAGCCCCAGTGGGCTGATTTCTGTTAGAAATAACACTAATTTCATAGCATGTCATTGGTACACTTCTGCCATCTCTGATGCTGAGACTGACTTTTCCTTAAATTTACATTCTTTTAGCCCTTTCATTTAGGTTCTGGAAGGAAAAGAGTTGAATGCCAGTATCCTAGTCATCGTTTTACCCAGATGTACACTTTATTCAGTTTCTTCCTTTAATATTTCTTTGGAAGTTTAGAACTTAAGCATTCATATTTCCAAAGTAACAAAGAATAAAGGCCAAAGAGCCAAGACATTGGTTAGACTTTGTGTCTTTGAAATTATGGAGTTACAGCCTTGCTCCAAATGCCACTATGTTACAGATTCTGACTCTGGTTGAATCTGAACAATACATCTGAAAAGGGGTTACACAGTCCCTTCCTTTGCTATGTCATGCTTTGTGTGTGGCATTTGATGTTATTTTATGCTGTTAGGCTTTGAAAAGATGACATGAATTTCAAAGAGAACATATCTAAAAAGCTTCAGCTTAAAAATTTTACTTTGTTAGGTATAATATGTCAGAGAATGATGAGTCATAACTTTTATTTAGAGAACTAGAAAATTGGCAAAGTTACATAATGGGAAAAAAATCTGTAAAATCAAGTGGCTCATTTTCATTAGTAGTGTTATCTGTGTTTTCTAACATCGACCTTAGGATTCAATGAGGTTAAGTTAATATTAGTAATCTTGACTTCTTCCCAACTCGAAACAACGAAGGAATCCTTACAACCCTCTTTGTTCCTCCTGCCTCACCCACGTATTTCTGAGAGACTCTAGAGTTAACTTCATAAGAGACTTTCAATCATTTTTCTTTTTCATGTTAACCCACGTGGGCCTCATATTCCATTTCTCTCAGCCTCTATAAAAATTGGATGTGTCTCCTACAGTCTATCAAAATGCACAAGGAGCTTCAGCCTTAACCCAAGGGCTCATTGTTGAGTCTCTTCCAGGGCCTGCTGTTGTCTTTAATGGCGAGTGAAGCTGGGGCCTCCCCTCCAAGGTCAAAACGATGTCTAAAAACAGCAGTATCCAGCTTTGACCAGTGCCACCACCTTTGGACGCTACTGCAAACAATGGGCTGTCAGCCATACTTGTCACGCTGCTGTTTCCTCTGTCCTGATCGAATAGTGTTGTAAGGTGCCAGTGCCTCTGTTCTAAAGCAGGAGACATTTCTTCTCACCAAAGTCATAGAGTCGTGGTGCTCCAGAGAAAGGGCACCTTTGTTCCCATTACACTGTGTGTTTGTGTTTGAGTGTTTATTCAGTGTTTGCTTCCATCTCATTTCTCTTTGAGCTCAGCTAGTCATCTGACAAGTGGGAGGCAGTGGGCCAGAAGAAAATGTGAAGCTGAATTATCTTTGATATTTGTGTGAATGGTCTCTCTAGATTGTTATATTCAGAGAGACTCCTCTGGCCCTCTGATGGCCTCACTCATCAGCATTCTAAGCAGACTAAGGTAGAGTTAAATTCCGGAAGAAACCACAGTTTAGATTAGAGCTGTTAATCACCCCTATCCTATTACATAGATACTGTTTCTAAAATTAAGACTGTTACTTCTTTCAGAGTTTCAGGGGGCAAAAATTATTTTCAAGCCATTGAAATTTAAATAGTTCAATCTCGTGGGCTCCGATTTTATCTCTTATTTCAAATGCTAGAGCTCACTAGTTCAGATAGATCACACCTGCGATATTTGCATAAAGGCACATATTAGGTTGGTGCAAAAGTAATTGCGGTTTGCAAGGTTAAAAAAAACTGCAAAAACCGCAAGTACTTTTGCACCAACCTAATACATTTCATGATAAAGGATCTCATTCTATTTCTATACACACTTAGAGCTAGCCTAGAATAGTTTTTAATATTGATTATATTGTTGACATGTTCTTGCCTTTCAGGGCAGAAAACTGGACAGAGGTGATATTAGTGTTTTTAAACACTTTAAAACTGTAAAATATAACACACAAAGAAAAATTCAAAAAATTCATATGCATCTCAATTATTCACAAATATTTTAATTGAAATATAGAAAAATTTCACAAATCATAGTAAAAACAGTAACCCAAACATGCCTAAAGTCCTGCAACAGAGCACTGCTGGCCTCCTAGGTACCCCTTTCAGACCTGCTCCCATGCATTGCCCAAGCCCTTCCCCAAAGGTTACTACTATTCTGATTTTTAATACCCCAGATTAATTTTGCATGTTGAAAATGTTTTACACTTTTACTGACTTAAGATATATGTTCAGAAAAGTGTACAAATCAAAACCTTTCATAGAATGATGAACTCTGTGGAAAAAGCATCCCATGTGCGCTCTCCTCATGCCTCCTTTCAGAAATTCCTCCCCCAACCAGGGAATACCAACTATCCTTACTTCTGACACTTGTTTGTACATGGAATCATACTCTAAGTTATATTTTGTATTTGGCTTCTTGTACTCAATATCGTGTTCGTGAGATTCATCCTTGTTGATGAATGTTGTGGTCAATCCATTTATTTTTTCATTGCTGAATGCTACTCCATTCTATGAATATACCACAGTTTATAGACATTTAGTATGACGAACATTTGCATTGTTTCTGGTTTGGTCTCTTGCAAATAGTGCTGCACCAAATATTTAGGAATGGGAATAGGAGCCTCAGCAGTGCTGCAATGAACACTCTCACACAGGTTGTTGGTGTGCATGAATTCAGAATCCTGCAGTTATATGCTGAGTTGGGTATTTGCTGGGGCATAAGGTATGCATTTGTTGAGCTTTAGTAGCTACTGCCAGTTTTCCAAAGTGGCTATATGAATTTTCATTTCCATCGGCAAGGTATGATTGATTGCTATTTCTCCTCATCTTAGCCAACACTTGGTACTGCTAGTCTTTTTAATTTCCTTGGTTTTGTGAGGACAGCAAACTTTTATGAAGCCTCTTCTCAAGTCTTTTGCTCATTTATTTTTTATTGTCTCCTCAATTTTTCTCCTATTGAGTTTTAAAGTTTAAAAATGTGCTCTAGATACAAGGCTTTTGTTGGTGTAAATATTAGAAATATCTTTTTGTTGTGTGATTTGTATTTTTACTATATTAATAATGTCTTTTGGTTAACATATGTTCTTCATTTTACTGTAGTCCTTTTTTTTTTCCCCAAAATTTTTGAATGGTTAGTGTGAACTTGATAAGAAAACTTTGTCAGCCAGAAACTTTGTTGTTTTCCCTTTTATACTTAGATCTTTAATCATAACTTCCATATATAGTTGACCTTTTTTTGAATGTGTCCCATATATCTTTTATGCTTTTTTTGGTATGTTTTCCTTTCCTTTTCTCTCTGTATAGATATTTTTTCCCTTGAACTTTCTAGTTTATATATATCAGCAACATGTAATCTGTTAAATTTTTTTCCATTGAGTTACTAATTTCAGTCATTGTATTTTTTATTTCTATAATTTCCTGGTTTAGTTTACAGTTTTCTGAAATTCTACATAATGTCTTTTGATTTCATGATAATTTTTGTTAGATCTAGAATTTTGGTTTCAAATGTTATTTTAAATAATGAATTATATATAATAAAATAGCAGTTATTTTAAAATTCATACCTTATAATTGCAATATCTGTATCTCTTATGGTGCTTATTCTATTTTTTTCTTGATTTTCTCAAATATTTTATGTCTTTGTAAGTCTAATTATTTTTGATTGATGCCACATTTAGTGCTTAAAAATAGAAACATAATTGAATCTCTAAATTATTATATTCATCTAGAAAGAATTTAATTTTGCTACTGGCAGGCAGTTAGGCTATTGCTTGATTACTGTAATCCAATCACTCTAATTAGAAATTGAACAAGTTAGAATTTGGGCTTCAGTCCTTATAAGAGAACTGGTCTATTTCTGGTGTACGTACTCCCAGGCTGTAGTCCTTTGGTGTGCCAACTGACAGACTTGGATGTTTACTGAGGTTCCTTTTCCTTGACAAGTCTTAGGGTCTAATTTTGGTACCGCTATTTCTATGAGGCTGCAAACATCTCTGCTCAACTTCTCACTCCCCCAACTACTATTGTCCAAAAGGTAAATGCTCAAGGGGCAAAGGAGCGCTAAATATTAGGCCCATGCTTCTGGACATCCTCTCAGGCCCACAAGTCCTTGTTGGGTTGGTGGCCCTCTACTGTCTTCAAGTATATATGTTTCTCTCTAAAATCTTCTTCAGATTTTCTAGTTGTTCTGAGTAGAATTATTGACCAGAAGCAATCTAGTCTTCCATTGCTTTAAGAGAATGTAAAGTTTTATCTTGTTGTTACATTCAAGGGTCCTTGTGATCACCTAGGAAGCCTGTTAAAAGTTAAACATAAAAGAAATTTGAATGGAAAAAATGTGTAGCAATTGGGTATATTTTAGATGAAAATAATGATAAGCCATCCCTAAATGGCAATTTTATAAATGCTAATAGTCAAGTGCCTTTTATTCACCCTATCTACAAATGTGGTGCAATGAGAAAGAAGATGAGCTCAAACTAATAAAGAAGAGGTTATGGAACAATGTTTTGATGATACATATAATGTAGTTAATATTATGAAGACTGCAATACTACAAAGATTATTAATGGCAACAGTCAAGAAGATAACTTTCTAAATTTTTGTGTATATATGCAGAAGACTATCCATGCGCTATGGAGATTATTCAGAATCAGTTCTGCACATTTCAAAGAAGGTACAAATAATAAATACGCACAATGAAATCATAACTTTTTTTTCCTCAAGAAATCAGATGTCGAGGGTCAATATGAATTGTATCCAATGGCCTAAATTACTACATCTATAGAACATCATAAAAGTTGGAATATATGTATAGACATATATTCCAACTTTTATGATTTATTGATATATATATATATATATTCCAACTTTTATGATTTATTGATATATATATTCCAACTTTTATGATTTATTGATATATATCAATAATGTTTGCATTGTATTTCATATAATGGCTTAAATAGGTGGAGACATACACAATAATTTTCAAAAGCTATCAAAGAAAACTTAAGTACATAAAGGGTGATATCCAAATAATTTGGATCATTAGCTTGTCTAGTATAATGCATTCACCTAGAGAACCGGATATTTGGAATTTTATTAATGAATTCAATAAATATTTTGTAATATAGTGATAAGTATTTGTATATGATGTTGAGGTATTATGGAATATCTGGAAATAAAATTTTATGTTAATTTATTTTATTGTAAACAATCATGCCCAATATCCAGGAGGTGTATTACCATTAAATGTAATACTTTATTTATGACCAAAATATATATACAGATAATTCGGCACTGATTTTCTCCTTGCCTCTGGGAAAAAGATCTAGTTTTTTTCTCAGCTGTCTGTTATCTCTGAGACATTCTATTCAGTGACAATAAAAATCAGTAGGACACACACTGAGCTTGACACATTCAGTAATAATTTTTTCCAATCACAGTCTTGCCAAAATGAAAGGAGCTGATGACATCCAGCACCCTATATTCATCCCTGGCTTTGTAGAAGCTGAGGCTTGCAGATGAGCAGCTGGCGACTGTGTTTTGGTACCACATTCTTCAAACTTATAATGGGAATCTGATTTCCTCACTCAAACACTTGCCTAATAGTTACTCTGCTTTCAGGTCTGGTGCCGTCGTTGACTAGATGACACTTGGTTCCACTGCATTCTTATGCCTGTCCCTTTTGTTCAGGCAAATTCTAATGCTTGCTAGAGTAACGAAGTATTGCTGTGGAGAAAATGGCCAGTGACTCTATAATTCCAGGACCTGCAGCAACTGTAAGGAGGACTGGATAAATTATATCTGGTGGGTTACTTGACACTTGATTTGTACAAAGGATGCCATGGGCTATGGTTAAATAATGTGTTCAACCTGTGGCAGACATGCTCGGAATAAAAACATACTAAGCTGTATTCTCAATAAGGCAGTATAGGAAATAAGACAGAAGTTAAATGGAGTTCTTCTCTTGGCCTTTTAATATATATTTAGTAAAACATGTTAAAGATTTACTTCATGTGATGGAAAGCTTCTTTTTAAAAGGGTTTTAAAGGTTTTAATAAGATAATGTGGGAAGGTTGTATTTGTGTCTAACTACAACAAAGTACATTATTATAATATTTATTTTTTCTTATAAAAGCGAAACATATTTAAGAACAATATTAAAAATCACAAAGAAGAACATAAAAATAGTCTACCATCCCAGAAATAATTTAACAAAGTCTTTCCACATTACTATATATGTGATTTTTATATATATTATTTGTACATACATTATTTTTAATGAGACTCTACTGTATTGGAATGTGCTTTCTTGGTTGTTCATTTAACAATGTATAGTTAGTATTAATGTTAATGAAAACATTCAATAATAGGCATTTTAATAGTTGCTGACAATTAATTAGTTTTACTGATGGATCCTTATTGTATAATCATTCCTTTGGTGACAAGCATTGAAGTATTTTCTTTCTTTTCTACCCACCACCCACCTTCTCTCATTTTTTAAGTTTATTTTTGGTATAAGCCGTGTTACAATGAAAACCTTAATGGCTATCTGTGATTCATACATGATTATCCTCATATGTCAAATAACTAGAAACATAAGTGGTGGATGAAAGGGTATGTGCCTTTGTACAAAAATCAACAGGATGCAATAGGGCACCAGCAAATAACATCTTTATTCTTTTCACTACCATCCCTTTAAACTTCTGTTGTGAATTAGCTTTTTTGTTCTACAACTGGATGACATCTTAGGCAGGCTTCATAGCTTTTCATGATCCTCTTAATTAATAATCAGATCTTTTTTTTTGACATTAAAAAGAATTGTCTAAAAACTAGAAAAATGTTATGGTCTAATGTGATAAAGTGTTTCTTCAGGAGGTAATTGCCATTCTTGATAAATTCTCTAGCAATTATCTAATAGAAATTAGTAAACCTAAGAACCTCTGCTAAAATTTTAACTATACTCAACCTTTGGAAGAGCCTAATGTCACTTAACCGATCTCACAAAGAGTCTATAAGGTTTTAATCAGCCATTGCATTATGTTTTAACCAATCTAATGACTATTATGCAGCCATTTTCCTCCATAAAATATTCCTCCCAGAGGAGTGATATGAATTGTCATGTACGTAAACTTCTTCCTTAGTGACAAATTTCAAAATAAAGCTCCAAAATGAGTTTATAATCAATTTGTCTGACATTATTATTTAACAGACATTAGAACGTCCTAACTACAAGTTTGAGTGGGGTTTATTCCACGTAGATAACTACAGATTTTTTTAAAAAATCAATCAATATAATATGCTACATTATTGAATAAAAAAGTAAACATCATATGATCATATTGATAGATACAGAAAAAACATTTGATTAAGTCCAACACTTATTTGTGAATCAAACAAACAGAATAACAAAGAAAAAAATTTTTCAAATTAGGAATAGAAAGGAATTTTCTTAATCTGACAAAGAATATCAGTAAATAACCTATAGGAAAAAAATCATATGCTGTGGTCAAATATTGAAAATATCCCCTCAAGATTAGGAACATGACACATTTTCCATTCGATATTTTAATTCAGTCCCTAGTCAATAAGAAATAAAAGTATAAGGATAGTTAAGGGGGAAATAAAGATTTCATTATTTGTACAACAAGATGATTATGTACATAGAAATTCCAAAACAATTTAAAAACTATTACATTAATAGTGAATTGAAGAATGTTACCATGTTGATGATTGTAAACAAAAAACAACTGTATGTTTATGTACCAATAACAAATGAATAGAAAAAATTTACAAGAAAGATATTACTTATAATAACATCAAACATATCTGATACACAAGAATAAATCTAAATAACGATATGCAAAATCTCTTTACTAAAATCCAAGAACCAATTGACTGAAGTTATATGAGGCCTATATAAATGGAAAGATATTTCATGAGGTTTTGGAAGCCTCATCATGGTAAAGATTTAAATTATTCTTATGCTAATTTAAGATCCAATAAGATTGCAATAAAAGTAGCATCAGGATTTATGTATGTACATGTATATAGAAAATTCATATGTTGAAATACTAACCTCTAGTATCTCACAATGTGACCTTATTTGGAAAAATATTTATTACATAGGTAATTAGTTAAGATGAGTTCATATTGAAGTCAGAGTGGGCCTGCAATTCAATACAACTGATACCCTTATAAAAAGGAGAAATTCGTAGACACACAAGAAGAATGCCATGTGAAGATGATGGTAGAAATTGAGGTGATACATCTATAAGCCAAGGAATGCCAGATTGCCAGCAGACCACCAGAAGCCCAGAGAGAGGAATAGAACAGATTTGTCTTTACATCCCTCAGAAGGAACCATCTCTGCAGACACTTTGACCTTGGACTTTTAGCCTCCAGAATTTATTGTGAGATGAGACAATAGATTTCTATTGTTTGAGTACAGTTTGTGGTACTTTGTTAAGGCAGCTTCAGGAATTTAATATACATGCAAAAACCCTCCCAAAAAACAAAACCGAAAAAACCCAAAATAAAAATATAATTTGAAAAAGTGGTCAGAAACAAATAGGTTCATTCACAGAGCATGCTAACATGATGTGTATAGCACAAGTGAACAAAAATGTATGCTATAGGAGATATTGAGAAAAAGGCTGAAGTTGACACAAAGGGGGAAAAACACCCCTTATTTAAAGAAAATAGATGTCATGATACTATATATAAGGATCCCTAAATATTCTACCAAAAATCTATTAGAACTGATAAATAAATTCAGTAAAGCAACAGGATACAAAATTAATATTCAGAAATTGGTTGCATTTTTACATACCAATAATGAAATATTAGAAAGAGAAATTAAGTAAACATACCCATTTATAGCTGCATAAAAAATAATAAAGTACCCATGAATAAATTTAACCAAAAGGGTTAAATTTTAAAAATTTAAAAACTATAAGACATTGAAGAAAGTAATTGAAGAAGATACAAATAAATGGAAGCATATACTGTGCTCATGGATAGAAAGAATTAACATTGTTAAAATGTCCATACTGCCCAAAACAATCTGTAGATTCAATGCAATCCCTATCAAAATACCAGTGTGTTTTTTTTTTTTTTTTCATTTTTAACAGAACTAGAACAAACAATCCTAAAATTTATATGGAACCAAAAAAGACCCCACATAGCTGAAGCAATCTTGAGAAAAAAGAACAAAGCTGGAGGTCTCACACTACCTGATATCAAACTATGCTACAGAGCTATAATAATCAAAACAGCATGGTACTGGCATAAAAACCAACACATAGATCAATGAAACCAAATTAGAGAGCTCAGAAATAAACCCACATCTGTATCATCATTTAATCTATGACAAAGAAGGCAAGAATATACAATGGAGTAAAGACAGTCTAATCAATAAATGGTGTTGGGAAAACTGGATGGATACATGCCCCCCCCCCAAAAAAAAAAAAAAAAAAGAAAGAAAGAAAGAAACTAGACCACATTCTTACACCATATACAATAATAAACCCCAAGTGAATTAAAGACATAAATGTAAGACTTGAAACCGTAAAACTCCTACAAGAAAATATAGGCATTAAACCCTCTGACATTGCTCTTAGTAATGTTTTTTTTTTTTTTTTTTTTTTTCTGATATATCTCCTTGGGCAAGAGAAACAAAAGAAAAAATAAACAAATGGAACTACGTCAAATTAAAAAGGTTTAGCATAGCAAAGGAAATCATCAGCAAAATGGAAAGACCCTATTGAATGGGAGAAGATATTCATGAATGATACATCCAATAAGGGGTTAATATCCAAAATTTATAAAGAACACATACAACTAAACCCCAAAAGAACAAACAATTCAATTTAAAAATGGGCAGATGACCTGAATAGACATTTCTCCAAAGAGGACATACAGATGGACAATAGACATGAAAAGATGCTCAATGTCACTAATCGTCAGAGAAATGCAAAGTAAAACCACAAGGAGATATCACCTCACACCTGTTAGAATGGCCATCATCAATAAATCAAGAAACAAGTGCTGGCAAAGGTTGTGGAGAAAAGGGAACCCTTGTGCACTGTTGGTGGGATTGCAAATTGGTGCAGCCACTATGGAAACAGTATGGAGGTTCCTCAAAAATTAAAAATAGAACTACCTTATGACCCAGCAATTGGACTTCTGCATATTTATCCAAAGAAATTCAAAACACTAATTCAAAAAGATGTATGTACTTTTATTTTCATTCATTGAAGCATTATTTATAATAGCCAAAATATGGAAGCAACCTAAGTGCCCATAAATAGATGATTGGATATAGAAGAAGTGGTCCATATACACAATAGAATATTACTTGGCCATAATGAAGAATGACACCTTACCATTTGTGACAACATGGATAGACCTACAGAATATTATGCTAAGTAAAATAAGTCAGACAGAGAGACAAATACCATATGATCGCATTTATATATGGAATCTAAAGAACAAAATAAATGACAAACAAGAGAAAAATAGACACATAGATACAGAGAAGAAATTGATTGTCGCTAGGTGAGAGGGGGGTTGCGGAGCAGGGTGAAAAAGGTGTAGGGATTAAGAAGTACAAATTGGCAGTTACAAAACAGTCGTGGAGGTGTAAAGTA
Source organism: Rhinolophus sinicus (assembly GCF_036562045.2). NCBI lineage: Eukaryota > Metazoa > Chordata > Mammalia > Chiroptera > Rhinolophidae > Rhinolophus > Rhinolophus sinicus. The sequence continues at coordinate 15,260,223 of NC_133751.1, read as the reverse complement.
AAGCATAGTGAATACAGTCAATAATATTGTAATAACTATGCAAAGTGCAAGGTGGGTACTAGATTAATTGGGGAATCACTTCGTAAATTATACTCATATAAATGTCTAACCACTATGCTATACACCTGAAACTAATATAAAATAATGTAGAATGTCAAATGTAATTGAAAAATAGAAAAATAAATGTCATACTTGTATCATAAAACTAGTTTAAATTACCTTTGCTTGGTATGTTTCTTGAAATGAAGACAGCTATTAAAATATGGTGTTGAGATATAAATGACACTAGGAGCAAAGTGTGAAGGAGAAATATGGTTTACCATTAATTGGGTTTTACTAATAGGGTCTTGCATTTTGCTGGCACAAAAACTGTGAGATACCACATCCAAAAGCTTAAATGTAGCTCAAAATAGCTTTAAATATTGCAAGAGCAGTTGTTTAATTCAAATCTTCTCTTTGTGCTTCTCTACTAATGGAATTGGTAGGTGCGTTTTTGCTAAAATGTCTTTCAAATTTGAGGCATTTCCCAGCAAGTTATTCAGAATGCACACTGCTATCCTTTTACCAGCTCTCGTTTGTACTTTATGGGTCAGTGACTGAAACGGAGGATGTGCTGCGTGTCAGAGTGACTTCAATATAAAAGATGTTAAGGAAGCAAAATTGCATGCAAAGCAAACCGTTATCTTCATTAGCTACTAGAACATAAAGAGTTTGCATCTGTGCCTAAAAAGTAATACAACAGTATACTTATGTGGAGCATTTTGGGCACTGCCTAATACAGATTTTTTCCCATAGGTCACCTGAGATACTGAAATTTTAGAGGAGAAAAATAAATCCTTTTCTTGGATGTAACACACACACAAGTATTAGAAGAGTGAAGCATGTGCATTTCCATCAGAACAGGAGATATGGGCTTTTAAAAATACCACAAAGATGCTTAGAATTTGAGACTACCGTCTTCAAATGGCAATCCTATAGTCAATTCATCTTTGTGGGGCAGGAAAAGAAGTTCTTGCATCTATTTCCCCCTGAAACTGGCTGGCACTACTTTCTTTTTTTTTCATGGTGAAATTGAGAAAAATGGTTTCTGAATTTCTACTGAACATTTCCATTCATGTCATTTCAACTGTGTGAAACAGTGTCACAATAAAACTGCAAACGATTCCAAGAGGTCTTTCTACATAAATTCATTTGACAGAGGTGATTTTTCTGCTGCCCTCGCTTCTCTTGGATGTGGCAGCAATCACCCTGCCTTGATCACTCTTTTAAAATACAGCGTTCTGTATTATTTGTCCAAATCTGACATGCCATTATGTGTGGATACATGACTATTTTCAGAACTTTGAAACATTGCTGATGGAAACTCATACAAGATAAAAAGCTAACAACAGTGATAGGGAACATAAGAGGAAAGGTATTCAGTGACTTTACATGAGGTTACTGAGAATTTACTATGCACACGACTACTTAAGGCCATATGGGAGGTGCAAAAAAAGGTTATTTCAGAAATTGATGTAAAGATATGATGATACCGTGTATTCCTGAAAATAAGACCTAGCCGGGCAATCAGTTCTAATGCGTCTTTTGGAGCAAAAATTAATATAAGACCCTGTATTATATTTATTATATTATATTATATTATATTATATTATATTATATTATATTATATTATATTATATTATATTATATTATATACCCAGTCTTGTAGTAAAATAAGCCTGGGTCTTATATTAATTTCTGCTTCAAAGGATGCATTAGAGCTGATTGTTCGGCTAGGTCTTATTTTCAGGGAGACACGGTAGGTTGTGCAAGTGATTTCCCACATCCAAAATGCCATTCTAGAGCTCAAATTTTCTGCTTTGGACTGAAAGATGTCTTGTTATGTCTGCCATGTTGCCTCACATGGTTACCTTTTGTAAGTGTAAGGACTGCTGAATATTTTCCACTTACTTCCTCAAGTTCCACTTTCCACTCTTTTCTACCCTACTCTATGCCCCAGGATGTTGATCTAGATGTAGGTTCCCTGTCCTCTGAATTCAGGTTGGGTTGAGCCAATGGGAAGCATTGTTAGGAGATTGGCTGCCTCCCTCTTCTGAGGGCCAAACTTTCTCTCAGGAATCCCTCTTCATACCAATGTCCTCCTCAAGTTCAAGTCACCGTTCCCACTCTTCCCCTTCTGACCAAGGGATAACAGCTTTCTCACTTGTTAGCCTCAACGTCAACACTATCCCTTGTTAAGTTTCCTAAACCCTATCTACACCTCTGTAAATCACCCCTTTAGTAAACTCCTTTCAAGTTACTCAGTTTCAGTGTGGCATGTTTTCTTACCAGGAACCTAGCTGGTACAGCAAGTAAACCTATGGATTGGATATGTGTCTATAAAGCCATACTCGCAAGTTAGTAGACTTATATTACGATAAACCCAAGGATTCCATGATAAAGGAGATGCAGCAAAGTGATTGTGTTATTTGAGATACTTGGTTCATGGATCTTTGAGTACTCGATGATTTCAGGAAGGAGTTTGACATGATTCATATTTTGCCTAATTAGCAGAGATTCATCAGAAAGAGATTAGAATGACTTCACTTCATGGTTCCACTTCTGGGAATGCTTCCTGATTTATGCAACCACAATAGAGTAAGTGTTAAAAATAGATCATTTGCCATATAGTCTGTAATGAGTTTTTGGGTTTTAAAGATAGGGGATGAGCAGTGTGTGTGTGTGTGTGTGTGTGTGTGTGTGTGTGCAGAATAGGCAAAGAGGATAAAAGTTAATCTGAGTCCCAATTGTTGATATGGAAACATTAATAACTATTCTAGTAACATGCAGATATATGCTGTGTTTAGTCAAAGCTGACTAAAATATTTCCCAATTACTGGTGCTCTGAGAACAGATTGGACAATCTGTTTGAGTGCAAGGTGAAAGGGTTTAAGGACCACCTCTCTTCTTTCTAACTCATTAGTAAAAATGATAAATTGCTACATAGATTTAGAAAAAAACAACACTAATCCAAGAAGGATGTCAAAAAGAGGCAATTTTTGAAATAGTAAAGCAATATTCAGAGCATTATCAAGAAGATAGTAAGTAGAAAAATATGATGCTTAAAAGAAGAATGACTATAAATTCTACAGCCCTCTAAGTGAGGCATTAGTTAAAACTATTTTTCAAGGGGGGTGTTTTCAGAGCTGTTTAGGCAATAGTCTCCAATGCTACACGGAAAAAAAGGGCAATTTGATAGGTGGCGGAAGGATCATTTTGGTCTCTCAGGAAAGAGGGGGCTATGGTTTGATGATTTGCTGAGGAATGATAAAGAAGTGGCAAAACATATTTAACAGGTGACCCATCTTTTTACCATAAGTATCCAATATTCAGCAAAGGAACTTCAGAGAGCTAACAAATATTGAAACTCCTATATCTGCTGATTTATGTAGAAACAGGTTCTATTATCAGAATGAACTAGAAAGATGAAGGAAATTGAAATCTTGGGAAGACAATTGACAACTGAAGCCACAAGGAAATCTTTTACCTTTATCTCTCATGAAAAATAAAACAATTTTTTTCCATCAAGTTGATATAAAAAGTGGAATTTGATTTTTCTGATCTATGATTTATGATTCCAACATCAGTGTCTTTTGAATAGGGTAGTCCATCTCATGATCCCTGGAAAAAATACGTTTGACAGGAAATTTGCTTACCTGACTGGCCCAAAGGACTATTGAAATGAAATATGAGACAAAATAAGCAACAGTATAATAAACCTAAACATGAATCTGAATGCTATGGGAAGCTACAGCTAATACATACAAAAGTAACAATATGGCTGATTTGAATCAATCTCTTGGTGAAATGATAATATTGAGTTCCTAAGTGATTAAAGTTAAAGGTTTTTTGCTCTCATCAACTAGTGATATTTTCACAGTAAATTACTAAGCAGCCTTCTATCTATGCAATGGTAGTGAGCTTGCCCTAGAAATGGTATAGATCTAATTGGAGCTCTTTTTCCCTTTCTATAAACTTCTTAATCATTTTTGGAGTCATAATAAACTATATTCAAAGAATGGTTAAAGAAACTAGGTAGAGTTTAAATGAATCAATTGAGCTTATTTCTAGAGCGTATAATCTTTAGATGACTGCTATCTGTGAGCACAGGCTTAGTCACTAATCTTTCAGACTTTGGATGACCTTTACAACTTCAAAACGTCCCATAAACCTCAGCCTGCTCACCTTAAAATGACAGTTTCAAATTTCAGTTAGAGCATGATATTTGAGGCAGCAATTTTACTGCTGACGATGACCTTATATAAGACTATATCCTTAAATATACTGGAATAATTATAGTAAGGCAGAAGCTTAATGATATTTGTGTTTTAAGTGATAATATCACAAAAGATCTATTTACAACCTTGTAAAACTATAATGAGCAAAATGTTCTACTTAGTTTCTTTTTAGATTCTGACAGAACATATGGTCAGAAAGAGCAATAGTGGTAAGCTGATTTTATTTGCAATTTATTTCTTTGGAGAGATGCCATTTTCTTCAAGAAAACAATTTATCAATTTTGTCAAAGTATTGACTGCTCTCTTGAACAACTGGCTTCTATTTTTTATTGAAGTCTATAGTTGGCATACAATATTATATTTTTGCAGGTGTGCAACACAGCGATTCAACATTTATGTGTCTTATGATGTGATCACCATAATAAGTCTAGTATCTGTCACCATACAAAGTTATTATGATATTATTGACTATATTCCCTATGCTGTACTCTACATCCCCGTGATTTATTTATAACTGGAAGTTTGTACCTCTTATTCCCTTTCACCTTTTTCATCCATTCCTCCCTCCTCTCCGGCAACCATCAGTTTGTTCTCCGTATCTATGAGTCTGTTTCTGTCTGCAACGGGCTTATTCTTATTTTATGATTACTGTTATCCACTGTAACCAAGATTCAGTTACCCAAATTAGTTACCCAATGTTATCTGTTTCTTCCTTTGCAGTGTAGAAATCTTAGATTCTAATTAGTGTCTATGTCTCATGTTTAGCTGCAGGAAAAGTCCCACAACATGCATTTTGCCCATTGCCCTCAATCCTGGCTTCAGTTTATGTTCACCAAATTCATCTTCCTTTCACTTCATGTATTAAATGTTTAAAATTGCACTGTGTTGTGCCTATTTTCGCAAACCAGTTTAATCCTTTTTATATAAATAAATTAGACAGATAAATAGGTAATAGATAATCTAGAATTTGGCCTGTAATAAACAGCAGAACTGCAAAAATGTGTGATGCAGTGGAGAGACTAATAAACTGCTTCACGGGAGAATTGATGCCCAGTTCTTGTTCCACCCCTAATGAGCCTTGATGATTTAGAGAAGTCATTACATTTCTATAAACCTCAATGTTCTTATTTTTCAACAGGGAGAGTAATTGGATGATGTGCAAAAGTCATTTCAACTTTCATAGTATTACGGGACTGAAAAATACCACCAGCAAAAGTTTGCAGAAAGTTCTCAGGCAGAAGCATGCCATTGATTATCACAACCATGTAAAAATTATTGCTATTATTGCAACAAAGAAGTTTTCGTAGGTGGGGAATGGAGTTATCAGACAAGCAACAAAAGCGCCTGTTCTAGAACTTCAGAATATTCATTAGTCTCAATGGTTTTATTACTGTCATGGGACTAAGGGTGGCTTTGAGTCTTCAGTCTGATTGTAAGCTATTCCAGGTATGAGAAGGTTAGTGACAGATCAGTGATGAAATCCAGAAGAAATGAGGGGGGAAAAACTTAGAAGCAGCTAATGATCTCTAAGGACTCCTTTCAATGAAAGTTTTGGTGGTTTTTCTACAATATAAGCAATGCATCTTTAATATGCAAGTGTTTAATGTAAGTTTCCATATTTAAAGTTTTCTTAAAGTTGGTGGATTTTCTTTCTTTTTATAGAATTTGAAACTTCAACACTAAAATATTCACAGATACCAGCAGGTGCTGTTCTGCAGTATACACTCCCATCTGTAAATTCTTAGGCCACAATTTCCAAGGCCACTTTAGGATAGGAAAGCAATGGACAGGTTTTGTTTTAAGGAGCCAATGCACCCATATCCCAGTTGTGAGTGTTGGCTGCTAACAGCTAATGAATTCTATCCCTTTGTCGAATGGCTCTAGGTGACAAGAGCCACCCGGTCTATCTGGGAAATATCTAGGCGATCAGGCTCTTCCCTGCAGCCATCAAAAATGCAAAGATAATAGGGAGAAAAAGGCCAGCCTCTTTGCCTAGAAAGGAATAAGTCTGTGGTGCCATTCATGCCCCAGCGCTCCCTATAGGGTCAGATTCAGGCTAGACTTCAGCTTAATTATCTTCTAGACAGATGAAGCTGGGTGCTAGCAAGACAGCATTTCCCAGACTACTTTGTGAGCTGTGTTCCTTTTACGTTCAACCAGCAGGAGGCGCCAGTGGCAGCTTAGAAGGAAAGAGGAAAGAAAACATTTCACTGCTGGTTCCAACTGCTGCTACACCTGCTGCCATTTGCTATAGTGTCAGCGGGGGACAGGACAAATGAAGACTCCAGCAACCCAGCAGTGTAAGAACCTCTTGTAGGTCAGTAGTAGCTCAAGAGAATAGGCTTGAGCAATTTCCTGATATCAGGCTGTCATTTATTCCTTTTTGCTTTGTGTGTGTGTGTGTGTGTGTGTGTGTGTGTGTGTGTGTGTGTGTGTGTCTTCTAACAATTTCCATTCTTTTTGCTTCTCTAGCCTTTTCAACACCATTGTGAAAAATTTCTTACATTAAATTTCTATGGTTTAAAAGATCTAGAGTAGCTTTCTCTTTTCCCAACTGGATCCTGACCAATAAAGTGGTTAATATTTGTATACTACTTACTAGAAACTTAAAAAAAAGTAACTCATTTAATCTTGAAAACCAATTTGTGAGGCACTATTATTTTATACATTAGGAAGCTGGCTGCTGAGCCTAAGATCGTATGGTTAGTAAATACCAGGTCTGGTCTTTGAACCTACACAGTTGGGTGACAGAATCTGTACTCTACCCTCTGCATTAGATCATATCATATTCTTCTCAAATGCCATTTTTTCTGATTTTCATCTGTCGGGACTGACAATTTGTGTCCCCCCCACCACAAATGTAAATGTTGAAATCCTAACCCTCAATGTGATGCTAGTAGGAGGTGGAGTTTTTGGGAGATATTAGGTCAGGATATTAGGTCAGGGAGGATGGAGCCCTAATGAGTGAAATTGGTGTCCTTACAAAAGGCACTCCCTTGCTCCTTGTGCCATGTGAGGACACAGAGAAAAGATGGCAGTCTGCAACCTGGAAGAAAACTCCAGAACCCAATCATGTTGGTACCCTGGTCTTTGACTACTAGCCTCCAGACTATGGGAAATAAATTTTGGTTGCTTATAAGCCATTTAATCTATGGCAATTGATTATAGCAGCCTGAACAGACTAAGACAACTGCTGACATTCCTTTGACATTTATAAGGATGTATAAATAATAGGATATTTAAGTCTTTTATGTAGATTTACTATACTTGGTTTCATGCATTCACCTTTATTTGACATATCAAAGAGAATGTTGCTAGATTAATCATTAAAGAGTTCTTCAATCTCAGGAGGTTCTTTTTTTGTGGCAATATGTCCACTTCTTTAATGTTGATGTGATGAAATGAAATAATACTCAGAGTATTAAGGAAATATGTATAAAATTACTTCTCATGGTGCCAGTTTATTTTATTTTATTTTATTTTATTTTATTTTATTTTATTTTATTTAGAGACTGATGTTCTGAACAAATGGAAGAATAAATATTAAACTACAGTGGTACTGATAGTTCATGTACTTAATTTGTCTGCCAATTTTATCTGTAGATTTTTTTATTCATTTCTCCTCAGCCACATTTTTCTTTCTAAAATGCAAGAAATTTTTAGGTCGCCAAAGACTTTATTCTCTTTTAAGCAATAATGAGGAGAAGAGAAGTGGTTGAGTTGATCAAGTTTCTAATATCCCACTTAGTAAATATTAAACCATATTTACCTCGTCACCAATGAAACACCAGATTAGTATGACACATTCTTTAACCAAGAAAAATGGTTCTATCACTAGCTCCACTTGCTAGCCAAGAATTTATTTAAACTTTCTGTTCCCCAGTTTTCCCATTTGAAAAAATAAGAAGACAATAAGGCTATCTTATGGGGTTGCTGCAGTGAGTAAGATAAAATATGTAAAACACTTACCTGGAAGCAGAAAGCAATGTGTATTAGCTATTATGTCCTTCCATTCTATCTCCCTACTTCCCTTTATTCTTCTCACCCTCCCTCTTCATCTGTCTTTCCTTCTTTCCTCCCTCCTTCCTTCTCTCTTACCCTATTCTTTCCCTACCCTCCCCCTTTTTCTTTGGATATGGGGTTGGGGTGTCTCCACATACAAATGGATGGTATAATAAGTGAGAATTTATTTAAAATAAGTTGGCTAAATCACAATATTCAAATTTTAATTTCCTTGAGTAAATACTATAGCTAATGAAAAGCACAAAGATTTTCCCAATTAAGAATTAAGATGAAAACATACCTAGAAACTATGCTGTTTATGTAGGATTCTAGCATTATATTGAATTGAATGATTCCATCTAAATTATAATAAATGCTAAGGATCATTAGAAGTAATGGCCAGCAAGATCCTGTTGGTTCTTCCATCAAAGGAACTACTATCATTTCATGCTTTCTCCTTACCAGCTAGCCTTTCCTAAGATTGCTATCAATTTGAATTATTAGATTTTATTTAGGTAAATGAAGTGTACACACACATGAAAAGGATTGGAGGGATTCTACAAAATCACTAAGATCCTTAGGCATTCCTTGTTCTTAAGGTATAGACCTTATGAGGACTAAGAATTGCAGGAAGTTTAAAAAAGGATATTATAAAACTTTTGTCTATTAAAATAAGTTGGGGTGTTTGTTTCATGGACAGAGAAAACAGCATTTGAAAATGCCTGAACATGTCAGGATTTTGCTTCTTTCTTTTTCACTCCCATCCTATTTCCTGCCATGCTGTATTCTGCTCTTTTTGCTACATTTAAAAATACGTGAATATTTAGATATTGCTGAGGATAAATAGTATTTATGTGATTGCCAACAACAAACCAAGATTGTAAACACTATAAAACCGGTGTCAAGACTTTTTCACTCCTGCTTTGTTTGTTTTTTTTTTGGTACCAAATTACCAGTTCTATAAAAATTACGATAATTAACCACATTTGTTTAAGTAATTATCTCATAACAGTTCCAAGTAGCCCTACCTTAGATTGGATGACATCATTTCCAGCATGAAATATCCAGAAAATAATTCTCAGCTCTCTCAAGATTGTATGGAAAAACTATTCATAGAAATTAGGAAAACAGGAACCTCACCTATGTGGATACCACTTCAAAATCTGATGTGACTTTTCCAATTTAGCAGGTTGGAAAACTGCCAAAACCCCAGCTGTATAGATCATGGAATCATCACTGACTTTTGAAATAAGGGCTGCTGGCCCAGTTCTAGTTGTGAGAGTAGAAAGACACTTTTTTTTTTTTTGGAAAGTATATTCAAGAATGAGACCAGTGAGGTCTCCATGTCCTGTGGTAGCTATTAGCATCCCACACCATCCTCACTAGGTCCCATAAGCCTCCATTTTAGACCTTTCTTCAACCTAATGTTCTCAAGGTAGGGGCTTTTAAGCCTGCAGCAAACTCCATCTAGAAAACACCCTCAATAATTACTGACTTCACAACTGCTGCACGTCTGTTGGAACTTCCATTGTAAGACTCAAAAGCCCAGGAAGCTTGGCTATCTTACACTGTTGTTGATATCATTGTTTTGCTGTTTCAGTACTCCTGTTGACCAGCAAATGTCATAAGAACATTCACACTGTCACAATCGGGTGATCAGAGGATGATGGAATGTTATTCCCCTGAGTCCCTATGGAGAGAACTATTCCAAGTGCCCAAGCACCGAGCCACATTCCGTTAGACAATTACCTGTGTGAGTGTGCAGCTATCCATGCAAGCCTATTTTGCTTAAATCTCTGAGGACTATAGCTTTTCTCCCTCAGTTTAAAAGAGGCCACTGGCAGCTCTATTATTGCTACATATTAAAAATGGCATAAATGAAAACCATTTCAAACAATTTCAAAAACCACCACAATGGTAGCATGAAATTGTAAGACCTTCATATTTTAAAACATTGATGATAAAGCTGGATATATCCCCCCTTAGGATAGAAAAGCCCAGTGAAGCTCATGTCAGGATGCAAATTATATTTCTTTACTTAGTTCTCATAAGCACATTTGACTGATGATTTAAATTAATGAGGCACTGGGAAAACTTCATTTTGCATTACAAATGGAGCAGAGATACACATGATTCAGTAGGAAAATAAATTTAATAGCTGTGAACATTAACCGTATCACTATGGAGGTCAGAATAGTGTTTTCTGTTACCATAGCCAAGTAGATTCAAAATATCAGCAAAGGCATCCATTTGCTATTCCTAGATCATGCCATAAATAGGAAGAAACGTTGGCAAATATTTTTTAGAAAGTCATCCTTTCCTGATCTGTGAACTAAAAACAGCATTAATGGTACTTACATAGATACCTAATTTATGTACTAGGAGAAATTTAGGCCTATGAAAATATTGCTTTAAAATCGATAGCATATATTATAATAATATAAAATTTGAAAAGAAAACACTCAAATTTGTTCTGGTTTAATAGTATTAACAGTTTTGTTAAGTGGTTCTAAACTTTTTTTGTTGAATGTGCTAAAGAGATGTCTTCGGAACCTAGAAGGTTCATTGGACACCAAATAAAACTACAATCTGCATAACTCCAATAATTAGCATATTTTGTGCTTAGGAAGAATCTGAAATAATTAGAAACTTCATTTAAAGATGGTCCTAATGACTTGAAATGTGAAATAGAAAGGTTTAGCCAAATTATGACAAAAATAATCTGTTTTAAAACTATTTTCCTTGCATAATATAAAATTCACATCCAATTAAGTTAAAGATATAGAAATGAGCTAGGGTTCTGCTCTAGTAATCTTAAGTCAGTTACGTGAGCATATCCACGCTTAGTTCAATCAGCACAGCTGCTTCATCGGTTCTTCCTGACCTGAAGACCCACATAATTAAGAGAATATGAAACTCATTTCAATATTTCTTCCCCTCTATTATAAGCTTGAAAGAAAGAGCAAACCAGGAGGAAAGGTAGAACAAGCATCCTATCTGGTTTTGAAAGTGAACTATTATTCCCATCAGAATTTAGACATAGTTGCTGTTTTAAGCACCTGAGGATGTTTCAGTAAATCGTTATTAAACATCAGCTAGTCGGAATGCATCCATTAAAGTAAGGCGGCTTATAGTGTCCCGGTTGATACTATTTAAAAAAGGCAGAAATTCATTATCATATAAGCCAGAATGTACTATCCTTAACTATACCTTCCTTTAATTAATGTGAGTCAACTACCTTCTGTGCGCTTTTATCTTCAGTGACTTAAATCCTAATCATCTGAATCGTTGGAGTTCAGGAAACGCTAAATTTCTTGCTTTATTTCCACCATTTTCCTAATTCGGGGGATAAATTGTACTGTTCATCTTAGTGTTCATGCTTTAAAGGGTAAGATCTTCCATTCTTTATTGATTCACGTCCTCCTTCCCTAGTTTGCCACTCCATTCTTTCGCTTTAGATCTAGTATTCACCATTTTGTTCCTTCTCCATAGCCAAGTTGTATTCCTCAGTGTCTGCCTCAAAGCAGTTTGGATTCAGTTCAGATATAAAGAGGATTTGGTAACTTTTTCCTCTGAGCCACGGTTTTCCTCTTAACTTAAATATCCCAGCCACACCTGCAACGAGAACTCCAAAGTGCCTGGCCTCACAGTGTATAAAGAGCAAACATCATCCTCTCTAAACCATTCCTCCTGACTTTATGTCATGCAGCATCATCTCCAGAGGTTTGCCCTCCCTTTCCCATTCGTTCAAGGAAATCTAGTCTCTGCTTTGCTCTCTTTTTGCCATTCTGCTCTTTACTTCTGCTTTTCCTTAGGTCATGCTCAAAACAGGTTTTTCTCTTTTTATCTATCCCTGCCCCCATCTATAAGGCTCAACGCAACTCCATTAACTGTCAGAAAACTATGCCAATATTATAAGTCTTTTATTGTTTCTCTCACAGTGACAGCAGTCTAATCTTTCCACCTAGGGGATAATGTCTAAGCAAATACCAAAAGTCACATAGCTCGGTGTGTGGAAAGAGCACTGGTGTAGGAGACAATACATGTGAGCATAGCCCCAGCTGCGACTCTCCTGACTCTGTGACCCTTAGTGACTTAAACACAATAAATTTTAGCTAGTCCATATATGATATTGGGGTAATGATGTCATATTGCTTGTCTTTTAAGGTAGTTTGGAGCATTGACTGACGTAGGCCTGGGAAAGCAATTTGTTCATCATAAACCCTATATAAATGCAGGTTATTATGCTTATTTTGTCATCTGCTTTGTTGCTTTCAGTTGTAAGCATAAATACATCAGGGACCTTCTTCTGTGAGCTCTTTAATAGCCGGTAGCAAATTCATAGGCAGAATTCAATAAATTTTCAGTCATGGAAGTAGGCAGATGTTGAAGAAAATCATTTACACTGTTCCTCTCATTACAAAAACACACATTCCATTGCTACTTTCTGTAAAATTATAGTAGCAATGGTTATAAAATAACAAAGAATGACTTTATATATCTGTATTAGAAAATAACGCTGAGAAGGCTTATCTGGGGGGTAGCAGAGTGGTATGAATGTAAGTACAAAGCAAGAGGAAGAAGTGATGGTGTTGTCATATACTTCTGGCCTCATTATTCTGAAGAACTTTCTTTTCCTTAATGCATGTATGCAACTTCTTGAATGTTAATGAGAGTGGTGTGTGCCCAATGAGGGGAGAAGAGAGCTAAGATTAAAAATCAACATGAGAGATGCACATTTAATGAACTGGTCTTACAGTTTTATGCATTACTTCTTTAAAATTCTGATTCTTTTAAAGATACATGAGCAGTGTCAATTTAGGGTTTAGAAGAAGTTCGAATGGAAGAAAACACTTGCTTGAAAATTAAACAATGAATAGTTTCCACTGTACACTAAAGCTACTGGTCTTGGAGCTGTATTTGGAAATTCATGATTTTGATGATAGATAAATGTGCGTGTGTGACCAACAATGGTTCTTCTGAAGCATTGTCATGTGCACCAAGCATTTGCTCATCCATGTCTAATCTGTATTTTTGTGCTTTTATTTGTTTGTTTCATTCTTGTGTTTGGAGAGTGGATCGAGTATCATAGCTGGCTGAGGTTTTAGTCAGTTATGAGATTGTTTGTTTTTCCCTCTGGTGTCTGTCATTTTGAATCTTTCTACATTTAGAAAATTCCACTCAATATGGCATCATCCAGCATTGGTATAGTGAGGCCAAGAGCTTTACTCCCATATTTTATAATATTAATAGTAATCTACCACATTTCAAAAGCTTAGATGGAGAACCATCATTTGATCACTTCTCAATGATTCAGCATATCATTGGGCTGTTTTTTTTTCCCTCATAACCTACCTAGAATGTGGCTAGGAACATCTCTTCACTTTAAAATTGTATTAGGCAAAATTAGGAAAGTGAATAATGCGTTGGAAAGCCAATGATCAATACTTATGTTATCTACTCTTTTAGATAACCTATGTCACTGTTCCTTCAATTACACTTGAAGGTCGTTATGGTTACATGACAAAATGAATTTTAACAGAAGATTAATACCACCTTTCATGAGGTGATAATTCTTTAAAGCACTTTTTCTTAAAGTAATGATCTTAGATCACAGACATTAGAATTATCTGGGTTCTTTTAAGAAGATGTTTCCTGGTCACCTATTCTGCGATTCTTTTAAGTAGACAAGAAGAGTGTTTAAATACTTTAAATTACTTATGGTCAGGCATGCAACTGGTAAGTAGCCATATGAAGAAATAAACATTCCTGAAATTGTATGAATATCACTGGGCACGAAAACTTGTTAATTTGTGCTTTATGTGTACCTTAAGAAGACATTGATCGTGATGGAATATAGAACCATGCTTTTGCCTTACCCACTGCAACATATATAGTGTATATTAAATTTTTAATAGTTACATAGACATTTTTTTTCTATTCATGATGCCAGGACAAATGTGTTAATATCAAATTTGAAACAATTACTTCTCTATGTGGGGTAAATTCAGTAAAAACAGCCTACTACTGACTCCTGATAATACTTTTTACATTAATTCTGTTAAAATCATATTTTGTTTTCTAGTATGATATGTTTTCCAAGTCCATGCTGTTTTTCTTTTTTTGATCCAGGTTCTTGCTGTTTCACTGCTACAGAAAAATAGTAGCCTTTGTATTTTTCTTCTTGAGGTTAAATCTCTTAATGCTTTGGTCACTTGTGTTTGTCAGTCACCAAGTCTTTGGTTTCAGAAACTGATTTTAACAGCTGTAATTTTATTTTACTTTCAAAAACTTACTCCAAAGTATTGGTGCTTTATTTTCATAGGAAATGCTAAAGTGCCACTAGTGTGGATTTCTGTAATTTCACAGTAAATAGCAGAAAATGCAATAATTTTAGTTTTCATTACTTCAAGTTGTATTTGTCTGAATTTATTTTCCAATTGTCACAATAGGGACAAGGAGGGGGAGAAAGAGAGTTTGAGACGAGAGCAAGATAATTTAAAACAAAATTGAGTATGTGCTCTATGTTGCCTGTAAGCCTTTGTGACTCAGCCTTTATGATGTTTAGTCAACTTGATTGACAGAGGACAGATGGAAATGAAGCTTTTCCTTATTCTAATGCAGTCGTTAAATGATTATTGAATCCATTCAGTCCCAAGTGAAAATTTGCTGTTATTTTATCCCTAATCATCTCCCTTTAACTGAAGAGGCAAGCAATTTGACTCTACCTAAACTTGGTACTGTGCTTCTTCACGAAGGTAATTGGATGCACATGCCTCATATAACACTTTCACAACAGAGAAAGAGGTTTTCATTTTAAAAACTAGCTTCCTTACCACAACTGACACCATGTTTCTTTTCAGGAGTTATTAACAAGATGTTACAAGTATCAGCACAAAATTACAATGGTAGATTGTTATTTGTGCATTTAGATCATGTCTTCTATTTCTATTTGAAAATATTTGGACCATTCAGGATCTGGTTTATGAGGTACTTTTCTGTGACTGTTACAAGTGGAGACCCATAATAATATAGTCAAGGACTTAAAATTGCTTTAGGCTAATATTTTAACCTTATGGAAATATTAGCATATTAAATGTGGTAATATTTTAACCTTATGGAAGAGAAATACTTTCTCTTACTCTCTTTTTGAAATATATACCCTGATGGAGATGCATGACTTTTACCTATTCATTCTTAGAAAAAGAGAATGAGATTGCTACTACGGTGGTGTGGGGACAGAGCCCCAGAGAGCAGTTTCCAGGCTGTCGGCCTCACATAGACAGGTGCCTGGCTCAGGTAGTAAATGGCCATCAACTGTGATTGGATGGCCATCAGCTGTGGCTAGTTGGCCGTCAGCTGTAACCAGTGAGCCATTGGCCACTAATATAACTGCCATGGCTATGCTGGCAGAAAATGGGGGCTAGCAAGAAGATGGTGGCTGAGCTAGCAAGCGCGGATTGCAGTTAGCACGGGGGAGTGTGGGTTGCGGATTGCAGAGAAGTGGAGAGGGAGTTGAGGAGAGTCGAGTCGGTTGGTTGGCAGAAAAGCGGACAGCAGGTCGCACGTTGTGTGAATCCAGCCTCCAGTGAGACTATGGTGATATGACTCCCCTACCTATGACTCCGTGGGTGTTCCTTTTTGGCCTAGCCACATCCTGCGTTCTTATGTGGGGAGCAGGACCAGAGACCCCTCATGACACCCTGCGTGACAGGTGGGAAGCTTTTAATAAATTAAGGAATTAAGGAAATACTGGTCTCTTTATCAAACACTAGGATTGTAACCACCTCTACACCCCTTCCAGAAATTTTTCTCCTTTGGCGTTTTGTAAGTGATTTGGTTCATGGTACAGATGTTTTTATAGATCAGCACTTGTATATTATGCTCATTTTAATGTATATTTACATTTCAGTTATCACTCTGAAATCAAAGCTTTTGGAATCATAAATTGGGATAAACTCGATTAGCTACATCAAGAAAATTTGATCGCCAAAGTGCTCCAGAAACTCTCAGACATGGAGACTGGAGAAGTCAGTGAGTTCTCCACACAATTCTTGCATCTTAAGTAACAATGATCAATTTTAAACCAAAAGGTAATAGATGTTGTAGAAGTTACTCCAAATAAAAGGCTAAAGCAGAGTCTTTGTCCTAAATGATTTTGTAAACCAATCAGAAATTCAAAGCCCACATGACACACTAAAGGGGGTTGTTGGTGTGGGCTTTCACAATTGGAGAAGGCATCTCTCAGGAGGAGAGAGAATTCTATGAGTACTGAAAGATGACTAGTTCATAGAGAAAAAGAGAAATGTTATTTTAGACTGTAAACTTCATTATGGTAGAAAATACATCCCCTCACTATTGTGTGCCAACTACCTGTCTCACAGGTTGGTTGAATTATTTTGAAGGAAGTTTGAGTAGGGCAGAAAGAGTAGAGTGTGCAGGAAATGGCAAACATTGACTATATTGAGCGGAGAGTATATTCTGGAATGATTAATTTGGATGCGGGAGTAGGGGCTTGATATAGACTATATTATAAACACTGAAACAGTAATAAAAAGTAATTAAAAGTGACTTGATGCAGAAGCAATTACTGGGTGTTTTTTCAGTGAAATGCTGGGTTTATGTGGTTGTATAGACATGTGCACATTGGTTATTTTTTCTATTGACTAATTTATATTGTAACTCAATATGGATAGAAGTTAGGTTGTAGAAAACCGATGGTGATGTAAATAAATTTTAATAAAATTGATTTCTGCTCTGTAGAAAAGATGAGCCCAAACATGGCATTTTATTGTTTTATAGGATATTAACCAGTTTTGCATTTACTAGTAACTTTAGTTTAGCGTTCTTGATTTTATATACACACATATATATTTATATATGTACATATATGCTTTTATATGTGTGTATACATGCATTCCGTTCTTTTTTGAACTAGAACTACATATTGTTCTTTCTTGAACTATGTTTAGCATCTTACTGATTTCCTTAGTCATTAATTCCCTCATTTTGATGTTTGTTCATTTTATGTTTGAATGAGAGTCATTGTTTTGCCTTTTTGAAAATTTTACATTAGCAGCAGGATGGATCATCTGGAGTAGAAATTTGAAACCTAGAGACCAGTCAAGACTATGATAAAGAATTATTGCCCTCAATGCTCTAAGTATGAGGTTGAGGCCCTAAATTTGGGTAACCATCGTCTTTTGGAAAAGAGTAGAAAAATGTGAGACATTTGGAAAACAAAACCAGAACAGGATTTGCTGGCATTTTATAGAGAAGCTAAAGGATACTTACCCTATGAAAGGGAGGCTTATACCTTGTTCCACTAGTCTCTTTAGTATGGGCACGTCCGTTCTACTGCATTGTGCTGGAGAGAGATCAGGCCCACATCTTGACAGTTTCTTGGATAGTTTACAAGTGAGGAGGAAGATATTGATAAACAAACCTGGAAAAACACTCAGGAAAAAGCAAACCAAGGAAAAACAACAACAACATATGTTTCAAAAAACTCTACTTACCCCTTGTCAACAAATACACTTCTAAATACAGAAATTAACTTTTAAATATATTATGGTGATAGAAAGAATGCAAGCAACCTAACTGTTCAATGAAAATAAAAAGTAATGTAAAGTATGGTATATTTACTCAGTGGAGTATTATTTATTCATGAAAAAGTATGCTTGTGAAATTGATATTTTAACAAACAATTGCTTATGATTTAACCTGTACAGTAGGTTTTTAAATTGCAGGTATAATTTGACCTCAATTTAGTAAAACAAACAAAAACATCAATCTACTGATTGAGATTCTCTTGTCTAGAGCCCAGGAATCTGTATTTTAAAATTTCCTTCAAATAATTCTATTCAGCAACCAGATTTTGGAACCATTAGTCAAATTCAACAGTGTCTGACTCAAAATAATTTATTTAGAAATCCACTGTCTTCCTGACTATTGTTTGTTATTCTAGAGCCAGAGGGCAACTTGGATGCTTCTAATAAGAAAACCTTCTTGAAATTTTTGATTTTTCAACATTTCTTCAGCAAATATTGTTGAGCATCTGCTATGTGTTTGTCTCGTTCATCGTCATTGGGATATATCAACAAAGCTGATAAACATAAGTAACCCTGATCCCATTATTTTAACTTAGTCAGTTAGTAAGTTACTACAATGTAAGAACATTCGAGTGGATTAAATCCTAATGACTCTGTGCAAACAAAGGGATGACTTTACATTAGCTAAAGAAATAACTTGCATGTATGTCAGAGGAGCTTTTCTACATCTTTGCCAAAATATAGCCGTATTAGCAAACAAATAATGCTGACTATGTGCCTGGCATGATCTAAGCATTTTATATGCACTGAGGTATGAAATGACATCATATTTTAGCTGATTAATAGATTACAGAATAATATAATCTGTCTCACCCGCCCCGCATCCACCAGTCAGCTTCTTAGAGAGCGGCATTCGGGCCACAACCCTGGTTACTTGACTCAGCATTCCCTCTGCTCTGGCTGTGCTGCAACACTTGGCTTCTTTTCCATCTGTATTCCTCTGTCTTTCCTCTGGTTCTCTTCTTTTCCAATCAATAGCCACATGTCATATGATATGTCACGTTCTAAGTAGTGGCTTTCGCCTTCATTATCTCATATAAACTTTGTAGCAGATATGCAGGGAAGGAATATAATGCTTTACAGAGCAAGGTTTCCAATGTTTAAAGGTTCAGAACTAACCCTGAGATCTGAATCATAGCTCTTTGTGTGATTTACAAGTGATACTAACAATGCTCTTGATTCATTTTCATAAAATGTGGAATCCTGAGCACACCTAGGCTGGTAGGAGAGGCATTGGATGATCAGAAACCCTTAAGTAGATGCAAGTTCTGGTTGTTAGCTTGGATGAAATGTTCATTATTTTGTTACGCTTTATAACCAACATACTACTCATCACATTACATATATCAGTTAAACTAAAATGGGTAAAGGAAAACAACCAAAACAAAATGCCCATTGAAAAACAGGATAGAATAAACCATAAAATTGAATGATAACCTTAGCATATATTTGGAAATATACAAGTTCTAAGCTATAACTTAAGTTATTTTGTTCTTCATTCCATAAATCACCATGTTGTTGGAGCACTGGCTTTTCACTAGAACTTCCAGTTCTATCATCATAAATTTTTATTGCATCAGGTTATTAGTAGTTACACAGGTTTCTTTACAACTCAGTGATATATGGCTGGCTAACCTGCAAAACTGTAGTGGCTTGGACAAGATATGAATGCATTTCTCTCTCATATTTGGTTCAGAGTTGGGCAGAGTATCCAGGGGAGGTACGAGGCTCTGGATTTGATCTTTGAGTCTAGATTAGCTGCTTAATTATCTCCTTCTTGACTTCAGGGAAGGGGAAATTGAAGTGAAAGGTAGCAGCCTCCTTTTTAAAAGAGTAACTCAGAAGGAGCAGACATCCCTTTCCCTCACATCCCATTAGTCATGTGACAACAACCAGATGCAAGGGAGGCTGGGAATTGTAGTTGCTGGCTGGTGCAATGGGGGTGAAAGGCTCTCACAAAAGCTCAGTGGGGACAGAGGATTCTGTAATTACAATGAGAAAGAGGAAAAATGGATATTGGAAGACAATTAACAGTCTGCCCAAATGTCTAAATTTACACTAATGTGTATGGTGAATATTCTGGGCTGTGAAGTAAGATTTGCCATGCAGAATTTCTCAAACTAATTAAATGCTTCTTTGTAGTAGATAGGGGTGGGGAATCAATGACTTAGCTTATGACACCAACCTCACTTTCAAAGTGAATTTGGCATGACTGGGATGTTGAACCTCCCACATGCAGATGGCTACATAGATAGAACGGCTTCCTGAGTGTAAAAGAACAAATATTGTTACCTGAGTGACAAGATTATGTGCTGTTCAGTCTTCTAGGCCAGATCTGGACCTGCTGTGGGATGGCCTTTATATTTGTGAAGTAATACAGACAAGGGAGGAAGGGTTTATCTCAGTCCTTTCAAACCTATGCACGTTGACAAATAAAACAGAATCCTCAAAACAAGCTCTTAAAAATGGAAAAAGGGCTGGTTTACCATTTGCAGTGAACAAAGTAAGGATCAGTGGTGCCGAATGCTCATTTTCCCCAAACTAAAATTGCCCAATTTTGGTTCCAGGACATTCTCATGGTTTGTAGGTTTGCCCATTAAAAAGAACATAACGGGTGGAAAAATGTTAATAGCTCATTTAAGACTGTGGTAAGGTTGATTGGTTTCTGCCAAATACCCCATCCCACAGAATAGAATTAGGTCTCAGTCTGTCATTTGGACAGAACAACGTCATTTGCAAACTGGTGGTGCCTCGTGCTGTGGCAATATATCGGCCTCTTTTTGAACCATCCTTCAAGCTCCTGAGTTAGAAGTAGGATGTGCTCTTCACCAGTCTTAATTAAGCAAAGGTTTGTTTCTCATTGTCCTTTTTATTCAATAAGAGATACTCATGGTGTGTGTGTGCGTGTTTCTCAATGGCTTTATCTTGCTCGAACATAAAAGTGAAATAACACCAGGAATTGAAATATTTTGAGATGAATGATGGCTAGTGTGAGGTCACCATTTTGGCTATAGTATCATATTTATAGAGTACACAATCAATGCAATGGTTGTTTCCCTTCCACACTGACCAAAGTAAGATAATTAAAAACATAGCTTAAAGAAATGTCTACTACTGAGTTCCAGGAAACACCAGGGAGCTGGGTTATGAGCAGTGCTGCACGTGCTGCCATATAACATAAGGTAGGTGGGCTCACGCCAGTGAGGAGGCTTTTGGAAATAGGTTGTTGTAAACTAATGAGTGAGCTGCTGAAGAGTTAAGAGAGAAAAAGGAGGTAGGGAGAGAGGGAGGGAGGGAGGGAGGGAGGGAGGGAGGGAGGGAGGGAGAGAGAGAGAGAAAGAAAGAAAGAGAAAGAAAGAGAAAGAAAGAAAGAAAGAAAGAAAAAGAAAGAAAGAGAAGGGAAGATTTAATTAGGAGTAAAAGATGAGGGACACTAAGCATTGGAGGGATAATATTAACATCATGGGAAGTAGATTGGATTACGCTCCAGATTTAAAAATATTTGAAGTTATAATCCCATTTCCTTCTCTATGTCACCCCTAAACAGGAACCTCTATGAAATAATTCCTCCATAATAGGGCTTGTTTATTCCTTTATTCCCAGGGAATTTCCTTAGACTATCATATCTGACATTTTAAAAAAATCTACATCGTTTCATTGTCTTATCATAGAAATCCAATTTTCCCAGCTTATGAACAAAACTTAACATAAAATCTTTAAAGCGTTGTTTGGGTTCAAAATTAGAGTTGGAAATGTCTGCATCACAAATTAATTAATTAATAGTGATCTACAGCATGGAATATCAGAAAAAAATAAGTTTTTCCAATTTATAGGAGTGTACAAGTAGTTTTGCTAATGATAGGGAGGATGTGGAAAAGGTTTGAGAAGAGAATGGGGAATTTGGGGGCAGGCCTTACGTATAAAATGATCACACGTTCTTGTTTGTTTAAGGTCCAGCTTGACCAGAGTAAACTATGCTACTGAGGATGCCCTGGACATTCTGAATTCAAGAATCTTACTAAGATCCTTGGAATCCTATTCAACTTTCTCTTCATATTTACTCTGCTAGTCACAGGAGCTAAGATTACTGGGAGAAGTGAGGAGGTAAGAAGCCTGCTCAGGAACACTGAATGCTTCTCATAAGTTCTGGAATATTCTAGGATAGCTCTAGACTATGTCAGTTTTTGGTTAATTTTTGATTGTTTGTTTCTTTGTACATTGCTGAAAATATGTATAAAGACTTCAGTCCCCTCCCGACCTAATATCATTTGTTTTAAAATAAATAAATAAAAAACAGATAAGAGATAGTTGCTTAGGACATCTTCATATCAGCATAATTGTTGTTTGTAAAAAATTCTCCTTAAGCTAAAAAGATGTTGTCTCAATTATATTGTCTTTACTTTTTTTTTCTTTTTCTTTTAGAAGGAACAAACTCTTTCTTTGGAAAGAACCAATTTCCTGCTTATTTGTTCTCAAATCAATACTGTATTGAGTAAAAATTACTTATGACCTTTCTAATAATGAGCTACTTTCTTAAACTGCAGTTGATATAAATGATTTTATGAACCAACGGCATATTTTACCAACAAATATTTCATTTGTAATATGAAAAATCTTAAAGTGTTTAGAGAGAGTTACAATAGTGATATAACAGTTCATATCACATGTCTTCTCAGTAGTTGTAATCTTATTCTGAGAAGAATTAATAACCTATTTCTCCATAGTGGCACCGTCAGAGTAGAACAATTTTGTGATAAAGCATAATGGGGTATTTTTCAGATTCTGGGCCTTTAGCCATACTGTTGGGATTAAAAATCTCATTTATTCAAGAGCACCAGGACTTGTTCCAATTATACAGTTAGGACAATTTATGAAAGAAACTATAAAAGATTCACTTGGTAGAGTGTTATGCTTCTCAGCATGCTTTCCTAAAATGTATTTGCTGATACATTAATTTTTTGACATTGCAAGAATTTGTAGATATAGACATGAGAAACCTTAAAGACACTTTACAATGGTGACATACTTAATATTATAATATTGCTTCTTAAACATGATAAGCCACCATAGCATTATTAGTACATTTTGGTAAAAAACAACTTGTAAACTTAGTTACACTTCTATGCAAACTAATCTTTCTTTCCTCAAAGCTAAGGTGCAATTTAAAAGTGCAATCAAACATCGTATTTTCTTGTATAAAATATCCAAACTTAGAGAGCCAGCTCAAAGTCAATTTGGGCTTATCCAAATTATATTTTAAAATCCAGAGAGCTAAAATATTGTTTTAAAAGGAGCTTTGTATAGCCTTAGCATTTTGTGATTAAAATTCCTTTGTTTTTATTTATGACCTTTGAAAGTTACTTGATTTCTTGCTAAAAACTTTCATTTTCATTTCTGTAGCTTAAAGGCTTGTAATTTAATGATTCATAATATTTCGTAATATTTACGTAAGTAGTTTGACATATATTCCTATTGTAACTGTGTTTATAAATTTAAGGGCAGATTGAAAGCCTTACAGAATCTGATATAGGCAAGTTCGTTCTTTCTCATGCAACCAGTGTCTATGATATTTAGAGTTATATCAACTCTCAATTGCCATTCTAAACAGAAATTGCATTATGTTTCTCCCAGCATCTCATACCCCTAGCCTGTGAAATAGGAACTTGTAAATTATTCTTTTTAAGGCAAGCATATTAATTTAGAATCTTTTCCTCTGCTAAGCAAATTGGAATGAAAAGTCCTGTGAAAATATAGTCACCTAGGAGTGAACCATCTTGTTTATTCCAGATTTTGTCCTGTTTGTTTGTATAAATTGCTGAGAGAAGTCATTAAATGCCATCATTCAGTGGATGTTCAGTGTGGCTCACCACCTTTTAGACCATGCTCATAAAGTAACCTTAATGGAAGGGTCTTGGAGGCTTCTCAAGTGTTGCTAAACCAGGAGAGGGATTGAATTACAGATGAGAAGAACTAACATGGTTCCCTTGGCAAAGGCTATCTTAGCGTTCATGGACTTCCAACCTCTCCTTTCTTCGGTGAAGTATTTCACTCACGTAGCCGTGGTAAAGCATTCTTTTGTTGTTATGAACAAATTACTTTAAGATGAGCTCCTGACATTGCTCTGAAAAATAAAAATTTTCTACACACACATACACACACACACACACACACACACACACAATAACACACAAAATAATCTAGGTCCCAATGTATTTGCTTAGTAGAGAAACAATATACTTTCTTTGTCATGTAATTTAGTTCATTTTCAAAACTGGGGTTGGGAGAATAAAAGCAAGAAAAACTGGGAAAGATAAAAAGAGAAATAATATAAAGGATTTGATGTAGGAATAATTAAGCTTGACTTAATGGTCTGTGTGATAGGAACTTGCCAATGAGATTTTAGTGGTAGAGGACCATGTATTGCATAAATTTTATAGATGACACATGCAATCAGAAACTGCAGGGATTTGCAGAGGCAGACCCTGCAACCAGGAAAAGAAATAGAAATGTTTCATTCATTCAGGGTATTGTCCCATCAAAAAACGGTAGCACAATAGTTGGGAATTGGGCACTTGGCATGGCACTATCTGTGTTTAGTTCCTGGGTCTGTTATTCCTCTGTTTCACTTTTTTCATCTGTAGAGCGGGAATAAGACTAGTATCTAGTGTAAAATGATGTGGTGAGGTTTAAATGAGATAATCCATATAAAATGGTTAGTACAATTTACTATGAAATAAATTTTCTGACTGTCCTCATAAGCACTTACTTCCCTTTCAACTCTGGAAGTTTTGAATTATAAAATGAGAAGGTATGGATTCATTATTTACTCAATAAAAATGTAGGCAGTACCTTCAAAAATAAGACCACAAATGATGGTTAATTAAAAGTAAGATACAGGAAAGGAAAGCTTTTTTTCCAATGTATTGTGCTGAATTGTGCTGTACCAAAATATTACACTCAACCTCTGTAAATCAGTTGGCTGTTTCATAAGGATATGTCATTTTTCACAGAGGCCTGTGGATTAATACCAACTCATCCCCCTTCATCCATCCATTCATTCATTCATTCATTCATTCATCCACTAAACATCCCTTTATTTAATACCTACCAGATCTCAGACTAATGCTAACTGCTGAGAGCACATGACTCAATCACACAAGGTCTCTGACTTCAAGAAACCGGAGATCTCATGATATGAAATGATATGTAAGATGAATTATAATGAATTAAGAACATGTACTACATTGGAGGAGTAAACCCAATGCTGGATTTTAATTCACGAATTGGACTTAGACAGACAGACAAGTAAGGACAGGTATCCCTGAAGTGCAAACACGTGACCCAAGGAAGAAGGTGTGCCAACAAATGCCAAGCTTGGAGAAGGAGAGAAGTTTAGTGCAGCTAAACTGGCACCATATCAGGAAGGGGACTTGGGGACAAGCTGAGAAATTTGGATGTCTGAAAATCGGTAGTAATTTGTGGGGGACTTTAAGGGTGGGATGAGTTTGTAGCAATGAGGAGAATAAACTAGAAGGAAGGAAAATGAAGATACTTATGCTATACCTCTGAGAAGGAGACCCGCCAGGAAGTTGCAGTATTGCAGGTGAGAGATAATGAGGCTGGAAATGCTGCAGGAAAATTAAACTACCAAAAAAAAAATTTTCTTTGAAAGTGAGTCAATAATAGAGTCTTCAGCTGCAAAGGACCACAAGGTTAATACCTTGTGATTTACTTACTATTGTCCTCTAAAATTCAGGTTACTATGTTTTGGTATAAAACCGTAAGTGCAAAAGTTTGATATCGATACTTAGAATTTGATTTACTTGTAAACTAGCCTGTAACTGAATGACTTTATTTTAGAAACAAAAATGGCTTTTTCCTTTTAGTCAGGGTTTTTTGAATCCATATGTGAGAGATGTCTTGATATAAAATCTGCACTTTTTCACTTTATGCTCAGCTTTGCAGGAATGTGTCTAAGATGGAAAACCAGGTGCTCATATTGCAGTGTAATGTATTTTCTCCTATATTTTTATGGAAAATGACCCATGACTTTGGCTTTTATAATCTCTACTCATAAATATATATGAGGATAATGCCTTAAAGCTCTTATTTAATGCATTTGTGAAAAATGTTCACATTCTGGGAAGCCTTTCATTCAGGGCAGCTGCCTGGAAACACTTATGATCTCTGAGGAGAGGCTGTGAACATATATAAGCACTTTGAGAAATGGTGCATTGTTTGGCAACTAAAAATCAAAAGCTCAGTGCAGCAGTGTCATCTTGTCAGAGGTGTGAACTGTTTCCGCCATATTCAGGCTTTCAGAACTTGGGACGATTCTTTTATCTTTCTGAACACATATTTCCTTACCTTTAAAATGGGGGTACTATTCCTATTTTGTTAAGTTGTGGTGAAAGAAAAGCATGGAGTAAGTAATTGATTGCAGTGGCATTCCTTTCCCTTCACCCCCTTCTCTACTCACGTAACTCATTACCTAGCAAGGTAACTCTTGGTAGAACGCCATTGTAGTAGGATACTGGTTTCCAATTATTTCAGGACTTTAATAAAGTACTGGCAATATTGAACTTGAACTTGCATTTGAATTGGCTTTTTAAATTAGTAATGTTCTGTAAACGTCATACACACTGGTTGATGAAAGAACCTCAAATCATAATTCAGAGCTCTTGACATTGTTTGTCTGTAGTTACTAGGACTCACCTGGACATGGCTGATTTCTCATATTAAGGCAGAGCATGTGATGAGCAATAGTGGGATGAGACCAGCTAGCGAGCACTTTCCCAGAGCAAGTGCTCTGGCTGTGGCCAGTCTGGCTGATGGACAAACATGGGACATAAGGATCTCAAGCATCTCCCCGCAAAGTCCAGTTAGGAGGAGGCAACAGAAGTGCATCGTCATAAAAGAGGTGTTGTGTGGACATGGAATACAACTTCAAGAAACATCATGGACATCAATCCCTATGGATGGAGGGCAACATCAGGGCTGCTGCATATATAGCCATTACTGGGGGGAGGGTTCATTTGAGTAAAAATAGTAGGTTCAGGAAGAAGAATTAGCCAAATGCAGATCCTGGGAGTTATTTGGTTCTTCATCAGGGTATAACCTAAAGATTGATGGAGAAAGGGCCTGCAACAAATTAGACAAATTGATGAATATATGAGGTCTGACAATTAAGTTCGCAAACTTGTTGCAATAATGTTGCTAACCTTTTTTGATAGCAGAGGGATTATTATGAATTGGTACCAACTGGGCAAACAGTTAACCAAGTTTACTATTTGGAAGTGCTGAAAATGCTGTGTGTTAAAGTTGGACAATCTGAACTTTTCACCAACAATTCATGGCTCTTGCATCACGACTATGCACCAGCTCACACGGCACTGTCTGTGAGGGAATTTTTAGCCAGTAAACAGATAACTGTATTGGAACACCCTTCCTACTCACCTGATCTGACCCCCCAATGACTTCTTTCTTTACCCAAAGATAAAAGAAATATTATCTTTCCTTTAATTGAAAGGAAGACATTTTGATGACATTCAGGACATCAAGGATACTACAATGACAGCTCTGATGGCCATTCCAGAAAAAGCGTTCCAACATTACTTTGCAGGGTGGACTAGGCACTGGCATTGTTGCATAGCTTCCCAAGGGGAGGACTTTGAAGGCGATTGTAGTGATATTCAGCAATGAGGTGTGTGGCAGTTTTTATAGGATGAGTTCGTGAACTTGTCATACCTTGTACGTTATGTTCTTCATTCAGGGCTAAAATATATATGTACACATGTAATGGTGCTATAAATGAGAAGGTGGCTGTCTACAAGCCAGAAAGTGGACTCTCACCAGGAATCAAATCTGCCAGCACCTTGATCTTGGACTTTCCAGTTTCCAGAACTGTGAGAAATAAATATTTATTGTTTTAGCCACTAACTATATTGTCCTAGACTTTGTTATATCGACCTAATGAGACTAATATAAATATTTAATAGAGAAACCTCAGAGCCAAAATAAATGCATTTCTTACTTGTTATAGTGAAGTGCTTCTGAGTAATCAACATGCTGAAGGCTCCTGAGTCCCTTAAGTCTTGATAAGTTCCTTGTTCTAATTGTTGCTTCTCTGGATGGCTGGCTGACTCTGAAGTTGGCCTGTCAATCATGATTCTTTATTGTAGCAACAGAAGGTTACTGGGTCAGAAATAAGCAAAAGAACATGTTTATTAAGAAGGTTTGTCGTAGCTCATAGAATCACTAAATAAATTAGGAAGTTAGGCTCAAGGCCCTGGAATACTCCCTTAAACTCTGCTACTCTGCTGAGAACCACTCCAGCTGTCACTAGGCACTAGATGCTACTCTTAGCACTGCAGCCAACTATTCAGTCTTGACTTCTTCAAGGAGCCCAATCTGAGAGCCATTGCTACTGCCATCAATGCCTGAGAGAAAAGGTGACCGCCTCTTCTTGCTTTTTGTGTTACTAGCTCCTTTTGGCAGAGCCCACCTTATATGCCTGTGGCTAGCTGCAAGGGAGGCTGGAAAAGTACTAAACATTCTCAGCACTTCTAGGAGGAGAAAGTCTTTGTGCCCTACCAAGTCTCAAAAACTGGAGAATTCTTTAAAGATAAAAAAGTTGTTGGGTAGTCAAAATGCACGATAAATGTCCGCTAGATTTCGGTGTCATCTCTATCCTCCTGAGTGTTACACCCTCAGTGATTAAAAATGTGTCCTCAATAAATATTTCTTGAACAAATTAATGTTTATAGAGAAAGCACATCAATTTTAAACAATTTCAAATTATAATTCAACATTTTTTATAGATACAGAGAACAGATTGGTGGTTGCTAGAAGTTGGAGGTAGAGGGTGGGTGAAATTGGTGAAAGGGTCAAAAGATAAACTTCCAGTTACAAAATAAAATAAGTCCTGGGGGTGTAATGTACAGCATTGTGACTGCAGTTAATAATATTGTATCATATATTTGAAGGTGCTAAGAGAGTAGACCTTAAAGGTTCTCATCACAGTTGTGGTGATCATTTCACAATACATACATTGAATCATTATGTTGTACACCTGAGACTAATGTAATAACATATGTCAATTCTATCTCAATATAAAAAGGAATGGAATGGTTTACACCAACTCAGGTGTTCTATTCTTTTATGATACGAGATTTTTGTGTAGAAATTAAAATTGATAATTTTAAGGGACCATTATTAGCCAAGACTATCATTGGACAGAATCTTTCTTCTTACTCTTGCTCTCAAAGACATTTGAGCTTTCCAAATGTCTTGTCACTAGCTGTAGTTGGCCACTTAGCTAATTCCTGATCATCCTTTAAGCTTCTGGTGTAGTTGCTTTCTTCCAGCGACGCTTCATGTCTACTTAGTATTCAGCCCTTGACTGTGTTTACGTCCCACTAGACTAGTCTTTTTGAGGTCAGGAATTGTGCATCTGGATTGCCGTTGTATACAACACCCAGCACAATTCCTAGTGCTTATTATGCACTCAGTGCATGTTTGTTGAACAGATGCATAAAATCATTTTCTATAGGCATTACCCTACTTATAATAAATTGAAGAAATGATGAAATACGTTGTTACTATGCTCATGCAGTACAGAGCAGATCTAATTTTCCATTATGTGGTTTGGTTTCTGAAAACTTATTTATTCAATCCTCTTGTGGAGTTAGATTCACACGCACACTTATTATATGAATATATTCATAACATCTCAGAGATCCATAGGATGACAAAAAACCTATAATGGTTGTCAGTTTTCCTTAAAAAACAGTGATTGTAAGCAACTGTTTCTCACATTGTTCAGTTCATAAGCAATGCAGGAAGTCTGCATTTAAATTGGAAAATTGAGTGAATTCTAAAATCAGAACCTAGCATATTTTGCATTATTATAATTCACTCAAAAAGAATCTTAAGGACACTTCTATATTCCTGTGTGTTCCTTAGGACCTCCAAATCAAGGATGCCAAGATGCTAGTGATGGCAATATAAACTTGGCTTGTGTTTGTTTGGATGATTTAGGGCAAGTAGAGAAGATAAAACATGAGCAATTCAAATTAACCACATCATTAAATCTTTCCTTCTGTCACAGTTGTTGCCCTATATCTGTGACCTCATGCCGTTATCCTCTTTCCTTATTTCTTAGCCTGTGGCATGAAGCTCTTCTGTTATGACATCAGCACCAGGACTAAATCTGCTGATGGGGTGTGTTCATGTTGACCTCTGCCCCCTACACTCTCTTTGATCATCTTACTCATCTTTCTCTTACTATCCCAACTACTTATTCATATGTTGTTGGCTTATGGATATGGATATCCACATCCGCTGGCTTTGCAGAACTCTCACGTTGGCATTCCTCTTATATTTGGCATCTGTGAAGGGAGCTCTTGTGCTCAATGCTTCTCGATGCTTCTCGATGCTCTCTGGAGGCCTTATTGCACAGGAAGCTGCTCTCAGCAAGCTGTCAAGTTCGAAAGGAAATAATGAATCATTAGCTGAAGAGTAAACATCTGAGAAGGCTTAATGTGCCAGCCTTCAAAGTAGGGCTTACATTTTTTTCTGGGAATGAATATTTGAAGGAAAAAAAAAGAATGATAATATTTAGGGTCTGTGGTGCAGGATGGTAATGATTTAGGGAATAATTGGAGTTGCTTGATATGAGAAAGGCCACATCTAAGCTGCTTTATAGTTTAGGACCATCCATGAATTTTTATGAGGATCCAGTAAAAATAAAAATAAAAATAAGTAAGCATTTCAGAAAGATTGATTCAATTTTTTGTTGTTTTTTGAGCGACTAGACAGCCATAGTCACATTAGTTGTACATGTGGATACACAGCTTTAGTTGTTTCTTTGGAATTTTGAATTTAATTAAACATGACTTCAATAAGCCTGAACGGTCTTTATTTTATAAGGGCCTTTCTCCCCCTTTCTACCATCATAATAAATAATCTCCTAGCAAAACATGACTTTAAAAGATACATGTCCAATTTCCAAACTTCTAAATTAGCGTAAAAATATTTCCTCTTCTTCTTCATTCCCTGGTGCAAAGAATTATTTAAAACTAAACATAAAATGTCCACCCTGACAGCTCCTATAAACTGCATATAAATAGAGAATGTATGTCAACTTGTGACTTACAGATTCACCAATTAAATGATAAACTTTCAATGATTTCAACATTAAGGAGGAAATAGCCTAGCCACAATAAAATTGGTGTCGTTGGAAAAACAATCTGTTTTGCTTTTCTATATTGTAGTATTATTTGCACTGTTGTTATACTTTTTCATAAACTGAGGAAAGTGGCTTGTCTTAAGCTTGTTATTGGATGCAAGTAAACTTTTTTTTTTTTAACACAGAACTTAGTTTACTGTATAACATGCATCCAGGATGAAGCCTAGAAAAGAAAATCACTCATTAAACGTGTCACTTATTACTGCAGTAATAATCAATAGAACATTAAACATCACATTTTATTGCAGTGAAGGGGGGATAAACATGAAGACCATAGTGCACTCCTGTAAATGGTATGACTTGTAAATGTCAGTGAGGACTTATTTAACACTAAAAGGCTGTAAGAATTTGTAATGGGAGTTTTAAAATTCATCCAAGACAGCTGAAGGTTACCTGAGGAAAGGGTAGCTATATAGAGCATGCACACACCCAGGTAATGTAAAATATGAATGGATAAAAATGAGCGAAACTCATTTCTAAATGGAGGGTTCATTATATTTGGTATTCTAGAAAGTGCATGTATTGAAACCTGCAAGTTTGGCATTATAAATATTTTAATGTGTACCTTGTTCGATATTCACAGAAAGCAGGCTTTCTTTTCTCAACATAAGCAATATGTATGTATAGATAGATAGATAGCAAAGAGCAGCCAGATATGTAAATGCAGCTGAGAATACAGCATTCAGATGGATGGCGAGCTCTTTCTGGGAAATAGTCTCAAAGTTTCTAATATGCAACATTTAGTTGCACAAAGTGAGCATTCTCCACCCAGCCTCGTTAGACTAGGCTTCACTGTTCTGGATGTTGCTCTACAAACTTCATACCTGATAAGGAAGGTTCTGAAGAATTTTTCAGAGCCCCACATCTTTATATTTGCAGGGTTTCTTGGAGGCCAGTCAGGACATTCTGACCTGGGAGGGGAACCAATAGGATGTAATATAAGGCGTCCTCCTGGTTTAACTCAACCAGGAAATGGACAACAAGGATTACAAAAACGACATCTGAGTGATGGCCTGGCCATTTTCAAAACAAAATTCTCTTTTAAGGGACTAGTTTCAGTTTCTCTCCATGGATTTACTTCAAGTTGAAAATATGAGAAACTCCATGGAAAAGATAGTATTGTGTTCTGAATAGGCTGTAGCCGTTAAAAATGCAACATTACAATGTTTACAATACAAGTTTAATTAGCATTCTTCCGAAGGGAAAAAAATGGAAGAAAGCCTGGGATGCTTTGTATTTCAAATACAAAAAATTCATTCTAGTATCCAGGCCTTGTCATGATGAAAAGGAAAGGAAGGAGGAAGTAATGTTTGTGTTGTCCATTTAGCCCCTAAGAGGGACAGTATTTCATAAGCTTCCCTACACATCACAAAATTAGCAATCCAACTTCCTGTATGAATGGATACCATGATTAAGCATTTCATTGTAGTTGGTCAGTGAAAACTGTCACTTCCAAGCACAAGGACAATCAATCATCAAAGGTGTGCCATTGCCATCTTTTTCTAATCATTTCTAAACGGGGTGGGGTTTTCTTTTTTTCTTTTTTTCTTTCAGATTCCTGAAAATGACACCTGTAGAATAGGAAATTCATTTTTACACGATACCCAGAATTAAACAATTGCAAGCTAACCAAATACATAAAGCAAGCCCAAAGTAGAATAAGAAAAATATTAGATAATAATAATAATGAAAATAATGCTATGTAGTAGGCAGTATGTTAAGATCTCTCTATATGTGCTATTAGTTTCCCATTGCTGCTGTAACAAACTATACAGATTATGTGGTTTAAACAACTCACATTCATTTTCTTACAGTTCTTGAGGCCAGAAATCTGAAATGGGTCACTGGGCTGTGTTACCTCTGGAGGCTCTAGGGCAGGGGTGTCCAAACTTTTTTCAACGTTTTTCACCAAGGGCCATGTGCGGTAAAATACACAAACAGCCGGGCCACTTACTTGAGGTGAAGTACATATTGCCTCACCTGGTTTATTTAAGTAAACTAAATATATTTTTGGAATTTGCTGCAGGCCAATTAACAATAGATCATGGGCCGCAGTTTGGACACCCCTGCTCTAGGAGGAATGTGCTTCCCGGCCTTTTCTAGCTCCTGAAAGCTGCCCCTTTCCCTTGGCTTCTGGCCCAGCATGTCGTTCTGACTTCTGCTTTGATCATTACAACTTCTCTAAATTGACCTTCCTGCCTAACTGTTAGATGGAAGGACCCTTGTGATTACATCGGGCCCACCCAGATAATCCAGGATACTTTTCCCATCTCAAGATCCTTAACTTAATCACATCTGCAAAGTCTTCTTTTCAATGGAAGGGAACAGGTTCACAGGTCTGGGCATCATGACCAGGTTCATCTTTGGGGACCGTTATTTTCCCTACTACACATAGATACTTTAGAAATGTTGTATCATTCCTGGCCCTATTTACTCTACACCAATTGCTTTGAAACTCCCTGAACAATACTGGGAAAGAGGGGAGAAGGCCAATTTATTTACTGGATATGCAGGGAACAGGAATGACATCATTTTACGAAGATCTTCAAATTGTGTCCACACAGACCTCTGCTCAACATATCTACCATATAGCAAAATTGATTCAAATATAAAAGGATTGGATTTTAATTTCCTTTTCTGCTCAATTCCAACATGCTTGTTTCTTGCAGTGGTGCAAATGAGCTGTGAAATAAATGATGGATTGTTAGGCAACATTTCTGAGAGAGGAAGGGAGGTTGGACAGTGGATTCACATGCAAGATAATAAAACTAGGATTGCTTAGGGAGAATATACTCCTACTGAAGGAACAATCGTATTGTAATTATTGAATCACCTCTGAAGATCATCCAGTGGAATGACAGGGGACCATGGCAGATGGTCTTTTGCCATCCTGCCCCCCACTTGAATTGGCAGGACTGTGTTTTAACTTGGAGAGAGATGTAGTGTTTACTTCTCTTTTGGGAGAAAAAATAAAGCAGAACATTTTTAAGGATCTTTTTTCCCCCTTTGGTCTCATTTTCTATTATCCTGTGTACACTGACATTTCACAGCAATGAAATTCTAAGTACTCGTGTCCGTGGGTTCAGGGTGGCGAAACCAATGATATAATGAAGTTTACCTACTTCAGTTTGTTTTTGTGAAAGAAAGAGATCAGTACAGAAAACTATACTCCCCAAATTTCATGTTCTAGTGAAAATCATTTTAAATAAGATCTAGTTTAAGTTTATGAAATTAGTTCTTATGTTTCCATTTTGATTTAAAAGAACTAATTTTGAATCTTATAGGTCTGACCTGCGTTGCAAACACATCTTTCTACATGTAAGTTATTATTACTGGGGTCTCACTCAGGTTAGATAACTTAGTTTCTCTCCTATAAAAGGCCACTCTTTCACATGTGTTCTGGGTTCCAACTTCTTTTACAACCTCAAGGACTTCACCCTTTCAGTTTCATGTCTTGATCATGCACACTTAAATTCTTCCTCTCTGCAGGATAATTTTCTTCAGCAGAGAACTACCCTGTAGTATCGTCACTATTAAAACCAAAACTCAACTAAAAGCAAGCCAACCTTCCCTTGATGCTTATCTTCCCAGTGCAATTTCAATTTCTCTCCATTTCTTTATAGCCAAATATGGCCCAGGGCTTGTCTACAGCCACTGTCTCTATTTCTCTGTCCCATTCAGTCTTTCTTTGGGACTGGTCATACGTATGTTAGGCAACAAAAAAAACACAAAACCCACAGACAATAATATAATGAACAGTTATGTACTTCCCACCTCGTTTTGTCACATCTTAACATATTGAAAAATGTGCTTCATAACTTTTTAAAATAATATAATTCAACAGAGACAAGCCGTTCTTATGCCTCCCAAATCCCATTCCACTCCTCCCTTACAAAGGTGTCAGTGTTGTTCTGAATTTGTGTCTATCACTTATCATCTTTTTCTCTAACTAGCTTTCTATTTTCATTCCTATCTGCCTTCTCCACTCAGCTGTCTCACAGTGTGTCAGGTTAAACTTATCAAAAATTGGACTCTTAGCTCTTATAACTTGCTTCTCTTTCTCTTTGTCATTTCTAAGTCAACGGTATCATGATCTACCTAGTCGTTTAAGCCAGAAACACGAATGTCTCTCTCTTGATTCTACATTTCTGTTTCTCCCTACACTTAATCTATGACAGTTATTCTGGGTTCTGTCTTCAAAGCATATACGCCAGTTCCTGGTCTGTTTGTCCTCTCATGTCTCTGCCGTGCATTGAAGGTGGCTGATTCCTGCAGTCTGAATTCTCCAGGTTGCTGTGTAAGCTGGTGTCCAGCTAGATTTTGTCAATAGGATGACAGTGGGGTGACAGTGGGAGATACTGCCAGGCCTCTGACTTTGGACAACACATCCCCTATAAGAGCTTCATTTCCCTGCCTTCAGTTCCTTCTGTGGTCCCCACGTCCACCAGGTGGCAGCCTTGGATTCTGCTAATATTCCCTCCTCCCTCCAGCCCTCCAACCTTGGGGTGGCAGTTGCTTCCTGATGTTGTTAATCCATGGAGTATCTTGCCACCAACTCCTGTTTAGCTTCTCATCATTTCCTTTAGAGGAATAACCAGTTCCTGGTATTAAATTGAACACACTCGAGAATAGCCATGATTTTGCCCATATTGGTTGGCATTTTTCTCACACCTGAGACAGGATTTGATTTGTCTCTGGGTTGCCTCACCTGTGTGCTCTGCTTTTTCCTTTCCTCATTGTAAGATACTTTGAGTGGATTCTGCTTTTCTGCTTAGACCCTGAATGATACAATGTGCTTTTCCCCTGCGTTATTGCCATGGAGCCTTCCAATCTGTATTACTGCTGTCATTCTTAACTCCCTAATCCATTCTCTTTACAACACTGATATGTAAGGTAGACATATCATTGGCCTGTGTACACCCTATTGGCTTTCGCTGCACTTGTAATGCTGGACAAGAATTGTAGGCCTGACCTGCAACTTTTCAGTCTCAGCTTGTACCACTTCCCACGGTCCTCTCCCTCCCCCGCCACACACACACCTCTTCACACAATGCTCCACAGCCCTGCTGGTCCTTTTTCTTCTACTGGAAGTGACACAGCATTTTTTGTTTGTTTGTTTGTTTGTTTGTTTGATTTTTACTTCAGAGCCATGGTACATACTATTTGCTCCCTCGGCTTAAAATGCAGTTCCCCTGCCTGACTCCTGGCTGAGGGTATTTCATCCTACGGGCTTCAGTTTAAATCACCTCCTCACAGATCTTCTCTGATCAAACACACCAAAACACATTCTCTTGTTACTGGCTTTTGGAGAAACTGTTTTTTTTTTCGTTCCTTGAATGTTATCACACTTTGCATTTATTCAGTCACCTATGAGTTCACTGGTTCAGTGTCTTTCTTTACTCTCGTCCACATGTTGGAAGTTCCATGAATCTGGACTCATGATGGGTCTGTCCACCACCATTTCCTCAAAGCCCCCGAATAGCATCTAATCAGGACAAGATGACCCAGAATTGTTTATGAATGTGTGTTAAATTCATTAATAGAGGGATTATTAAAGTTTGTTTTTCAACAAAACTGATAAATAATTAGTTTGGATGTGAAATTAAAAGCACTTGAGAATAGCTCAAGTTTTTGCCTCTATTGTTTTTCTCCCAGCCCCGAGGCAGGATTTGGTTTGTGTTCTCCCTGCCTGAGCGGTGTGCTTTGTTTTTGCCTGGGTCCATGAGCAACAGTCTGATACCTACAGAAAGCAAAAGAAAACCAGACAAAATCTGGAACTAATTCTCTTTGAACGTAAATGGATATTCTGGATTAAAAACAAAACAAAACAAAAAAACCTCTTTCAATAAATCACTAGGAAAGCATATTTTCCTTACCCATTTCCATGATTCTTCTGCTTCTCAGCAGTCTCTCCTAAAAATAGTCGCCAACTATGGCTGAAAGCGAGCACTGCAGACTGGAAGCCACTGATGCAGAGCAAAGAGGGATGTAAAAAAGCCATTAGTAGATTGTGCCTTAAATGAAAGGAGCCATGATTCAGTCAATAAATTCCATTTAAAATTAGACACGTGAAACAACATCTTTAGGATTCATGTATAGTTTTTCTTTGTTCTTGCTGATATCCATCCTTAAGCATGGAAGACCAAATATACCATGGTCTATAATTATCTACCTCTCTGTCTGTTGGAACCATGTCTTGTTGCCTAGGAACTGGGGTGACAGGTATGCCATAAATACATCTTCAAATCATCTTTTTTTTTTTTTTGGATCAATTTTTTTTCACACTGCTTCTATTGTTATGAAGGCTCACTAGAATACTTACCCTATTCTGCATTTGTTTGTTTGGAATATGTACAAACTGTGTTTGCCCCATTAAGTATGAATAAAATATTCTAATTTCAATTTGTCTTTCAATTTGTTATCTGACATAACTTGGCTTCTGTGGAATGCAACTATTTATGTATCAAGAAAAAATACACAGTTAAAAGGTGACTTATCTAGCATGCTCTCAGCCGAAGCTCTTCCAACTGATAATTTCTTTCACACATAGTGCAATGAAAATTAATGTTTATTATGATGATATGAAACAAATAATGAACCCTAATCATCACAAAATTAGCCAATTAGCCTAATCCCATAATTTTATGCACAAGAGAATGGAGCCTCTGAGAGATTATGCCCCTAAACCCATGGTAAACAGTGAGCCTGGAGTTAGAATGTTCTGATACCCTTGCCAAGGTATTCTGTATCTCCCTCCTTGCCTGAAATGTCTTTCCCTCCACAAATGTTGTCTATTCACAATTATTCCCCTATCGGTTCCTCAGTTAGAGCCATAAGTTATTTCTGTGGTTTTTGAATGTCAAAAGCATTTTCATATCAAGGTCTTTTACCTTGATACCTAGTCTCAGCAATTGCTCATTTAATAAACTCTAATGAGAAATCCCTTTAAAACCTTCTGTATAATCACGACCACCTATATTGAATATTATTTTTCTTTTATTAAGCTGTTTATTATGTTATATTTGCCTGCAAACAGAATATACAGAAGCACCTGTAAGTTAGTTTACATAGGTAATAATCACACAAATACACAGTCACCATATAATGTAAAAACTAGCACATAACCCGTTGAGTTAAAGCTACCATGGTGTTCCTTTATGTTCCTCCTCCCCCTTAATGTTAAGCATCTTGGACATTCTTGAGTCTCTGAAAATTCCTAACCTCTACAGGGTACATGGTAATTCGGTTCAGTGCAATTAAATAGGAAAAATATCCTTTACTATACTGTATTCATGAATTAATTTATTCATTGAAACTATCATTCATTCAGCCCTTAATGAATACTGATGTTCTACCAGGTACTGTGTCAAGAGATAAGTTGTGATATTACGCTACATTAAGTCACATAATTTTATGCAGTATAGAATAGACCCTGCGTATATATATATATATATATATATATATATATATATATATATATATATGTACGTGTTTATGTGTGTATATATATATACACACATAAATACACACACACATATATATATATCCTATTTCTATGCTTTTCTCAAGATATTTTAATTATTGTCAAAGGCTATAATATTCAAACGGAAATTGTACATTTCTTTGACCTTTAAATAGCAAAAATATTCATCAATTATTGGACATTTACTGCATGCTAGTCACACTATAATCACCATCTCTTTTAATCCTGACAACTTTATGAGTTGGTACATTATTTGAGGTATGTAATGCTGTATCAAGCACTCCAAGATCACAGTAACTTAACAAAGAGAGGTTTATTTCTTGCTCATTTCACAGTCTCTTTTTTCAAGCACTGATTTGGAACCCTATGGTTCGAAGCTTCTTCAAGCTAATATCTCTACTATCCCTACCTGGAGCGCCCACTGGGCCATTTGTGTGCAGCTAGACAACCAGTAAGGGAAACACGTGAAAGGGCTCCTGGGGTATTTCAGGGACCAGGCCTGGAAATGGCATCCACCCGTTCTGCTCACAAGCCATCAACCAGAAGTAGTAATAGCACCAATTTGATTCAAGCAAGCTGGGAAGAAGGAAAGTCTATTTGTGTGCCCACAAAAAGTGAAAATCTTTGG
Organism: Rhinolophus sinicus; assembly: GCF_036562045.2. Classification (NCBI taxonomy): domain Eukaryota; kingdom Metazoa; phylum Chordata; class Mammalia; order Chiroptera; family Rhinolophidae; genus Rhinolophus; species Rhinolophus sinicus. Next base: position 15,220,973 of record NC_133751.1, on the reverse strand, counting down.
AAAACTCATAGTATTTGCTCTACCGCTATTATTATTATTATTATTATTATTATTCCCAGTGTATATCTAAGAAAGGCAAGGATTAGGAAGATAAAATGACTTGCCCTTGGTAGGCAGATTGTTGAGCTGAGAGTCTAACTCAGAGGCCATGCCTTGCCCACTGCATAATACTGCCTCTTAGCTAAACCTTGGACAAATTAATGTTAATTACACCAGTGAATTTTGCTGTTGTAGTACAGTACAACCAATGGGAAAAACATGAATGAATTTCTTTAAGGAATTAAATGATTGCTTGCATATTTTTCTAAAAATAAAGCAGCATACTTACCTCTTGTGTTTTTTTTATTTTCTGAGTCATTGACTCCCAAGCAAATGATTTTGTCTGTTCATAAATGAGATAGAAACTAATTATTTGTTTTAACTACAGCAGTTATAATTAATTATTGGCAATTTAGGCTTTTTTCTGATTTTGTTTTGTGGAATTTAGAGTTAGAGTTAAATATAACCAGTGATAACTAAATTAAAAGAAATTATGGCTGTCTCATCTCCATAGATAATTGGGCCATCTATATGAGTTACTTCCAATTTGGAATTAATTAATTTAATGCCTTTTTAAAAAATAAACTGTCTTGATGCTTTGCAACAACTTAGGACTAATTAAAATGGTAGATCAAAAATTGACTTCATTGTAATGATAGTGCCATACATTTCATTTAAATTTTGGTGCAAATCTTGATTTCTTACACTTACTGAATATATTTCAAAAACAATCCCTTACCTATAAATGTTATATGGGAAAATCCTTCTTCACCTAGGAATCATATAAAATATCCTAACTCCTCAATAGTCCCATCATTTAAGCATCAAGGAAAAATAGTCTGAAACTGAAGTCAAATGTTAAGGTAGAATTCAAGTGAGCACTACATATCTGTTCCATCTTCTAGAAAAATTGTTCAAGATATCACTTTAATAAGCCCAATTCCTGATGTGACTTTTGAAATAATTGTCTGGCAGTGTTATTCATAGTTACGTGATTCATAAAGCTGTTCTGAAATTTTTTTGTTTGTTTTTCTTTATTTGTTTTTTGGAGGGGAATGTAGTAAAGAGACCAAATTTGTCCCTAATGTGATATAGAGCCTTTGAAAAATTGCTAACTGTCCTATAGGCTCCTTGGTTGGCAAGTGCAGGATAACTATATTGACTTATGTGTCTCAGAGAACTCTAGAGAGAACAAAATTAGTTAATTGGAATGAAAATATTTTGAAAAACAACATAAATACTACAAAGCATTGTTTAAAAAATACATCTGATTTTGCACTGGATACCGCTCAGCCAAAATACTAGGATAGTCTTATTTATAGGTTGAATGGTGAGCACGAAGGAGATATGTTGGGGTCCTAACCTTCTACTTCTGAATGGGAACTTCTTTGGAAATAGGGTCTTTGCAGATATAAAGATATTACGTAGGGTGGGCTTTAATCCAGTATGACTGGTGTCTTTTAAGAAGAGGGAAACTCGATGCAAAGACAGATACACAGGAAGAGAATGCCACGTGATGGCAGAAGCAGAGATTGGAGCCACATAGCTGCAAGTCAAGACGGCACCCACCAGAAGTCAGGGAGAGGCAAGGGAGGGTTCTACCCAGAGTCTCAGAGGGAACACAACTCTGTTGACACCTTGATTTCAAACTTCTAGCCTCCAGAACTGTGAAAGAGTAAATTTTGTTGTTTTAGTCTCTCTGCTTTGTGATACTTTGTTTATAGCAGCCCTAGGAAACTAATACAGATGGCTGGAAGTCAGATATGGAAAAGGAAAATTTCTTCTCACGTATTTGCTTCTCATTTGTTTTTCTTTGGGTTGAGAGAAGACTTTCTCTCATGGAGCCAATGACCACAGCTATCAACATAACCTAAGGTCTGGCCAGTGTAGGGTTAGGCCCTTGGAGTGGTTCATCAGGTAACTCCAAAGAAATGGTGGAGTTAACATCTGATTTAAAAGCCACAAAAATACAGTGGATTAAGGAACTAAGTGTCCCCTCCCCCAATGCTGTTATGATAAAGGCGATGGGGGATGGAAATTGTAATGAAGTTGGCCGTTTTACCGAAGCTCCTGTGGGGGATTCAAAGTTTGAAGAACTAAGCAAAGCATCTGCTCCCTTCCTCCAGAACCCCTGTCTCATTTCCCTGTTAGGTGCCTGTAGTCCTCTAGACGGCCCCGGAATCTGGGTCATTCTTCTGTCTCAGTCCGAAGGTCTGGGGGATGTGAGACGGGTGGAAGCCCTGGGTCTAGCACTCAGGGGCTCAGCATCAGAACCAGTTACCATCAAGGAGCTGCAATAAAACATGCCAGCACTAGGTGGCGCCATGGCAGAGCCTGCAACACCTCAGTCTCTATTCCAGTGAATTGCACCGGTTCCTGTGCTGAGGAATTAGAGACCTCTCTTTCATTAGTGTGCACCTCCTGCTATCAGTAGTCTGCACTTCGCCCATCAAGCAGAAGTGATGCCCGTTTGTGGTGTCAGGCGTGTTCATCCCTAGATAGGGCTAATAGTTAAGAGATAACTTATAATCTTGCAGAAGCAGAAGATGAAGGCAACGATACGTTGGTATAGTGGAAAAGAAAGTCCCAACACCCGTGTTTTGGGTCACTTCATAATGTCCCAGCACCCTCTCCCAGCTATCACGGTGTTACTTCCTCTGTCCTCTCTCCACCCGACGTTGGTAGAACCCTTGCTCCAAAGACACTTCTGTCTCAGTCCGAAGGTATGGGGGATGGGAGACAGGGTGCTTCTCTCACGTCCCCTTCTGAGGATGCTGTTGATATTCAATTTGGCTAAATTTCATCAGGAGGCACCCAGTGTGATTTTTTCCGGCTCACAAAATGTGGCTTCTGCAGCTCACATCCTGCCTGTGTTACTGGGGACATGCGGACTGTACGTTGGTGTTGACATGACCCTTTTTGAGACGTAGTGTTGGTCCATTCTATCAAAGCCTGGTTCTAGGTTTCATGGGAGGAGCCCACATCTCTTACTTAAATTCATCATTTTTTTTTAAGAGAATAGGTCAGCTATTAAGCACGTTCAACATACTACATTATCATTTGTTTTCACATAATCAGCATCAACTCAGTGATGCTGATTTCAACTCAGGTGAAATTCATCGTCTTTAAAAGACCTTTAGTTTGGAAAGGGCTTTTCTCATTTGTGTTCAGTGTAATAACCTGGCCATTAAAAAGCAGTTTTCAAACAAATAGAATAATGAAAATTTATTTGGATTCATATAATTGTGAAAACTTAGGTGTAAAGAGACGTGTGAATTAGGTTCCTTATGAGTCAAGTGCAACAGAAAATCCAGGTTTGTTATTTTATTTACGACTGCTGCATTATACAGATCTATCCATTTCAAAATGTAGGTTTACAGAAATCTATCACTTGGTATGTGAAGTAGCCCAGGATTTCTTAGTTTGGCCATTAAGACTTTTTTTTTTAAATGCAACTCATGTTTTAGGAAATGAGACTTTAGTACAGCTTATGGAACTTTATTTAAAATTAATGTTTCTAAGACATGATATTCTCCTCCGTCTCAGCTTTAGATTCCTTCCCCAAACAGTAAAAATGCCTGCATAAAAATAATATATTACTAACAGATTTACGTAGTATAGTTGATTATGGGTTAAATGCGCCACCTCGTGGTTATATAAGAAAGTTTATTTTTTAACTTGTAATTTAATACGAAATGTGCCTTCTTTTGTCTTTCTGTATTAGAACGACTGCTGATGGTGAAATTATCCATAATGTGTGTATAGATCCATGAAGATGTCATGATATAGTGGTTGCAGAAGCATATTTTGGGGTATGCAGGAGACTCAGCAAATGACACTGGGTACCACTTCGTAAAATATGACCAATGAACACCAGCTTAGTAGCCTGTAAGCTTTATCTCTGTTCAGAGACATTTTCTAAGTCATTCTATATAGCAAATTAATACTATATGACTAATACCAGTGCATGAGGTCCAGAAATAAATAAAATGAAGAGAGTGCTGTGTGTGTATGTGTGTGTGTGTGTGTGTGATTACAGTCCTGAAGGTAAAACTAATTTAGTTATAAAGGAATGGTCCACGGCCTGTACTCCCAGAACCCTCCACCCCCACCCCGTTGCCTCTGGACCTGTCTCTTGGAGAAGCAGGAAGGAGGGCATGCCCCATCAACAATAGTAACCTTATGGAAGGTTACTACTGATTGCTATGGGGGAGGAAAAGTGCCAGCCTCATCAGCTTCCTCCAGAACCTGGGGCCACCTCATCCTGCCAGAGTTCTTTCATCAGAGTCTTTCCCACAGACACTTTCTTCTTTCTGAGGACATGCCATCTCCCACGTCTCATCCAACTTCCAAGAGTTTCCTTTTGCTACAAGAACTACAGAGATACATTTCTGGGGCACATTAAATTTTAGGTAATACTTATTACCTTCAAAATTATCTGTTTCAGCTGCCTGCTTTGTTTTCTATCGTAGTAAAAATAGCTTCTGACAACCAAACGAGTCACAATAGGCTCAAAAAAGAAGATTTTTACTAAATTAATTTGCCTGTAATATTTACTAACCTGGAGTTTAACATAATGTCCTGTATGTAGAGCATCGATTGACAAAATTATGGCAGGCAGCAGTCTGGTTGGGAGATTGCAGATAGAAAGTGGTGATGCTAAACATATAGCATTTTGGAGCCTTCACCACATGCCCAGTGATTTGTAAAGAGCTTTCTAAAATATGAGCTCTTCTAATGCTCACAACTCTACAAAATGGGATTATTATTGTCCTCATTTAACAGATGAGGAAACTGAGGCACTGGGTCACTGTACAACTTGCCTAATGCTCACAGCTGGAAAGTGATAGAGTCAGGGTTTGAACACAGTGGTCTGCTTCCAGCATCCATGCTCTTTATCTCAATGCTATCCTAGATTTTGTGGTAAGAGCAGAAAATCAATATTGCTCCAAACTGCTATTAATTCAACAGACATTTGTGAATGCTTACTAAGAGCCCAGCCCCGTGATGAGCATTGAGGGTGCAGCAATGGGTGAGCCAGACTCCACTGTCAAGCCTCTAAAGAGTCTTTTCCCCCCCTTGCTAACAGCTGTGAGAAAGTTCCAGCGCCACAGCTTTCACCTACCGTGTAGTTCACCAACAAATGGTGTCCAGACACTACATACCATTGAGCCACTGCCTTTCCAGCAATGAGATCACACAAGGCAGCCAGTCACCAGCACAGAGGCTGTGTTGGCAGCGTCTCTAGCCTGCTAATTGGGACAGGTGCAGAGGGTGATGACAGCAGGCCACCCACGGAACTTTGGCACAGTCAGCCAAGGCGTGAGGGCAGGAGGCAGAAATAAGACTGAGACCTGAACTGCAGCCCAGGCAATGATGGCTGGTAAACAAAAACACATAAGCGAGGGACCCTCCTGGGATGTAAAAAAAAGAAAAAGTTGGTCATTTTTAGAATAAGAATTCCCTAATCTCTAAAGCAAACAGTAGAGCCTCAGGAAATGTATGCAAATATACAGCCACAACCTGCCAAAACAGAAGCATTCAATAGTTATGGTGGAAGCTGTGGGTTTTTTTAGGGAGTAGAGGAAGATGTTGTTTTGGGGTAGACTCTTTTTGATAGTGGCATTTCAAATGGATAGACAAAAATTAGGGATAAATATACAAGAGATACCACATCTCAGTTGTCATTTAAGAGTTTATTAGAAGAGATCGTGAAAATGAGAAAGGGAAAATAGTAGATTTGGGCTGCTCACTAAGAGAAGCAAGTAAAGAAATGTTTGATTATCCTGGTTTCTGAAGGTATAAATGTTATCAGCAGAGTTCACCTAATGTTGTAAGCATTGGCAGGAATGTTCTGGAATACCAAAGCAACGGTATAAAGTCACTTGATTCCAGGAATTTACAGTATATTGAAAGAGAGAGAGCAAATAATTGAGAAGTTCAGTAATGTCCCAAGTTTCAGTGAAAAGATGCTTATTTTTATGTGAACTAAGAGATGTTAATTTGCTTTGAAATGTGTAATGACTGATATTGAATTTAAATCCTATTAATTGCATGTGACATGCATGTCTGGTATAATCTGTTATGATTGGAGTGGGACTTAAAAATAAGACATAGACACGTGAGCCTTAGTGAGATGCTAAATGTGAAAATAATGTATATGTTGTATATTATACAAATTTATTGTTTTAACTAGGAGACAATAACAATTGCTTTCCTAATCTATGTATTTACAATTAAACCACAAGTATTAAATGTCAGATACCTATTTATTGTCTACCACATCAAAAGTTATTGGTATATCACGGACACTAAAAACATTTTAATTAGTCACCTTTTATTTCAGAAGCTTGTACTTTGCAATGTATTTGTTATCACACCATACCTGACAACTACTCCATCTCATTTGGAAGTTGCAAGAATAAAATTAAGATAATATTCATGAAGTCTTTTGAGACCCTTGTTACAGAGAGTTTAGATAAATGTCTCACTGTGATTAGAAGAAGCTAAGCGATCTACTAAAATCCCACAAAATTTATTTTTTTAATTGTGGAAGCTTGAAAGCTATTTGGTTCTGTCATAATTGTAATACTTAGGTTAAACACACAAAAGTCAGAGACAAAGTAAACTTATTTGCTAATGTTTTTATTCGTGTGTGTGTGTGTGTGTGTGTGTGTGTGTGTGTGTGTGTTTCAGGATGAATAATGGCCCACAAAGATATTCAGGTCCTAATCTCTGTGAATGTTGCCTTATATGGCAAAAGAGATTTTGCAGATGTGATTAAGTTGACGACCTTCAAATGAGAAAATTCGGCTGGAATATCTGGGTAGGCCCAATGTAGTCACAAGGGTCTTTGTATTAGTCAGGACATTTATATGGAATTGTCTCATGTGATTACGGAGTCTGAGAAGTCTAGGCACAGGGGAGCTGATGGGGCAGTTCTAGTTCAAATCCAAAGGCCTGAGAACCAGGAGAGCTGAGTGTGTAAATTCCAGTCCAAGTGTTAAGTTCAAAGGCAGAAACTGATGTCCCAGCTTGAAGAGAGGCAGAGAGGAAGAATTCATTTAACTCAGACTTTTATTCTGTTCAGGCTTCACTGAACTGGATGATGTCCATCCCACTGGTGAGGGCAGATCTTCTTTACTGATTAGTAGACATTTGAGTCTACTGATTCAAATGCTAATCTCTTCCAGAAACACCTTCACAGACACAACAAGAAATAATGTTTTACCGGCTATTAGGTTGGTGCAAAAGTAATTGTGTTTTTTGTAATTATTTTTAACCTTTTAAACTACAAATACTTTTGCACCAATCTAATATTTGGGCATCCCTGTGACTCAGTCAAGTTGACACATGAAATTAACCGTCACAGTCCTTATAAAAGGGAGGCAGGAAAACTAGGGTCAGTGGTAGACGTGATGATGGAAACAAGAGATTGAGTAATATAAGGAAGGGCACATGAGCCAAGGAATGCAGGCAGCTACAAGAAACTGAAAAAGACAAGGAAAGGGGTTCTCCTCTAGAGCCTCCAGGCGGAACCAGCTCTGCCGGCACATCGTGACACTGATTTTGTTCTTCTGACCAGAAGGGTAAGGTATGAGATATGTATTGTTTAAGCCAGCAAGTGCCAGTAATTTGTTATAGCAGCCACAGGAAACTAATATGGAGACCAAGATAATGCTTCGAGTCTCTGAGTATCAATGCCAACTCAGAACTTGTGTCCAATAATTCTCTAAATGCATTGATATTTTTCCCTTCCCCAGCATACTGTCACCCAGGTAAATGGCTATGGATCCCTTTAGGCATCTATAGAGGAATTCCCTTGGGAGAATATTTATGGTGTATACTTTTCATGTTACAAGGTCCTTCCTCTTAGACAATAGCAACCTCTCTAGTCAATAAATTGTGGGAACTTAGCAAAAGGTTATTTATTTATTTATTCATTGCAGAAACTACCTCTAGCTTCCTATTCTTCAATTCCTGTTCCTTTACTTACAGATGATAAATAACATTTTGTTGAGTGCCTGTCTCCTTCACCCCTGGAAACACCACATTTAGTTAAATAGCTTTACAACTTTCAATGGATCATGGCCCTCTGTCTGTCCCTTCTACCCTGCTATTCTTTGTAGTAATTATGGCCTCCTAATTTGTGGCCATCAAGAGCTGCCATCTGGTCTCTATTTCTTCAGTGCCCCATCATCCTCATGGATGTTGATGATTCTCACTCTGGGACTCTCTCCTTCCATGGAATCATCCCCAGCCTGCAGAGGAAACCACAACTAAATCCCTCGTGATGCTGGTGCCCCTCTCACCAGGTCATTCCTGATGGCGTATCCCTGGGTCCTCTCCTGGAGCAAATTCTATTTGGGTCTCTGGCATTGCATAAGATAGCCTCTCCAGCATGCCCTCCTCTCAGTCTCTTCATTCCCTCCTCTATGACGTGCAAGGGCAAATGGAGCATTTCCACTTGGTGGAGATCTGGCTGTCATTTTATTCTAGGTTTCTAAAAGTAACCCCAGCAACAAGTTTGCCCTATCGCTGAAGTAATTGGTTGGTTGGATGTTAAATCTTGAATCCTGAGAACAAGGGCCCCTAAGTCAAGAAGGTTTTGCTAATCTAGTCTTAAATTCTGGTCCCCTCAATCAAGTCCTCCTCAAAATCCGATCCCAGGATGCTCCCCTACCTCTGACCAGTACATGCCAGCTGATTCTTTCATCATACAGTCTTTTTCCTCTCTAATCAGGACCATCATATCCTTGGCTCTTTTAGGCTGGGATTTGACAGGAGTTATTGACCTAGTGGCTCTCATTTTAGAATTTCAGCATGGTTCAAGGCTTTGCGGTTGCCATCTTAAAATTCTTAATTCTTTTGGAACAAATGGACTGCTATTTCATCTTGCATAGAGACTTGCTGTAGCCAGACCTGTCATCCCGACCAGAAATTTCTAGCCCATCAAGAATGAGAAAAATTTGGTGGCTGTCTTAGCTAAAATATTTAGTTTGTTTTCTTCAGAGATACTCTAGCCCACTTTTCAGCAGCTGTTTAACTGTACTCTGAAAATTTTCTCCCATAAGAGACCAATCATCACCTTATGTCTGTTGAGATATTCAATACTTATATTTCCACTGGAGTCTAGCTATACTCCTATAAATCACTACTGTTTATGAGAATGCAATGTCTGCTCTGGAAATCCAACAAAGTAGTTTGAATTCATTACCCAGAGTTGTCATGGTCAACTGCATAACATTTGATTTCCTTTTAGCTAGCCAAAGAGCAGTTCATGCTTATAATAAACATATCTGGCTATAGACACACACACACACACACACACACACACACACACACACACATTATAGAACAAGTGAAAAAAATCCATGACGGGGGGGTGGAAAGCCAACCAGACTTTGATGAACTATGGCTAGAGGGTGTTGATATGTCTTATCTCAATTAGTAATTTCGATTATATCCTTATTTGTATGGATATTTGCTAAAGTGGGACTCCTCACAGAACTATAAAGGAGGCAAGAGTTGTGTTGGTTTTGTTCACCTTGAATTCACAAAGTCTGCACAAAGGCCTGTATTTTGTAGTCTGTAAATAAATACTTATGGAATGAATGGAGAAGAAACTGAGAATGGAAAAAATCAATACATTTGACTTGAAAAAAGTTTCTAAAAACGATCCTCTTTGCTGTGTAAAGAAAACTCCATAAACAAATTGCACCATGAACAACAAGCCTGTAATCAATATCCTTACTTACCTTAGTAATATAGCCACTACAGTGAGGTTCCATTGCCCATAAAAAGGAGGGAAGTGCTGACACTCACTACAACATGGATGAAACTTGAAACGTGCTGAGTGAAGGAAGCCACTGACAAAACACCACTTAATATATGATTCTATTTGTGTGAAATGTCCAGTAGGAAAATCTATACAGAAAGTAGATTAGTGGTTGCCTAAGGGATGAAGGGCTGAGGAGATAGGGGTGATAGCTAAGAGGTATGAGGTTTTTCTGTGGAGTAATGAAAATATTCTAGGACTGATTGTAGTGATAGTTGCACACACCATAAATACACTAAAAATCATTGAATTGAATCATTTAAATGAGTAAATTACTTGAATATAAGTATATAAATTATATCTCAATAAGGCTGTTACCAAAAAATGACCACCAATATAACATTTTGCATTCACTGGAAATGATATTCTTGATGTTTTTAATGACATGGAAACACACTATTAATATAATGCTATGCAAAATGACAAGACACAGAAATTAATGCAACATGTGATGTAAAGTAGATTTATACACATGCAGAAAGACCAAAAGGAAGTGCCTTAAAATGTTAATGCTATTTATATCTGTTCTTCAAGTGATTTTTATTTTCCATTGCATAGTTTTCATGTTTTCCAAATATTCCATGAGAAGATATTACTTATAATAAGAAAAATATTACAGAAATATTTGGCTACAATACTATGATTTTTGTTTGATGCAGCTCTATTACAAAATAGAAAGAAAGAGCTTTGGTTTCTTTCAAGGTAACCATGCCCCGCAGAGGACAGAGGGATTATATATATATATCTATATATATCTATATATATCTATCTATCTATATCCATCTATCTATCTATCTATCTATACACACATGTATATATATATGAAAAGTGTCTTTTTTTTTACATATAATGATCACTTTCTCAAGAGAATAGACTGCCAGAAATGAACACTTTCTGATGGTGTTTAGCAATGACATTTGAGTAAAAATTACCTGCAGAAGCAAAGGCAGATTCTTAATTTTTCATAACTCCTCTTAAGACTAACATGTCCTTAAAGAAGGCAGCATAAAATGCTTACCATTCCATTGATGAATTCCCAGAAATGAAGAAAACACACACAAAAAACCCTGATTTTACAAATACAAACTCTTCTTTAAAATATAGTTTAGAAAATCTCAATTGGTATATAAAAACTCTAAATGTAAACTCTGATGTTACACAGTATGTGGTCATACTGTGTAAGTATGGATGTGGTCAACAACAAATGTACCTTATGAATATGAACAAATATTACGAATACGCAAGACTGGACAGGAGCTCTCACCAGAACCCAATCATGCTGGTACCCTGATCTCAGACCACCAACCTCCAGAACTGTGAGAAATAAATGTCTGTTATTTCAGCCACACAGTTTACAGTATTTTGTTATGGGAGCCCAAGCTAATACAGTAGACTTTCCCCATTGCCCAATAAAGAACTTAAAAAGAAAAAGAGTTAAATATATTTATTTATAAAAAAATACAATGTGATGCTTTTTTTTAATGTTCAAAAATATTTATTTATAAAAACGACAATGGGACGAGAGAGCTTACTTTTTAAGACATTATGTATTGGAGCTTTGGTAGAAGGATATTCAGAAAATCAAATGGTAATAAGTGTCTATAACTACTATGATTAATGTGTCTGTAAATTTTGTAAAATTCCACAGTCAAAAGCAAGGGTTTTCCTTGGTCTTTCATTTTTAATTTATACCATGTATACATTTTAAACCTAGATTAATTGATTGATTCTCTTAAAATAAAGATGAGAAAAAGTATTTTCCTGTATGTCATCTGCCTGTTTTCATTGTGATAAAACAGGAATGATCTGAAGAAACAATAGCTTTGCTTTTTTTTTTTTTTTACTTCTAAAACATTAATTAATAGAACTTTTTAAAACTTGTCTTGGAAAGACATTTTTATACATATTGAACCGTACTCATTTAAGTAGTCAGTGCAAATCACTCTAGGTGGTTTATTTGATCCGCTTCATAAAACCGCCTTTTGTAGTAAAGCAACTTGGCAGGCTCACGGGGCAATCATGTTCTTAAAACTTGCTTGGTTCTTGGTCTATTGCATTATTGAGGTTTTCAAGTGGCCTGGTGTGCAATGACGACAGATGCTATGAAAAGTTTTCAGAGTTAAACCATGCTTGTCGTGCTCCATGGTGAGGAACTTTGAGTCTTCCTCCAAGCATGAGTGCAGGAGCTGGAGGAGATATAATTGACTTCCTCAGAGGCCGATTGAGCCTATGAGCACCCTGGCAGTTCACCTGTCCTGGCATTTCACCGTGCTTAGTTTCCCAAGCTAAGAAACTTAAACTGCTGTCTCTAATGAAAAGTAGAGTATACCTATTATCCCAGTCCTCATTGAAATTATTTTGCTGATCTGCCTGACATAAAGGTTCTATTATGGTCCTGGAAGAAAGAAAAAACATTTCCAGAAGATAATTTGGAGAAAAGCTGTATAGTCACTTTTCTAAGTAATTTAAGTATAACCTTTGGATCAAAATATTAGATGATGGCTGCGTATTTCAGTTATCGTGCCTGAATGCATACTGATTCCCCTTCACTGGACCGTATTCTAAAGTGCTGCTTTGGACTTCCTAGGAAAGCCGTTTTAGTCAGGGCTTGGAACCCTTGTATGAACACTGAGCATTGCTCTATACCTCGAACCTCATGTTCCAGGAGAAAATGTATGTAAGAATCTGGGATAATCAAGGGCTTTGTATGATTAAGGAACTAATGTATTTCCCTCTTTCAAGTCACATTTTCCTGTTTACTTTGGATTCTAAGATGCATCGTTAGATCTTGTATTGGTTGTAAGTTAATGCATAGTTTATTTGCCTTCTTTTAATTGTGTTTTCTTCCTCTTCTATGTGTTTATTTTTATTATGCTACTCTTTCCCAACATCTCTCTTCAAATGCTTTTGTTCTTATAAAGGGAAAGTAGAAATATATGACAAATAATTCGTTTATAAAAATTAACATTAAAAATGAGACCTGCATAAAGTCACATTGATTTGTGTATCTCCTAAAAGTTTGACCTCACAAATCCCTCTCAGGAAGGACAGAAACCAGTACTCATCTAACCCGGCAGTATGAGGTAGGACACCCCAATCGTCCCCACAAAGACAGTAGGAAAGGCATTGCCAAATGCTGAAAAATCTTGCTGAAAAGAGACAAAAAAAATGATTATGGTCTCCTTCTTCCTCTCAATAGTATGTAACATTTCATTAAATCTAAAGGAAGTTATAAATGTCTAATAACTGTAAACGTAGGGTTTATAAATGTCTAATAACTGCAAACACAGGGTTCGTACTCAAGTGTATGCAAAGCTTTAACATTCGTCTTGACACTATTTCTATTGATTTATGAGTAGGGCATGGGAAATTCTGGTTTGTTATTTTATTCAAACTTTACATACTAAGATTAAAAATCTCTAGCTTCACATACTATTTTAAATATTTTTAAATTTTGATTTATTTTATATACTTAATTTCTGATAAAAGAAAAAGGAAAACTAGTTTCATTCAAAATGTGGGAATTAGGCTAGGATTAAGTTGTAAACATAGACTTTTTTTTTTTTAAACAAGTTCACAATTATTTGCTTCAGTCAGTAGAGCTGGTCTATTGAAGACAAATTTTTACAATTTGTCTTCATTATTTAGTGATTGGATATTTTCCCAAAATGTCAAAAATATTGAAGGAAAGAGCACCTGAACATCAGTCAGAAAGGTCTCTCTAGAATTCAGTGCATTTCCATGTGGGACTCCTATTTTCATTAGGATTGAGATTTGTTGAATACTCAATATAAATCAAAATATCTGAGCTTACCTAGAAGACTTCAGGTTGATGTAACCAAGAGCCAAGCCCTGCACTTTCGTCCTCGTCTCTCAACTTGACATCTCTATTCTGCCTTTTCTTTATGTTATCCCTAAATGCTTATCGTCTGTAATGAATCTTGTACTCACAGATGAGTGTCGAGTCCTTCTCAACAGAGGAAATAGCTGCGAGGTGGTGACACTTTTTAAATAGAAAGCAAGACATCAGAGAGTTTATTTTCAGAACCAATCAACTAGGCTCCACTATACACAATAAAAGAGGCCTGAGAGAAAACGTTCTTTATAATTGTCACAGGACTTAATGCTAAGAGTTTGGATTTTTTTTATAACGTACAGTAAGTAAGGCTTAAGGCCATATCTAATTTTATTTAGAAAAATTAATGTGTACCCAATGAGTGTGCATTAAATTTAGATACATGACACTAAAATTTGAGCCATATCTGAATTAAATTCATTTAACCATTTTTGGTGACAACTTGGGTGCATTCCCAATAATACAGTAAGCATATGGAAAGAGCAACTGGACTGAAATAAGGGGTGGGAACTGTATAAATGAGAAAACTCAGTAGTTCTTTCGGAGTGCAGTATTTCTCCTCATAGGTCACACTTTATACCATATCTTTAGGGCCCTGCTGGACTCTCGATTCTAGGTATGGATCTAGAAGCAAAGGAATGGTCGAGATAGGTCCTGAGGAGACTCAGTATTGTCTTACAAGTAATTGTTTCAGGGGAGACATTATACTTTTCTCAGGCAATGCAAGGTTAATCCCCACAGACAGGGGCATGTGGACGGGACGTTACCACTGGGAGTGGGGAAGCTGCTACCACGGGGCTTGAGGAGGCTGCTTCCATTGGTGCAGAAGACTCACCAGAATATAGGGGCTCAATGTTCCCAGCTTCAAAAGAGTCCTTTTACACCACCCCATTCCAAGTTACATGATCCCATTCTATTAGAATAAATACCCTCATTTTAGAAGGAGAACTGATTCTGGGTTATATAACACAAGGTATAGATGATGTATTATAGAATCACACACTTGAAAACTATATAATTTTACTAACCAATGTCACCCCCTAATAAATTTAGTGAATAATAAAGTGTGGCTCAGAGTTCCATTTGTTCTGTAACTCAGCCGGTCACGGGAAGTGATCCTGCTTTTGCTTTTCAGCAATCTCAGTCCTCAGGGGATAAGGGCCACCTTTGGGGCACACAAGAAGCTTTCAGGTAATTCATGCAGCACCTGAGCTGAGAATTCAAATCTCTGAGCTCATCATCTTTTATTCACCACTTTGTCCAGCACATCAAGAGCATCAAGGCCATTTTATTATATTTACTAGAGTTTCAGAAATGTTCTAAAGTATCATACACAATCACCCAGCGTGGGAGTATCTAATGGAGATATTTTATGTATCTCTATGCCCGATTATGCCGTGAACTATCAGTGCTAGTTACTCTCTTTGCAGTCATACTATCTTTGAATCTAATCAGATAAGAGTTCCCATTCCAGAAACCCCCAAAGAAATTCAGAAAACTCATCCTTGATATTCTGTTCCTTTAGGAGCACTCTCAGTACTAACATCTGTATTAGTCAGTGTACAGAGCCAGTGGGAAATATCTATATAGATCTCTATCTCTCTATCTATCTATCAAGATACTCATTATAAGCAATTCACTTGTCTGATTATGGAGGATGTGAAATTCCCAGATCTACAGTTGGCAAGCTGGAGATCTAGGAGAGCCAATGGGATAGTTCCAGGTCAAGTCCAAGTTCAAGGCCTGACAACCAGAAGAGCTGATGGTGTTAAGTTCTAGTTTGAGTCCGAGTGCAAGGGCAAAAGACACCGATGTCTCAGCTCAAAGAAAATCAAGCAGAGAGTGAATTATTCCTTACTCAGTCTTTTTTTTTCATTCAGGCCTTCCGAGGATTGGATGAGGTCTCCCACATTGGGGTGTGCAATGTGCTCTACATATGTTAACCTCATCGAGAAACACCCTCACAGACACACTGAAAATAATGGTTAGCTAAATATTCTGGGCATCCATTGCCCCAGTCAGGTTGACATAAAGTTAACCATCATAGCTTTTTTATATGTATGCTGTTTTTGCCCACAATTCTATGGGAATTATACACATTAGAATGGATGAGGGATGATTTTCCACAAACATTCGAGGCAAACAAAGAATTCTTTATCTACTAGTGGTTTTGCAAATAACATTGTCATGTTTCATTACTTGGTACATAAAAGATTTTTTACTATGATGTTTTCATTACAGATTTAACCTTTTAGCAATATGAAATGACTTATTTTATTTCCTTTAACAATTTTTTGACTTAAAACATTTTGTCTCATATTATTATTTTTACTTGTACTTTCTTGTTAGAGTTTTCCTGACAGAGATTTTGCTTTTTGTTTTATTTCTAAAGTATGTGTGTAATTTTTAATGAATATTATTTAAAAAACATTTAATTTAATTCTCAAATTCTACTTCTTTTAATAGGCAATATACTTCACAATCCAAATTTTCAATCCAAACAGTATGGTTCATTTTACTCCTGCCATTTTACTTTATACTTCTTTGTTTTATTTGCTTTGCTTTATACTGCATTTTGTTTTATTTTTCTTCTTGTTTTGGTCCATTTCTATTTTTGTTATGTAAGCAATCTTATTTATTGTTATTTTATTTAGCAATTTAGAAGGTATTGATCCTGCTTTGGATTCTATAAGTTGTTCATTATAGTTTTTCAAAGCTATTGTTGTTGTTGTTGTTGCTGTTGGTGGTGGTGGTGGTGGTGTGTGTGTGTGTGTGTGCAGAAAATAATGAAGTGATTGTTTTTATAGAGGCTGGGGCTTATGAAAAGATTAGGACTCAGAAAAGAAGCAAATGATCTGTTGAGCAAACAGGGTGAGATGTTTCAGAAGATTCCACCTCTTTGGTTCTGGAAAAAAATAAGGTGAGACATTAGCAGGTATGATTGGTTTCAAAGTGCAGCTGTTGGTTGCTTAACTCATTGCACAGGCACAGCTGCAGCATGAATTTAATTGTAGGTTTAAAAGGTTCTACTAACTTTTCAGATATTATTGGGCAGAATGATATTTGAATTTTTAAAATTGCAGGGCACACAATTTCAATGTGCTACAATGTTCCGGCAAAATACTATTGATTATATTCTCCAAACTGTCTTTTGTATCCCCATGGCAAACTTGTGGTTACAAATTTGATCTTTCTAATCTCCTCAACTTCTCCCTCATCCCCACTCCACTCCCATCTAGCAACCCTCAGTTTTTCTCTATATCTTTGAGACTGTTTCTAATTAGTTTGTTATTTATTCTATTCTTTAGATTCCACATATAAGTTAGATCATATGGTATTTGTCTTTGTCCGTCTGACTTATTCCACTTGTATAATATTCTCTAGGTCCATCCATATCATTGCAAATGGTAAGATTTCATTCTTCTTTATGGCTGAGTAATACTCTATTGTATAAATATACCACAATTGCTTTTTCTTAAAAAAATGTATTGGTTGGTGTCATTTATTTGATTTTTTAAAAACTTTTTATTTATTTATGTTTTTCCAGACTCATCAGCTCCAAGTCAAGTAGTTGTTTCAATCTAGTTGTGGATGGCACAGCTCACAATGACCCATGTGGGGATCAAACCTGCAACCTTGTTGTTAAGAGCACTGCACTCTAACCAACTGAGCTAACCAGCTGCCCCTGTACACAATTTCTTAATCCAGTCATCTACCAATTGGCATTTTGGTTGTTTTCACGTCCTGGCTATTGTGAATAGTGCTGCAATCAACATATTTTGTAGGGTGTCAGATGGGCACTTGTCTTATTAGGGAGACCAGGAATGGTGTAGATGCCTGACCACTGCCCTGTACACCTGAGGATGAAGCTGAATAACAATGAATGTCAACCATAATTTATATATATATATATATATATATATATATATATATATATATATATATATATTCACAAGATATGGAGCACAGCATAAGGAATAGAGTCAATGGAATTGTAACAGCTTTATTACAATGTCAGAGGGGTAGTAGATTGGGGGAGGGGTTATCACTTTATAAGGGGTGTCTAGTATTACATTGTTTTGTAAACCTGAAAATAATAAATAAAAAAGAAAGCATCATGGTGACAGATGTTTAAAAAAATAAAAAGAGCTAGCTTTATATTGTGAGGTGAGGCCGCAGTAGTCAGTTCACTGCCCCAAATTCTAGCTTTGTGTTAAGGAGGAAACTATAGAGGGGTTAGCCTTGATTCCTGTGGCTTGTCCACAAGTTCTAGTCACTTATTATGTGGTCTAGAGTGGACTTGGGGTTTACCAATGCATATGAGAAAGAAACCTCTCTTATGAATAAAGTTTCTCAGACCTAAGCAATTTCTTATAAAGAGGCAGTAGAATCAGACACAGGTTGCAGAACAGAAAATCTATGCTCAGGAGAAAATGTGGAACTGGTGACAGAGGCGGTCACTAGAGCAAATTTCTATTCTTAGCCAAAAGGAAGAAATGGATCAAATGTGACTCTGAAAGAGCTGCCACATGCACAAGGATATTTTGTCCCAGACGTGGCAAATTTACACAGAATTACACAAAATTGGTCGATGTCTCATGAATTAACTTCAAGCTAGGAGGATTTATTTTCCTTTTTAATTTTTATTATTTTTTATATTAAATTTTAATGTACAGTTACATGGTTTATGATATGAATTACTGTGCTACTTTTTCTATTAGTTTTTTCTTTATGTTATACTTACTTTTAAAAAAAGATTTTTATTAATGTATAGATAACATACAATATTATGTTAGTTTCAGGTGCACAATATAGTTATTCAACATTTATATACCTAAGGAAGTGATCAGCATGGTTAAGTCCAGCAACGATCTAACACTGTACCATATTATCACAATATTATCGACTATATTCCCTATGCTGTACACTACATCCCCATGACTTATTTGTTTCATATCTGGAAATTTGAACCTCTTATTCCACTTCACCTTTTCCCCCCTTTTTCAATTTTTTCAATTACAGTTGACATTCAATACTATTTTATATTAATTTCAGGTGTACAGCCTAGTGCTTAGACATTTGTATAATTTAAGAAATGATCCCTCTGATTAGTCTGCTACTCACCTGGCCCTATACGTAGTTATTGCCATATTACTGACTATATTCCTTGTGCTATACTTTACATCCCCATGACTATTTTGTAGCTACTAGTTTGTACTTCTTAACCTCTTCAGCTTTTTCACTCTGCCCTCAACCCCCTCCCATCTACCACCTCAACAAATCTAGTACCAATATGACACCATACGCAGTTATTACAATATTATTGACAATATCCCTTATGCCATCCCCTACATCCCCATCATTACTGTGTAACAACAAAGTTGTACTTCTTAATCCCTTCCCCTTTCTCACTCACCCCTAATGACCCTCCCATCTGGCAACCATCAATATGTTCTCTGTATTTATGAGGCTGTTTCTCTTTTGTTTGTTTATTTAATTCTTTAGATCCCACATATATGCGAAATCGCATTGCATCTGTCTTTTACTGTCTGCTGTACTCCTCTTAGCAAAATACCCTCCAGGTCCATCCATGCTATTACAGATGGCAAGAACCTGTTCCCTTCCCTGGCTGAGCAATACTCCATTGTATATATGCACCACCTCCTCTTTATCTAGTCATCCATTTATGGACACCCAGGCTGCCTCCACATCTTGGCCATTGTAAACAATGCTGCAATGAACATATGGATGCACATGTCCCCTTGAAGTAGTGTTTGTGTTTCTTCAGATAAATACCCTGAAGTGGGATTACTAGTTCCGTCTTTGTCTCTTGTTATAACCTTTGTTTTAAAGTCTGTTTTGTCTGGTATAAGTATTGCTACGCCAGCTTTCTTTGTTTGTTTTGTTTCCATTTTCATGAAATATCTTTTTCCATCTCTTTACTTTCCCTCTGTGGGTGTCTTTCAATCTGAAGTGATTCTCTTGTAGGCAGCATAGGTACATAAGGGTTTTGTTTTCTTATCTATTCGGCTCTCCTATATTTTTTGAATGGAGCATTTAATCCATTTACATTGAAAGTAATTATTGATAGTTATGTAGCTATTCCCAGTTTGTTATTCATAATTTTGATCTTTTTTATTATTGTTATGTTAAAGAAGTCCCTCTGACATTCCTTGTAATATTGATTTGGTGGTGATGAACTCCTTTAGCTTTTTCTTGTGCGGGAAGATCTTTATCTGTCCTTCAATTTTAAATGATAGCTTTGCTGGGTGGAGTAATCTTTGTTGTAGGTCGTTGCTTTTCATCATTTTGAATATTTTCTGTCAATCCCTTCTGGACTACAAAATTTCTGTTGAGAAATTGCTGACAATCCTTTGGGAG
Source organism: Rhinolophus sinicus (assembly GCF_036562045.2). NCBI lineage: Eukaryota > Metazoa > Chordata > Mammalia > Chiroptera > Rhinolophidae > Rhinolophus > Rhinolophus sinicus. The sequence continues at coordinate 15,200,859 of NC_133751.1, read as the reverse complement.
CTCCTTTATAACTTACTAGTTGCCTTTCTCTCTGCTTTTAGGATTTGCTCTTTGTCTTTTAACATTTGCCATTCTAATTATATTGTGTCTTGGTGTGGACCTGTTTGGGTTCATCTTGTTTGGGAGTCTCTGCACTTCCTGGACTTTTATGTCTATTTCCTTCACCAGGTTAGGGAAGTTTTCAGTCGTTATTTCTTCAAATATGTTCTCAATCTCTTGCTTTCTCTCTTCTGCTGGTACCCCTATGATTCAAATATTCTTACACTTGTTGTTGTCCCAGAGGTCTCTTAAACTATCCTCATTTTTTATTTTTGATTCTTTTTTCTTTTCACTGTTCCAATTGGGTGTTTTATATTACCTTGTCTTCCAAATCACTGATTTAATCCTCTGCTTCATCTAGTCTGCTAGTGGTTCCTTCTAGTGCATTCTTCATTTCAGTTATTGTATTCTTCACTTCTGACTGGTTCTTTTTTATGGTTTCTATGTCCTATTTTATGCTTGCTATCTCTCTGTTGAAGTTCTCACTAACGTCTTTGAACATCCTTAAAACTATTGTTTTGAACTCTGTCTCTGGTAGATTGTTTGCCTCCATTTCATTTAGTTCTTTTTCTGGAGTTTTCACCTATTCTTTTATTTGGGACATATTTCCTTGTTTCCTTATTTGGCTGCCTCTCTGTTTGTTTCTATGTATTATTACGTAGATCTGCTGTGTCTCCCAGTGTTTGTCAAGTAGAATTATGTAGTAGTGCCCTTTGGGGCCCTGGCACAGCAGTCTCCCTCATCACTTGTTCTGGGTGCTCCAGGAGTGTACCTTATGTGGATCCTCCTGTTATACTTGAGCTTTGATTGCTATTGGCACATCAGTGGTGGAAATGACCTCAGGCTGATTGGCTGTGGTTTGGCCACATCCACAGATTACAGGCTCCTGTGTGGGGATGCCACTTGTGGGGCTAATTGGGTAGTGTTGTGCTGTAGCCTGATACCTCTAAGTATGTTGTTTCTGAGGCCTCTTGCAAGGGGCTCCGGTGCAGACCCAGGTCACCCACTGCCTGTGACTGGCTGGGGAGTTGGTAGTAGGAACTACAAAGTGATCCGTGGTTGGTGGTTGCCTGTGCTATACCTGGAGTCGTGTGGGAGAGCTCACAGCTGTGAACTGAGGTCAGCTGCCTCTAGTACCATGTCTGGGGTAGCTCCACAAAAAGCTGAAACACTCCAAGACCTGCTGCCACCTGCTGGATCTTGTAAGGTTCAACTGCTGATAAAGTTTCCAGTGCTACTCCAGTTGGGTGAGGCAGGATGTCAGTGAGTCAGCGGAGTGGAGCAATGGAGCTCACCAGGCCAATCAGATTCAGATTTGGCCTGTGGGGGCGGGCTCAACATAGGAAAGAAGGCATCTGCCTGCCAGCTACACAGATGCACGGGAGGAGGAACCCTACATAGGGAAAATGCTGCCTGTCTTCCAGCCTTCGCCTAGAAGCCACACATGTCAGTTTGTCCTCTGTACGTCGCTGAGGCCCCCCTCATGTCACCGCACCTCCGCTGGAACCCAAGGTGTGTGCCTACGAGCAAGTGAGTGTGTCTGTGTGACGGCTGTTTAAGAGGATGCCTAGGTTTCCTGTAGCCTTCTATCCCACCCTGTCATTCGAATCCCTACTGTTTTTCACAGCTAGATGCTGTGGGAGCCCCTCTTCCCAGTACCAGTACTCTGGGCTGGGGAGGCTGGGGTCCCGTGCTCCTCTGTGCGGAAACCCTGTGGTCAAGATATCCCTCCCAATTTTATCCCACCTGGAGGTTTGTGGCTGTCCAGTTCACATCTCTGCCCCTCCTACCAGTCTTGATGTGGTTTCTTCTTAGTTACAAAATTGCTGTTCAGATAGACTTCTGATGATTCTCCAGGTTAATTGTTCTATAATTTAGTTGTAGTTTTAATGTATTCATGGAAGGAAGCAGGCAGTGTTTATCTACTCCACCATCTTGGATCTTCATATTTTTTTCCTTTTGAATGTAAGTTCTCAGGTTATGTCTTCTTGACCACGGACATTTACCAATTGGCACCCCCTTGTTGCTGAAGACCATATGGTTTTCTCTTTCCCTGTGACATTTTGTGTGCCTGCCATGGCTTTTGACAACACCAAATACGGGATCCTAGGAAGATAATTTTGGCTAGGATGATAACTGAGGGGCTAAGGATGGCGTGTTTTCTAAACATTGTTGATGTGGGATTAGTGCTGAGATAATATTGTGTCTTTTATGAGATCTTTAAATGCTTTATAAATGAGGCTCATGGGGCATGTGGAACTAAATGAATCCAAGTTGTGTGGCTCGGGAAAATATTGCACACGTTTCAATGAGAAAGAGCCTCAGGTTGATAAAGGTTCTTCAACATCACTTAAGTTAAATGTTTTCCTGAAACTGAGGCAAACTACCAATTTAAAAGGATGATTATTAACCTTTAAATTGAAATTTTTGGACTCTGAAATTTCACATGTGAGACTAAGAATTTTAACTCTTTTAGATTTTAACATCTTTATGCTTTAATTTGAAAGAGTAGATTTAAATTTTTAAATATCTATTTTGGAGCTTGATAATGAGAGGAGATTTGCTTGTATCTCTAAGGGCCTAGAATTTTTTTATTAGAGTGACTTTATGTGCAGTTTGGTATTGAGTATTGTGATGTCCTTCAATTTCATTCCAGACAATTGCTTCTGGGTGACAGGTACATAAATCCCACAGGCATAGTTCATTGACTTGGTTCTTTTACTGTAAAAAGAATGTTGATCAGAAGCATTGTTAGGTGAACTGAGTCAATGAGATGATGAATGAGGCATTGATAAGTCAACAGATGGTGGTGATGAAAGAAGCATGGTGAGTGGAGAAGGCAAATCCACATCCAGAATGAGTCTCTGTTAATGTGAGATCAAACTGAAGCCCTTTCCATGATGGAAAAGATCCAGTGTAACCAAGCTTCCACTGGTTAACTGGTTGCTCCCATTTTGGTATGGTGAAAATCAACATTGGTCTCTGCCTTTGGTTATTTACACAATTAAAACTGGTGGTAGTTAGATCTGCTTTTTAAAGGGGAAATTCATGTTGGTGTGCCTATGCATAACCTCTGGCTCTGACGTCATCACCACTTTGTCCATAAGCATATTGAGCAGGCACTAGCTGGCTTGGGAAAGGGGTTAAGGTGCATCTACAGAACAGATCAACCTGTGCAACACTTCATTGATAAGATCCTATGCAGTTGGTGCCTATGGGAACATGTACATGGGACACAATTATTCTCCCTTAAGCATATTCTTAAGCGTCCTCATCCACCTAGGAGTCAGATGTCTTTGTAACAAATACAATCATTCTTCCAAGTTCCTAACTAGCTAATCAACCATTAGTTACTGCCCATGGATCAGTATAGTTACATCATTCTGATCATCTTTCTTTTCATTCAAAGTTTACAGCCAGATGATGAAAGTTTTGTTCTGTCCACCCTCCCCCTTCAAGGATATCTGTGATCCTACAGCACTCCAAGTCTTCCTTAGTTTTGAACTGTTTATAAACCAATTCAATTTTTTTTTTTTGTTCCCTATCAATTGGTCATGGAGAACTCATCATTAAGCCACAAATGTGGAATAAGGGAGACACGGTACAGCAGTAGATGTAGAAGCCCTAGACAGATAAACCAGCCATTCATAAAAATTACTTGTGCCTTCAGAACTGTCATATCCTAATCTCGTTTAAAACTTTTCTCCTTGACAATGGAGTACAGCTATGTTCACACTGAATTTTATGAGTAGGGGGATAAGACAAGAGACAGTTCATTTTGGGCAGTATAGGCCACATGGTTGTGTAATATTCCATGGTCAGGAACTCAATTTCTTCAAGGACTCAGTAGTGAGCCAGGTGCTATTTCAGAAAGAGAGAGAGAGAGAGAGAGAGAGAGAGAGAGAGAGAGAGAGAGAGAAGAATGGAAATGAGAATGAGAATTTGTTTGTAGAAGGGAACATGGATTCTCTAAAATCTCAAAAGGCTGCACTGTGATTCTCCTATCCACGGTTGCCAAAGACTCCACAGAGAATCCTAAGCTGCCACAGATATTTTGAAAACTATTTTATCTGATAGGTTATGAAGCCCAAATGGCAGAACAGCTTGCACCATAGCCTGGGCCAGCTGAAGAGACTTTTCTTGATCTGATCCTCATTCAAAGCTGGCATTCTCACAGAATGCTTGGTAAGTGGTCAAAACAGCTCACCCAAAGTAATTTGCCTCTAAAATCTAAAGAAGTGTAAAAAGCTTTATGCCTCTTTCTTAGAGGAAAAAGGGTACAAGCTAGAATAAATGTCATTTCACATTGTATTGGATATCTGTATCTTTGCCAGCCCCCTGGACCTCCTAAATCTTCCCTGAAGTAGCAAACTTCTGATTTTTGTGAGAGTCTATGCTGCCTCATATTTGTCTTAGCAGGGAACCAAGGGTACCTGCTGCTTCTTGCTTACCAGGTACTCCTGGCCATCTCACCAGTAGGGTGAACCAGCCTGTGGGTTGATGGGACAATCAAGGTCCTTGAGAAGTAAATAATAACAGAGAATTGGAGAATTGATGTTGTTTTAACTAGAATAGTGAAGATGCATTGTTATCATTGACAAATGTAAAGAAATTGCTTTGGTTGTCTTTACTGATCGATATAGAGAAACAATGACGACATAGCAGGAATTTACCGCTGTGTTGTTTTAGTACCATAAAAAGATAAAATGTGGCCATTTATTGCAGTTTAAATTACCATCTAATTTTATTTACGGTAAATCTACTTTCATTCTCCAAGTTATGTCTGCCAACGGTAGGTGCCATCCAGACAAGTCAAATGAGAATGTGGGGAATTACCATAGTTTCATCTCTTAAGCCTTTGGAAAATGTAGTACTGTTTTGGTTTATTCATCTTGTGGGATGGAACAGAATCCTGTGAGATCTCCCACCATAATGGCTCTCACTCCATGTTTCAGGGAGCCAATGGAGTCAGGGAATTTTATTTTCAACTATGCATTTAGGATCTGTGTTCTACATCCTGTGGGTGCAATGAACAAATTCATGGAACACCTGGCCCTGCTGTAAAATGGACTTGGGTCAGAATACTCATAAACTCCAACTGTAGGTGGTGGACCATGGAGGTGTCTAGGTCTTTAGAGATTGGCATTAGCTCAGGTATAACAATCACAAAAAGGTATGGCTATTTTCCTTTACCATTGTATATTCACCCTAATGCGTAACTACAGGTCTCTTTGGGTAAAGAGAGAAGGAAGATCAATAGTGTACACTAATGGCAATGTTAAAGGATCTTTCAGGTACTCAGATTCCTATTTATTCAAGAGTCTCTAGATTTGTTATACAATATGAATCTGGAACTTGGGTAACAAGCTGAGCCATCCTATCATTATGATTCAAATCTGGTCTCCATTCAGTATATCTAGTGGTTTATGTTTGCAGTTACTTAGATAAAGTGGGACCTTAGGCTACTTCCCATCCGATTTGGTTTTAAGAATCCATAATTAATTTAACCATTTCCGCAGATCCCTGAAGTTAATACATTGTGGTTACTCCTATGGTTTTGCTGCTAACCTCAATAACTGCAGCCACCTTGTATCCAATGGTTACGTGTTGTCACATGGCCTCTCTCACTTCTACACCAATTTTTACTGGAAACATGGAGCCCAGTTCAATGATAGCATTGCCCACTGAGGCAGATGTTGCCCGTGATCCAGTCATATCCTTGCTACTCTCTGATCTTGAAGGACAAATGTGTACATGGTTAGGATAAAGTGAGCAATTCCCTCAGTGATGGCTTTGAAAGGATTGGAGTGCCCATTGTTCATTTTTATTTGCTTCCCTGTGTATTAATGGGTCAGCATGGTGAAAGGTACAGACTGGAGATCAACCTACTCCTATCACTTGAATTTTGGCAAAACTTAAGGAAGAACGGTGGACTCACAACAAGTTCTAGTGCCAAAGCAACAGAAGCAGCCTGTGGGTTGCATGTATAGACAATCTCCTAGATTGGACTTAATCTAAGATTATGAAAGTCAGAAGTTAATGTACAAATATGTGCTCAGAGCTTTAGCGTCATATCAACTAAGTAAGATCCCCATCTCATATCAGTAGGGTAATCTGATGTTATCATTTGGAAGGCTTGGCGTAGAGTCTAGTGACATAAGGCTTCAAAACACCTCAAGGAACTCTGTCGAGCCACGGCTCATAGAAGAGTATTTCCCAAGGGTAGTGGTGGGCGTTTGTACAATAGTGTCACTAGTTTCTACAGCAACACTCACTCTAACCTCACTCTTTTGATACAGAGAGAATATAAGTATTGTATAATGTACCTGCCTGGGATTGACTTTCAGAATTAATTTACTTTCTTGAGTGCAGGATGATATAAAAGTCAAACATTTGTCCAAAGAGTCATAGAATCCCAGAGAATAGATATCCAGGGCTTATCTGCTTTGGCCCTCTGATTACAGGCACAAAAATGAGAAGGCATTTCCCAACCATCATGTTGAATTCTATACTACTTTGTATGTACTGTCCTCATTCTTTGTTCCATGTTATAGTTTAGAAAAGTAGAAAATACACAATCCAGCACTGATGTATGCGTTTCATTACTGTTACACTGAGAAGCACAATATTATGATTATATTTTAGGATCAGCAAAACTAACAAAAGAAGTGCATTGGTTGTACTAATAATAATGATATACTTTAAGTCATATCAAACTAAGAGATATACAATTTTGATAAACTGAATATTAAGATCTTTTCTAAAATGGAGATGGGAGATTCTTTAACAACAATTAGTTTCTAATAAATTATATTCTGTATTATTTTCTGTGCTGTGCCACAATTTACCACAAATTTAGTCGCTTAAAACAACACATATCTGCCACCTCACAGATCCTGTAGGCCAGGAGTACAGCCGTGGCTTAACCATGTGCTCTGCAAGGCTGCAGTCAAGTTGTTGGCCAGGGTTGGATTCTCATCTGGAAGCTCAACTAGCAAAAGATCCATTTGAAGCTCACTCAGGGTGTTGGCAGGATTCATTTCCATCTGGTTGTAGGACTCATAGCATCTTGCTGCTTCAAAATGAGCATAGAGAAATGTGATGGTTAGTTTTATGTATCAACAGGAGGGTGTTTTTGGATGAGATTAACATTTAAATTGGTGAACTCTGGGTAAAGCAGATGGCACTGGTAATGTGAGTGGGCTTCAACCAGTTCAATGAAGGCCTGAACAGAACAAACAGCCTGGCTTTCCCTCACAGGAGGGAATCCTGCAGCAGACTGCCTTTTAACCTCTGCACCACAGGCTTTCCTGGGGTCTCCAGCCTGCTGGACCATACTGAAAATTTGGACTTGCCAGTCTCAATAATTGCATTAGCCAATTCTTTATAATCTCTCTCTCTCTCTCTCTCTCTCTCTCTCTCTCTCTCTCTCTCTCTCTCCATAATATATGATACATATCCTATTGATTTTTTTCTGTCTGGAGAGACCCGATTAATAGAGGTTCTAGAATCTGTTAGCTACCAAGGTGGAGTCTTATATAACATATGGTAATCAAGAGAATGCCATCCCATCACTTTTGTCACCAGTCATAGCCTAATCAAAAAGAATGACTTCCCATCACCTTTGCTACAAGCAAGCTCCATGCCCCACCCATGCTCTGGGGGAGGGGATGTTACAAAGTTGTGAACACCAGACCATGAGGATCTCTGGAGCACCCCAAAATCTGTTTGCCATATACTCTCTACCCTTAAGTGAAAAACAGTGTGGAACAATTGACAAAAACTGAACATTGGGCAGAGCCGCATATTTATTATATTCTGGGCCTTTAGCTTAATACCTATATTACCTTAAGCATTTGTCAACATGGCAAAGATATCTCCAAAAGAGAGAAAGTAAATTTGGAGCCCCAGTGGGGGTGATCTTGTGATTATCTCTCGGAATACAGGGATTTACAGATGAAGATGAGGGCAATATGGTGGGGAGATGGAGTGAATCTCCCCCATGGAAAAGTGAAGAGGGACAAAGCAGGAACAGGAACTAGAGAAGAAAGTGCCATTAATACCCTCAGGCCTCAGAATACAGAGATTCTAAGAGGCTAAAGAAGTCTGAGTTGCAGGATAGGGAGGAGAGTAAATCCCTGCAGATATTCCCAGCCCTTCGGGATTATGGAATTTGCTTCCTACCCAGCTTAGGGAGTAAAGGGGTCTACATTTGGCCATGTGGTTCCAGAGCAGATCAGGTCATGGTGTGAAGTGACCCATGTTGGGACACCACCCAGGGCATGGAGGTCATGACAGCAGGAACAGAAGGTGTTGATAGTGATGGCACTGAGGTTGGTGGCCAAATTTCCATCACCGAAGAAAGAGGGGGCTTTGGAGGAGATTCTAGACATTCATTCAACACTTCCCCGCAGGGGCTCCCCCAGATATTTGGTTTTGTTGCAAACAATGGAATTATCCATAGCTCTGCATAGACTTCTCCAGGCTGACGGAAAATATGAAAACTTACCTCCCAAGATTGTTGTGAGAATACCTTAAGACAGAGTGTAAAAATTCCCAGCATGTATTAAATACTTGGTAAATACCATTTTCATTTCCATTAGTAAAAAGGAACATCCAAACTGATGTCTATAATCCTAAATTGTTTTTAAAATAGAGATTATTGAATTGACTAAAATCTTTTCAGTTAAAGTAGGTTTTGGGCAAATTCACATGGCCCTGTACAGTTTTTGACGCTATCTGAGCTGCTTCCTTCGTGATTTGCATGTGGCGGGAAGTTCATTGACGGATGTGGCGAAACATATGTAAACAAAGGCATACTGTCTCTGTTGGAGTGGGTCAGGGAGAGAGAGTGCTGGTGGGCTGGCCCATGAAAACCCGAGCTAGGATAGGATCTTGGGAGGCCAAACAGACTTGCTCTGACATTGATCTAAAGCTACCCATGAGCAAGTGTAATTCAGAGTTTGAATTGAATGTTATAATACTGAGGAATACTGAATACTGAGGAATCTTATAATACTGAGGAATATTGAAGTATACCCCTAACACGTGTGCAGGATGTGTTGTAATTGCGAAAGGAGTCACAAGCTAACTAGCACAGAACCCAGTGGAAAAACAGTAAAATCAGCCAGGCAAGGCTGACTTCACGGGCATCCGGCCCATACCGTCACACAGAACTGCATACTAACAAAGACCTCATGCTGAATTTCATGTTCTGCCATCATTATTTTGAAATTTTTAACTTTTTTTTTTAAATAAGAGGCCTCTCGTTTTCATTTTTCACTGGACCCCACACATTTTGTAGCCAATCCTGCCTACAGGCCCCTTTGATAAAGGTGAGGGTTCAGAGATAGAATCGCCTGCAGACTGGCCTCGGGGGCAGCTGGAGTAAAGGACAGAAACACCTGGGCACTGGTAATAGGTAAATGTGGCAATTCTCTTCGAGTCACCTGCTATTAAGTATTCAGAGTCCAGAATTTACCAATTGGAAAGTTTTCAGAGTCCAAGAATTGTACCTGTACTTTTTGTTTCTTATTGTTGCTTCTATTAAGTTGAATAGTTCTTTAAAAAGTTTTCAATGATACCCCTTCTCTGACCCCTCACAATAATTTGTGACTCTGCTTATGATTCTCCTTATTAGGCTGCCACGTTGAATAAGTTAAGGGAAGGGCTATGGACATTTAAAAGGGGTGTCAGTTTTACAAACACACACACACACACACACACACACACACACACACCCTGTGTTAATACCCTGGAAACAGAATTCTGTTATTTTTCAATGAAATATACAAATGAAGGCTTATTAATATGAAACATATCATTCTGATTTGTCCACTGTTTTGTAAAACCAAAACTTGCTATTTGGGAATATGTTTAGACATGGTTTCCAGAGGGGTTTCACATTCTCTATAAAAGATTTTGCAAAAATAAAAACAAACAAGCTTATTTATTTATGCATGTACTATATAGATAGTTTCAGATGGCAATTCAGTTGCAATTTTTTCTAAAAATTGTAAATAATGTTAATATTACTCTTTTGACAAAGACCTCTTTCTAGGCTTGTTCTGTTGGTCTGCGACATACACACACACAAACACACACTCATACACACCCAGTCTCATAACCTCACACACATACATTTATAGTTCATTTCCCACCATCATTCCTATTTACTAGTCTGATCCAGCAATGGAAAACTAATAGGAAAAAATAGCCTGTCAGCTAGAACCTATAGGTTTCAAGTGTACCTTTCTATATAATTTTATTAACCAATGTCACCTCGATAAATTTAATTAAAAAAAAAAAAAGAACCTCTGACAGCGAGCTTATGTTTTCCATTTGGGGCCTGGAAGTAGCATGAGACTTACATGCTGGGCTGACAGTAGTAAATCCGCTAGGTGATGCTCCGTCACCAGCACAGCAGGGTGGAGGTGGGTTGTTTGGAATGTAGCATGTCACTCGGCACACCCTCCACCTCTAAAGATCCCACCTACGAGGTCACCTGAATTAGCCTCATGGGACAGAGCACGGGTGGATCGTCTACGTGCTCATATCTCGTGCCTTGATAAGTACACACTTAACGAGTCTCATTGCCTCATCTAATTATTTTTTAAAATAAACAAATATTTTACCTATTACACTGTGTGGCAGGAAAGAGGCAAAGGGTTCATTCAGGCTAGATTAAAAAACAAACAAAAAACTCTATCACAACCACCAACACAAAACAAAAGCAACATGCCCCAACCAGATATACAACAGAACACTCACAGTTATTTCAGCCAGAAAGGTCCTAGAGTAACTATTAATCATCTAGACCAGGGGTGTCCAAACTTTTTTCAACGTTTTTTACCAAGGGCCATATGCGGTAAAATACACAAACAGCCGGGCCACTCACTCGAGGTAAAGTATGTATTGCCTCACCTGGTTTATTTAAGTAAACTAAATATATTTTTGGACTTTGCTGCGGGCCAATTAAAAATGAACTGTGGGCTGCAGTTGACCCGCGGGCCGCAGTTTGGACACCCCTGATCTAGACAATGTATGGAAGCTCTCCATGACCCCAAACCCTTTCCAGAAATGAACTCTAGCCAATGAAGAGCAGCAACCCTCAGAGGGCAGACACTCCTGAGTCATCGTAGCGGCAGACAGCCTGCAAAGCAATAGATGGGTAAGATAAGATTTGTAATTGGTTTCTTGCCCTGCAGAGTCTGTTAAGAATGTTTCCTGTGAAGTGAAATCTGTGCTCAGTTGTCAACTTGAAGAACATGGCCATGAAGTAGCTTTCATGAAGTAACACATGTCATCTCACCACAGCCAGCAACATCTGTGTTCTTCCCTCTTTGTTTGCATGTTCTTTTATTTTTTAATTTTTTAAATTAAATTTATTAGGGTGACAGTGGTTAGTAAAATTACATAGATTTCAAGTGTACATTTCTATAATACATCACCTATATATCACATTGTGTGTTCACCACCCAGAGTCGGTTCTCCTTCCATCAGCATATATTTGATTTCCTTTACCTTCTTCTACTATCTGCCCTCCTCCTTTAACCTCTGGTAACCACTACACTATTGTCTGTGTCTATGAGTTTTTATTTCCTTGTTTGTGTTGTTCCTTTGTTGCTTCCAGTTTTATATTCCACATATGAGTGAAGTCCTATGGTTCTTGACTTTTTCTGACCTATTTTGCTTAGCATAATGTTCTCAAGATCCAACCATGTTGTCGCAAATGGTCGTATGTCATCTTTTCTTATGGCAGAATAGTATTCCATTGAGTATCTATACCACATTTTCTTTATCCAATCATCTATCGAAGGGCACTTTGGCTGTTTCCATGTCTTGGCCACCATAAATAATGCTGCAATGAACATTGGAGTACTTATATCTTTACAGAGCATTTTTTTTTTTTTCCAGATATTTTTGGTAAATACTCAGAAGAGGGATTTCTGGGTCATATGGTAATTCTATTCTTAATTTTTTGAGGAACCTCCATACTGTTTTCCATAGTGGCTGCACCAATTTACATTCCCACCAATAGTGTATGATGATTCCTTTCTCCACAGCCTCTCCAACACTTGTTATTATTTGTCTCATTGATGATCTTCTATGTCTAACAAGTTTGGTCCTAAATGCAGAGACTGGATGATCAGTTGACCAGACCTTTATTCCAGAATCACATAAGACATCATATTAATAAAATGGAAAGGACATCCAACTCATAGTCTAAAAAAAAGCCATTTATAAAATGAAAAGGGCATCCATTCCATTTCAGCACTTAAATAATTTTGGAGACATTCTGGCAAATTACAAACACTCTTTGATTTCTAGGACTAAATCAGACTGAAGATTTTAGTAATATAGCAATGGTACTGTATCTTCATGGCTATCCCCCATTTTTGTAAATCTTTCAAGCACTTACTAGGTAGATACCAGAAGTAGTTGATATTTGGATTTTAGGTGTTTCCTAATTCAGGAACACTAAAATAGATAAGTGTTTCTAGTATTTAGTCATACTTAAACATCAAACATTTTGAAATTTTCTCCTTAGCAGAACTTGCCTTTGTAAAACCTTGACAGTTAAAATTTGAATAACTGGTAGCTTACAGAGATAAGGGAACATGGATACATACTTTGGCTCATGCATGCACACACATGTATATTGTAATACATATATGATGTATACATGTGACATATATATTCTATATAATGTCTGGAGTTTTCTAAGTTGTTTCCTATTTTCAGTATTTTGTTCTATAGAAAGATCATATGTCAGGCCATGGGTCACAAATGTTTGTTCAGAATATGGTATATGTTCACTGTTAAGCCTCACAGGTCAAATCCAGCCTTAACAGGGTGAAGGTCTGGGGCCAGGCTCAGGGCCAACTTCTCTAACGGACTTGCAATATGGTTCCAATAGTTGCTGAAGTTCAGGGCTTCAGTTTTCACATCTCAAAGACAGGGAAGTATACTTCTTAACTTAGATATTTCACAAAATTATTTTGAGAAACAAGGGAAATATTTTACGTGAAAGTACTTTTGAATATATAAAATAATTCACAAATGTATGTTTTGTCCACAGCTATATCTATTATTTTGACAAAAAGAAAGTGGTTATATTCAAACATAAATTTTTCAATAGACTATTCATTTTTTACAATGTTAATATGATATCATAGCAGAGGAAAAAAAGTAAAGGAGAGTCATTCTAATGACAGAGAAATGATTTCTAGAAGAGATTGTATTTTAAACATACCTAATGCCTTTTAGACACCTAATAAATGTTAAGCATTTTTTCAATTTTTATAGAATAATAGTGTAGCTAAAATTAGATTGAGAAGTAAAGATGGTTTTCTGAAATATGTTTTACCATGGAGAAAATCAAACACAAGAGGGCATCCCCTACATTTGTTTTAAGATTCCCCAATGGACTTCATATACAGAGTATGTGTTTTTCATTTGATCTAATAGTGCAGTTATGTGAGCTATCATATGTATGTGACTGAGCAAACTTCCTAAAATTTGTAAATCCCAAATATCACAGTCTTTTTAGATTATGATCCTTAATGATCTCCATATTCTAGTCATAAAATATTTTCTTCTATCAGTAAAATACTCTGCTTAGTGAGTCTATCACTCTATTTTTGGCTTAAAAAATAGTTTGATCATACTAGAGACTTAAAGCTAAAAAAATCTAATAAAAAAAGACTAATATGTACAGAGTGGTATGTAAATACTCTGAATTTTAAAGCTTTAAAAGATAAACCTAACAAAAGCTTTCAACTATCTCTCTTAACTATCTCTTTCTTCTATTTTGCCCAGCAATTGTGCAAACCCTGATTCTCTGAACACGTCCAGAGGTAACATAGTTTTATTTAAGAAGCTGGGTCCCTGAGGAGGACTAGGCAATAGACATTTTCCATTTTCTGGGGTACGTGAGCAACAGGATAGTAGAAACCACACTTTGGTTGAATTAGAATAAAAATAAAAAAGAATAACAGAAGGCTTATCCTCTGTCTTCCACCTGGAACAGGACTTTGGAGTACATATTTCAGCAGGGAAACAGAGACTGTGTGTGTGTGTGTGTGTGTGTGTGTGTGTGTGTGTGTGTGTGTGTGTGATGTCAGTAATAGTAAGTGCTAAGAAATGAAGAAAGCCAATGAGACAGTGTGATCAGAGGTGCTATTTTGAACAGATTGTTGAAGAAGGCCTTTGTAATAAAGTGATATTGAAAATAACTTTGTGTACTCAAGACAGCAGAAATAGATGTGAAAATACTGAGGTTGAAACATGTTTGATATCTTCAAAGAAACAAAAGTGCCAATGCAGTTAGAGCAGAGTGAGTGAGCAGAACTTGGGTAAAATATGAAATCATAGAAGTATCAAGGAGCACATTAAGCAGGGACTATGTGATTCCTTGTAAGGACGGGGCCTTTATTCTGTATGGGAAAATAAATAATAATAAAATAAAATAAAATCAACAGAGGATTCTGAGGAGATGAGTGACATGATCTGACATTTGCTTTTTAAAAGATTACTTTAGATCAAGTACACTGAATTGATTCCAGGCGGATGAAAAAGATCTATTAGGCGACCATTGTAATATTGCAGGTGAGAAATGATGGTAGGTTAGACCAGATTAGTACCAGTGGACATAATGAGAAGTGGTTGGACTCTGAATCGAGTCGAAAAGATTTGTTGAGATATTGAATGGAGAAAGAAATGGAGGAGTCAAAAATGACTCTAATGCATTAGGCCCAAGAAACTGGAAAAAAAAAATGGAGCGGCCATATACTGAGATATGGAAAACTGTGGAAGAAATAAGTTAGAAGCAGAAGATAAGGAATTTGGTTAACTCATGTGGTTAAAATTTGAAAAATCAACTTTTTTCTTCCAGGAAGAAATTATAAGATGAAGTAGAAAATACATAAAACTAAATGACAATAAAAATACAATGTATATAGTAAATAGTGAAACTACTGGAATACACTGAAAGCTGTTCATATGAGGTCATGTGTAGCCCTAAAAACATAGGTCAATAAATGAGCAAGTATTCAATTACAGAGTTAGCCAGAATTTCCCAACAGATACATTGTTAACCTTTAGGGAAGAACAATTCTTTGTTGGGAGGGAATGTCCCATGCATTACAGGATAAGTATCAACTTTGGCCTTTTAAAGTTTTAAATGCCAATAGCAGTGTAGAGTTGTGAAAACAGAAAATGCCCCCACACATTTCTACATGTCTCTAGGTGGATGGTACTACCCCCATCCACCTAGAGAACCATAAGTTAGACAAAGAATAAGAGATTAAATCCAAAGAGCCTAGAAAGATGAGGTAAGAACAAGAGTTAAAATACAGAGGATAAAAAAAGTGTTTTTTTTTTTTTTTTTGAAAATAGTAATAAGATTAGTATGATAAATTTGGTCAAGAAAATAATAGAGAAATGCAAAAACAAAAACTAACTAGCATAAGAAATTAAAGCAGTGTACATAATTATAGCCTCAGCAGAGACTAAAAGGATAATAAAAAACTATTGTGAATAGCTCTATACTAGTAAATTTGAAAAGGTAAATTAAATATACAATTATATGTGATATATATATATATATATATATCGTAAATATATATATGGATATATCGTATATGTGTGCATGTGTGTGTATGTGTATGAGGTCTTAGAAAGCTCAGGAAGAAATAGAAGACAATATTTCTAAAATCAATTTAAAAATTGAATTTGTATTGTCTATCTTTCTCACAAATAAAATAACTATCCCCGACAACTTTTAGGCTAATTCTACAAAACATTTAAGGAATAATTATACTCTTACACAAAATCTCTAAGAAGACAGAGCGATAAGAAAATCTCCTCAGTTTATTTTATGGAGCTGGATTAACTCAGCAGCAAAACCAGAAAAGGATAGTGTGAAAAAATTGTAGGCCAATTCACCCATGATGAGCAGCACAAAAATCCTAAACATAATATTGGCAAACAGAGCTGGCAAAAAGTAAACAAGAAAATATATGCCAATGTTCGATTTAACCCAATAATACAAGATTGGTTTACCATTAGAAAATCAAATTGTGTACTTAACCATATGAACAGATTAAAGAGGGATAGGTATGTGATCATCCTCCAAATTGACACGTAAAATTAACCATCACATTTACGTTGGGCTAGATTAAACTTTTAGAGTAGGTGTTCTTCCCAGTACCTAACGAGGAAATTAACAAAACAAAACAAAACCTTCCTGATTATCAGTTGAAGAATGATTCCTTGTTCATTTAACATTGAGTCACTTCCGTAGGGATTCAGGAGAGAGTGAGGCCAGAGTGATTCTCAAACTGCCACCCACCCTGCAATTCCTCTTTAATTCACTTCAATTATGTATTTATCCTGAGCTAATGCACAAAAAACTTGTGATGCAACATTTTGTGGTAACAAGTTCATGATAGTAATTGTGGATGTTTGTTTCTTGGAGAATAAACTAAAATTAATAGGTAGTTTGAGTGTTAAATACACTCTAATTCATGTTTTACAAAAATCGTGTATGTACTTCTTTCCCTAAATTTGCATACTTTTCTTATTTTGTATATGTGCATTGATTTCTGTGAAAATGTAAACCTCTTCTTTTTAAGATCCTCCAAAGTGACATAAATTATATTTCATTCTTCCTTAATTTTTACACATTATTGGTCTGTAATGAAGAAGAGTAACAGTCTGAGATCACAGAGAAAGTATTGATTCAAATAGCAGCAACATTGTGTACCAATTTAAACATTTATTAAATTCTAACTAAACTCATTTGACCATTTCCATTCATATCCTGCATAAACTCCTTGAGTTGATGGAAGAGAGGGCTTGGGGTAACAGAAGGTTGAAGTTCATTTTGGAGTTTGTCTGATTAAGTACTACTTGTCCACCTAATAGTACCTGTTCTCATCGATGTGATGCCACCTGACTGACGCTGCCTCGACAAAAAGAGGACAGACTATGCACATATATATAATTTTGCTATGGTGGTTCCTTAGCTGCTTCTGTGAAGAGATTCTTTCTGGTTATGTATTTGATTTTGAAGGAAGAAATTCTTGTAATTGGTACTGATGTTAGCACAGATTACTAACTAGCTGAGCTAACCAGCCATGTGTTTGATGCCAAGCTAAGCATCCAGTATGATTGCCAGGGGAAAGAGTATCTAATAAATAATACACATTTATTAGGAAAACAATAAATAGAATAAGCAAAACAAACAAAACTTAAATTTCATCCAGTACAGGTGATGTATATCCAGGGGAAAAAATCATCTACTAAAATACAGAAAATTTTATATATTTGGAGTCCTTCCTAATTTATTTTTGTTCCATTAGTTTGAAATGTACTCCCTAACTCACCAATGTGTTTTTCAATGTTTGCTGACTCATCTCATATATCTATTGGGAGAAAAAAAAAAGTATGTTTAATGTACTGGGTCAAAATGAACTGTTGAGAT
This sequence comes from Rhinolophus sinicus, assembly GCF_036562045.2. Classification (NCBI taxonomy): domain Eukaryota; kingdom Metazoa; phylum Chordata; class Mammalia; order Chiroptera; family Rhinolophidae; genus Rhinolophus; species Rhinolophus sinicus. The sequence goes on along the minus strand of NC_133751.1, from coordinate 15,183,332 downwards.
TAATGAAGTTACGTATACTTAATCTACATGAAATTATTCAATTATAAAAAAGCACATTTCGGTGAATCCAGGAAGTTTACTATTTATTTTTCTTAAGTAATTTAGTGTCAAGAGTGCTTCTCATAAAATTTATGAGGAACTGTGAACTTAATAGCTTTTCCCAGATTTTAAAAATGTATAGCAAATGTATCTTCCATGAAAAACTGAAATTGTTTTCCTCATTTTGATTTACAGCAGTGATATTTATCAGGGTCTGCTTTGCAGTATATTTTATTTTATGAGTGCTCTTTATTGATAGTGATTAGCCACTTTCCATTTTCAAGGAACTTAAAAATGATATTTTCATATAATACACATTTTTGGTCCACTTCAAAATAATGAATGAGAAGATGTTACTATTCTTTCCATTTAGTCTAAATTTTGGCAGAATAATTTCAAAGAAACAAACATTCGATCTTCAAAGTAATGCTAGAAATTACTGAAGGGTCAGCATCAGTTGATTCCCACTTTATAAATCAATTGTAAAGTACAAAATGGAGGACCCATAGTTTGTATTTCTTTTAATCTGATAATGCCTTAACAAAACAGAGCCAAAGACATTTTTTAAATATTAGTGCCTATTAAAGTCACCCAGCCTTTAAAGATAATTATCCTTGAAGCCAGGTTTTGTGGTTTGAAAGCTGAAGGCAATTTGAAGTTAAACAGTTGGTTAAAGGAAGGTGTTAGTCAAACCGATGCCCTGATTGAAAGTAACTTCCCATAGTCCAGTCCAAGTTGTGTAGCACATTGTTGTCATATTGAAAATCAATTTTATTTATTTGGCTTACCTGTCTCATTTAGTTAATATACTGACTAATATGCAAAGGATTTGGATTTTTGTCATCTTGAGAACTGTTCAACTATTTCCCTTGTCAATCAAGTTTTAATCTCTGTTCTGAAGATTTTCAGTTATTTTTTACTTAGTTCATAGGCTCTTATATCAGTTAATTATTGCTGAGTAACAAATTACCCTGAAACTTAGGGTCTTAAAACAACAATCATTTATTATTTTCCACAAGTTTACAGCTTGGCTGGTGAGGTCTATTGATCTTGCCTAAGCTTGACTGGGCAACACTAGACTTTTACCTTAAATAGTAAAAAAATCCAAAATTGCTCCCATCTCTGGGTGTTTACATGGGATTCACTCACATGTTAGTCAGCTGACTCGCAGCTGATTTAAATGTCTTCAAGTGGGAAAATTTCTCTTCTTCATTTGTCTTTCATTCTTCAGCAGGCTGTGTCAGGGGTCCCGAGACCACTCCCCAGATTCAGTGATTTACTAGGCAAAGACATAGGATTCAGGATATACATCTACTCATGTGTCACGTGGAGTGGCATGTGGGGTCTCAGCTCCCGCTCCCCACATAAGAACGCAGGACATGGTGAGGCCAAAAAGGAACACCCACAGAGCCATAGGTAGGAGAGTCATACCACTATAGTCTTGCTGGTGGCAGGGCTGGAGACACAGGAAGCAAACATCCGTCAGCACCCCAACAAGGGGTCTTCCTGCACCAGTCTCGCTTGCTAGCTGCAATCCGCCGTGCTAACTGCAATACGCTTTTGCTAGCTCAGCCACCATCTTCTTGCTAGCCCCCCTTCTCTGCTAGCATAGCCACAGCAGTTATATTAAGGCCAATGGCTCACTGGTTACAACTGACAGCCAACTAGCCACAGCTGATGGCCATCCAATCACAGTTGGCCATTTACTACCCGAGTGAGCACCTTTCCACATGAGGGCGAGAGCCTAGAAACTGCACTCCTGGCTCTGTCCCCACATCAATGCTGTGATTTATTACAACAAAAGACTACAAAGCAAGAAATCCACAAAAGCAAATGTAAGTGGAGCAAAGTCCTGAGAAAACCAGGCACAAGCTTCCAAGAGTCTTCCCTTAGTAGAGTCAGAGAGGCTGTGCTTAATTCCTCCAGTGATGAATTGTGACAACACATCTGAAATGTTGTCTACTGGGGAATTTCATTAGAGACTCAATGCCCAGGGTTTGTAGTAGGGACTGGTCATGGAAGCACACTTTGCCTGGCATGTACCACAGCTCCAGACACTCAGAACAAGAACAGGTGTTCAGCATAAACCACGTTGTTTGCACAAACATTTTAGGTACAGTGAACCACTCTTATTAGTTAGGGTGGTGAGAATATTCCTGAAACCCAAGTCTCCACATACCAGCTAAAAGCCCATCTTTTAAGCAGGTCTTTCCAAGATAGCAGTCTTGGGCCTGCTATGTTAAATTTTTCCTGGATGTTATCCCAGGCTTATTCTCTGGCTAAGGCTAAAGTTCCAAGAAGGCAAATAGAAACTCAGAGGGCCTCTTGAGGACTAGGCTAGGAACTGGCACACACTTACTGCTCACCTAGCTATTGACTGAAAGATGTCCCAAGATTCAAGAGGAGAAGATACAGATTCCATCTCTTTGTGGAGATGCTGCAAGGTTTCATCACAAAGGACAGAGATAGTCATTAATTGGGACCACAATTGAGGCAGTCAGTCTACTACACTTCCCAAACTTCTGTCCTTTGTCTTAGAAAGTTGTGAGAAGCTTAGAAAGTTGAGAGAATTCTTTTTCTTAGAAAGTTGGGCCCTCTCAGCCATGTAGTCCCATTCCACAATGAGCTTCTATCACAATTCCTTTCCAGTCACCTCTGGATGAATTTCTTGTCATGATCCAAAAGCTAATTCTCAACCAGTTCACTGTGGTGTCTCTCACAAAGCTGAATGCATTGGACTGACTGGGTGCTTTAATTTCTTTCTTCATCCTTAATGTGTGGGTTTGTAGTAAGACATCAGCTACTTCTCAGGGATTGGGAGACCACACCTTAGGCAATCCAGAATGGGTCTCCCTCAACTCCAGTCACTCAGAGTGTCTGTATCCTACTGATGAACTGCAGTCACCGTCAAACCCAAGAGCTTTGCAAGCTCAACTGGACTCAGTCCTCTAAAGAGCAGCTAAACCCAGGACCAATCCCATCTTTGGGAGTCCAATTCTGAAACTTTCCAAGAGCTCATCCAGAGCTTCTTGGGCAGCTGGTGAAGAATACTTCAGGGAAAATTCCAGGACAGTCCAATAGAGGTCCCAAATTCTGAGTTTGGGGGAAACTAATTACATGGAAATTACAAATAATTGATGCCTCACACTCATTCATCTTGACATTTTCAGGCTAACTATGATCAAACCAGAGCATGTCACTAGTGGGAGATCTCTATGGCTTTTATTGGTAAAATGTCACAGCTGTAACAGTTTCTTTTTAGTGGTATACAGTCTTAGTACCCAAAATAGCGGATTTAGCATGGACTTTAAAGAAACATTCCTCTTAGGACTCTTTCCCGGACAATATAATTCCTCCCCCACGACATTTCCTTGGCAGGACAATCTGACCAACTTTGCTTCGGCCCAGACATGACAACACTAACTGCTCCTTCTCATGAGCTAATGGACTGCTCTCTCTGATTACCTTCTTCCCACATTCATTTGGCCTGACTTTTCAAGCTAATTCAACAATTTCATGCCTGATAGAATGATTTTAAATAGAGCACCATTCTTTTAAATAAAGAGGTGCATATAATATTTTAAAGGTTGAGATTTGGGGGTGAATTTTTGATAGAAAGTCTTTCATGCTTTCCTCAAATGCAATAAACGTATAATTTAATGTCCAAACTAAGAAACACAATGGAAAAGTCATTTGTATTTAATCAAAACTGGTCTGTTCTCAGTTAAAACTTTAATAAGTTTAAAGAGTGAAATAAAACTTTTTCTCATGAAATGACTTTCTTTACACAATATTCTTTGTTAACATTGTCTAAAGAAAGCATTTCTCTGTTGCTATTTGAAGTAAATTATTTAAAAACAAACAAAAAGCTAGCTTACATTTGAGTATTTATTATAGGAAAGGTGTTACATAGAAGATTTTATATATTTTATTTTGTATATCAAACAAAAGCAAACAACCTTGCTTAGTGCACCATTTTGCAGACGGAAAAGCTAAGATTTACAGAGCTTAGTGGCTTTTAATCAAGGACATACTGATAATGAGTAGCAGAGTCAGTACTGGAATTCAGTTCTGTCTGACTGAAGCCTGATTTAAAATAGTATACTTAGATGTATATGAAATACCAACACATGGAAGTGTATGTACACACACACACACACACACACACACACACACACACACATTTAGATTGTATTTGGAGAATTTTAAACTTAAAAAAAAAATGTTACGCCCAACACGACTTTATAGTCTTGAAAATAATATTATTTAATACTTTAATCATGTGCCATAACTAGAATAAAGCCATTGAAATATTGTTATACTGACTGGAAAGTTACCTCAGATTCTAAGACATAGAAGAAGATTGTTGCTAAGATTTTCTTATTTTTTTCCAAAATGATGATTCTTGGCAGGCGGAATATAATTTTCTTCATAGGAACAATGTCTTAGGGAATTTTCTTGGTAGGAAAATTTTGAAGAGAATTTATAGAAAACATTGCTCAGAAAACTTCCTTTTCAAGGCAGTCTGTAAGAAGACTGGCCCTGTCAGAAAAAATGCCTAAGGAAAGATTCCAAAATGAATCATGGAGACTTTCTCAAAAAGATTCTAATAAATATTAAGAACATACACCATTACTTGGAGATGAATTTAACTTTATTCAATGGAATTTTATCTAAAGCATTATAGACATATGCTATTATGGTTTCTTCCTTTGTTTCTTAACTATATTTTTCCTGTCTTATCCTAGGAGTTGGGTAGTAGGAGACTTGAGTAGGGGGAAGTACATTTTGATTTAGCCGGAACAATTATGGGTGGGTTAGCCATCATCTGAACCCCTACCCATCAGACACTGGTCTTACAAAGACATTATGGAAAGCTAAAATATCCCTTTGGAGATGAGGAAAGGGTAAAGAGCATCTGGAAACTATGTTTGTCTGTTTGTTTGTTTGTTGTTGGGCAAACTTTCCTCCTAGTTCAGATCCCTGGAAGAAACAGTACTCCCCAAGAAGAAACTTTGACTTTGGAATGCATCAGTTTCCTACCCTACAGAACATCCAAGACTCAGAGCTGCTGTTAAAGCAAGATTTAGTGTACAGAGCACGTGATGGAACATTAGTAGGCTCATGGAACCAGGAGTGTGTGATAGTCCAGAAAGAGAAAGTAAGATCTTCATTCCACTTTGAAATAATAAACTTATTAACTAGCATGTATTTAAAACATGTTATAATCCAAGCACTGTAGTGAGCATAGTGCAAGTGTTAATTTAACAACTCCTTAGAATACTCTCATACAGGGAGCTGTTACAGATTAGCAAACAGAGAATGGAGGTTGGGTGAACTGTCCATGTTTACACAGAGTCTATGTAATGTAGCCACTTGAACATCAGCATGAGGGCTCCAAATCATTTCCTCCCCTTCACTGCACTATTCTGCCTCTCAAACTAAACCAGAACCGATGGGATGCAGCACACCTCCTGGGAATCACCTTTCAGTGGCAGAGACCCAGTGGAGTCTGCATGGAACCACAGAGCCACTTACAATTCTAGACAGGTCCTATAGTTAAGAAGAGAGAAAGAAACTAGGAAGAAGCAGACATTCTCGCCAAACCAAAATCGGTGTCATGGCCAAGACAATACAGACAATACAAAACAATGTAGTATAAATATAATTAATGCAGAAGGAGTAGCTCATTGATAAATGAGTTACTGCACCCAAAACCTTTTCCTAATCTTGCTCAAACTTCTCTACATCACCAGCAGGAAACCAGAAAGGAAACTTCAGATTGAGGTCAGGGCTTTCCACACCACATCCATCTTCTTACTATTTGTGTTCTTCTCATCTATTCTTCTCCTTTCTCCTCTCCTAGAGATGGCTTGTGTCCTGCCAAGTCTATCTTTTTCCAAAGTCCTTCTCTTTTTGGACCTATTGCCCAAAAGTATTACATGTGCTTTTCCACACTGGAACTGCAAGGGATACAAATCAGAGAAAGTGTTCCTAGCCTGTTTCTTTCCTTGTATTTTCCTTTGCACTTAATAATGACTATTTTCAACCCTATACTTTCTGTGACTGCTTCCTGTGCCACTCCGTCACTTCTACCATATCCCACCTTCAGAACTTACAACTTGGAATTTTTGCTTGAGAGAAGAATTCTGAAAGAAAGTTTATCTGCAAACATTTGGGTAACAAATTCAATAACCAGGAAGCAAACATAAATAAACTCAGCTTTCTAGATGTAACTTTATACTGTGTTTCTCCGAGACTAAGACCCAACTGGAAACTAAGCCCTAGCATGATTTTTCAGGATGACATCCCCTGAACATAAGCCCTAATGCGTCTTTTGGAGCAAAAATTAACACAAGACCCGGTCTTTTTTGCAGGGAAACACGGTATATTAAGAAAGTCCAAAGTAAGGTGCAGATACCTCAGCTATGTGATATTCTAGGTTCCCGTCATCAGTCAGAGAGATTTTTCCAGACAACTTTAAGGTGTACTTTCAAAAAATAATTACAACCCTCAGTTTGTACATGGGAAACTAATGAAAAAATTAAAAAAATAATTATCAGACGAGAACCGTTAGTGGGATGAGTGTTTGGAAGCTCCCTTGGAGAATGATGGGTTGTGATCTTTGTTAGCATGCTGCTCTAAGCTTCAATGTATCCATTCAGATTTCTTTTGTAGGAATTTTGTCCTTATCTACACAGGGATATTTTTTCTCCAACTTCTAGAACATTCGATTTGTAATCCTAAAGGAACCCATATTTTAAAACTTTTTGGAAAATTGTCTCAGCCTATGAGATTTCCATTTCCTAATTTACAAAATGAGCAGCTTAAATCAGACCATTCCATTTTCCCATCATAGCCCGTATCCAGGGTTCATGAGATGTTAGAGTGATAACATTGAGCTTCCATTGAAAGAAAATGTGTATATAAAAAAGAGAAAAATTCATTAATTTAGATGATTTATGTGTGTCATTACTGCCACTCAGGCAGCTCAGACACCTGAGTTACTATCAGTGTTTTTGACAATAGGAACATTTTTGTTAGGAAAATATAGCTACAGAATTCTACTTTATACACAAAACAATAAATACTTATATTTAAAACTTCTTTATCAATACATAGGGAGCTTAAGAGTAAATGGAGTTCAATTTTTTAAGTTCCTTTTATAGCAACATAAAATTAAACTTCTTAAAAGTTAGACTCTACCCATTTCAAAACAAACCTCAATTTATTTTATTTGCCTACACATTATGTGGTCTTGATTTAAAATTTAACAATGTTTTCATCATTAGTTCTACCTGAAGTCACTGGAGATTTTTCTGTATTTTCAAGTATAATTCCACATAATTTCCCCCTTATAAGCAGAATTCATTTTATGTTGATATTATAGATATCAGTTTCAGAATCAAATAATTACAATCAAGGTTTGAGTAAATTGAGTTGCTAAAATACACCTCAATATTTGCAATATAATGGAATATTTTAATATAATGAATGCAGAGGTTATAAAACAAAGAATTCTAGTGTTTGAAGAAACATTGAAAAGTCAAATTATTGTAGAAATCACCTCTTCAAAATTCTGACCAATGAGCACATGGCCTCTTCTGGAATATTTCCAGAACCTCAGCTCTGGTTGGTAAGGATTTCCTTGGACTGAACACTAAATTTCTCTCTTTGGTTCAAGTTTTGTCCTGTGGGTCAACCCAGGAAAATCCTAGTAATTTTTATCCAAGATTGTACCTCTTATATATACATAATGATAGTTATTCTATTCTCTGTAAAATTTTCCTTTACAGAATGTTTGTACAGTTCTACAAAGTAATAACTAAGAAAACCAAATACTTATGATTTCTTTAGACACACCATGTGTCTTTCACATATTGAGAAGAAAAATTAAAGGTAAGGACTAGGAGAACATTAGTACAAAACAAAATGCATATTTGTTTGTAAGGGTATGTTTCCCAGTTAAATATTCTAAGTATATCATATATCTAAGTCCAATATTTTATAATTTAAAAGCTCGTATTATAATATTAATATAATCTAAATGGTTTTAATATTTCCCATTTTAAAAACATATATGGTAGGCCTTATTCAATATAAAACATCTAACACAATATTTTTATCTGTATTGATTTAACATGAGACATGGATGGCTGATCCATTGTTTCACTGAAATGATTTCTTTTTGAGATGTGAGTGCTTGTTTAGTTTAGTCTAAAAATAACGAAGCTAATCTTAAAGAATATAATAGACTATTCTATTGGCTTTGCTACAACAAATGGAACAATAAATTACTTAGGATGTACTTGTTATTACTGAACAAAACATAAAGTTAATGAGATGATGTCCTTAAGAGATAAGTATGGCTCTTATGATGTTAGTGAATGCAGACTGTAGTCGCTGCATGGCAAAGTCTCATATCTCAGTTTGTTTTGATTTTGTCACTACTTTCTTATGAATTATTCTGTTTGACAGATAATTTTACATAAAGGTTTCCCTTGACAGACAGTATTCTAGAAACGTAATTTTTGTACCTTTTATTTTAAAGGGTGGGCCCCTTAGGTCATTTCCTTAGGATGAAGTCATATTATGAGAAAAATAAATGTTCTTCCTTGTCTTTAAAGGTACTTGTGTCCTATTAATGCTAATTTAAGTTAGTAATGTATTATTTACATTGTTAGCAAACTCGATAATATACAGGCTGTCTGAATTTATCTATAGTTTGACCCTTTATCCGCAAAGCCTCTACTGTGTCTTCTTTTTATTTTCCTTGAGAATCCACTTCTACATGTACTCATTTTTGTATCTCTTTTGCTTTTTTTTCACGTGACCCCTAATGTCCACTGCTAACGCTTGTGGTCTGAACAGTTACGTTTGTTTATATTTTGTTTTACATTTGTATTTGGCCCATGATTTACACAATTGTTCCTAACCTGAGTTGCTATGGCGTTAGCAGTCAAGTTGGCGAAGGATATTATCAACAAATTACTCTGCTAAAAGTAGATGTACTCAGTTTGGGCCAAATTTTGTCCGTCAGTTACAGCCACAGACAACTCAAGGGTCAGTTCCTGCCCTCTTATTTCTTACGCACAATTGCTATGAAAATCAGCCTTGATGCAAGTGGAACTGAGCATGAGCATGTGGGGGAGGGTTTGGCATGGAAATCACTGACAGCAGAACTTGGCTCAGGATTTGTTTAAATGGAGAAACTCATGTTGAACTAGAGGAAAGGTGGAGAGAGAAAAAGAAAGGAAACGTCTGCCTGCTTTGGGGGTTGTCCTGAAGGATAAAAAGTTTGAAGCCCCATATACCAAACAAATGAACGAATTAAAGAAGACGTTATGATATGATCTCAAAACACAGAAACTCGACATGACAAATTTAATTCCTTACAATGAAAAATCACCAGTGAAAATACGTAGGGCAGCTCATTGATGATTTTATTCATTTCTTATGTATTTTCAGCATATTCTTAAATCTATCCAACGTCCTCCTAGCTTCCCTTCCCAACACTGGTGTCAACAGATGACTCTGATTTCATCTGATGAAATTTCTTTTGTACCCTTCTCTCTTGCTTTCACACTGTCTTTGGCTTTCTACTTGATTTATTTTCCATTCTGTTGCACATGTGAAGGTATCTTCCTTCCTAAAGAAGACTCACCACTCCCTGGCTCTCTTGATCATGTTCTCACCAAAATCTTCTAGGTTATAGCTCTCTCAGTCATTGTCCCTTCTTCCCCTTTTTTCCAAAGGCTTTGCCTTTGGAGTTTTAAGTAGGATTTGGAGTGCTACAAACGGAGAACGTTAGCTCAAGAAGAGGTAAGGCATCCCATAATAATATGAAAGCAGAGACAGAGGAAGGAGCTATGAGGCCATACCACTGACTTCGGAAGCAGGAGGTCATGAATCCACGTTGGTGTTCCACCGTCAACATGATTTACCCAATCTATCTTTGCTTCTCTTTTATCTTTTCCTGCAGCTCTTTCAACCAACTGACTCTTTCACTGTCTACTCTGAGCAATTTTTCTTCCCAAAGCTCTGCTTACTTGTACTTAAGGTTCCGTCACAGTCTCTCCTTCATAAGAATGACTGTGATCTTTTTGGATTTGTTCCTATAATCCCACTGCTAACAGCAGAATTCTCTGTGCATTCCTAATTCAGATATTTGAGAGTGCAAATCTCTGGTGTAATTCTTACCTAATTGGATACAGGATTTTGTCACAGATTACCTCATAGGTTATCGTTACACTGTTAAATGTTTGTCTCTGAGGCCCAGTTTTAGTTTAATCACTTATGGGCTAGTCAAACAGTGTTGTATAATAATAACCATTGATACCTAAGGCCATAAAGAGGATTGAATTGCTTCATTTACTTGAGTCTGTGAATATTTCCAGGCAAGTTTTTGAGTATACATTAGTCATTTTCTCTTCTGCCATCAAATTTTCACTTTCCCAACCAGTTCTTCATTCACCTTGAGATCAAAATTTAAGGGGGCATCAAAAAATTTAGTAATCAAGGTAAATAATACTTGAATGCAGTATTTTTAAAAATAAAATTAATGCAAAAATCCATGGTGAAGAAAATATCAAAGTGTTTTACTGGTTTTTCCTTTTATCGCACCCTCTAATATGGTGTGTGTCACGACACTAATTGCAACTACTCCAATGAAAATAATTTTTGCCCTCTTTAGTTACAGTTTTATTTCTATGTTCTTTCTTATAAGTTAAGTCTAGTTCCTTGAAGACTATTTCTCTTGAATCTGTTTTGGGATAACAATATTTGCAAATTTAATTCTATATTGTTACCAGTGACTTCTTAATTCAGTGCAGATTTAGTGATTATGTATATATCTAAAAATGTTCTCCCTAGATAGATTCATGGTTCTTGCCAAAATTGGGGGTGCAGATAAAAGGGGAATGATTCAGACCCCTGGAAAAGCAGAAACATTTTGGAATAATCATGCAAAAAATGTGTTAGGGAATCAGAATAGGACATAGGACTTCTGAGAAAACACATTTTTTTTTCCATGGTATTGTACCTTCCCCTCAAAATCTTGATTGCCCTTGACCTCTCTGTAGCAGTCAATGATTTGGACTGCCCCCTTCTTTTTGACGTCTCTTCTAGAATACCAAGCCTTTGAGGTCCCCTCCTACCTTTCATCCCCACCCCTTTCTTGCTTTATTGCCACTCTTTCTTTCTTCCACTTACGCAAGGAAGGTGTAATGCAAGCCTCAGTTGTCAGAATTCTTGGTGGTCTTTTTTCATCATCATGACAATCTCATTTACCCACACAGTTCACTTGCCATCCTTCCAGAGACCCCTCTACAGAGGGGGATCCCTCCAGAGTACAAATTTCCAGTCCTGGACTTCTGTAACAGCTCTTGTATTTGTCCCTTCATCTCTGTTCTACTCTCATACCTTCATATATGTTCACATCACTGCACACCTATGTCTTGTATTTAAGATACAACGAATGTTTATGTGGTTAACTCCAAAACCACTCTTTCTTTTTTGTTTTGTTGAAAGATATTAATGCTTATTTATTTGAGAGAAGTTAATTATTATAAAATTTTATTTGGATATTTTTATAGGGTAATATTGTGTTAAATGTATTGTTTGCTAAAGTCCCTGAAATATTATGAGCGAAAAGACTATAATAGGAAGCTCCACTTCTAACAGCCCCACCATCTGGTGGAGGAATACAAATGACAAGCATAGCACCTTGAAGAAAGGAACAGTCACTTGGTGGGGGAGGGACGTTTACTTTATAAACCTCTTTTTTTGCTTGTTTTTTAAATGTTTATTTTGGAGAATTTCAAAGTATGCAATGCACAAAAAATAATTTAGTGAATTCAATGTACCTGCTACTCAGCGTTAACAATCATGGACTCATGGCTAATTCTTGTTTTATTTCTACTCCTTCTTATTTCCCTTCCTGCCCAAACCAGTCTCCTGAGCTATTTGTCTCTCTTGTTTTCTTGGTCCATTTTGTCTTAGCCTCCTCAATGTGATGCAATTACTGCTCACTTGATTAATTCCTTGCCTTCAAACCCTCAATTCCAGACACTATTTCTTCCATATGGAAGACAGACCCCACTTGAGGAACAGTCCTTGTCTCAGGTCACATTTCTTCATAACAAACCATCCTGCAACTTAAACGACAGCCATTTTATTTAGCTCTTGATCTTGTTCTCTCCCAAATCTAAGCTATAGCTCTCTCAGTCATTGTCCCATTCACTACATAAAATGAAAATGTAATTTTACTTTCCAGACATGGGCTAGTGAGAACAAGGACATCAAAGTTACATTCCTTTCTGTTAAAATTTTTGCCTGAGCATACAAAGAATTACTTGGCCATCAGGAATTATTTTATTCAATCTTAACTTTTAAGACTGCAGAAAAAATGAAAGTTATAACACAAATACTGAAATGATCTCAACTTTGAAATTAGTCCCTTGAATTATGAAGCAATGACATTTTAATCATCAAATTTCCAAGCCATTTATGCTGACATGCCCGTTTCCTTTTCCACCTCTTCTCTGCCAGGTTTGTCATCCACAGCTTCCCTTGCTCCACCCAAGAATTCTGGTTCTTGGTCAAGTTGAGTTTCCTGTTGATATGAGCTTACAAATTCTTATAAAAATAAAAAATATATAAATGGATATATAAAGGAGATAACATACACTGTTGGGTGAAAGTGCAGAAGTTAGAGCATTATGTTGATAGGATAGGTAAGACAAAGATGTGTTTCTCATCAGTCTTTCCTATTGCTTGTGTGGGAAGGTGGAACTGTGTTTGCTTTGGGTGCAAAAGGACTCTTATCTTAAGAGAACTTGTTAGCGCATAGTGGGATCTGGGGAAGAGGGTACATGAACTGGTTATCCATGTCTGGATATCATCTAACCTTTCAAGGAGGATATCCTTACAATTTAGCATTGTCCTCCCTAGCCTGTTCACCAGGCCAGGAAGCAAAAATGTGAGAGAGCAAATCATACATGGTAGCCAGAAATAGTATGTATGTACTAATCTTGTTTTATGATTCATTTATTCTTTTTCTACATTCAATAAATATTTTTGAGTTCCTACCATGGACCAGGCAATGGGTTAGGCAATGGGGCCAAGGTGGGATATAGAGTCTGATAGTAAATAAAAAAAGTAAAAAAAAAAAAAAAAAAAAAAAAATATATGTATATATTTCCTAAGGGAGCTCACATTCAAGATAGCTCAAACATATAATGTGTTAATGACAATGAGTGCTAAAGACAATACTACAGCACGAAGGGGTTAATGTTAGTTAAGATGGCTGAGATGAGATATGAGCAAGAACCTAAAGTACATTAAGGAGCTAGTCATGCAGACATCTCTGGGAGAAAGAAGAAAAAAACAAGAGCCAAGGACCTGAGGGGGGGAGTATGCTTGGCATAGTGTAGGAAGGGTAACTATGGCTGCAGCTGAGTGAATAAGGATAAAAATGTAGGAGACAAGATGACAAGAGTAATGAGAAGGATGGCTAAATCAGGTAAAGCCTTGTCAGACATTTTGAGAACTTGGGCTTTTACTCTGAATGAATTGAAAGGAGGATTTTGAGCAAAGAAGTGACAGGGTTCTACTTATATTTTTACGGCATCATTCTGATCTCAAACCAGAATAGACTGGGTTGGGGAAATATAAAAGTGGAGGCATGGAGACACATTGGAAGGCTACTGCAATAATCCAGGTGAAAGATAATGGTGGCTTGGACCTGAATGGTGTCAATAGAAGCTGTAACCCTGGTTGGGACTGGAAATTCTTTGAAGACAGAGAACACAGAATTTGCTGATGATTGGATGTGGAGTGTTAGCAAAGAGAGGAGTGAAAGTTGATTCCATGGATTTTGGACTGATAACATGGAAAATGGAATTGCCATTTCCTGAGAGAGAGAAAACTGCAGAGGAAACATTTTTTGTTTTTGTTTTCTTCTTCTTTTTTTAAAGCAAAGGTAGTCATGATAGGAAGAAGGAGATACGGAGCTTAGTATTGGAGGTAGTTATTTTGAAATACTTTCAGACATTTGAGTGGAGATATCTAATTGGTAATTGGATATAGAAGTCTGAAGTTCAGGGGAGAGTGCTAAGCAACAGATATACATTTGAAAGTCCTCAACGTGATGATGGTATGTAAAGCCAGGAGATGGAATAAAATCATGAAGAGAGTTAGTGAAGATACTAAAAAAGACATATTTTTAGAGATTAGGGAAAGGAGACTGAGAAAAGGCAGTCATTGGGTAGGAGAAAAATCAGGATGGGGTTTCCCAGAAGACAAGTGAAGACACAATTTCAGGGAGTGAGGAGTGAGTAAATGTGATGGGAAAGAAAAACAAGGACTGTGAAGTGATCTTTCACCAGTCTCCGGGGTCAAATCTCTAGGATTGCTTAAGGAAGGATCAGGAAGAGGAACTGGCATTCCAGAGACGAGGGTAATTTGGCTGTGCATCTATCTGGTGTAGATTCATCTCATAAGGCCTTGCAAAGCTACTTGGGAATCTCCTCTCCCTCACAGTTCCATGAGGGACCTTCCCAAACTTTAGTTCAGGAGGATGGCTTGCTCCTTAAAGGAACTGTCCTTTGTTTGGGGGTATATGTTTCTCCATTAGTGTCTCATGATCGTGAGAAGCAAGAGCTCTTCCCAGAGTTTTATCCAACTTTTCAACCACCACAGTGGACCTTGGACTTTGGGGAGATATAAAAAAACTTCTAGTCAGAAAAGGGGTTACATTTAAGGCTGTTAAATTTTTTTTAAGCATTTAAAAAGTGTCTAGAACATAATTACAGGCTGAAAGCCACCTATTTCTGAAGGAACAGCCATAAAAACAAAGGGGATTGTGTTATGACCAAACAGGCCACAGTATTTGAAGGGAACAAAGTTGGGCATGGATATAAAAAAAAGAAGAGTAAAAAAAAATTATTTAACATATAACATTGTGTAAGTCTAAGGTATACAACATGTTGATTTGATGCATTCATACATGACGATATTGCCTTTGTAGCCTTAGCTAACACTTCTATCATGTCACATAGTTATCACTTCTTTTTTAATGGGAATAATTAAGATCTAATCTCTTAGCATGTTTAATGTCATCTATGTTCACTATACAGCACATTAGATCTCCAGGACTTATTTATCTACTAGTTACAAATTTGTACACTTAAACAGTATTTCTCCTACCCCTCCTCAACTCCAGCCCCAAGTCACCACTGTTCTATTCACTGCTTTTACATGTTCTGCTTTTTTAGATTCCACATATAAGTGATATCATACAGTATTTGTATTTGTCGGACTTACCTCATTTAGACTAATGTCCCCGTCTGTATGCTAGTGCACATGGTTGGAGGACGATGGTAGAGAGGGGTTATAAAAAAGTAGTTGTAAGGCTGCCAAAAGAATTCTTTCTCTAGAGATAGCTAGAAAGAGAACATAAATAAATAAAACAGTGATTAATTCTTCATGATGCTATAAATCTTGTCCAGCAGGCTGTGTTTACGTAGGAGAGAGGCTGATGATGACTCTAGTTGTTTTGGAGAGCATAGAAAAGCTATTGGATTGAGCCCTCATTTGACTCAGGTTACCAGTCCCTACGATTGTACTTTCTTTGGGAAACTTTAAAAAGGAAATTACATAACTTAGGACAAACAGAAACTAATATGAGATGATGGGCAATATCCAGAAATTGGTATTTAACTTTTGAAGGAACTGCTTATCAAACTAATTTCTAAATCTGAAACACATGGTGTTCCTAATTGAAGATTTCTGAGCAAAGACATATGTCTCATATTCACTCAAATAAATCATTTTCAGACTATATCATAAAGGACATTATGTTTTTATTAAAACATCTACAATGTATTCCATCCATATCTCTATCTATCTATCTATCTATCTATCTATCTATCTATCTATCTATCTATCTATCTATCTATCTATCTATCTATCATCTATCTATCTTTCTACCTACTATCATCTATCTAATCTATCGAGAATATATGTCGAAGATTACAGAATATTTTGACATTTTCCTGTATGAATAAATACATCATATATTTCCATTTGTTTTGGAGTATCTCCATGAATCTCTGTCAGAAATAGATTTTGGAGTTTGCACAGATAAGAACTCAAATCATAATTGCAAATGCTTTTGTTCAATGCTTTCATGTGACAACATTTAAAAATGATAGCTGTCCTTCTCCCAAGCTAATCAGAAGATGTCCTTTTTTTGACCTAAGTCTATCCCTGGAACGATACCAGATATTAAGAAGAAAAAATTCACAAATGTACCCTGATGTGTACTCATCGATTTACTGGTTTGGGAATGACAGTTGCAGTACTTTCCTTCCCTTTGCCAGAACTGGAAACCTGAAATTACACAGCAGTTCAAGGAAGGACTCCAGTGATTGGGGGCAAAGGTCCATTTCCAGGAAGGAAGCACAACAAATATTGGCAATTCATTCCATTTTGAATTCTTCCAGAGTTGCAATATGAGTCTACACACATAATGTGACTTCTATGGCCTCTGCCTACGCTAACTATAACCTGGGTTTTGAAACGTCACTTCAGAGATACTGTGAAAAATGGAAAGAGAAGAGGGAGGGGTAGTTTGAAACCCTGAAAAGCCTGAGGATGTTCTTTTCTCTTGATTTTATTTTTTTATTCTTGTAGGCCAGTTGCTACCCAGATGTGCCATCTCCACTGCCTGAAAGAGCCAGTAGTAGGGAAAAGTGATTCTAGTTAAAAAATAAAAATAAAAATCTGGGAATCCATAAACAATTCCCTTAAGTTTTATAAATTGCCATTTTTTTGTGTGTGCTTAGCACCAACCCTAAGCTGACACAGATGTACCCACAGATGCCTAGACAGCTACACAGGTAAACACATAATTCACAGAAACATAGACACACAAACCCACTCACACACACTCAAACCCACACCCTCCAAAAGGAAGTTTCAAAATTCCACCCAATCTTCTTTTCCCATGTCCATTGGCTCCCCAGCCTGAGCCATCACCATCTTCTGTGCAGTACTCCCTGGTGAAGTACGTGATTTCCAGAGTCAAACTAGCTGGGCTTGAATGACCTTGCTCTTCTGCTAAGTGTTGTTAGTGTTAATACCTGCCTGAAAGGATGTGTGAGGTTTGATTTAATTCATGTAAAGTATTTAGAACTTCTAGTCAGAAAAGGAGTTATTTTTAAGGCTGTCATTAAATTTTTTTAAGCATTTAAAAAGTGTCAAAATACATCATGTACTGTTATTGGGGACTGTATTGGTTTCCTATGGCCGCTGTAACTAATTGCCACAAACGTACCTGCTTAAAACAATACCAGTGTGTTACCTTACGTTTTTGTAGGTCAGGAGTCTGACATGGATGTCACTGGACTAAAGTCAAGGTGTTAACAGGCCTGCATTTCCTTCTGGAGATTCTAGGGGGAAATCCTGTTCCCTTTCAGCTGTAGAGAGCACCCACATTTCTTGGTTCATGACTCCTTCCTACATCTTCAAAGCCAGCAACATTCCACCCTTCTGACTTTTCTTCCATTGTCATGTCTTTATCTGGTCACAGCTAGTAGAGGTTCTTCGCTTTTTAAAGACTCCTGTGGTGACATTGGAACCACATGGATAATCCGGGATAATCTCAAGGTCCGTAATCTTTAGCACATCTGCAAAATTCCATTTTCCTTAGAAGGTGACAAAGTCACAACTTCCAGGTTGAGGACATGGACATCTTGGGAGGGAGGGTATTACTCTGCTCACCACAGTGGGAGGTGTTGTTGGATAGATCTGAAATAAAAAATGTAAACGTATTCTTATCATTGACTGTCCCCTATCTTTCCAACCATTCATTTCTCCACGTAACACTATATTACATAGGCCAGACCCTGTGGTAAGCAAGTCTGTGCCTCGTGGAGCTGTGACACCATCACCATCCTAAAGGTACGGCAATTTATTTTAAACTAGTCTTTGATATAGAGCCGATACATGCAATCATAAAATCTGGGTGTTGCATGTTGGCTTAATTTATTTTTTCCGATCACTCAACAAATATTTATCAAGTGCTTACCACAAAAAGGAAATCTCAACTTCTGACAAGCTTTTGAAGCTTCTGACAAGAGAACGAGCTATGACATCATGTTCTCTCAAGCAGACCAGCCATTATAAACATCCCCGAAGAGGCTTTAGGAAGTCCTCTCAAGAGAAGGTTCTTAACCTCTGTCCTGTGCTGTGACTCCAGGAGCTGGGGCTTCCTGGCAAGTGCACGCAGACCTGATGTGTGTCTGCGTGTCTCTGTTTGAGGCAGGTGGGAAAAGTTTCATTGTTTACATGCAGTTCAAAGAGGAGCCGATGATCCACTGAAGGTTCAGCATGATAACTCCAGGGTGAGGTGTCGATCTTCCTGCCGTTTCTCTGTTTGGCACCAGCAGCTTTTCCATGGGACTGAGGGGACAGAGTAAATGATGGTGTCAATAACTTGGGTTCACTTTTTTTTTTTTTTTTTTTAAGGAGGGCGCAGCTCACAGTGGCCCATGTGGGGAATCGAACCGGCAACCTTGGTATTATTAGCACCACGCTCTAACCAACTGAACTAACCGGTCACCCCTCTTGGGTTCACCTTTTTTGTCATGGTCACACCATTGCATTCCTGCTGTTATGATGAGTTCTGTTGTGTCCACTCAGTTCTTATGCTGTTAACAAGCACAACAAGTCTGCTTAACCAAGTGACAGAGAAAGATTCAGAGAGAAATGGCAGAACTTGAAAACTTGAAGCTCATCTTTGCAGGCTCCTTCGCTTTTCTGACCCTGGAAAATTGCCCTTTTGACAGTCCTACTCCCTCCGTTATCTATATCCAGTTATATATTATCAATCATGTGTGAAAAGAAGGTAACAGAAAGGGTTCGACTGAGGACTGACTGTATTTAAAGCAAGAACCTTTGCTTCCCATGTTCAAAAGAAAATCAGTTGGAGAAGTAAATGAAATTATATTTTTCTATCGAGATTGAATAAAGAACCACTCCCTTCCACTGCCCTTCCCCCCTCCTTTTTAAGCTGCACATTAGGAACAAGCAATAATTCTTTCAGAGAATACACTTAAGTCCTGTAAGTCAAGGCCAGCTGTGGGTGGTTTGTTCTGTGCTCACATTTAGGAATGGCTCCGATCCAGACTCTGCAGACCCACTGCCTTAACTGTTTACTCTTCTCTCCTCTCCTCTGTTTCTGAGAAAAGGATGGGGATAGAACACGTTGTCCTTTTTGTATATTTTCATTGTCCTATATGGAAAGTGCTGCCATCCACTCCAGGCAGCCCTTCCCCTACCAGACCTCAGGGCAGAGGGGGCCTGACTGCCCTTTCAGAGCTTCTCCCAGGCTCTTAGAGAGCTCACCCTGCAGAAGTCTAAAAGTGAGCGGGCAGGTGGTTGATGTGCCGCATGGAAGGATGTTGGTGTGTGCGCTCAGGCATTGTACGCAGGTTGTGAGCTGAGCCCATTTATGGCTTGGGTGAGTATTTTTTGCGGCTTCACTTAAAGGAGATCCCTTGTCTCTCCTTCCCAGTGCCAAGCTTTCCTCTATTGCTCGTTGCATTCCCCTCCTTAGACCCAACTCCATGTATTTGCATTTCCTGAGCATGACATGAGCAGAAGTTATATCTTTGTCTATTCTCTTTGTGACGTAAAATCCATTTTATTTCACTGGGCTGGTGGGATCAGGAACAGATAGAATGAGGAAGACGGGAAGTTAGATGACCATTAATTATCAAACTAGGACTTGGTTTCTAAGCGACTTAGTTGAAGAGGATGAATGTAATCAATTTGTACAATAGCCATGATTTTACAGTATTTGGGGATTATAGAAATAAAAAGATGGGCTATAGACTATATTTTTATTAGGAATTGAGGAATATATTTTAGGAATATATTAGGAATATGTATTCCTAATATATATTATATTATATATTATATATTAGGAATATATTAGGAATATTTTTTATTAGGAATTAGGAATATTTATTCGTCTGTATCAGATGAATGCATTTTTATAAGGGACACTGGATCCACTTTTGATCTCCTTACTATCTTCCTCTGTCTCCCGGATCACATGATCATGCATGATGTTACTTTCATTTTAATCCATTTGGAAAGTTTCCAGAAGACGGAGAAAGAGAAAATGCTAATTTGAAAGTTTGCTCAACATCATGTAGTTTTGTAATCCATACAGAATGGATCTGTGCAAGCAGTCAGATAAGTCCACAACCAGGTCAGGGTCCCACGCTCTGTTTAAAGTCTGTTTTCTCATTAGTGGCTTTCTCAGGACAGAGCCCTGGAGAAGGACTACATTTGAGCAAGTTGCAAACATCACAACATCTGCTAAGAGCCAGAGAGAGTCTTCAGGAGAAAACTACTGTGAAACAAGGATGCAATTATCTCAAATTAAAAGCAGTGACATGATTAACTTTGTGTTCTGCTCACCACAGCCTCAGGACACACTGGGATTCATTACCATTCACATGTTCCATCCCAGGGACAAAACTTTTTAAAAGAAAATGTATGGCCCCCAATTTTAAAATAGTTTTTCCTACATATTCAACTGCTGATTAGAAATAGTAAAAAGGAAAGAAAAAAATTCAATTGAAGCTGAATGCATTGGCAAGCGAGAGATTATCAAAAGAGAAAGAAACCGATGAGAGTTTTTTTTACAGGCGTTGGTGGGGAGAATTATGCAACTTCCCACTATGCAAACTTTGTAATTGTAACTTCT
Source organism: Rhinolophus sinicus (assembly GCF_036562045.2). NCBI lineage: Eukaryota > Metazoa > Chordata > Mammalia > Chiroptera > Rhinolophidae > Rhinolophus > Rhinolophus sinicus. Next base: position 15,162,511 of record NC_133751.1, on the reverse strand, counting down.
GATACCTTTTAAGGAGAAAATACCATCAGCCTGCAACTTGAGAGCTTTTATGAGAACCATGAAAGGGCTTTTCCTTCGCTCACATCTGTCTTCATTTGCTGGGCGTATGCTGTAGATTTCATGCTGGTTAGCAAAATCTAAGAAGTTAAAGGCTTGCTTAAATCAAGCAAATGGATGTATCCTTAGGCCATAACAACAACAACAATAACAACAATAACAACAAAAAACAAAAAAGTGAAGAAAAACCGACATGAAAAGAGACTTACCCTGAACTATGCAGTCTTTACTATTTGTGTCCATTGTTCCCAATAGTAAAAGAACAGAAATATCAATATATGCCAGTTTATAGACTCTAAGTAGGGCTTCAGGCTTATGTAAGGGGATGAGAGAAAGGATTATATTTCAAGTGGCGTTTTTTAGACATCCTTACCACATCTACATTTCTAAGTAGCTGGATGAATACCTTCAAGTGTGTGTGTGTGTGTGTGTGTGTGTGTGTGTGTGGTGTCTATTTTTTGACTCTTTCCATACCCTGGCAGTTAGTGTCATGGAGTTGTAGCAACTTTGGTTTTATGACGATTTCAGTAGGATCTCAAATGTGTTTTGGGTAATCACATTTTCAGATCATTTCATCACAATCTTGGCTATTTCATTTTATTTGCTTATCAATATTTACTCATGTCATGCAGGGTGTCAGGCGGCCTCTCAGCTCCCGCTCCCCACATAAGAACGCAGAACATGGAAAGGCCAAAAAGGAACACCCACGGAGCCACAGATAGGGGAGTCATACCACTATAGTCTCGCTGGCAGCTGGGTTGGAAACACGGGAAGCAGGAGCCACACTATCCACAACTTGCCGTCCACTTCTCTCTGCCAACCAACCTCAATTGTTAGCTGCAACCCGCCATGCTAACTGCAATCCCCTCTTGCTAGCTCAGCCACCATCTTCTTGCTAGATCCCCATTTTTTGCTAGTGTAGCCACAGCAGTTATATTAGTGGCTAATGGCTCACTGGTTACAGCTGACCGCCAACTAGCCACAGCTGATGGCCATCCAATCACAGTTGATGGCCATTTACTACCTGAGCCAGCACCATTCCACGTGAGGCTGAGAGCCTGGAAACTGCACTCCTGGCTCTGTCCCCACAATTCATCACACTGAATTTTCTAAAGTATCAATATTTCCAATAGGAATTTCTTTGTTAACACTGGATGCACGACAGATTGAAAGTCAGAACTATATACTGGATATGTACTGATTAGTATTTATTTGGTGAATATTCCATAGATTTTAATCATTCAAGTAACTTATTTTTTTCGTAAATAGACATGCTAACCATTAGAATGAAAACTGAAATTCGAATCGGTTACCAATCAGCTAGATTCTGTGTAGCACAAAGATCTAATCACATAATGCTGTAGGTTGAAGGCATGTTTTTGTGGGAAACTGGGCTAGAGGTTTGTGAGTATGCAGCCATTAAGAATGAAGATTCTTCTTGAGTGCATATCATTTCTTTGTAGAAATAAAATATCATGTAATATATAATCGGCAATGTAATGTGAGTTTTGATGTTATGCTTTTGGTTTTTGTATTTGGTTTACTAACATTATTATTACTAAGAGTGTTATTCAAGCTTGAATATGTTCAACTAAAGACTACCTATGCAGTTCTCTACTTAGCATAGCACCAGTTTAATTCTGGCATTCAATAAAATGCCTTAGAATGTGTGAAACTCAACGATTATATTAATAATACAGTTTAGAAACTTATCCCTAAGCTCTGTCCCATCTTTTTTTAAATTAAAGTTTATTGGGGTGACAATTGTTAGTAAAGTTATACAGCTTTCAAGTGTACAATTCTGTAATACATAATCTATATATTACGTTGTATGTTCACCACCCAGAGTCAGTTCTCCCTCCATCACCGTATATTTAATCCCTTTTACCCTCATCTGCCACCCCTTTGCCCCCTTACCCTCTGGTAACTACTAAACTATTGTCTGTATCTATGAGTTTTTGTTTCTTCATTTGTTTGTCTTGTTTTTTTGTTTGTTTGTTTTCAGTTTGATATACCACATATCAGTGAAATCATACGTTTCTTGACTTTTTCTGTCTGACTTATTTCGCTCAGCATAATAATCTCAATATCCATTCATGTTGTCGCAAATGGTACTATATCATCTTTTCTTATGGCAGAATGGTATTCCATTGTGTAAATATACCACAACTTCTTTATCCATTCATCTATCGAAGGACACTTTGGTTGTTTCCATGTCTTGCCCACCGTAAATAAAGCTGCAGTGAACATTCTGTCCCACCTTCTGTACTTCTTCCTTTCTTCTTGTCTTCCCCCCTTATCCCTTTCTTCCTCCTTCCGCTTCCAGGATTAGCATAATCTCCTTTCTAGTTGCTTTGTGAATTTGGGGCAACTTTTTTTTGTTTTCTCTTGAAGCCAATTAGTATGTAGTTTGACAGGGTCCAGCTGGCCCTCTCAGCAGCAGCAGGAAATATTGTACACCTACCTTTATTCATCTCTGGTCACACGTAGATGTTGCTTTTGTAATATCCTGTGGCCTCCCTTTCATTTCTTTCCCCGCTTTGCCTTATCTCACTGTTTCCCACTTTCCCACAAATGTTTACCCCAATTTAGCAAAGAATATCTCATAAGAATAAAAAGCATAAACACAAAGGGGAATAATAGTTTTTGGAGGAATATATTCTGACCAATTTTTTTATCATCTATAAATATAGTTTCTGTGAGTTTTTTTCTCCCAAATTTTAGAATCCATTTTTTTCTTTTGTATCACATATGGCATCAATTGTACTTTTCCCCCCCAAATTGACCAAATCAAGAGTAACCCCATGAACCTCTGATTTTATCCACAAGTCTCTTCCAAGACCTGCAGGTGGGAAATTGTGCCTATAACTTCTTGGCTTCCTTCCTTCTGATAGAAAGCTAAGCTCCTGGGATGCACACTTAAGATATCTATTTAGTTAAGCGAATAACTGCTAAGTGTTCCAAAATGCAATGGTTTAAAAGAATTAATGTACCCAGTCATGGCCCACCACATTCATTCAACTCTAGTGAAGTAGGAAGAGCTCAATGCATAAATGCCAAATGAGTGAACCGATTCAGATTTACTCAGAGAAACAATTTTCCTGTGCAACTGAGTGGTTCTGGCACTAGAGTGCTCATGCTTTTGGGGCAAACAAAATGAGGCATCGTTGGCGGAATGCCAGCACCTACTGCAGAGCTGTACACTGTGAGCAGGTGATGGATAATACTTGTTTCCTATTCCTGCTCCATCTCAGAGGTCTTTGGTCTATTGATTCCACACACCTTTAGTTTGCTAATGGTGTCTAATCAATGCCAACAACTCCTGCCACAAAGCAGAGGTGAGCCTCAAAATAGTTTTAATTGGTACAGGGTGTGCCTCAACCAGCCAGAATGGATGCAGGCTGTAAGCAACCTGCACAGCTTATTGGGGTGACCCTCTAAAAATCAGCAGTGCCCTAGAGTCCTGTGATTGCAACCCCCCTGGAGACCCAGTGGTCTCTAAGGGGCTGCTCTGCCTTGCTATCAAGAGATCTAGCCCGTGAATGAATTTTGGTTTTTTACCAGCCATCTTAGAAAAATTCCTGGGAAATTTGTCAAAAATCTATGTAATCATCATTAATTTAGCAATTTGCAAAGGTAAACCAGAGTTCATCCAGCTGCAGTTTATTCCATTGATCACAATAATTCACCCCACCCAGAACTTTCCTCATGAAAGGAATCTTCTTAGAGTGGCCATCTGGATCATATTATCCTAATCAGAGCGTGTGGTGCATACAAGGTGCAGACACTATTTCCACTGGAGAGCTGGGCTCACTAATTCTTGGATGTGCTCTTCCCCTTTCTTTTCCCTTCTTTTATCTCCACTGAATAGGTATTTGATGGTTTTACTAAAATTAAAAAAATAAAACTGTGATAAATTTCATTTTCTATGCATAATGCACATGTCTGAAAACCACTGCTCCCATTTATACACATGAGGTCTGGGAGCTACAGCTGAAAACAAAAAGCCTTCCCACTTAGAGATAATTATATCATCTGGAAAAGCTTCCGCTCAAGCTTGGCGGAGGCCTGTTCACCAAATTGCCAAGAGTGGCCCCAACATGAGCTTCCAGTTTCCCTCTTTGCTTGATTTTCAGTATTTCTTTACACAAATACCTATATATTTTCATGTGCTCATATGAGTATCACTTTAATTATCAATGTAGTATCGTGAATGTGAAAGTACAAAGTTATTAGCAAGCCTGATGTGACAACTGGGTATTAAAATAGTTCTTTTTTTCTGTTTCTAATTTAATATGACTAAAGTCATGGAAGTTCGATTCTCTTATTATTTTTCATAGCTTAGTTAAGGGATGCAACCAAACAATTATTAAGTGCCAATCAGTTAATATATTAGGATATTTATATCCCCATTTTTATTGCCCTGCTATACAAATAAGGGAAACAAGCAATAAAAGTAAATATGGTATTCTGTTTTTCAAATGAACACTTTCCCTTTAAGGGATCCCAAGTAATTAATGAATATTTGATCTTTGTTCTGTACCAACAGGATGATCGAACAAATGTTAGAGGCTCTTTTTGCATGTTATTCTGTGACTTTGTGAAAAACAGTAAATTTGGATTTGTGTCAGTTAAGGAACAAGGGTCAGCTTATTTAGAATAGTAGAATATGTTCCAAACATATCAGTTTCAAAGCCAGTAGACTATATGTGAACAGAAAACCAAACAAATAGTGGCTTAAATAAATAAATGATTTTCTCATACACAAGCAAGTCCGGAAAATGACAACCAGTGCTTTTGCAGATGTCACTGATGCCACCGAGGAACCAGGCTCCTTCAACTGCATTTGACCTCATGGTCACAAAATGACTTTCCCAACTCCAGCTGTCACATCCTCATTCTAGACAGAAAGAAGAGGGCAAGTGAAAGTGCCAACGCTTTCTTCTCACAAGGTTTTGCTAGTCTCATTTGAGAAGAATTCTGTGAGTCTTATAGTCCCAGATCGGTTTTCCTGGTTACCTCCTGGCAGCAAGCAAGAAGGAGAATTTTATCTTACATTTTGGGAAGCAGGAATGAAGGGGTTTGAAACAGGAGTTGAATGAGCCAACTCGCAATATCTGCCACATATGCTCTTTATGGATATAACATGTGTTTCCTCAGACCACACAGGTTTTAGGGCCAAATTCTGAGTCATGATAAGTCTCCCTGAGTATTTCTCTGATGTCTCCCCCACGGCTATTCCCGCCCCACAGGAACCTTCATCGTCCCTCCTAATATTTTTGAAAGTCTCCAGAGGATGTCTTGTGAGTACACACAAACTCAGCTCTGAAATAGACCATGTGCATCCTTGCTTCTCTTTTCCTGCACTGGCTTCACACTGTGATCAGAGGTTTCTACGAATGCAATGTTTCCACAAGCTAGTGTAGTGGCATTCCACGACACCCTATTGTCTCTTATCACTGCTGTCATGGGCAAATTGTCCTGTGCAGTGTTTCCACAGAAGCTGCCGCCCAGCATCTTCACCTGCAATCCAGCTAATGGTCACTCTTTTGCTCTAGTGCCCATGTGGTGAAGACATACCTCCGAAGTGACGAGTATTCCTTTCCTCACCTTCGCATTTCATGGGTCATGTCATCCTCCTTTGTGCTCTCAATTCCTTACAGAGTTTTGGTGGGAAAAGTTCTTTCTATTTCAAGTTTTGTCCACTCCATAGAGCTCAAGTAAAATTGCACAAAGCTCCTCCTGCCTGAGAGCATACCAGTAGCAGAGCCTGCCATATTCAAACTGACCCTCTCATTAGTTCTTGGAACACTTTTCTTGGACCAAATTCACATGCCTTAACTCTTCTCTGTGGGTGAATTTTCATCTCAGGGAGCTCTCAGAAGCCTCATGCAAGCTTCCCACAGACACTGGGCTTCCTCTGATTTATCTGAATCAAGGGGTAAATTCAGTTTAGGCTGCCGAGCTGCGATTACATTTATTACAAAGGTAATAAATACTGAGTGTATGTTTCTTCATTTTAGCTCCATGTCCACAGCCATCCAAAGTACAGGTTGTCAGAATAATTTTACTATTCAAGCTTCATGTTCCATGCACATTCGCACTTAAGCTCTCTACCTCTTATATCAAATCAATATACTCAGGCTCTTGAAATTGTGAGCCTAGCATATCACAGAACGTTCACTTATGCAGAAAGTCACAGTTTATTGTTTCAAATCTGTTTGTGCTTCTCTGCATGGAGAAGAAATTTGATGAGCTACTTAGATAAACCATCTTTATTTTTGAAAACCTCCTTCAAGACAGTCCAAAGAGCTCTCTCCTCAGGCGATATTTGTAACAAAGAGAAACTATACCCTTGTTCCTCCTCCTGTCCCCAGATCTGGATTTGAAGCCACAGACAAAATTCTGCTTGGGCTGGGGAACTATGTCATAGGCCCAAAGCTTGGAGTTCAGAGATGAGAAAGGCAAAGAAGTGGAAGCCAGAGCGTCACTGTACCTGATGACCATGATAGCTGGTGAAGGCCAAAGCTGAAAACAAATAACTTAGAGCTCATTAAATCCAGATATGAGAATCTAAAAGGAAGTTAAAAGTACACATAGAGAGCAAGCTGAATGCAAGTAGAACAATGATGGTGATTTGTACAATATTCAGAAAGCACCCACCTCCGCACATAAATTGGATTTTCAGCTTTCCTGGCACAAGGTAGCTACTTGGGAAGAATTTATGCCTAGAATGAGAACAAATGAGATAATATTTTTAATTTACCATATGAATAAATCCTCCTGAACAAGCTGAGTGTCTTCATCTCTGCATGCGATTATTTACAGAAAGATGAGAAAATGTATGTGAACTAGTAAAATGTGCCAATATTGAGTTTTGCCAGGGTGTGGGCTTCTGGTAACACCTTTTGAATAGCGCTTTTAAAATCAGAAGAGACTTCAAATAGAATATTAAGTACAAGACAATGGCTGTAGAACTTGTGATCTGATTTCAGTATTGCAGTGTTGGGACAAGCAAGAAGGAGAATTTTATTTAATAACTGAGCTCCCAAGCATTGATTAGAGATTGTGCTAAGTCAACTGCTCCTTTCCCAACTGAGGTAAATTATTTCTTCCAAGAAATGACTTTTATTTTTTGGCAAGTAACTTTCTAAGAGGCTAAAAAGGAACTGGACATAGATAATTCACCTCAGATGGGCTATGTTATTTATTCCCAGAAACCAGTCTAAAGTTGTTTTTTTTATTCTATTGGGTCAAATCCTTATTAATACAATGTGTGCTACTAAAAAGGAAAGACACCTTTGTTACTTAATCCATGTGTGGTCATTTATATATGGCAGCACAAATGTCATAAAGAACAGGAAAAATATAATTCATGACCAAAATTCATTTATATGCTCCTGTCACCTTAGAAAATTAAGTATTACCATTGGAAATACTTAGGGTGGAGGCTCACTTTGGAAAAAAAGGAGTCAAACTTCCTGAGAATTTGCTTTTGTCATCAGAAGGCTTTTATGCCTTTGCATGCATCATCAATTCCTGATTTGGTAGTAGAGAACATTCTTACTTTACACAGTTACTGCAGAATTCTAATACAGCTTGGTTAGACTTCCTTCTTTTGACTAGAAGCTTCTTTCACATTTTTTTTCAGCATTTAATTTTGAGGCAGTTCAAAATAGGTTGGAAAAATACATCATCTACATCAGAAACAAAGCTTTCTTGAACTTACCTAAATGATCCTCTCTTGATGGGCTTTTCCTGTCCAAAGCTATTTATGAAAGATTCATTAATCTCCAGATTTTAAAACAGAGAGGAAAATTACAATAGTTTAAGTGATGATGAAAGTGTCTGAAATTCATTTATAATTAGCTTTGTTACAAGGACAATGTCATTGTAGCCATAGCCATTTAGAATCTGAGCAGAGCCAACCTACGGCCCTGTTGGAAAGTCCCACTTGGTTCCAAAGCCGAACAAATAAAAACCAACTTTGTATTCATATGTTTTCCTGAATGTATTAGATGTCAAATTTTATTTTTTTAATTTGGATAACAAACTTATTTTTCAACACTTTCATTTTCTAACCTGAAGTTCAAAATACACATAAGTAGTTGCATTTCTTTGACCTACTTAATCATCCAAGGCGCTGAAAGTCACTTGCTCACACCACAATGTAGTGGGTGAGTAATAGAGACCCAGGATTTTATTTCTGTACATGCATCCTATGGTGACAAAATTTGAGATAGGTCAACAAGAAATATTTATTAGATTTAGTAGTTGTTTTATATCTAAGTCAATAGCCTCTAATAATGGTGCTTTGCCTAGAAGGTCGTAAGAAATTTTCTATGAGAAATGTTCTGCATGAAGGCATTTTGGACAGTCTTCACATGCATTCTTCAGGTATTCACGGACTACTCTTCCATTGATAGGTGCTTTAAAAGGCAACGTATGGTGGGAAATCAGCAAATTCTTCATTGCTATTTTATACTGTTGAAATTGCCTTTCATCTCCACTTACCTTTATGTCCATGGTCAAAACCACTCCTAATGAAACCCCCAAACCACACACCAAAAAAAACCCAAACCATATCCAAACAAACCAATGCAAAAGCTTGAAATTTGTGTTGAAAACATCTGGCTGACAGTCTCATCTCCCCAGCTGTGCCCTAAATTTGTCACGTTATTCATATAAATTGTGATCAGGGCTTGGTGCCTGAATGTTTATTTCTAATCCTTATAATGTGCACATGTGATTTTTTTGCCCAAGTATTTATCACCACAGTCCTGTATGGTAAGAAAAATCAACTTAAAGTTTCTATGATTTAGTTTTATTTTCTATGATAGATGACAATAGTACTTGCATTAATTGTCTTAGGGCTTATTATGAGGACAAAAAGGATTTTTTTATAAAAAAGGGAAGCATGTGAAGACACATACAAACACCAGCACATTAAGCAAATTTTTATGCATGGCGTGCAAAATTATATCTGATGAGCTTGGCAACTGATTGTGATCATGTTTTTACCATCAGAACTCTCATTGTCATGAGTAATGTAATCCAAATATTTCAGTTTCCAGTGAAAGAATCAAAAATAAATAAGACAAGCACTGCATGTTAATTCCTGCCATGGAGCTTGAGCGTAACAGAGATATGAATGAGAAAATCTGGTTTGGTGGCAAGCCCAATAAAATGAAGAGATGTTTGTTGATGGGCTGTGTTCCCTGCTGAGAGAGTAGTTTGAATTTGAACAAAATAATATTGAGCTTCAGTTTCTCTTTGGATTCATTATTGCTCCTGGATTCTCTCTAATTTGAACCTTGCAGGGGTCATCTGTGCCTCTGTCATCTCTAATACGCTACACTTCAATGAATCAGACTTTTCGCTGCCAGGATGACCACCCAGAAGTCCTGTTTTTGTAGCAATTGGCTTCAGCAGAGGAGTTCATCTTAAGTCCTGAACAGCTGAGTTGGGAGTTCCACAATGTTCTCCTGTTTGTTTCTGAGCATAGAAGGGGATGTGATCATCTATAAGGCCCAATGACCATGTCCAAGATCATCTGTTGGAATTTTTTCTTTCTTTTTTCCCTCTCTCTTTTCTAAGTATAGTTGGTATACAATGTTGTATTAGTTTCAGGTGTACAATATAGCGATTCAACATTTTTATACCTTACACTGTGCTCACCCACTGATTCTGGTGGTCATCTTCTTCTCACCGCATACATTGGATTGTGCAGTAGCGGGCATGCGTTTTCTAGAGTAGTGTCTTGGTGGAATGCAATGTCTATGTCAGGAAAGTGAATCTACATATGAATGAGGAAGTGGAAATGAAAAGGATCCAGAAATAAGCCATCGGCCAATTTACATCTTGTTGCCTGTTCCTTCTACTCTTTCAATCTGATTTTATAATCTTACTGTTTTAACCACTAAAATGTTAGAAAACCAAGGTGGGCCATATGGGTTAAGTCGATAATGAAAATGCTGTCAGATGTGGGGAAGATTGTGGAAAATTTTGAAATGGATAGAAGCGATTAATGAATATCCTTTCAATGAAATGCAAGAGACTTTGGAGATCATGTGATTCTACAGAGGTATGTACCTTCACCTTTGGCCAGGCTTTTTTATAGCTCTGTAGAGATACAAGTTAATTTGCAGAAATTGATAGAAATGAAAATAGTTCCTGTCAATGAAGAAGCAAATTGTGTCCTTTGGATTGCAATTGATCACATTGTGGAGATAGAGCAGTTTTGCATCCATTTGTAAATTCATTTCAGCGTTTCTACTGTAAATGTATGGTGCTTTTAGTTCTTTGAATGTCATAGCATTTTATTGGTTCACTCATTAATTAATGAGTTAAATAAAATATTTGACACATAACCATCTCATATTTGTATGGGAGTCAAGATTTTATCTTCTTTTAAAATTCATCCTGTAGAAGATATTTAGAGCAAGCTTTCTACTCTTTTTCTATAACAAATATAATTCATTACCACAATTATTTGATAGGTTCAAGATGAGATGCAAGGTAATTATCAGGGAGATAGAGACAAGGGAAGGGTAACAGGACACTTTTTACCATGATTATTACTAACAACAGGGGCAGAGGTGATAAAGTTTCTAGAATTAACGTTGAGAAGGTTCAAGGCCCCAAGGGAAGTAGGTGGAGTAGAAGAAGGAACTAGTAAATTGATAAGGTACCAAAAGTAAACTCAATTTCATAATATCACTTTTAGCAGGCTCCATGTACTTAAGCATGATATTCATTTTAAATTTAATTAAACACAACTGAACTTTTAAAATTTTTATTTAGCTGCATTTCTTGTGACAGTTTCTGTGGTCATGAATTGCATTTTCCCGAAGTGACTGCCTGACTGCAACCATATCTCCTAATGCACATGATCTGCTTACAGTGTAATGTTGACACTAGTCCTGTTGAGGGGTGGGGACGTTGGGGGTTATGACCACTCCTTTCCTATGAATCTGATCTAGGTAAATCTATGATGATGGCAGAGATGATTCGATATGACTTCCAAGGTTATATTTTAAAAGGCATTCTCTTGGGACTATTGCTCTTGGACTCCAACTACCATGTTGTGGATAAGCACAAACATCTTGGGGACAGGCTCACATGGGGAGGCCCATGTAGAGAGGAATCACTCCACAGCTTCAGATGAGCTCCTGGCTGGTAGCCAGCCTCAAAGTCCCAGTCACAGAGGAGCCATCTTGGAAGTGGCTCCTCAGGTCAGTGTGCAGTTGTCCCAGCTAATTGATGTCTCATAGAGCAGAGATGAGCTTGTTCTATGAAACCACGTTCAAACTACAGATTTGTGAGCAAAATAAATAATTATTGTTTTAAGCTGCCACATTTTTAGGTGGTTTGTGTGTAGCAACCAACATGTTTTGCTATATCAGGCGCTTCTGAACATTTGCATCTTGAATTTTTCTAATGAATTAAAACTCCCCTGGTAAAGAAGTAGTAGAAAAATGACAATGATATACCAAATGCAGGCACATGAACTGAGAAATGGAGACAAATAGAAAACTCAAGCTCATGGTTTTCCTGTGTTAGGTTGGAGCTCATGGTTTTTTACTACACTCATCTGACCACTTCAAGAGCAAATTCAGAAGGATCGTTTGTAAGCAACACTATTATAACATGAATAAATATTTAGACTGAAGATTCTTTGTGTTTCTGTGTGTGGGTGTATCCTCCGAGGGGCTCATGCTACTCACTACAATGTGTACTTTGGCTCATTCAGTTCTTACAGATATTCTCCTCATTTGGAGGCCCTCAAGTTCACATTCAGCAGATTTCTTTATCTCCTTCCAATATAATTCCCAGTCTAATCATCTTTCTCTTCTAAAATTCAGGATGTCTTTGCCAAACTCTCATAGCTACTAATTTTCCTTAGTCCCCTTTGCAGGCTTACTTGTCTACCCAGAAAAGAGGTACTTTTTATTGCGGTAAACTATACAACACAAAATTTACAATTTCAGCCATTTTTAAGTATCTAATTCAGTGGTATTGGATACATTTACACTGTTGTGCAATCATGCCACCACCCGTCTCCAGAACTTTTTCATCATCTTGAACAAAAACTATGTACCAATTAAATAATAACTCCCCATTTTAATTTCCCCCAGTCCTTAATAACCACCATTCTACTATTTTTATGAATTTGATTAGTCTAAGTACCTCGTATAAATGGAATCATACAATATTTGACTTTATGTCTCTGGTTTATTTCATTTACAGAGGGTCTTTAAGGTTCATCGATGTTGTAGCATATATTAGAATTTTATTCCTTTTTGTGTTTATATAGTACTCCATCATGTATATATACCATATTTTGTTTATTCATTCATCCTCTGGTGGACGTTTGGGTTGTTCCCATTTTTTGGCTATTGTGAATAATACTGTTATGAATACTGTTGTACAAATATCTGTGTGAGTCCCTGCATTCAATTATTTTGGGTATATACCCATAAGTAAAATTACTGGATCATGTGGCAATTTTATATTTAGTTGTTTGAGGAAAAGAGGTACTTAGAAGGAGGAGCAGCCTTCTAGTGAATATATTATTTGGTGCCATCAAAAATGTAATTTTTTTCCTGATGGCTACATTTCATTCATGTTATGTTGATACTTAACATGAATTATATGACTCAAGACCAATGCAGCATTACCTGAGTTAGAGTCAAAGACCATCTTTTCACTGGTGTCCACCTCCAATTAACTTCATTTGGGACCATGCTTTGAAATAATTTTTCATTTCTAGACAAAGAAAACAAAAAAACAAAAAACAAAGGGCCCAACAAAACACACCTGAACGTCTGATGAAGTTTTTCTCTGCATGTCCAAATTTGCATGCTGCTTTCATTTGTCACAACATTTTCTCTAACAACCTAGCTCATAATTGTATTAATCAGGGTTCTTCAGAGAAACAGAAGCAATAGGTTGTGTGTGTATGTTTGTGGGTGTAAAGAGAGAGAGACAGTGACAGAAATTTGTTGTAAGGAATTAACTCGTGATTGTGGAGGATGGCACATCCAAAATCTGCAGGGTAGACCAGCAGGCTGGAGACCCAAGGAAGAGTTGACAATGCAGTTTGACTCTGAGGACAATCTGTAGGCAGACTTCCTTCTTCCTTGGGGGAGGTCAATCTTTTTCTTGAGTCCTTCAACTGATTGTACGAGGCCCACCCACGTCATGGAGCGTAATCTGCATTTCCAAGTCTACTGATTCACATGCAAACCTCATCTAAAACATACCTTCACAGTAACATCCAAGTATGTTTGACCAAATATCTGAGTACTGTGGCCTAGCCAATTTGAGACATAAAATTTACCATCATAATAATGCACTTCCTTTAAAAAAGGGATGGATTTACAGAAAGCCTAAATTCTGAAACTTGATTGGTTCATCATTTCCTAGCCTCTGGTTTATCTTAGCCATTCATATTATTCATAAGCTATTTGTATTATATGTATTTCCAAATATTTTTAGCACATATTTTATCTGGACAATTGAATTGCATTTTCCTTAAAGCTTGGGTCAAGATTTATTTATTTATTTTTAATATCCTACAAATACCACTTATTATAGCACTCATAGAAAAGTCAGTGTTCTGTTAATATTGATATGAAGCCTCTGAAGACTCAAATGAATGCTGAGTTCTTTCCTGGTGTCACCAGCATATCTCCTATGGTATCCATCACATTTTCATGGAATCATTATAGCTTACAGTTATTACTGCCATTCTATCCCAAGTCCAAAATGGTTTAATGGACCATTTTTTTGCCTTTTCTCTCCATGATTTTCCTAAAAAGAAACTCTTGTCCTAAGCTCATTTATACCTCTCCTCTAAGATTTTGCTTCAATTCCTGCCATAGCTCTATGACTGCTGTTCTTAGCCTATCCCAATCCCACCCATTGTTTATAGGGCATAGTTCAAATTCTTTTTTTCCCCAAAGCCTTTCTCAAGCATCCCAGTCTATATTACTTGCTGTTCACGCTATTGCTCATTTGTAACTCTTATTGCTGGTAGCAAAGCATACACTACATTTTGTTGCTATTCAGTAATATTATCTGAAGTTGAATTCCCAAAGGAAAACGTTAGTGTGGAGAAATTCCCTCTTTTATCTTCCTTACCTTTCCCTCAAAAGTAAACCAAAAGCTCTATGCCGAGATAGAATTTAGTAAATATTTACAGATGAATAAAGTAAAACATACTGTGATCCTGCGAAGTGTATGATCAATCCTATATATTTCTGAACTTTACCTTGGGTTTGCTGTAAATATACATGTTAGGTAAGTTAGCGAGTTAGTTAGTTTTTGACTTTGTTTAGGTATGACTTTGGGAGCACCATTTTTTCATTTTGAATTACTGACATTTTAACAATCATGTCAAACCCTTATCTTTTGAGCATTTTTTTTCCTACTTAAATTCAGAACTATTTCATTTGAATAGTGTTTACTAAGCTTAATAATCTCATGTCCTTTTGGACAATCTCCAACCAGAGTTATCTATAAATGATACCTCAGGGATACTCTTTACAGACTCAATCTGCTTTTTGTTCTACAATGCAAATAAAGAAAACCATAAATTAACGTACATGGAAAAACATATGATCTAAGTATTTCTGCAAATAACTCATGTGCAGCTGTTTAAATCTGTGCAGAACTTTAGGTTCGGTTCAGAGCCCCGTTATTATTTTGTATAACCTTCCTTTGGTCATTTCTCCTTTTCAAGGTGGTCTCATATTTCAGGTGGTACATTGCAGTGTTTATCATTTTGTTTGGGGTTGGGAGAGTGAAACAGCACTTCAACATGGCTTTCCTGTCCCAGGATGTTAAACAATTATAAATGTCAAGTATTTTTAGTCTCTGCATCATCGTTACAGGATTCTAAGCTCCCAGCATGCATTTCATCCCCAGGGTATAAAATCACAGTTAGTCATTTCACTAGGGAATAAAACAGCTTTCCACTCAAATGACGTTTTAAGTTTCCAAACTGTATGTTAAATTCCATAAAGTATTTACAGTCACAACAATTGATTTTTCAAGTTTTATACATATTCGTTTTCATTGTTAAGTATTTATTCTAAAGCTATAGGAGAAAGTGGCTAACTGTTGAAGAGGTAAATATGCAGGTTTTAAAAGTTATTGAAACCCCTACATTTTCCAGGGAAGAATTTGTTACCACTGTGTGAGGAGGTTAAAAAAAAGCAATCAGTGAAACTGTTCTCACTTAGCTCCACTAGAGGTCTCAGTTTGTTTTGTGTTTTTCAGGGAACGCTAAGAAACTATTGTGCGTGCTCTGTAATCAAAATATTTACTTTTTAGAATCCATTATAAGTAAAAACAAGTTTTAATACCTTTCCCAGTGTTTACACTTTCATTGTATGTTTCTCCTCACAATAATATCCATCATTAAAAAAATATTTTTAAAAAGTCACAATACTCTTTGTGTATGTGAACAAAAAGAGATAACAATGTTTTTCTTCGTGTGAAAAATATCACAATAAATGAGAAATATATTTTGGGTCATTTGCAGTGAATTTTAAAAATGAAGCAACCACATTCTCACTCTTTCTTATGATTATGATTTGATATTTCTAGAAGCTCTGACTTTCTGTCATTAGTGGTTGGTAAAAAGTGTGTGATATTTACAATTTATTTTGAAATGTGAATCAAGGAAAGAAGAGACATGGAATTTTTATTTCAAGCACTTAAACAGTATAAGCAGTAGCTCAGGAACTTAGTCACCTCGGATAGCCATCACCACCATCTAAACTGTCTCAATTATAATGAAAATAAAATTTCTCTA
Source organism: Rhinolophus sinicus (assembly GCF_036562045.2). Classification (NCBI taxonomy): domain Eukaryota; kingdom Metazoa; phylum Chordata; class Mammalia; order Chiroptera; family Rhinolophidae; genus Rhinolophus; species Rhinolophus sinicus. The sequence continues at coordinate 15,146,631 of NC_133751.1, read as the reverse complement.
AGCATGTTCATGAAGTTGAAAATTGGTTAAGTTTCATGGTTAAAAAAATTACTCTTAATTCAATACTTGGAAAAGGGTACTAGGCTTATCAGGGGGATGACTTCATAAATTATATAAATGTCTAATCACTACACTGTACACCTACAACTAATATAAAATAATGCTGAGTGTCAATTATAATTCAAAACATAGACATCATATATAAAGTATAGCATAGGGAATATAGTCAATTGTAATAACTATGTATGGTGTCAGATGGGTAATAGACTTATTGGGTTATCACTTAGTGAGGTATATAAATGTCTAATCACTATGTTGCTTTGTATGCCTGAAACTAATTTTAAAAAAGTAAAACAAAAAAAAATACTTGGAAGAGTAGATTTGTCCTCTATAATAGATTTCACCACTCATATTGCTTATCGCTACTGCAGCGCCCTCCAAGATACAAATGACCCTACTGTGTTTATGCTTTTGTTGGAGCTGATAAACTTGTTTCTAGAAGATTCTGAAGGCCAACTTAATTCAGATCAGTTACTATTACTGAGAAACCTAAAGTAACTGAGTTGTTGTGTCTGTAAATCAGGGTGGGATTGGGGGTCATGTGCTCCAGATATTAATATCAATAAGAAAAGTATTATTTCTCTGCTATGCCAGAAGCGTTGCATATAGTATCACATTTATTTTAGAACAATCCTTAAGGAGGATTTTCATTTTACAAGAAGCTGAAACTCAAAAAGTTGAAGTAATTTTAAACTTCCAAAGAAACGAAAGAAATGTATAACCACAGATATGTCCACTGCAATAGCAGCAAGTGTGCAGGTGCCCCTGCAAAGCTACATCAAACGTAATGTTAACTGCACAATGTTCGAAGCCATGGCTGCCCTTTGCAGAAAGCCCTATGATTGTCAATGAGTAAAACTTTTATTGAGTTTCTACTATGTGTGCACTACAATTCTAGGAACTCAACAGGAGGGGGAGTTCTAAAAGAAAAAGATATGTTTTTATGCTTAGAAACATAAAATCTATTTATAGAGAGATAGCAAACGTGCATAAAATCCAGATGAACACTTCTATGGGAAATGCATGCCTGCTGGAGGGCTTAGCACGTGAAAAATGATATATGTAGTTGACAATGAAAAGCTTCAAGTGATTCTGTGCTAAATAAAGGTCATTTAAACCAAGTCTAATATTTCTTTTTTAGTAAACAATTAAAATGACAGTATAATAGGGGGAAATTTTTAAAAAATGTTTTAAGGAAATTGCCTGGGCCATCACGGTGGTCTCTGTCTTTGTGTGCATTTTTGTGAGTTGAAGTTCAGTATCAGGATATAATTAATTATATATGGCTTTTGGCTTTGCAGGTTGTCATCCAGTCACATGGGATATTAAAAAAGAAAAGGATCTTAGAGCACAAAGATAATACAATGGTCTTACCTTGTTAAGAAATAACTGAGACCTAAAGAAGTTAAACTTGCTCAAGGTCACGTACATAATTAGTAAAAGATCCAGGACTTCATATCGGTTCACTGCAAGCAGAAAGCACTGAAGAGACGTTCATTTTTGGTATGCTAAATGACGGCATGAAAGCATGGTGATATCTTCATGCTAGGAAACTAATGGCAGACAAAGCAACCTAGTGTATCCAAGTACTGATTGTTTCTTCCTGAAATAAGACTTTTGAGGAGATTGTGAGTTTCCTATGTAGAGCTTTAAAGAACACTAGGTTGTAAGGGGGGAAAAAAAGATGAGATTATGCATGGATCTAAGGGACTCTGGGTTCTTTGTGGCATTAGTCAGACATGCAATTATCATCATGAACTAACCCCATCTCCTTCTAGTACACATATAGTGATATGTATGTATGTTATATATTCTCTACATATATGCTCTCTGCTCATATATTTAGACTCTCATTTGGTAGGACCAAAGACACAATTGATCACATAGATTTTGGTATCAAGTTGAAACACACCAGTCAGTATGGAGAGCATAGACCAGAGATGAAGATGGTTGCTTGAGGAAAACTGTACAGTCAGTTATGGCAGAAAGAGTTGTATGTAACTAGTAATAGGATCGGTGTCAAAGGTCTTTGTGAACAGAACAGAGTATGTATAGTGCCAAGTACTCCACTGCCGCCACATGATCTTTCCCTGAAAATATTGTCCCCTGCTATAACTGTTACCTTCCCACCTGCCACCACATGAGCAGTGGTACCATTTACTACATACTAGGGACTGGTTGGAACACTTTGCGGGTATTACAGAATTGGGTCCTTATGCCATCTGTATAAAGTAAGTTATTATCATGGCTCCCGTTTTATATATGGAAAATTGAGGTAAGGCAAATTAAGAGAAAGGCAACTACTTGGAGGACAGAGGATTCAAACCCCAGCAGTAGGATTCTAGATTTTACATGTTCAACCACTATGCCAAGCTGTTTCTCACTATAACTGAATTCTTTTTAACAAACCAAAACCCAGGTTTGAAAGCACTCTGGTCCTTTTAAGGTTGTTGTTTGGGAAGCGCACACACCTTTCCTGGTAATGCTGCCACGGCTTCAGTATTTCTGGACTGGCTCCATTGGCATTACCTTTGGAACCTGCAGCTCATTCTTTGAAAATTGCCTGTGGTGGCACATCATTTCTTGAAGGAGGGCTTTACTTTGGATCTAACCAAAATCCTTTGCTGCCAAGTATGATGACTAAGGTGGGTCTCCAAGCTGGGTGATGCCATTTTTGGTCAAAAATGAAACATGGCTGGGAGGCAATGGGACAGGTTGCATTTCTGAATTAGTTCTGAGGACTGTTCCAAGGAGGAGCCCCAGTCCTTGGAGCAGTGGCTCCTCTGGGCTCCTGACTCACCATCTAAAGTGATTAGACATGGGGGGAGAGAGGTGTCAATTTAAATATGAGTTTGGGCATATTAAATTCAAAGGTCACATTACTTGCCTCTATAGCTAGGATTGATTTCTTTTTTATTTATAATACCCAAATATTCAATAATTTCTCCAGACAACTTTCTAGAAACTCAAGTTGACCTATTTAGTTGAATGAATTGGGAATTTCTGTAAGAGTCCACAGTCTCTTTATTCTTTTCTCCGTGCTGGAGGGGTTCCCGGTTCCTCACTCTTCCCAATTCAGCTGCTGGTGTCATCTCCGCATTTACTGGCCATTACCAGGAGCTGGGGACTAGCAGGTCACACGGCTCAGCTACTTTGGCTACTGCTGCGCTTTCCCTAATCTCTGGATATGTCTGCAATGGACTGAGTGTTTGTGATTCCCCAACATTCACATGTGAAAATCCTAATCCCAATGAGATAGTATTAAGAGGTGGGGGCTTTGGAAGGGGATTAGATCATGAGAGTGGAGCCCCATAAATGGGATTGGTGGCCTTATAAAAAGGGACCCCAGAGAGCTCTCTTGCCCTCTTTCTGCCATGTGAGGAACAATGAGAAGGTGGCAGTTTGCAGCCCGGAAGAGAGCTCTCACCAGAACCGTACCATGTTGGCACCCTGATGTCAGATTTCCAGCCTACAGAATTGTGGGAAATACAGTTCTGCTGTTTTAAGACGCCCAGCGTCCAGCACTTTGTTACAGCAGCCAGAACTTAGTCAACGCCCCCTGCCTATTTCAATTCCATTCAACCTGAAGTGTCCTGCTCGCTGTTTCTACTCCTTCCCTGAAATCTTCCTTGACCCTTTGACCTGCAATGATCTCTTCCTTCTTTATTTCTGAGCTGACATTATGCATGCATACAACTCACTCGACTCACTTCTTTTATTATGAATTAATGTTTCATGTCTATTCATTTTATTTCTCCAGCTATATTGGAACACTGAAGGCAAGATTGTCTTTCTTCTCCCTCCCTATCGCACTCTCTCCCTCCTGCTCTTCCACCCTTTTATCTTTTTTCCCTCTTTTGTGGACTCCTTTCAGTTTTTAGGACAGTGCTTTGTACAAAATAGGGGTTCAGTGATACTGATTCTTGCCCATATTTTAGCATCAGTGGGATGATGATTTAATTGTTTACCTAGCAGATTTATTTCCTTTATATAATTCTCTTAAGAAAATATTGTTGGGTTTTTCCTTTTTTTTGTTTTGTTTCTTGAGCCCATGCTTCTAAAAGATGTGTGATTGTATTTCAGAGAAAGGCAGAATACATTAAGCATTTTTATTATTTGCTCAAAGTGATTAAAGCCAAATATATTGCCAAGAATTGATTTTATCTTCTTAACAAGTGATGTTTTTCTTACACATATGTTGTTGAAATATAATGGACTCTTCTTGCTACATAAAATCTTTGGGGTTGACAATTTGATTCTGCAGCAGTTTTTGTCAAAGTATTACTTAAAAGTATGCATTTGTTTTAACAGTATTAGTTACTTATCTCCTTTGGGTTTTGGATATAAATAAGTGTAATGTCCAGTAATCTAAAGACAAACAACTGCATTGTTATTGATGCTCTGTAATTAACAAAACCTCACATTTTAGATTGTATCTTTTTGTGGTTATTGATAGTTTAAGTCAGAAATGTTAGAAAGAATTAATAGTATGGTATTTTTTCCCCTAGAGCCCCACAGTTGTGGATGACAAAATCTCTCAGAGAAAGAAATTTTCAGTTCTCTAATTGTGGACTGTTCATATATATTTTTTAATTCTTTTGTGAAATTATCCTTTTTGCATTCTTCTAGTCATGCTAAGAACTGGATATCACTATGTTTCAACTGTGCCTGCAATTTTAGTAGAGTTCAAAGTGAGGTTTTTAGACATGTTTATGACTGTATGGGATCAAAAGCTTTTCCAGGTATTCAACTTTGTTTATATTTAAGTATTTTAAGTGTGTCACGTGCACATGGTTATTAAAGGAAAAAAATGCAATGCTATTATGACTTTTGGTAGAAATGCTAATGGTCTTTGTTTCAAGAAAGAAAAAAGGGAGAGCATAGACCAAAGATAAACAGGATATTCTGTGATATTTTTAGTAATCTTGTATAGTTGTGTCTTAAATTTGGAGCTCCAATCGAAAGTCATGTTGAAGGTCCATATAAAGAAATTCTATTATCACTACTGATTACTTATAGAATATTAACAATGTAGATATTAGAGTATTAGTATTAGTGTAAGAGCATTTCAATTAGAAAAACACAGGGCTTAACAAATATCCCACTCCTAAAAGAAATTATCCTAATATTATAAAGAACATTCTAGAATATCTTGTACTTTGATGGCTAGATAACATATGCTTGGATCTTTAAGAGCAAAGGATCCTGTCCAAAGACTCGGAGACCTAGCATTCGAGATTTTGCAACTTTATTGTTTAAGATGAAGGCCTCCAGCCAACTTCCACTTTTCCAGAATTTGTTTATCAAGCTGATGGATGGTGTATGCCCCTGATCGTCTTCCCTTTCCCCTGAAATATCTTTTGGAATAAGTCCCATTTTTATCTTACCTCTGGCTCGCTCTGAGAAGAGTCAAAATGAAAGCCAAGCCTGTTGCTTCTACTCTCATTAACAACTTGGGTGAAAATTTTAAAGGTGAAAGGTTCTGGAACATTCAGAACTGGGTAAACCAACTTGAAATAAGTGAAAAGCTGGAACAATATTATAATGTCCCTCACTGCAGGCAGTTGATCAGCTCCTCTGTTCTTTATCCTGTGCACTTCTCTGCTGTTATGGAACATACTGCAGAGAGCTGGTAAATTCTTAGCCCACTTTAAAGAAGGAAAATGGAGAGAAACTCTGAACACAAGTAATCTAATACATCTGGTGAAGAGCTTCAGGTAGAAATCAGATCTTTGATTCTGGCCCATTTATTTCATCTTTCAGCTGAGCTTCCTCATCTTCCACTTCAAGGTTGTGAAATGTGGCCTCTGTCTGGGCCACTGTGTTCCTATTTCAACAGTGGTTCTACCTTCCTCAGCTTTGGGAATGGAAAGTCCCTCTGAGTGTTTTAATATTAATCCCCGTCTCTTCATCTTCACTCAGCTTCTTTATATACAGAGGGTGCCAAAAAATGTATACACATTTTAAGAAAGGAAAACTGTATTAAAATTGTATTATTCAATATATACTGATAACAAAAATGAATACAAGTTATGCTTGACTTCTGCAATTACAAGAGGTGCTCAAAGTGGTCACCATCAGTGTCCAGACACTTCTAATTAGGGTAAACTACTGCTTGAGCAACATCGACCAAAGTGTCCACTTGTATACTTTATTTTGGCACCCCCGATATATACAAAGTGTATATCTATATCTATCTATGATCTATCTATGATCTATCTATCTATCTATCTATCTATCTATCTATCTATCTATCTATCTATCTATCTATCATGTTTTAAATCCCTTGGTATATATTTCATGTACCCATAATAGTTTTTTAAAAAATTTCATTCTTAAGATTGAATTCTGAATACATGCAAGCAAAAAATGACTTTCCATTTTCCTTCGCTCTACTTAGTTTTCTCCCTCTTGGTGCAAAATGTAAGATCTAGGAGCCTGTAATATGAAATAGTGAATTTTTTTAACCGCCTATGATAATATCTAAATCAGGCCTCTGTAGAAAAAAAATGATAAATTCAACAGAGAACTTATTTAAATGTACAGGTAAAAAGCATATTTTTATCCCTTCCTCCCTCCTTTTCTTTCTTTTTCTTTCTTTCAGTCACCACATGATTTTCCCTTGCACTCTGTATCAAGCTGTTTTAGAGAGTATTTTGGTGTTTTTAAGTGTGTGCTTTAAATATATTTATTCTCCTCATAAAACAAGCAGAGGAGTAAAAAAGGACACTAATACATGTCATAGCTTAAATGACTTCAAATATTGACATTGATTTGTAAATTGGTCAAAAGAAATACAACTTCTCTTTAATTTTTCAGTTTTTTCTTTTTCACTTTTTAGTATAGAAAAAAAAAATTAATTACACAAAAGTGGAGACCAAGATATAATCTATCACTCAGCTTTAACAATTATCATCATTTTGCTGATCCAGTTTCATCTATCTCCACCTTTTGTATTTATGATTGAAAATTTAAAGAAAATTCCAGACATATCATTTTACTCCTGTACCTAGCTTTAGTTTTTGAAACAAGGGACAATTTAGGAATATCTACCCTGGTGATGAGCTGATAAGACCTTTCCACTGATATGTTACTCAACGCAATACACACCACTGCATTAATCGACCATCATTCCATCTTAATATGTTACTAGATTAGTGCTTATTGGATATTCTTTCCTCTTACTGCTAAAGGAAATCATTTCTCTCATCCTTTGACAGTTTTCATAAGAAACTGAGAATAACTGAAAAGGACAGTTTAGGCAATTTTGACAATTATTTTCACAAAACTTCTGTAATACAGAGGAATATCATCGTCATACATTGACTTTATTCTTTATACATACATCTACAAGGGAAATTGTAGTTTATTCTCTTGCTCTTAGCTTTTGGTGAATCCTTTTGGTCCATAGATAATCTCAGACAACTGTGTATGTCAGTGTGGAGCTTGAACCCACTTTTTCCTCAATGATGACATTTGCTACTTTTGTACCCTAGTTAGCTGTGGAACTACAGGTCTTAATAACACAAGGAAACTCACACACACAACTTATGTGGATTTTGTGCCAGATAGGAATCTATGAGTTTGATTATACTGGATCACCTCTGGTTGCTAGGTACACATTTTTTTTAATTAAATTGCCAGTTACTCTAAATTCTTAGGAACTTACTTTTTATTTATTCTCTTCATTGATGAATAGGGACAGAGAGGTAGAAAAAAATATTAAAATGGTAGAAAACCCAAACAGATTTGAATTTGAAATGTGCTTTTTGCACTTTTAGCTATATAAAGTATACATCTCTTTGGGAAACCTTACATACTGAAGTTACAATATAAAGTCACTTAGTAGTAAACTGACCAGTTTCATATGTGTTTCTCTTTATTTATCTTCACAAAATTGATTTCTTCAGAAGAACTTTAGAATCATGTTCTCAAGTTCCAAAAATTTATGAATGGCTAGTGATTGGAGTTTCATTAAATCTACTCATTATTTTAAGACAAATAAAAGGTTTATGATTTAGAGTGAAACAAATGTCTTTTGCTTTATTCAAGTCCTCTTTTATGTCTTCATAAAGTTTTGCATTTTTTTCTTATGTATTTTGTTGGCCCTTACCTAGAGTTTTAAAGACAAGTAGCATAATCCTTACTCGTTGATTATCCTTGTATTTGTTAACAATTTTAAATTGATACATAGATGTTCCAGTATCTGAGACACATATTTTATTGTAGATTCTACCGTTAATCCACAAGAAATGTTATTCTTTATTTTGCTTAGTGCTTTTCCATCTTAAATATAACTTTGGCTGATACCATCTTCTATTCCTACTTTTTCCTACTGTTTGCCTGATAAATCTTTGGACTTCTTTGAAGAAATGTCATTTTGATTTAGATAGTTCTCTTCTATGTATCATGTTATTGGATTTTATTTTCAAACACATCCTGAAGATATTTGTCTTTTAATAGGAAAGTTTAAACAATGTATTATCATGATAATGCGGTTGGAAACCTGTCACTTTTTTTTTGTCTTTCCATTCTTTTCTTTATGGGTTATGTATTGCATACATCCTCTCTGCATGAAGAGACAGTTTTGGGTGTTTTTTTTCCAAGAAGTATCATTCATTTATATTATCTAATTCAAGAATTAGCTATAGGTTTAACTGGTTTCAGTACACAATAAAAATTTTATATTTTTAATTTCCATTGCTCTTTAAGTAGAATGTAGTGCACATCCATGTTGCACAGAACACTGCCCCCTCCCGCCCCCAAAAAAGGAAAAAAAAATCCCTTGGAATCATCCATGATTTTTTTCCCCCCTTTCATATCTGTATCCATCTGCAAATCTCAAAGCCTTGAACTGAAGAGTTTGGCCTCTTTTTATGACCTCCATGTCTATCTGTCACTCTAGTTCAGGCCATCATTGTCATTCATTGCAGTAATTGCAATAGTCGCCTATCTGATCCCCTTCCAGGTTAAAATGTTGAGTCACACCATATCTCTCCTCCTTGGCTCCACATCTCACCCCGAGCAAAACCCAAACATATTTCCTACTCTTGTGGAACAAGCACTCTGCCCTCCACTGACCTCCTCTCTTCGTAGCTCCAGGGCCTTTTGCTGTCCCTTCAAAAAAGTCGGGTTCACTCCTGCCTATGGTGGCCACCTTTTTATTATAATCTCATCCCTTACAGAGCTGTCCCCTGGCATCCCTCTGGTTTCCTCCCCCAAGCCTCCTTACTGAAGACGCCTTCCTGCATTATTCTACATAAAATTGCACTCCCCCTCTTTCCCATCCATGAAAGTAAATTGCTTGGTACCTTCTCTTAAGAGTACTAAAATATAAAACAACAGTAATCCTAAAGAAAAAGAAACTACCATAGCTAACAACAACAACAAAAAATGTTAAGTTCCAAACAAGTAATTGTACAGTAATTATAGAAATTTACCCTTACATAAAGGCAATGTGATTGATAGAAGAGGACATAAGGAAAAGTACAGGCTTCCGAGCTATGAAAATGAGAGCAAATTGAACAAAGACCGTATTAGGGATTTCTAAGACTGAGGCCAAATGGAAACAACTGGGGTGAGTGGGCATTCTCTATACTTCTGTATTCCTCTGTGACTTGCCATGTTTCTGAATTAGTGTATTTGATGTTCCACTGCTGTTAGGAGAAGTTACAAAACATTTATTAGCTGGGAAAACTTTTTGATGAACCAAAGCATCTTCTAGGTTTTGCTGATTCTATTTCTGCCAATGCTATCTAGTGAGCTCTTTCATGTCACAAAACTATGTGAATGGCAGAACCGACTACACTTTATACTGGGGTAGCTTTGGTCAATTTCCTTGATCAATCTAGCACCCGTAACCTATATATTAATAATTTTTATTTCACTTTCATATGGAAAACCAATGAGATTAGCAAATTGTGGCTGTTGTCTTTTATTCCTAAGTCACCTAAAGACCTACAGTACCATCTTCTAGAAGACAAATTAAACAAGGACTAAAAGTGGGGAGTGATTTTCCCAATTTTTGCATGAAAGCTCTGATCCCAAAATTATGCTTTCATGGTGGTCATTGAAATACCAGAGAGAAAATGCCCATTAAGTGCTTTGAACATTATGTATTTAAATTTATACTCAACATCATGCCAGCTCATCATTTATGCCTGTAAATGAGTGAGCAAAATATCTTTCCTCCTTTTAAGCAGGTAACCTGTCAAGTTCACAGAACCAGATGTGTGTTTTGAACTAAACTCTCTTTGCTGCCAAAATCGAGTATTTTAAACCGCTCAGTTTTCTGATAAAAGGAAAATCTCACCAGCAGAGGGCTGAAAAAGAAATGATGTGGCAGCTTAGAACGTTGTTTGGCATTAAGAAGACAGAGAATGGTGGGAAATCTTTTGGCTGTTTTTATCTCTGTGTCCTGAACTTCTATTTCATTGCTTACTTTGTCAAACCAATGTAAGACTTTTAAAAGAAAAAACAACAACAAAAAAACTCATCAGTGAATTAGGCAAATTCTGCAAGTAACTTTTTTGTATTATGGGTTATCATTTTAGGCACATTTATCTCATTTTATCAAATAGCTTGTATGGTAATTGAGGATATGGACATTTCTTGTGCGTGAGCTATGTCCCTGACTGTGTGCCATAGTAATGAAGGCAAATAAGTAATTGTGGTAGAGATTGTTGGTGCAGAGAGCACGTTAAGCCACTAAGTGGCACGGCCAAGTTCAATGTTTAACTGAGTGTTATGGGACCAAGACTAGTTCCCACAGTGTGAGAAGACTTTTTCTTTTCGGTCCAGTGGCCCAGTAGATAGTAAAAAACTTAACCAGAGACTAAGAGGACTCTCCCCTCCCCTGCCCCACTCTCTGACCTATGCACCTGTCTCCTGAGAATCCTACATTCAATTGCTCAGGGGGATAACACTTTAAGTAATTCTGAGGTCAAATTGTAAATTATCATCTGAATTTGAAATTAGCATGTTATATGGAACTACTTGAGAAAACTACTTGCAGGGTAAAAAAGAAAAAGATGAAAATGTAAAGCTGGAAATGTCTGTGGTTAACCACATAATTCAAATCTAGTAAATAAACTGAGAGAAGTGTAGTTACTTTGGAAGCAGTCTGGACTTTTAAAATCACCATGTACCATTTAGTCTTTCAAATGTAGTGATTTACCAGAGGCTACCCAGAGTGGCCTGGGTGCTCCAGGGGTTCTCCAATACACCTCAGGGATCCCTGAAGAGCAAGTGCAACGTTTGCAATGTTCGGCTCACCGTGCATGTCTATCCTAAATGTAATTATGAGGCATCATTTTCTACTCAGTAGCTGCAATACTTTCACAGTTTTAGTTATGTGATATAATTGTGGAAGAAATACAAATTCAGAATGCTTCCAGAACCCCACCTTTTTTCATTTGATTTACGGTACTCATCAGAGGTCAGCAAACTACACCCATTGAACAAATCTGGCCCACTATCAGTTTTCGCAGACAAAGTTTCACTAGAACACCACCATGCCTGTTTATTTATATATTGCTGATGATTATTTTCACACCGTTTTGTAGCTGTAACAGAGATGATATGGGCCACAAAATCGAAAATATTTACTATCTGGCTCTTTAGAGAAAAAGTTTGCCAACCACTGGTATATATTACACATTAGTAACAAGCCTATGTATCACCAAAGATACCATAGATTCCTTTCTTTGCAACAGTCCCATAATCCAGGATACATAAAATAAATTTCATTAGAATGAAATCTTATTTCCAAAGAATTTAGCATTTGTGTCTCAGATTTCCTTCCTAGAAATTCTCACTTAAAGAAATATACACACACATTCAAAAAGTGTTCTTTTATTATTTCTAGTAACATATATTGTATAAATACTCTATTTTTATATGCCCTTTTACAATCACGATATAACTTAAAAGTTTTATCATTAGAAAGAAATGTATAAAAATAAATATGTTATTATAAGCATTTATTACATACTATAGTCCTTCTTAGAAGGAACACACAAACCAGTACTTATAAAGTACATAGAATTTATAGTAACATATTTTACTATATACATATGGAAAAATTCATTCTCTTTCATAGTAGAAGAGCTGAACAGACATTCACCAGGATATGACTGTTGGACCAGCTGCTGGGGATGGACCTGCTACCCCTCAGTAGCCTCCCCACGAGACAAATGACCTCACTGTCAAACACTGGGGATCTGCTTCTGCACACCCCATTCTTGTTCTGGCATTATATCCTTTTTCAGTGATCTTGCTGACTTTCTGGAGATTCAAACTCTGTCTTCATATCCACATTCCTAAAGTAGGCTTACACAAGGAGGAAAGAAAGGTAGGAGGGACCGAGCTCGTGATACCTCTCGTAGTTTTTACCAGCACCAGATACATGGCTGCTTTTTCTTTTTCCCCTTGTAGACTTAATGCAGTTTTACAAATACATGGGATTATTTCTTTATCAACATGAATTCACATAAAAACATAAGACTAGCACAGAAAGGTACAGATGGAGTCATTTGATGTTGCTAAACATTTCTCAAAAGAATTCTTGAAGTCTTAACTCTCAGAAGAAAGGATGGCATAAATCTTCTGTGAAACCACAGCAGCCATAAAGAGCGCTGGCCAAAGCTCGTAATTGTACGCCTTTCTTCCTCCATTGTTAGTGAGGTAAAGTAAGCCATTCCTTAAACTAAACATCTCATCTTTCTCCTGCTTTGCATTTCCCACCCCCCCACGATACAAAGTATTTAATCAGTACCAGGAAATAGGGATTCTAATATGTCTTAAACTTATTTTGACAATTGTTCCTACTTTTTAAAATAAAACATGTCATAATGTATTTTAAAAGCATGTCAAGATGTAACAAATAATAATAGTAATACTAATGCCCTGGGGCTTTATCATGCTATATCTTTCCTCAGAGATTAGTAATCACTTGAACTACCCTATCAAATTTGTAACTGGCAGGATATTCTGATGATCTAACTTCTCTTCTACCTACCACTACACTCTGAACTCATCGATATACCTTGTTGATCACCAACAAGTTACACTGGATCCCTCCAGCCTTCTGGATTTCAGTGCCTCAGCCCTTCTTCCCCTCATCTTTCCGTCAACACTGACCCTGCTTAACTGCATTCTTCCATTGTGCAAAAGTCTATGTAATGTTTAGGTTTCTTTAAAGGATCGCAGCTCTCATGAGCCAACACCCCCCCATCATGGGACAGACACTGCAAGGTTCTCTTTTTGTAACCCTTCCCGCAAGTCTTGGAACATGGTGACCAATCCCCCAGCTGCCAGTGGGGGCAGGGCAGGTCTGCGCAGGGTCGGCTGCTGGCTGGCTTCACTTCCTTTGCACACTCTGAGGCAGGCTGCCCATTGAGGTCTCGGCACTCTACCAATCTCCTCTGCCAACCCAGTCCACATGACTTGGAACATTCCCCCCACTCTTCAATGACCCATTCTGAAAAAGTAGGGATGGCATTGAAAGATTCCTTCTTCTTCTTCACGAAGTAGGTGTATTTAATTTTAGGCCGAAGGACATTGCCCACTGTAAGGACCTGGAAGGTTAAGGGCTCTTTGAGAGGGCTAAAGCTGCGGATTCTTTCCAAGGTGGCAGAGGAGCCACTGTACCTCAAGACACTCCCTTTGTATGTAATGTCTTGCTCTAAAGTGGACAAAGTGAAGTCGCCATTCAGGATGTATGTGCCATCGGCGGCTTTGATGGCAAGGAAGCTTCCAGTATTTCTGGATCCCTTCTGATTCCGGTGTTTCACTTCAATGTTTGTAGCTCCAGTGGGAATTGTGACGATATCATGATATCCAGGTCTGCAGGCAAGAAAAATAGATATAAAAATGGCTCATTCACTGGCTAATTACATTACTTAGCTTGAAACCATGATAATTATTTAGAATGTAACTTTTATCAGACCTGTACAAAGTTCCATCTACATGATATGATCTTTGGGAGTATGCATTTAAAAACTTACTTTGCACTTGTAACCGATCCTGATACTTTCTTGCATGTAGATCCATTTCCTCCACAAATTCCACATTTATCAAACTTCTTTTTGGAGTCTATGATGCGATCACAACCAGCTTTTACACACTGTCCTTGCACGCAGACGGAGGTGGAATCTGGGCTACATGGGGTACCATCTACCACCTGAAAAAGGAAGTATTAGGTTGGTGCAAAAGTAATTGTGGTTTAAAAGTTTAAACACAATTGCAAAAACCGCAATTACTTTTGCACCAACTTAATATGAGTATCTGGTGTTACACATTAACGAAGGAAGAGTTGAGGCTATAAAAATAAGTTTCCCTCATTAACATTACATCTCTGCTTTCCTGACCATCGTAATAAAATAGTACTCTTTACAAGTCACACACTCCCCTTCTCTTTGTCTTTTTTTTTTTCCCATAGTACATATAGACATCTGAGAAAATTACAAATTTTCTGATTATTTTTTTATTAACCTACCTCACTTCTGGCTAAGGTTAATGAAAGGAGAGCTTGTTGTCAATTTTTTTTTTTTTTTTTTTACTGCTGTATCCTCAGTGCCCAGAATAATACCTAGCAATAGTAGGTGCTAAATAAACCACTTGTTAAAGTTGAATCTGCAACTGGGGAATAGTTTTATAGCCTATTGTGACAATGACATGTGACAATCTCAACCAAATTCAATTTCATTTTCTACCTCAGGGCCAGGTGTATTCCTTCAACAAAACAGCAAAATGATGCTTCTACTAGTTCAATATAAGTTTTTCAGTGCAAGAGGTACCAATGCTCAAACTTCCATTTTAATAAGTCTGTTTGCACATGCTACTGCTAGTCACCCAGTAACAAGTACTTTGGACCAGGCCTAGGCTATTTTCCAAACCACTGGTTGGTTGCTATGTTAATATATAATTTATCTAACCAGTAGTAAAGGGTTCTTCTGTGTTTCTAAGAGTAATAATAAGCAATTGCAAGAATCCTAAGTGCTGGGTTCAACTTCATTCATAACTGAAAGAAAAACAAAAAAGCAAAAACCCTCAAAGCTGACCATTGCCAAGGAATCTAGAAGAAAAGAAACTCTACTTTGAAATTGAACATGTTCATATACAAATTAAAGTGCATGATAGGTTGCATGAAAAGGTAGCAAGCCAAGGCCTTGGTTTTTAGGCAGAAAGTAAGTGGAAAAGTAACTACCTTGGGCTGCAAAACGAAGAAGTAGCCAATGCTTTTGGCTTGACAGATGAGCTTGCACCTGTCCTTTGGTGAGACTCCAGCATACTTGGGTGTCCACTCCATCGCTGGGCCACTTCCAAAGGAAGCTTTAGAGAACTCATTGTGTGCCTCACATTGTTCCTCTCTAAAGGTTTTTCCTGGAAAGAGAATGATATGGTGACGCTATCCATTTCCATCCCTCAACCACCTCTTTGTGGGCACATCTTTTTCACCCCATTTCTACTCACCATTATTATCTGGACAGTCCTCGATGTTACATGACCTGTAGCGCACGCGCTTGCCTTCACAGTACTTCCCTCCGTTCTTGGGGACTGGGTTGTCACATTCCCTCATGGTATACTGAACTCCTCCACCACATGTTCTCGAACAGTCTCCCCAGGGTCCCCATTGTCCCCAGCTTCCATGAACAGGAGTCTGAATGGGGACACAAATTCATCAGCATTAGAATTCTCTGTAGAGACTGTTTTAGGGAATAAAAGCAAAAACTGTGAGACAGAGAACCAACTATAAAAATAATCCATCTTGGGCCCTGCCAGCCAGAGGATCGATAGGAGTGTTGAATGGGGTATCAGATGTGTTAGCACCATGCCGTTCAATTCTAAATTCTGTGCATGTGTTACAGTAGAAAACTCACATCAAAATGCTTCTTGTCGGTCTTGTTCACACACTTGCCGTTGACACACCATTTCCCTTCTCCACAGCTGGTGCCGTCTGCCCAAGGGAAGTGTTTGGTTTGGCACACCAGCAACCCGCCTGAAGTGCCTGTGCACCAGAGAGTCGTGCACGTGCTGGCCGCATCCGGGCAGTGTTTGGACTCCTCTCCAAATGTAAATTGGCACTGCCTGTTGGCATCATACAAGGTCCCAGGAAGATCAGAGGGGAGCTGCATGGGGCTCTGGGGCTTGTCCATCAAACATTCCCCTGCAAAGAAAAATGCCAACCAATATTCATACATATTGATTTGTTTATGAAAGCACAGAGAGGGGGAGAGCCATTTCAGAAAACATTTATCCTAAGAGATAATATACAGCAAAGCAATTTGAAAGCTGTAGAGCTTTTGGGGATGATGCCAGAGAGATTTAAGTTAAGATAGTATCCTCAAGGCGGGTATTTCTGCATTAACAATGGCAGGAAATTACTGTGCTGCTAAAAATTGAAATTAATGTACGTTGGGAGCTACTTGGCCAGAAGCACTATCTTTTACTGGAATTGAGATCCAAAAATGTATGCTCTTGGCAGTAAACGTAATTTTGAAGGAGGGGTAAAAAAAAAAAGAACAGAAAAAGAAAAAAAAGAGCTGGTTTAATTAGAACTGTACATATGGAAGGTTGGATGCCATCTGGCAAGAGGAGCTGTGGCGTCTTACCATGACCGTTATCCAGAAATGAGGTAATCATGTAGGCACTGCAGGGAGACCAGGGCTGGCTGTGGTCCAAGTTGGAAAGCATTGACGCCATCATATGAGAATCCCGGCTGACACCATTGATGTTGGCACACTGCTTAGCATCATCGTGTGGCATGTTAAACACGTGGCCTAAGAAGCAATCCAAAACCCACATTAAAATATAGGTCATTTGCAGCATTTTTTTTTTTCCCAACAGGGATTCATCTGACTCAAAGTGATAGTTCTACAGAAAAAAAATGTATTTTGGAGACTGTCTACTTTTCACAGGGTGTAAACAAACATGCAAATTTGCAAATCTCTATAGCTCCAACTATCTTCCTTTGTATTCTAAGAAAGATGATCATGTTTAGAACAGTTCAAAAATATTGCCTGCAGTTTCTAAGAAACCCTGGCACCTAAAATAGCAATATAATCTGCAGACTCTGCCTGTCAAATTAATATATTGTTTATCAGTTCAAATTCATAAATCGGGCTTAACCCTTACTCTGAAACAGACTTACCTAATTCATGGGCTGTGGTGAAGGCAGCTTGTAAACCGTCATCTTCTATGACGGAGCAGCTTCTGCTGGGGTCACATATAGTTCCAACATCAGCCATCCCAAGGGTATCACATGTCTGGGTCCCACACAGGTCCTATAAGGAGCAAAGGTATATCCTTATTCATAGGAACATAACATGAACTCTGGGCTCTTTTTGGGCAAGGGTGTATCGTCACATATGTTTTGGAGCATCTATAGTCATTGTTGTTGAACTGTCCTTTTAGGAGTATGCTGTGTGACGTTAATCAAGATTTTTCCTAATGCTATTTAAGCAGGACTGTGAAACTTGAGATATTAAAATGATAGAAGAAATAAGGAGATTTACCATGTTAGCCAAGTAAAAAAACGTAAGTGTCCAAAATTGGTGAAACGCTGAATAGACATTGTTACAAGGCTGACTCCCAAGAGGACTCTATCATAATTGGTACTGTCTTCCTCTCACCTGTCTGGTGAAAAGAATCGCTGTGTCATAGTGCTCGGCATCTCGGTCACTGGGTGGGTTGTGCTGCTTTTGCCAGTTGCAGAAGTTCCGCAGAGTGAGGGCAGCATTGGAAGTCACTTCTGGCCCCTTCTGTTCCTCATAGATGACTAGAATCTTCACTACCACCAGGCTAACCGAATTCCGAATGCTGGGGTGTTTGTACAACCTGGCTGCCACCGAGAACAAGGTGAGAAGGTAGTGCTTTAGGCCACTACCATGGAACTCTGCCATCGATTGGTCGGCCACAAGCATGGTTTCCACATAACGGGGGCTGGACACAAATCGCTTCTTTCTTATGCTTCCACTTCCTGTAAAGAAACAAGAAAGATAGTTTGCTCAGGTGTAGTCTAGCCAAGAATAATTACCTTCCCAGAGTATATAAGGAAAGCCCAACCGGTCAAAGCAAATAAAACAAAAATACACCTGGAACAACAATAACAAAAATATTTGCATGTCTTTTTACTGAAAATGCTATTTTTAACGTTTTCTCCTTTACTTTAAATAAAAAGGCCATGTGCTCCTCTGAGGGGGTCAGACTTTAAAAAAATACACACACGTAATTTTTGACGGCAGCATTTCTTTTGTCTCCGTTGAAATCCTACAGTCAGAACAAGGCACTATGCACATCATCCTACCCAGCTGTAGTAAAAACTTGGAGCAAGGACAGCAGGCAGACAGCCCTGAGTCACTCTTTCACAGGCCAGGACCCAAATCCTGAATGAGATCATGGGGCTCCACGTGGAAGGCCCAGGGCAGGGCTGGGGCCTCTGCCAAGGGGCCGGGCCTCAAAGAATCTAAGCCTGCACTGCTCTGCTCTCTCATTCCAGGGGTCCCTGGGGTGCACTCCTCCTGCCAAATCTAGGCACAAAGACCACCCACTCTGCCCAGGAGCCTATTGCCCCCACTCCCGCTGCCCCAGGGAAATAAGTTCCTGCCTTGGGCCATGGTTGATTATTTAGAAGAGCCCCTGGACTCCTGAGACCCAGCCCCCAGGGATCTCAACTGGGCTGTAACCACACAACTGCTTCAAGGAACAGATGTACAAGGGAACGTGGAGAACTCTAAAACAAGACATGTGAGCAAGTTAAAGCAGAAAAAAGGCACCAAAGTAAGAGAATGCAAAGAACTGGACAGTAAGCACTGCACACAACGGAAAGAGACAGGAGAAAGTGTAGCAGCAAGGATCAGCAGTGACTAACATTCAACAGTGCTTGAGAGCAGTTATGGCCGCGAGAGGGAGCGCAAACTGGGAGGTCGGGTGGGAGGCGCGGAGAGGCGGAGCAAGCTGGGCAAAGACCTCCCAAGCAGGTTCTGCAGAAGGACCCGGCCACTGCCAGCCGGTCGGAGGCAGCCTCTTAAAGCGAGAAGGGGACAGAGGTCAGCCGAACAGAGGTCTTAGCGCAGCCGTGCAGGTCCGCAGGCAGCACATTCCGAAGTCACCATTGCTCCTCAGCCCTCCATCCCCGCGCGCCCAGGCAGCGGTTACAAAACTCGTGCAAAGTTGCAACGCGACCGAAGAACACATACACAATCACAAAAAGAAATTAACAGGATGGAAAGAAGTTGCACACGCTCACAGTCGACTACGGTGGAATGAGTTGGATTACCAACTCTCCCTTCCTTATCCAAACGCTTCGCCTTAGTCAGCAGAAAATCATTCATTTGTCAGTTCTGTCTTGATCACTCTTTATTCAGGCAAACGGAATCAAGTGTTCTAGTAGGACCTCAAGCCTCATTCCTCCACACCAGGTCCCCGTCCGGTCTGCAAACTGGAGTCTACCCTTAAGTCGCGTCGCACAAATAAAGTGGGGAGCGGGGGATGAATGGAGAGACAAGTGAGAGTAACTCTTCTGGGACTTATACCTGTTGGCTGCCCCGCGCGCGGAGGCGCCGGGTCCCTCGGCCGCCACTGCGCCCCGGCGTCCTCGCCCTCTGGCCCTGCGCCCCTCGAGACTGGAGTTTCGTCGTCCGTAACCCCGCACTTGGCGCCGCCACCGCCCCGCCGCCTCCGCCGCAGGAGATGGAACTGGGGCCGTGTCGGTGGCTCCTCCCCGGCGGCGGCGGGGGCTAAGCGCACCGTGGCGGCGGCAGGCGCGGGCTGGATGAAGTACTCCTCTCCTTGCAGGTAGAAGGCGCCGCGCACGCCCTCGCAGAGGCTGAGAGCCGCAGCCGAGCTGGGGTCGCCGTTCACCGTGCCGGAGTAGAAGCAGTGCGCCAAGTCGCCAACCTGGTCCAGATGCAGCCCCTCGGGCCCGGGTTTGCGTCCCACGGTCTGGAGCGTGAAGCCGTGAGCCAGGAAGCCGCGGTCCGGCTGCAGCTCCAGGCTCAGCTGCCCGCCAAAGGCGTCTATGCGGAGGTGCGCGGTCCTGTGTCCCGAGCGGCGCTCCACTGCCGGCAGCACCAGCTCCTCGTCTTCCTCCGCGGGGCGCCCGTGCGCGCCCGGCACAGCCAGCAGCGCTGCGGCCGCCGCGAGCAGCAGCAGCACTGGCGCAGACTGCGAGCCCCGAGACTGCCGCACTAGCTCCGCGCTCCCCATGTCGCCGCCCGCCTCAGGCCTCTGGAACCCTGTGGGGACCGCTAGCTGCACCCGAGCTCCGGGAGGCACCACGCGCCGCTGTGCACGGAGCGAGGAGGTTATTGTTTGGGTTGGGAGTGCAGAGCCTCCCTAGCCTCTCTCTGGATGGTTAAAGTTAACAATTATTATTCTTTGAAAGTGCGCGCAGAGCCGACCGCAGACAGGGCTCCCGGAGTCACTTGGGAGGAGGCGCTGCAGTTCTGCCTGCGAGCGGGAAGTTTTTCTTCTAGCGCAGAGTTGGAGGCACCGCTCAGCAAGCGCTGGCAGGATGGCTCCTGCGGGGACAAGAAGCGCCTTAGGACGCCTCCGGGGCTGGGGGCACCGGGCCACGCGAGGATCGGTGGCTGGAGCCCCTCTTCGGCCTTCGCCTTGCCCACGGAGCTGCTGCCTCTGCGCAGGGCTCTGTCCTCTCGGCCCTTTAGCGCGACTTGGCTTTGGAGTGGCCCCTGGCTCTGAGCGTCTTTCCAGCGAGTGTAAGAACCGGGCACCCCGGGCTGCTCTTTTATAGCCTGAGATGAAAAGGCGTCTCCACCTCCTCTCCCCTTCCTCCTCCCTCTTGGCAGCCCTTCCATCCCGAAGACACCGCCCCCTAAAGTCGATGCTAGACTGCGCTCAGCCCCGCGGGCCTGGGGCGGGGGAGGGGACAACCTCCGCGCTGGCTCCGCGCCAAGGGCTCGTCAATCTGGGGGCGGAACACGCAGGAGGGGCGCTGTGACCAGCACTTTGTATGTCTGGGCCTGCTGCGGGCAGAAGGTACTCACTTCTACCGCGCTTTCCCCCATGCTGGTTTCCAGGACCACCCTCCCTTCCCGCTGGCCCTCCTGTGCGCGCAGTTCGCGCGTTAGGCTGTAGTTCCCAGAAGGAAGGTCGGGGTGGAAAGCTAAGTCCCTTCTCCATGATTTCCCTGTCCTGGAGCTGTCCCGGCATGGTCTCTCTCTCTCTCTCTCTCTCTCTCACTCACCCCCCCCCCCGCCCCAGCCCCCTATTCCCCAATCTGGGATATGAGGCAGAGCTGCCCTTTCTAGAAAAATATCCCACCCCATCTTTCCATCTCCCAAGCCTGCCACGCGTGCTGTCTCTTCAGCCCCAACTTTTCTCGCGGAAAACTTGGTTGGCCCAGCGCCTCCCCTAGAAAGCTTGTCGTGGGGAGAGAGCCAGGAGACACTTCCCAGGCTCTGGATTTTGAAATACGTATTCATTGACCTTCACCCCACCCCTTCCACCATCATCCCTCCCAACCCCCCTTAGAGTCTTTTCTGTGGGGGCCCGGGTTCACACTTCCGGAATAGGTGATCTGGAACGCGGTTCAGTTCCCTAGAGCCCAGGGAGGGAATTACGCTTTCTCTTCATTCGAGAAATAACCCACTCCCGCCCAGCCTCCCTTCTTCAACCTCATAGGAGCTGCAGGACGTAGGCCAGGCTGGCAGCAACGTCAAGGAACCCGGCTTTTCCACCTAGGGGCTAGCGGGGTCGCTGAGAATGGAAAAGTGTGCAGTGGGGAAATTAGAAAATCGGCTTCCTTCCCAGACCCCTCCCTCTTCCCATCAGGAAGGGAAAAGGCTGCATCCGTGTTACAAGAGCAAGAAAAGCTGAGCCTCTCTACCTTTAGGTCCCTAAGAAAAAGCTGAGTAGCTCTTCGATCGAAAAGGAGGGAGGGCTCAATGACACAGAGGAAGGAAATGTTTCACAATGCTTCCACTGGCGGAAAACCACGGGGACAATGGTGAGAACGACCGCCCAATCCCGGAGACGACCCGAGTCCTTCACACTTGCGCGCTCCACTTCCTGGCCTTAACCGGGTCTCCAAGTCTCACCACCCCCGCCCCTCAGTTTTCACCACGTTTTATCGCGGCCCATTTCTCATTCCTCCGCAGATCTTCCCATCTTCATTCTGTCCCAGCCAGAAGCGTCCCCTTCAGTCCTCCAATACTTCCCAATTCCAATTTTTGCTTTCAGAATACTTTCCAACTTCATCTTTTTCTCTCAGTGTTCTAGACTGCCTACTTAAAAAATAAAACCCCCGAAACCCCGCTTTCCACTCTAGGAAAGATCAGATGAGAAAGAATGGCACAGAGAAACAAAATCTCTTCACTTTTGAAAGGGCTTACTAACAACCCCATGGTCCCCACACACTTAGGAATTGATGCCTTCTTAAACATAATTTTATTTTTCTAAGGTCATTTTCATAGTTAAATGCTGAATGATCAACCCAGAAATTATATATATATTTCAACAGCAACTCAAGGTATCTCAATTACCAGTTTTTCTCCTTTCTTTGCTCTTCTACATTCCCACCATCTAAACTTTTGACACCATTTCTGCCTTCCTCCTTTCACGCTCTCTCTTTCACAGCCTCTCACTGCCATTCCATTTCTCCTTCACATTTGATGGTGACAGACACTCTCATGCGAGCCCCCATTCATTTCCACATTGTCTAGCCTAACTCCCTGTGTTCATCTTTGAACCAAGAGATTTGCTCCTCTCTGTTTCACAAGTGTCAGTTCCCAAACATTCAAACATCCCTACTTCTCAGTTTGGTTTCCAGACATTTTTTACATTTTCCTCCTCTGTTACAGAAGTTTTTGAACATTACATTTTAATTTCATTTCCTTTGCTCTTTCTAGCTAGAAGAAAGGTTAGATACTTGAGAGAACGTTTGAGGAAAAGCATTTTACACTTACAAGATATTGGCTGCAGAACTATGAAAACATGACCACAAAGCCATCATTACATTTTCAAACCTCTTTCTTGGAAGAGGGCTCTGACAACAATTTAAGATGACCAGCAGTTGGGGCCTCAGAGTGGCTTTGAGATGAGATTTCAGATACTTGATACTTGAGGTGGCCCCAGGGGCCCAAAGGCTTAACAGACCAGTTAGGATAAATGTGAGTCCATTGAATTAGGACACAATGGGAAATTCAGAAGACCAGAAGAGAATGTGTAATTTTCTAAAAACTCATGTAATATACTCTAAACTGTCACCTCCCCTACATCAACATTTGCTTCTAAAATATATGAATGCAAGTTTGGCATTTAGTCCATTTCTGTCCCCAGTGCATTCTTATTAGAAGTTTAATTCAAGACATAGATTTCTAAACTTGAATGGTTTATTTCAGATCCATTATAATTTTTGCATATTTCATGTTGTATATCCAAATAGAGCTGAACAAACAAAACAAAACAAAACAAAATAAAAAACAGAGCTAAAGGCAAACTGATGGCTAGGAACATGACTTTTTCAGTCACTGGGTTTCTCTCCAGATTTCTGTTCTTTTGCATAATGACTCCAATCTGTCCTGCACCTGTAGTTCTGGGAAATGATTCTTTTTTAATCGCTTCAACAGAGGCATGGACTCAGTAATTGCCAATTACTAAGCTTGAAAAACTGCATCCATGCTCAGAAGAACATTTAATCTACTTACTTTTCTCTTTTAAGACCAGCACTCTTTGGGTGTTTGTGGTATTACACAAGTATATGCATATAACATGTGTATATTTATTAACAAATTGTGAATCGGAAAAGTATTTTACTGTGGAAACAAAACCAAAAGAAGTAAAATTTGTACATGGGACTACTAAAAATTACATGTGGTTGTAGGTCCTTGTTAGTAAGTTTCACACTCCCCCCTCTTGTAAAATGTTTGCTCCTTGATTTGAACGCGTACCCAAAAGAGCACATGCTGTCCTAAGCCCTAGCATATTTCTAGTTTTCTTTTTATCGAATACATATGTGCTTATATAATCATAAATCTTGATATGTTCTAGTTTATAGACCTTAACAAATTTTTATTTGTAGAGATGACCTAACAAAAGTTAAAATAGTTGATGTAAAAATATTCTTATCATGAACAGTTTGACCTTTTAAAAGGATTCTTATCCTCTATTACCCTGTTTCCCCGAAAATAAGACCTAGCCGGACCATCAGCTCTAATGCGTCCTTTGGAGCAAAAATTAAGGTAAGACTCGGTATTATATTATATTATATTATATTATATTATATTATACCCGTTCTTATAGTAAAATAAGACCAGATCTAATATTAATTTTTGCTCCAAAAGATGCTGATGGTCCAGCTAGGTCTTATTTTCGGGGAAACACGGTAGGAGAGAAAATAAAAGATTTCATGTATTTTAAAGTAAAAGAAACCAGTGTTAAATTTTAAATTTTATTTATACCTTATGTGTTTGTATGTGTTTCACTTGTTTATATTACAGACATAGTATACTGTTTGTATAAATTCTCAAGAAGTCTATACTGAATTAAGTATTCAACAAGTAGCTATGAAATGACGGAATCTGGTAATATACATGAGCTATTAGCATTGTTTTAGTGTAAACATTGTCTATAGAAATGATTAATGTATGTATTTCATAAACATGTAATGCTATTGATTCATATTTTTGTATCATAGGATTTATCAATTAGAAATGGGAAAGCTGTTCAGCATAAGTACTCCTTTTGGGAAAATACGGCCAAAATAATGTTGAAAAAGTGGATATTTCATTTGATCATAAATGAGAAGATAGATACAAAACATCTACTTTAAGCAGGTTATATACCCAGAAACATAACAAATATTGAAAACAGAAAAATTAATGTAAATTGCATTTGGATTTCAAATTGCTACAACCCCAAAGTCACACATTTGCAAGAACTGAGAAAAGTATAATCTGTGCAATTCGCTTCCCTTTTTTAGCAGCTGTTGAATTGTGCCTCAAATGGTTAAATGTCTTGCCTAAAATGTTGCCAAATTGGGGGCTTAGAAATGACTCTGACTCATCATTTTTAATCAAATGCTTTTCGGCATTTTAACTATCTTAATTGTTTGATAGGTAAATATGTTGTCAGACTTGTTATTGCTGTTGTTTCCAATGATTAAATTTTATTTAAATTCTAAACAGCAGTTTTCTGGCAATGAAAATTCCACCTTAAGAAGTTTCACAGCCCTTAGTACATCTTCTCAGGCCACAAGGTGGCGACTGTATACCACAAATGATGCACAGCTCAGCTTTTCTTAATGGTACAAATCAGCAATTTGCAAAAGGTTATATACCTTTTCAATCATATTTAATACAATTTTATTATTTTTTTCTTACTTTTTTGTGTCATGGAAAATATCTTTTAAATATTGTGGTTTTAAATGTATTTACATTATTAAAATAATGCCTTAGCCAACAACTTTTCAGTCATGTAGCTCTATTAGCTTAAACCAAAAATCAATTAAACTTTAAAAAACGAAAAACACCACTGATAAGATAATACTGTGGATCACTTTTATTCATCACATTTGAGAGCTTTATGCAATTCAAATGAAAAGATCATAGACATTGCCATCCACTAAAATCAAAATCACATTCATTGAACAGACCTTTATTAAGTACCTACAATATCCTTAGTGTACATCAATGCTTGACTCTCAATGCTGAAGTTAACTCGTTTTCTTGGTGTAGAGATTTCCTATAGCAACAAATAAAAAAAGAATTTAAAGTGGAAAAAAAAAAAAAAAAAGTGAGAAAATATTCTACCACCAGGTGGCGACAAATGATAAAATTTAAAATTGCTCGTAAGAGCCAATATTTCATGCAAATGTTTGACTAACCCAAATACAACATGACTTCCAAATGTCAAGTGAATTTAAAATCATATTTCAGGGAAGCTGTATTACTGAAAATGAATCAATATTAACACCGTATTTCTAGCTCAATAAGTTCTGGAATCCTAAGTAGACAGTTTTAGTCAGCAGGAGGTGCATGAGACTGCAGAATAAGAAATTTTAAACTAATTTTCCTCCTACCCAGCTTGTCATTTATCATCACCTGATTAAGTTTCCTCCCGCCCCACAATACAGTTGTTTGAGCAGAGACTGGAAGTCAATTGTCTAGATATTTTGGAAGTGATTATTTATTGCCAATGATAAAAAAACAATATTTGATGATTTCTAAGTTTCCTTCCTACAAGAAGTTATTTATGACTTTACAACGTTCCTTTGTATCTTATTGATAACCAGTGATTGAATTCTGAAGTTTTGAGGTTCATTGGCAATCCACTAGGGCAATTAGAATGAGTAGCTCAGAATCACTGGCATTTGACTGTCTTCCAAGTCCTACACTGTGCTTCCTAATAACAGCTTTAAAAAAAGAAATTTTTATTAAATTAATTGGAATAACATTGGTTAGTAAAATTATATATGAGGTCGGACAATTAAGTTCGCAAACTGATCCTATAAAAAGTGCTACATACCTCATTGCTGAATATCACTATGGTCACCTTCAAAGTACTTCCCTTGGGAAGCTATGCACCGATTCTAGTGCCTAGTCCACCCTTCAAAGGAATTTTGGAACTCTTTTTCTGCAATGGCCATCAGAGCTGTAATTACCTTTGATGTCCTGAATGTCATCCAAATGTCTTCCTTTCACTATTTCCTTTATCTTTGAGTAAAGAAAGAAGTCATTGGGGGCCAGATCAGGTGAGTAGGAAGGGTGTTCCAATACACTTGTTTGTTTACTGGCTAAAAACTGCCTCACAGACAGTGCCCTGTGAGCTGGTGCATTGTTGTGATGCAAGAGCCATGAATTGTTGGCGAAAACTTCAGGTTATCTTTTTCACATAGCATTTTCAGCACTTCCAAATAGTAAACTTGGTTAGTTGTTTGTCTAGTTGGTACAAATTCATAATGAATAATCCGTCTGATATCAAAAAAGTTAGCAGCATCATTGCAAGAAGTTTGCAAACTTAATTGTCAGACCTCATAGGTTTCAAGTGCATATTTCTATAATACATCTTCTATATATTGAACTGTGTGTTCACCACCCAGAGTCCGTTCTCCTTCCATCACCATATATTTGACCCCATTTTCCCTCTTCTACCACCTCCCTCCCCCCTTACCATCTGGTGTCTATGAGTTTTTATTTGTTTCTATCAGTAGCTTGAGGTATCTCAATTACCAGTTTTTCTCTTTTCTTTGCTCTTCCACTTTCCCCACCATCTAACATTTTGACACTATTTCTTCCTGCCTCCTTTCACCTAGACTTTCTTTTACAGCCTCTCTCACCCCATTCCATTTAATATTAACAGACACACTCATAAGTGACCCCATTCCTTTCCACATTGTCTAGCCTAACTCTTTCTGTTCATCTTTGAACTAAGAGATTTACTCCTCTCTGTTTCACAAGTGTCATTTCCCAAACATCCAAACATTTCTACATCTCATCTTGGTTTCCAGACTTTTGTTTTTTTCTTTCCTCCTCTGTTACACCCATAGAAAATTATACATGCTCAGCCCACTGGGGTCAACAGATAAAGATGGCTGCTGCAGGAAACTGACCGAGAGAGCTTTCTTGTCCCAGATGGCTCTCAGGCATTCTGAGAACAGGAGAGAGCTATCTCACCCACGTGTCACCAATATAGTTAGTATATTCATGCGTATTGGGAAGCTGGGACCTAAGCAATCTCTCTAAGCAATGGGCTGTTGACAACATTAGAGTTGGAAGTCCTTCAAAAGCAGCGGAGCCCTTCTGTCTCCTGCATTTAATGCGCTGAGAGCTGGGAGGCAAAACCACATTGGAAATCTGCATTTTGACTCCAAGACATCCTTGCTTTGTGGCTTCAGGGAATCCATTGTCCCTAAACCTCAGCCTCCTCAGGTATAAACAAGAGACAACAATCCTTGACTTGAAGAGTTGTTGCAAGGGTTAGAAATATGACTGGCATAGGACTTTCAATGGATGAATGGAACTGATTACGGGGACTTTGAAAATGGTGGTGAAGAAATGTCAAAGGGATCAGGGAGACTGCATGTACTGGATTCTGGCCAAGAGTTTTCTCTCATTGCCATAGAATACTTACAACAGTCAAGCATGAGATGAGCACACATTTTTTTTTTTAATGAATGAAGCAGGTTGGTTTTCTTCATTTATTAGGTTGGTGCAAAGGTAATTGTGGTTTTTGCACTCATTTTCAACCTTTTAAACGGCAATTACTTTTGCACCGACCTATAGAAAGATCGTCTTACTTGTTGGGTGGTATACCAAAGCGGAGAAATGGTGGTGTATGTGGGTTGAAGCTGTTTATGACACAATTAATTAGAGCAAGAAAAGGAAGTCAAAGATCATTGGGGATACAGGATAAAAAGCAGGGTACGAAGAACTGAGGCAAATAGTTTCAAAAGTGCAGGGCAACGGATTAAAAAAGGGTACGCAAGAAGGCTTTCTACAGTTACCAGTTAATGATCTGCTTACAAATTGCGTCAAAGTTAAAGTTGCTAGGTTTTACATGAATTTTGCCTTTTTGCCGTGTTGCCTGTTGTTTTCAGGACCTGGTCAGTCTAAATTTGGGGTGGGTGTAACCTGACAGGACTTCAGCTCAGCCCCACCCTGTGTCTTGAATGCTGTCTCATCTGGGGTTCCTTGAAGCTGCAGAATGACAGTTGTGCAGATGCAACTGAGCAGCTCAGTAGAATTAATCAACAGCCACGTGGCAGCCTTTGACCAGAATAGGGGCTAATGGGAATTGGCTCCTCTTCTGTCCCTTGGGAGACAGTGTAGCTTATAAATATCTCTTCAGAGAGTCCTGTCAGAATTAAGCCCCAGTTGTCCTTCAATAATGCAGTTGGCTTCCCCCTTTTCTGTCTTATTCCTGCCAGACCCCCTCTCCAGTTTCCTAAACTTGTTTACCTTCTCTTTGCCTTCCCTGCCCCTTCAAGGTCAGCCTGCACACAAGTCCTTTTCTCAGGTTCTGCTTTCTGGGCTCAACTGAGTCTAAAACAATGAGTATCAGCAGATCCTTTAGATGGGACCATTCACTCACTGATCAGGCAGTGATAAGGAACGTTTTGCTGGTGGCAAATGGGGTGTCATAGCTGAGGCAGGCAATGGTATTAAAATTGCAAAGATTCTCACTGTGGGATGAGGTGCAGCTTTATGCAGTAGCAGTGGCACATAAACAGAACGAGGAAAAGAGCAATTAAAGAGTGTGTAGTTGGATAGCTTTTGATAGTTGCATCAGATCTGGGCTTGCAAAATATGGCCTGCAGGCTGACCACCTGTTTTTGTTAATAAAGTTTTACTGGAACAAAGCCATAATCATTTGTTGATGATGTTGTTTATGACTGCTTTTGTGCTACAAGGCAGAGTTGAGCAATTGCAAAAGCTACCACATAGCTCACAAGTCCAAAATATGTATTATCTGGCCCTGTTTGAAAATATTTGTTGACTCACACTGCAGAAATCCTGAAAAAAAATTTTAAAAGAGAGGTTATATTTTTTCTAACTCTCAATTTAAAGGTATAGCACGAAAGTCACCCTTTTCCCTTGCAGCCAGAGAGCAGACTATACTGAAAATCTGAAAATGCATAATCTTACAGTTGCCTTATCCCAAGTCAGTGTCCTAATAGAAGAACTGTGGGACCCTGAGACATGAGATGGAGACATTGGGTGAATAAGCCTGAGACTCTTGAACCCCCACATTCTCCTGGATTCTCAGATTGTCAGGGGCAGACATCAGCAGAGTCTGGTGTCTGTCCCCTTGTTACAGCAGAGTAGCCTCCCATTGTCAAGAAATGGTAGAGTTCTCAACAGAGGCAGGTGCTTCTCAGAAGGATGCTTGTCCACATCTGGCCATCCCCTTTACTCCTAGCTTCTTAGGCAAAGTTCAAAATTTCCTGAAAAATTTTTTTAGAGAAACAGTGGCCATAGAAATTATGGTCACCAAAGATTTTCTCAATTTGAAGAATTGAAGCAATATTAGGTAAGAGCATTGCGTTAATCATAGTAGTATTATCAAATTATATTGCATGAGTCAGATTAATGATGGTCTAAAACAGTTTATTATAATGTTGTGAAAAATTTTCCACAATTCCCAAAAACTCCATTGTAAAAATGTAGAATTGCATTAATTCAAGGTTAATGATGTGACATGTTGGAGTATGTGCAGTTAGCTAGCAGGAAATTCTGGGGGTCTAGAAGTGATGGCCAAATCAGAATAGTCTCAGCTGCCCTCTGAGGCAGGGTGGTGGTTGTCCCCTCAGGATTATAATCAGTGGGGTGTCTGTCTGAGGTTTCCAGGCTAGCAGAAATGATTCTAGGAACCATTCTGTTTATGCACCTGATCTGGGGAGATTGGACTGGGAGAGTACTGAGGATATGTGTGTGAGTGTAGGAGGTAAGTCATACTCTGTATTCCCAATTCCTTGTTTTCTGGGCAGTGGCTGCCTGCTGCCCCCCGCCAGGCTGTATCTTCCCTTTTATATCACTCCTAAATGAGGAACTCCAGTCCACTAGAGAACTAGAAAGGAGAAGGGAGCCAACAGTGAATGGCATATCTGAATTCATATTTTTCTAGGGTTTTATCATGATAATAATAGCTGGTATTTACTGAGTGCTTCATATATGCCATGCACACTGTATACATATGCTAATATATATTACATATATGTACTAATTAATCCTCACATGTAGATTTATTACTATTAATAACTCTATTTCACAGATAAGTTAATTGAGGCACAGAGAAGTTAAGAAATTTGGCCAAGCCCACGCAGCTGATAATTCATGGAGTCTGGTAATCAGTTCCTTTAACATTTAATGTAATCAAAGCACAGTATTTATACACTTATATTTAATACTTTTTAAGGGTGGTGGCGAGTATAGGAAAAAGAGGACTGGGGTAAGTGTCAAAGTGACTAATTTCAGATGTGCAACCATCTACTCAATAATTTTAGTCACAGACTCTCTGGAACTTAGTTTCCCAATCTGTAAAATGAGTGGGTTTTTTACAGATTGAGTTACATTAAAAGTTACAGAATATTCAAGTGACAGCTTGAATATTCTATAACTTTTAATGTAACTCAGTGGTTTGAATGATTATCCATGTACAAATTGCTGTATCTTTGTTTTAATGGTATATCTCTGCTGTACAAGTGATTTATTATATGCTGCCTTCTGGGTGAGGTAATCTCATATCTAACAATCAGAGATACTTTTTTCTGTTTCTAGAAACCCACTGTGGCTAATGGTATGATTGTCACAAGTGTTGGGAAGTAAAATATCAAATGAGGTTCTTTGGTTTTGTATAACTCAGCCTATTCCACAGCTGGAGAATATGATGGTGTAAAGGGATTTAGTTTCCAAAAGAATGCAGTTCTATGTTTTGTAGATTCTATGACCTAAAAGGCAATGTGTGTGTGTGTGTGTGTGTAGGTGTGTGCGTGTGTGTGTATGATATAAGGAAATGGGCTCTAAATTTCCATATTGTATCACTGAGGCAGAGAATATTAAAAAAACACATCAGTTTTATAACTTTTTAACTTTTATTTAAGTAAATATATTGAACTCTGAGTAGAGAAATGTAGTGTTTTCTGAAATTCATCAACACTGTCCTCATCAACTCTAACATTTATTAAGCACTTATTATATACGGACACTGACCTACGTATTTCACATACATTACACCTTTGCCAAAAAAAATTCCTAAATTCATAAGAAAGTTTTGATTAAGAAAGGTTAAGTACATGGTAAACTTTACATTAAAACAAATACATTCTTCTAAGAAGACGGTAACATTTCCTCAAACTCACCGAGCAGCTGACATTCACCCAAACTCAAGGCAACTGCACGAGCTATGCATACTTCTCCTTAGAAATTCGAGATCAAATGAAAGGTAGCAGGTGAAACCCGAAGGACCATGACCTCAGAGCTACAGAAACACATGTTAAACACAAGAGCTCTGTTTGGAACACCTGTGTCCCACTTGTGTTACATGCTCTCATGTAATGATGAAAAATTCTGTCATGAGAGAGAAGGCCCAAGTAAGGCATCTTTTCTATTTTTGTAAAATTAGGAATTTGAATAAGAAGAAATCAGTGACATTACATGGGGTGAGCCAAAAGTATAAAGCAAAGACGTGTAATCTTTTCAGAGAATACAAAAGTGTTTTAATGAGTTAGCCTTCTAAGCCAGATGCCATTTCTCAGTAATTGGGTTGTCAGGCTATGGCTTTTGACAGAAAATTGAGACTGTTAGTCATCCATTCCCTGTCTTAAGTCCAGGTGCCATGATGAAAAGCAATTCTTACCTGAGGTTTAAGAATCGATTTAATGATTTTAGGGACAATGGGAAAGTCATATCGTGAGAACCAAGAAGACAGAGAAAAATTAGGTTTTGCCCATTAACTACATGTCAAATCACAGATATCTGTGTTCACTTAATTTGCACATAGAAAATAAATAAACAATGAGAAAAACTTCCCTTACGATGATAGCCATGTTTTCCCTAAGATTTAGAATTTTATGCTATTTTTGTTTCCCTCAACATTCTACGTATGAGTATATGCTAAAACAAGTATAGCAATCTTGCTATTTTACAGGAATATCATTGACTGTTGAAAGCTCCAAGTTGTTCACTGTAGGCATAAAATCTATGTTAAATAAATGGGAAGAGAAGAACTTTTACTAATTGAAATGACTTTAAAACAATTTTATCAAGTTTTTCCTCTGGGATGTTATTGTCGGTCTTCTCTCCTCCCTTCCTCCTTTCCATACTTGTTTCTCCTTCTGTATTTTTAATGTTTCTTTAGTACCTACTTTGTGTCAGGTGCGATATGGGGCACTAATAATGTTTACCCTGCACCCCAAAATTTTACAGTCTTATAAAAGGTTGTTTAAATAATTATGCATACTATTGAGTGGCATATACAAGTGTATTTAAATAGTTGCTTTTGGATGTCCTTAGAGGTACACAGAGGATATGGACAAGGTGAAGGGATGGGATAAGATGGAGCCATTAACCTTGTTCCAGGGCGTGAGGTGGGGGGCAGCAGTGAAGGTTTCACAAAAGACTTCTTTGATCTCATTTTCTTTTTTTCATTATTTTGAAACCTCATAGATATACCTTGTGTATGAATAGTATTGTCATTTCAATTCCTCTTCTTTAAAGATAAGACTATGGGAAAATTCTCTTCTTATAGAAAAGGTTAGATGCTCTAGAAAAAAAAATATATATTTTTTGAATTTTGAATTTTTAGAAGAGTTTGTTTGAGCCAAACTGACAACATATGACAAAGAGGAAGATCTCAAATGCTTTGGAGAATAACAGGTATTTTTTTTTTTTAAAGATTTTTTAGTTAAAATATAGCTAGCATATAATATATTAGTTTCAGGTGTACACAATGGTTATCCAACATTTATATACCTAAAGAAGTGATCACCATGATAAGTTCAGCGACCATCTGTAACAGCAACACACTATAACGATATTATTGATTATATTCCCTATGCTGTACATTACATCCCCATGACTTACTTGTTTTATACCTGGACATTTGGACCACTTATTGCCCTTCATCTCTCCCCCACTTTTTAACTTTTCAGTTACAGTTGATATTAGATATTGTATTAATTTCAGGTGCAGAGCAGAGTGGTTGGACATTTATATAATTTAAGAAGTGGAGATCCCCCTGACTAGTCTAGTACCTTTCTGGCACTAGTATACATAGTTATTACCATATTATTGACTGTATTTCCTATGCTTTACTTTACATCCCATGATTATTTTGCAACTACCAATTTTTATTTCTTAATCCCTTTACCCTTTACCTTTTTCACCCTGCCCCCAAACCCCGACCTATCACCCCAACAAATTTAGTACTCCTCTGTCTGCCACAGTACATATTTATTACAATATTATTGACTATAATCCTTGTGCTATACCCTACATCCCCATGACTACTTTGTAACAACCAATTTGTACTTCTTAATTTCTTACTCCTTTTCACCCACCACCCCATCCCCAGACTCCTATCTGGCAACCATCAATATATTCTCTGTATCTAAGAGTTTGTTTCTGCTTTGTTTGTTTATTTTGTTCTTTAGATTCCACATATAAGCAAAATCACATTGCATCTGTCTTTCACTGTCTGACATACTCCACTCAGCACAATACCCTCCAGGTCCATCCATACTGTTACAGATGGCAAGAACCCATTCCCTTCCCTGGCCGAGTAATATTCCATTGTATACATGTACCACCTTCACTTTATCCATTCTTCCATTGAAAGACACCCAGGCTGCCTCCATATCTTGGTCACTGTAAACAATGCTGTAATGAACATATGTATGCACACGTTCCCTCAAAGTTGTGTTTTGGGTATCTTTGGATAAATACCAGGAAATGGGATTACTATGTCCTTTTTTGTCTCTTGTTATAGCCTTTGTTTTAAAGTCTATTTTGTCTGGTATAAGTATTGCTACTCTAGATTTTTGTTTATTTATTTGTTTGTTTCCATTTTCATCCCTTTACTTTTAGTCTGTGTGTGTCTTTCAATCTGAAGTGAGTCTCTTGTAGGTAGCATATGTAAGGGCCTTGTTTATTTATCCATTCAGCCACCCTATGATTTTGATCAGAAGATTTAATCCATTTATATTGAAAGTAATTTTTGAAAGCTAGGTAGTTATTGCCATTTTATTATTCCTATTTTTTATCTTTTTTATTTCCATATTAAAGAAGTCCCTCTAACGTTCCTTATAATACTGGTTTGGTGATGATAAACTCCTTTAGCTTTTTCTTGTCTGGGAAGATCTTTATCTGTCCTTCAACTGGAAATGATAGCTTTGCTGGGTAGAGTAATCTTGGTTGTAGGTCCTTGTTTTTCATCACTTTCAATATTTTGTGTCAGTCCCTTCTGGCCTGCAAAATTTCTGTTGAGAAATCAGCTGACAGTCTTACAGGAGCTCCCTTATAGGTAACTAACTGCTTTTGTCTTGCCACTTTTAGAATTCTCTCTGTCTTTAATCTTTGCTATTTTAATTATAATGTGTCTTAGTGTGTGCCTGTTTGGGTTCATCTTTTTTGGGACTCGCTGCGCTTCCTGGTCTTGTATGTCTATTTCCTTTGCCAGGATAGGAAAGTTTTCAGTCATTATTTCTTCAAATATGCTCTCAATCCCTTGCTTTCTTTCTTCTTCTTCTGGTACCCCTGTGATGCAAATGTTGTTATGTTTCATGTTGTCCCAGAAATCTCTTAAACTATCTTCATTTTTGGGGGATCCTTTTTGCTATTCTGATTGGGTGTTGTCTGCTACTTTGTCTTTCAAATCGCTGATTTGATCCTCTGCTTTGTGTAGTCTGCCAGTGATTCCTTCTAGTGCATTCTTCATTTCATTTATTGTATTCTCCATTTCTGACTGGTTCTTTGTAATGGTTTCTATGTCCTTTTTTATGTTTGCTATCTCTTTGTTGAAGTTCTCACTAAGTCCCTTGAGCTTCCTTATAACAATTGTTTTGAACTCTGTATCTGATAGGTTGCTTCCCTCCATTTTGTTTAGTTCTTTTTCTGGAGTTTTCTCCTCTTCTTTCATTTGGGAAGGATTTCTTTGTTTCCTCATTTTGGATGCCTCTTTGTTTTTTTTTTCCTATGTATTAGGTAGATCTGCTATGTCCCCCAGGCTTGACCGAGTAGTCTTATGTAGTATGTGCCCTTTGGGGTCCAGTGGCACAGTCTCCCTGGTCACCTGAGCCAGGTGCTTCAGGATTGTACTTTGTGTGGGTTGTGTGTGCCTTCCAATTATGTTGAACCTTGATTGATGTTGGCATGTCAGTGGGTGGTATTGACCCTCAGGCTAACTGGCTGTGGGGATTGGCCACACCCATAGCTTATGGAATGCTGTGCAGGAGACTTACCCCTGGAGCGGGATTCACCCTAGTGGACTTTGGTGTCTGCTGAGAGCACCTTTGTGTGTGCCACTTGTGGGGCTACTTCAGTAGTGCTTTGCTGTGGTCTGAAGCCAACCTCCAAGTATGTTGATTCTGTGGCCTCTTGGGAGGGGCTCCAGTCACCCACTACCTGTGACTGGCCAGGGAGTACCTAGTAAGAGATACAAAGCTATCCATAGTTTGTTGATGCTTTTGCTCTACCTGGAGGTGCGAGGGAGAGGCCATGCTGAGAACCGAGGATGGCTGCCACCAGTACCAGGTCTGGCGTAGCTCTGCAAAAAGCCAGGACACTCTGAGGACTGCTGCCACCTGCTGGCTTCTGTAAGGTTCATCCACTGATAAAGACTACTGCAGTAGGCAAGTTGGGTGAGACAGTATCTTAGTGAATCAGCAGAATGGAACAGCAGAGCTTACCAGGACAATTAGATTCAGATTTAGCCTGTGGAGGCGGGCTCAACACCGGAAAATGGTGCCCGCCTTCCAGTTGCACAGCAGAAGGGCCCCATACAGGGAAAATGGGGACTGTCTTTCCAGTCCTCTCCCCAAAGTTACACAACTCAGTCTCTCCCCACATGGCCAAATCTGAATTTTCGACACAGGAAAGATGGTGTTTGCCCACCTGCTACATGGGATGAGAGCTCAACACAGGGACAATGGTGGCTGTCCCTCCAGCCCTTGCCCTGAAACCACACAACTCAGTCTCTCCCTGTATGTCTCTGGCATCTCCTGAGCCACTGTCCTTCCACTGGAGCCCAGGATGAGTCCCTGGGAGTGAGAGAGTCTGTGGGCATGTCCTTTAAGAGGACACCTGGGTTTCTAGGTACCTTCAGTCTCACACTGCTGGATGGAATCCTCACTAATTTTCACAGCCAGATGTTGTGGGGGCTCCTCTTCCCAGCATTGGTGCTCTAGGCTGGGAAGCCCAGTGTGGGGCTAGGACCCCTTACTCTTCAGGGGGTACCTCTGCAGCTGAGACATTTCTCCTGATTCTCAACTGCCACATGAGGATGTAGGGCCAGCCCATTTTATGTCTCCACCCCTTCTACCAGTCTCGATGTGGTTTCTTATTTATATCCTTAGTTATAGGACTTCTGTTCAGCTAGTTTTCAGATGGTCGTTTAGATTGATTGTTCTATAATTTAGTTGTAATAGTAATGTGTTCATGGGAGAAAGCAAGCACAGCATTTACCTACTTCATCATCTCAACTGGAACCTGATAAGCCTCTTAATAAGAGAGTTGAGATAGGTACATTAAAATATTACGTAGCAATCCTATGTGAACATCTTTTAAAATGAGAAATAATAGTAGTAACAATCCAAGGAGTGCATTATTACCAATATTATTGAACGTTTTTCTGAAGTACTATCAAATGATATTAGTCATGACTAATATCACAAGAAATATTGGGAGTACTTATATAAAGTAACATATTTCACACACAATAATTTGCTATTTTACTTAAAACTAATAATATCAAGTAAAATTCTTTACAACAAGATAATTCAGCATGGTTGTAATATTGACATATATAAAAAGCAAGTTGTTTAACGATATAATGTAAGAACCCCCCCCCTTTGCAACTATAAATCCTATTAAAATCCTAGAAAAATACATGACAAAAATATCTGAGATTTATTTAAAAATAATGAAATTAAAACAACTTTTAAGGGATGCAAAATGATTTGATCAAATGATGTCATATCTTATCATTTGTCCATGGAAGACTCTGCATCAAAAAGTATCATTCCTTATAACTTATACCTTAAATATATCACAATGTAAATATTAGTAGAATTTTTTTCAAAGAGAACTTAGAGCAGCGATTTTAAAATTCATATAAAAATAGGTAAAACTAATTCAAATGAGTGTTTGGCTTTTGCTTAGGGGTTCAGCTTTTGTTTAAAATGTACAAAGCTGTAAAAGAGCATCACTCTCAAAAAAATCTGGATAATCACCAAAATCATAACTTTTCTTGAACTATTCGAAGAGCTACAGTTACAAGGAACTAGGTACACTGAATTCCAAAGTTTAAGAAGCCCTTCAGAAAAGAGAAAGGACACACTTTTTTTCTGCCATTGATAAAACACTGAGAAAAGAGGTAGCTACTGTAAAAGTGAACAAGAAGAAAACAGTTACAAGTTTTATAAATTCTTAAAGGACAAGTGTGGATCAGCATGTCCACAGGCCCAAGCACTAGGGGACTGTACACTCACAAGCTAGGATCCCTCCTCCTTGGTGACTCACTGGTACAAAATCCTAGCTATCTCCTAGATTCATCTCTCATATGAAGCCAAAGGAAAAGGAGTGCAATCTACTCATTCTGGGAGTAGAATTAAATAAAATATATCTTGCTTGAGAAGGGGAGGGAATAAAACATCCCACCCCTTGTCCCAAGCAAAAAGAGATTGCCACTGAGGATAGAGTAGAAGAAAAAAACTGTCTATAGAGAAGGAGCAGGAAACTGCCTCAGACCCAAGATCCTGCACTTATACAAAGTAGAAGTCAGCTACTAGTAGATGAGAAGTAGGGAACTCTGTCCAAGCCACAACCTATATAAATACAAGACAGGGATCTGCTGCAATGGAAGGGAAGGCTAAGAACCCTAGAAAGCTCTATCTCCAAGACCTAGGGTGACAGGATTCCTGAAGACAAAGACTGAACCAAGGATAACAGAAACACCCAACAGAATATATGTCATGAGTAACAAGAAACAGCTGAATACTGTTTGGGGAGGAATAAGAGCATGTAGAGAGACACACTTCTTTGGTGTAGGCATGTTAAGACTGCTGAAATTCAAAGACAGAGAAAAACCCTTTGTAACCATAGGCACCAGACTGAGCACAGTCTATAATTCACTGAAGGCAATAAGAGCTAATTCAGTTTGACTACCAACTAGCTTCCCTCAATCCTCTTTATAATGGACTGGACAAAAGAAGAGGTGTGCCCATTTCTGGGAATAAATTCTAGTCATCTCAGTTTCTACTTTTCTTCTAAACACAATGACCATTGTTCAATGAGAAATTAGAATATATCCCTTAAAAGAAAGAGAAAAAATCATCAAGAAATAAAATAGTCAACAGAACCAGACCCATGACTATTATTTAAACTATCTAGGACTTTAAAATATTTATGAATAAACATGGATAGTACATGAAAACTAGGTTATATCAGAAGAGAGATGGAAACTTTGAAAAAGACTAAAATGAAAGCGGTAGAAATGAAAACACACTATCAGGTATAAAGAAACTCTTTATATCTAATAGACTTATCAGCTGACTAGACATAGCTGAGGAAAGACTCAATATAATTGAAGATAGGTCAATAGAAATTATTCAAATTTAAATTTGAGGAAATATTTTAAAAGAACAAACAAAAAATCCCAGAACATCTAAGATTTGTGGGCCAATATTCAAATTATTAATACACATGTAATTGGACTCACAGTTAGAGAAATAGAGAGAATGAAGCAGAAGACAGATTTGAAGAAATAATGACCAAGAATTTCCCCAAATTAATGAAAGACAGCAAATCACAGGTATAAGAATGTCATAAAACCCTGAGTGATTAATAAGAATAAGAAAAAATACCTAGACACATCATAGTTAAATAGCGAAAAACAAAAATAAATATAAAACCTGTATGCACACGGTGAGAAAGAAACATTAAATAGAGAGGAATGACGATAAAAATTATAGCAGAATTCTTACTAACAACTATGCAACCAGAACACCACAGAGCATCACTTTACTGAACTGAAAGAATAAATAAGCTTTTCAACACTGAAATCCATTTTTTTTTTTAAGAAAAGGGGGGAAAAAAACTAGTTGATAGAAAAGTAAATAGATAGATTAGAATTTTCATGTGTATGCATGAAATATATCTTAAAGGTCCACACAGTTTGATAATACTGATTGTCTCTGTAGAGGAGAAGTCAGTATTTTGGAGAATTTACGGGAGACACATTTCTATTCTTACAGCCTTTTGTTCCCTTTTATTTCTTAACTATAAGGATAAAAATGTAACTAAAACTTTGACAATTGGAAGAAGTTGAATAAGATTCCTTTTGAAATATAATGAAATCATTTTGAATTTCTTGTATATGAATTGTAGATAAGAATAGGCAAGTAATCTTTCACAAAGAACAAGGAAGGAGAATGTATAGACATTAAATGTCATAAAGCTACTATAATTAAAACAACGAGTTTATGAGTAGATAGACATGCCACAAAATGGAATTCTATGAACAACTCACGATTGTTTGCAAAATCAGTTTATGATAAAAATGTTATTTTGATTCAGCAGAGTAAAGATTATTATTATTATGCTTAAGTAAATTGGTTGTACTTTAAATAAATAAGTTAGGTCTCTAAGTCTTATTACATACCAAACAAATCCTAGTTGAATTTTAAAAATTAAAGTAAAAATTGGAGTATTAAAGGAGAAAAATAATGTATAAGTGATATATCTCTTTTATTATTGGGAAAGTAAGGTCTTTTTGAAGCATAACAGCACATTAATCACTAAAAGGAAACCACTGATAGATTTAACTTTAAAAATTGTTAAATGTCGAGAAACAATATAAAAAATTAAATTGATCAAAATTGAGCTAATATGTACAACATGTGACAAAGATTTTCTCCTTGACCAAACTTTACCCAGGCTGCCCCGAACTCTCTTATTATATCTGACTTTTAGGCTTACGTGTTCATCTCTGCAATGTCCAATTTTATCAAGAATCCTGTTAAGTCAGTTTAGTCAGAATTCCCCATCCTCTAGATCTGATCAGCCTCCATACCTGATAAAATTCCTCATCTTCCAACATCCCCCAGGTAATGAATGACTGATCACTCTGGCCTGTGAGCGGCAGGAATTCTGTTTCGTCAGGTTAGCCAGATTTCGCATTATCCTTGATATGTCCTTGTAATAATTGTTTATTCCCTTACCACCATCTTGCTCCTTGGCTGTAAATTCTCATTTTTTCTTGTATTTGAAGTTGAGCCTGGCCTCTCTCCCCACTATAAAACCCTATAGCAGTGATCCCTACACCTATCATTGTGGTCCCCCTGAATAAAGCCTGCCTTACTTTTCTTTATCAGTTTAAATAATATTTTTTCTTTAACACCTATATGACAAAATGTTCATGTTTTTAGAATACAAATACAAATAATTATTAGAATTTAGGCATCAAAATGGAAAAATTAAAATAATATAAACAGACCATTCACCAAAGAAGAAACATAGCTGGCCTATAAATAAATAATGAAAAAAAAAGCCCTCTTTATTAGTAACCAAATAAATTTGAATTAAATTTCAAATTACATTCGCTTGGTGAAGAGAATATGGGGAAATTGGCACTCTTTTACATTATTTTGAGTAGTGAAAATGAGTATAATTTTTTGGAGTTCAACGTGGAATGTCACAAATTTTATATGTGTTTTTTTTAGCAATGTAATTTAAGGAGATACTGAGGGATATGCTTGGCATTTTTGTACAATGATGTTCCCTGTGTGATTTTTTTTTTAAGAAAAGGGGAAAACTTAAACATAAGTTTTCCAACATAAGAAATCTTAAATAAATTAGTATAGAGGTATATGATTTAATTCTATGTAGCATAAAAATTGTGTAAAAAGAAACTTCAAAAACAAATTTTTATATCTCTTGAAGTTAACACATATGCATGTTCCACATATTCCATCCTCCACAATTTCAAAAATGATGTGCCTATTGTACATGTTTGTTTTGCTCCTACCCTGCTTTAACCAATGCTTCTAGTCATCTACAAGATAAAGTTCAAACTCCTTCCCATGGCCCATAACAATGTGTGCAATCTCAACTCCCACAGGCCCTTCTTGCCGTTTAAATCCTCATACTTCCAAATTATTTGTTGTTTCCTGCTCTCGTAATACTGCTTTATATTTCAGTACCTCTACCTATTCTATTGTCCCTTCCTGAATCCCAGAACAGCCTATGGCAACTCCATGGTGAAAAAAATGCCAGATGATGCCAGTGCCTCCCCCATGTACATAGAGATGCTGAGACAATAAGTGTCTTTCTTCTGTTTCGGTTGCTGTAGCTATAGTTCTTTGTATTACCCTTTATATCTATCAAACTGTGGTAATTGTGTGGTTAGTTATGTAATTCTCCCACTGGAGGGTAAACGCCTCTAGGGTAGGGGTTGTCTTAATTTACTCTTAACTTCTTTTTAATTCTAGACAATTAACACATTTATTTCAAATCAATTAAAATGAAAATTATTAAGACTACTATGGCAATGATGCTTGCCCATGATTGGATTCAAAAGAGAGCATAATTCTTTAAATGTGTTTTTTATAATGAAGGGTTATTTGGAAACAGGTGTTTTTCATGTGTCCCTTTATGTTTCATAGTTTCAAAAAATAATTATTTAATTTTTATAGATGAGAACTTTTTAATACAAGACTGCATGACAGTGGTATTTCAATTCATAATAAAGGATTGAAAAATGAGTACACTTTTATTTCTATTGCAGGCAGTACTACATACTAGATTGTCTTAAGATACCTCCTGCTGAAAAGAGCTGAAAAGCTGGAGGAAGTATTAAAAATAAAATTTTCATGAATGCATCTGTGAACAGACAAGAAAGTAAGGAATTCTTAGAGGTCAAAAAATCAATAGAAGGAAACAAATCTCAGAAGTCAGTTCCGCTTGAGGGAATCTTCTGTGTGGATAGTTTGCTTTCTGAGACTGTTTGGAAGCCAGGAACACTGATCAACCCCAGGTTTATGCAAACAGGATGCTCACAGAGAAGCATCTCACCACACCCCATACATGCACTTCTCAAGAGAAGACAAGAAAAATAGTCTGTCTTGAACTTCAATACGGTATGGGGGGGAATTGAAAACTTTCTTTCAGACTTTGTAGCCACAAACCATCTGATTTTAGTTTTACTGATTGAATTCATACTTCCCGGGTGGTCCTAATACTCAACATACAACTATTCAGTGTAAAATGGTCCCTGGCTAGTAGTGCCCTTGGGACCTGGCAGGACCAGACAAAAGCCCTCTCTCATGAAAATCACATCTCAGGGCTCAAATAATATCTATAATAATGTGAGCTCATAGTAAAATTAAAACAAAGCAAAACAAAACAAAATAAGCAAGTCATGTTGTATGAGAGCCAGCCAAAAAAAGAAAGAAAAAAAATCAAACCTGCAAAAAATTAGATATTGGAATTATCAAACACAAAATATAAAATAATTGTTTGAAAATAAATTTCCAAAGTGAGAATCCATAAAAATTACCAAGCATAAAATCTGAATAAGATGAGTTTATTAGTAGATTAGACAAAGATGAAGAGTAAATTTGTGAACTAGAGAGAGATGATGGAGAAATTTCCAAGAATGTAACAGAATCCATAGGATGGAAAATAGAGAAGACAGATTAAGAAAAATGGAAGACAATGTAAGCTTAAAAATAAGAAATTCATACCTAAACATAACAGTAAAAATTCAGATGACCAAAGATAAGTAGAAGACTGAAAACTCCAGCCA
Organism: Rhinolophus sinicus; assembly: GCF_036562045.2. Taxonomy (NCBI): domain Eukaryota; kingdom Metazoa; phylum Chordata; class Mammalia; order Chiroptera; family Rhinolophidae; genus Rhinolophus; species Rhinolophus sinicus. The sequence goes on along the minus strand of NC_133751.1, from coordinate 15,103,092 downwards.
GCAGTATAGTTACTTTTAGAGAAATTATAATTGTTCTGAGAGATTGCTACCAGTCCAAAGCCCTTGTGCCTGACGCTTGGAAAAGCCAAAACTCAAAACATCAGAGTTTGGAGTAAAGAAAAATTCATTGATTGATGGAGGAGATGCCAATTCAGAAGATGGGAACCCTAGTAGTTTCTAAAATCCACCTAAAGAAAATACGGAGTTCAGGCTTCTTTTATGTCAAAGGAAGGGAAAATTGGAGGGGCTGTTTTCCTAAAAATTCCAGCCCCATGCCAAATTCCTCTATTGATTAGCATTGTCTAAAGCAGGAGCTATTGACTTGGCTTTTAAGGCCATGGGAACAATGCAGGCTTGAATAAGATGGAGCCAGAGACCAAGTGGTTCACTCCGTTAGAAGATGATTTCACAACAGCAACAACAGAAGCTTGAAGAAAGTGGAACTATGTATTTAATATACTGAGAGCAAATAACTGTCAGTGCAGAATTGTACACTAGACAAATGACAAGAATAAGAGCAAAAGAAATGACCTTTTAAGATAAAGAAAACCTGAATGAGTTTGGCTATTATACACTCTCACTAAGGGAAATCTAAAATATGTACTTCAGAAAGAAGGAACATCTCATATGGAAGTTTTTTTGTTGGGACTTGATCAACAACTTCAGTGGTAACAGAAATGACTCCAGAGTATATAAGAAGAGAGAACATTCCAGCTCATTATATGAGGATAGCATAAGTTCGATATAAAAAGCCCCCAAAAAGAGTGAATGAATAAGATTTCAGGCCATCTTACTCATAATATTGATGCAAACATGTTTAGCCAAATATTAAAGAACATAACTGAGCAATGTATAAAAAAGAACATAAATGCCTTTTAGCCAGGTGGTTTCACTCAGAAATACAACACAACTTTAATACAAGAAAACTATTGAATGTAATTTACTACGTTAACAATTTGAAGGAGAAAATTTGACAATTGTATCAAAAGATATAGAATAGTGTAAGTAAAATTTAGCATCCATTCATTGTAAATAAATTCTTAGGAAACAAATGATATAAGGGACTTTTTTGACCAAATCAAAAATTTATATAAACATTCTACAGCAAAACGTATACTCAATGGAGAAATGTTGGAAATCATCAATATATGAACTATCAGAGGTATCTGCCATCTCCATTTTTAATGAACATTCTTTTTGAAGAGTATGAAAAACTATAATTATATGCAAATTACATGATTGTCATTATAGAAAACTAAAATAATTTGAAGATAATTAGGATTAATGAGAAAGGATGGCAAGTTTTTGCACGTAAAATTAATACACACCTCATTTCCATTTCCAAACTCTACTAATAAACACTTAGAAAATGAAATAAAATATGTCATTCATAACTATATGAGAAATAAAATGTATATAGGAATACATATCAGAGATGCACAGGTGTTTTATGGATATAAACCTTTAGTGAAAGATATTAAAGAAGATCTAAATAAATGGAGAAACATATTCATGGATTGAAACATATATTTAAAAAAAGCAATTAATGCTGAATTGATCTATAAATGAAAGCAAATTAAAACCTCAGCAGTTTATGAGTAGACTTGAAATACTGATTCTAAAATTTATATGGAAGAAGAGAGGGGCACATGACACTCCTATAACAAAAAGCTTATCTGATAACAAAAGTAATATGGAGAAATTCTGATAGGATTCAGAAGGTAGAAGCAGACCATTGCTTCCTGCATACCAACTACAAAACTGAAGACAACTGAAAATAATATATTTTTGAAACACATTAGAGAGCTATGGATGTATAGTTGTAAATATGGGAACTATATTCCAGATAGGGAAAGGTAATTCTTAGGCGTGAGCAGAGATTGGTGGTGATTTTTCTACCTGAGGAGTTTGGTGAGACTGACCATGGGGTGAGCTTCATTAGGCTTTCCATAGGCACAGATTCACTTGGGTGAAAGAGAAAAGAGCAGAGCTCCTGATAGTCGTTTAGGATAAAGGATCGGAGTTTGGAGCACTAATAAATGTTTCCTTTTCAATTTTCTCTCATGGTACAACTGCTGTGTTCTGGAAGGCTAGAATGGAAGTAGTTGGAGCCAAACCTTTCTAGAAGGAGGGCTTACAATAAACACATGACAGGTCTTTCCTGAGAGATAACTAAAGCCAGAGGTGAAATGAGCATAAATAAACTGCAACCCAGGCCTGACCAAAACCATTTTTTGATTGGATTGAAGTAGTCAATCCCTCATTCTATCTGCCTTGCGGAGGAAGGGGAATGCCCTCACTGAAGGGAAATGCCATTGACTTCAGTATCTCCTTCCTTTTAAACACAATGTCTGGCATACAAAGATACATTACACAGTGTGTGAAGAAGCAAGAAATGCATTTTAGTAAAGAGAAAAAATAAAACAGCCAATCAGACCTATAGATTATCCAGATGCTGGGATTGCTAGACAATGATTTAAAAATCACAATGAGAATAAAAATGTTTAAGTAAATAGATTAAAATATGTGAAAAGTGAATGAATAAATGAAAAGTTTCTACAAGATAAATATAATCTATCAAAAAATGCATATTATTGAACTGAAAAATAATATGTCTGAAATTAGAAACAGCTTCGGTTTAGCAGAAGCCCCAGCACAGAACAGAAGATTAGAGAACTAGAAAACAGGACAATATAATCATGCAACCTTAAACACTAAATGAAGAACAAAATGAGAGAAAAAAACAAAACAGCATCCGAAACACGTGATATACAGTAAAACAGTGCAACATGTATAATTGGAAACTAGAAGGAGAAAAAAAAAGGGGTGGGGACTGGCTTAAAAAGCAACATTTGAAGAAATAATGGCTGAGATTTTTTTTTTTCATATCTAATGGAAGATATCCACCCAGATATTTATGAAAATCAGGGAAACCAAAGCAAGATAAATACAAAAAAGCCCCACTTACAAACACCATAAATCCGTAGTTAAAGGGAAAAAAATCTTAAAAGCCAGAGAGAAAGAGGTATACTTTTAAATTTATCTCTCCTAATGATTTCAATTACAGATAGGACAGATTAATATATATATATATATACATATATATATATATACACACACACACACACGGCAGGATAGGACAGATAGAAAACAAAGCAAAAAACAAATAACTATATGACTGGTACATTAAATGGGAGTATACTCAATATTTCAGTTAAAAGATGAAGGTTATGAGATTAAAATAATAGAAATATATCACCTACATGATCTTTATGTAAGACATGCCTTAATTAAGCATAAAAGACAAGACATATAGGTTAAAAATAAATATGGGAAAAAGATATGCAATGAAAACTAACAAAATATATGTGTAATGAATATTTTATCCCAGTCTGTGACAAACCTTTTGAAATTCTAAATGGTATCTTTAGAAATGCAGAAGCTTTTAAAAACAAGGTGAACACAGCTTCTAAAAACAGGAAGAAAACAAGTGCAGAAAAGAAGATATGGCAGAGAGAGAAAGAAGAGGAAAACAACAGGGGAGTATCAAATAGAGAGAGATTGAGAAAGATGGGTAGGAAAGGGAGGTAAAAGGCCAGACCAGACATTTGATGATACCTTGTAATAGAATCTTTCCAGCTGCAAGTAACACATGTGTGACTCAAAATGGCTTAAACAGTAAGGAATTTTACTACCTTATACAGGTAGAAATTCAGAAGTAATGCAAGATTTGAGTATGCTGCCATCAGGGCTCTACCTCTGTTTTCATTCTCAGCTGCGTCCTCAGTAGAGATAGGGACAGAGATAGAGATAGAAATGGAGACAGAGCTAGAGATGAGTAAAGCTATAGATGATAGGAAGATATATCTGTATGGTTATATGTCTAGTATTTCAGGTTTTTCTATCCCCCTTGCTCCCCAAAATTCTGGCTTTGCTCACTTGGTTTCTTATACTCCCTTGCTCTTTGAGACAGGTTCTGCTACCTTCAGACTAGTTGTTTAGATTTTGTGATAGAAGTGGAGAGGGTAGATGGACAAAGGGCACAATATCTAGAACTGGAGATGGAGGTTTTCTGGGAATTTTATAAAATTCTAGAAAAGGAGAAGCCACAGGGCATGAGATAATTAGATAGTTAGGTAAGAGGTATTTTTTTTTAAAGAGCTTTTCAGGCTTATGTATCCCTTTTTTAATATTTGAGCAATTTAAATAAAAAGCTTGAGTTGTTTTTGGGAAAAAAAAAGAAAACCAGAAGTTTTTAATTTTAATGACATACAATTTATTAATTTTTTCTTTTATGGTTAGTGTTTTCTGAATCTTGTTTAAGAAATTTTGCATAATCCCAAGTCATAAAGATTTTCTGCCATGCTTTTCCTAAATATTTCATAATTTTACCTTTTACATTTAGAGCCATAATCCACTTCAAATTAATGTTTGGGGGTATGAAATGAAGTAGGGGCCACATTTTATATTTTTACCCATGATGTTTGTTTGGATCAGCGATTCTGGAAGGACCTGGCAAGGTGGTTCATGTTTGGTCTATGTTATGAGCTGCAGCACCTGAAGATGAAGGATCCACTTCCAAGATGTCTTCTTCACTCATGGGTCTGGAGCTCAGGGTTTTTGACTTCTCTTTTGCTTTTGCTCTCTTTTTATCTCCAATTGTGTCCCATCCTCAATGAAGATTTCTTAATGTGCCTTGGATTCTCATAGAATGGTGACCTCAGAGTAATTGGACTTGTTATATAGTACCTTATGGCTTCAAGAGACCAGGTGGAAGATGCTAGCCCACTTATGGTCCAGATTGGTATGATGTCACTCCCTGCGTACTCTATTGGTGAAAGCAGTCATAGGAAAGCTCAGATTCAAGGGAAGTGATACTAACCACATCTCAATGGAAAGGATGTGCACAAATTTGTGGCCATCTTTAATTTACCACAGCATCATATTGCAAAGACCATCCTTTCCCCACTGAATTACATTAGCAGAGTTATCATAAATTAAATGAACATTCATATGTGAATCTATTTCTGAACTCTCTGTTCTATTCTTATGAAGTTAAGCATATATTCATCATGTGACCCAACGACCTGTTTCTCAGGATTTTTACAAGATAAATAAAAACTAAATTAATGTAATTTATTCATATTCATAATTGTTCAAACCTAGGAACAACTCAGATGTTATTTAATTGGTAAATAGTTATTTACTTCACAATATAAGGGAAAGAACTATTGATTTATACAGCATGGATAAATCTTAAATGCATTTTGCTACGTAGAATAAGCCAAAATCAAAAGAATACATATTGCTTGACTCATTTATATCTTATTATAGAAAAGCAAAATTGTAGGGATGGAGAAAAGATCTGTAGTTGCTAGGGGTAAGGAGTGAGGGGAGATGTGGACAATAGAGGGACAACATGAGAGAATTTCGGGGCAGTTGAAACTGGTATCACAACTGTAATGGTGGCTACATGACTCTACTAGGCATTTTTTGAAGCCCACAGAACTGTACACCACAAAGAATGAGTGGACAATCTGAAGGTGAATGCAAAAAGAATGTTACACAAATAATGCATTGTAGTTAGTAAATTTGTTTCTCATGGAGCTATGGGTTAATAATTCTGAAACTATTTTTTGTATGTTATAATTGGAAAAACTAAATACATTGTAGAAAATAAGAGCCAAGTTTCTTTCTCATTGTCTGAGAAAAACCTTACAAACAAGAAATGGGAGAAAGGCTAGAGAACCCTGTGGTGTTGTATTGGAAGTGAAAATATTTGTATGTATAATCGCTTCTCTGCCTTTTGGCTAAGATCAAGTGAAAATATTTGTATGAACTTGTGATACACACACACACACACACACACACGGTTTCATTTTATACAATACATTTACTTATATTTTAAATCTATACACACAGATAAATAGATACAGAAATACATGTAATATGTATGTGTGCATGGGTCAGTACACATACACATATCTTCACATTCTATATATTGAAAGGATCTAAAAGCAATGAGAATTCAGCAGCAATAAGCACACTTGGAGCCCAGATCTTGATTTCTAAATACCGTGCTGTAGTAAAAGAAACCAGGGCTCCTTGGTGAAGTGGTTTATTGGGTAGGGAAAATAGGAATGTGCTTGGAATATCTAGTGATACCAGAAAATAAAGTAGTTCTGAAAAAAAGAAGTAAACCCTAATAGAGATTAAACATAATTTTGAGCAGAGTATTACAGAATATGTACAGTATCATTCTAGTCATATGAAGTTTAGAAACATCCAGAAGTGGACATGTTGTTAAAGTATTGTAGCATATGTGATGATAATCTCAAGAGAATCAAGGACATGATAAACATGCAATTCTGCACGGTATTTTTCTTATTTTCTAATAACAAAAACACTGTTGAACTTTCAACAGCTTAATAGCTCCCACGATCAAGAATACTTCCTTTCTTTATCTCACATACATCTTTTCATTGTTACAATTAATTCCATCTGTTTTGTGTTCAGTAGATCTAGTGATTGCATCTTCTGGGTAGTAGCCCAGCTCAAAATTGAAGATTGATTTCAGCTTTCTTTCTCTAGAGAAAATAATTCAGTGTCTTAAAGATCATGTTCTCTAATCATTGAACGATAGTTGCTTTATTTCTCTGGTGTCCTCTGAGTTTCCTTATCTTTTGGCTTCAAAACCTTGTTCAGTATAATGCTGTGGAATTGACTACTCTTGAGTACAATGAGTTGAAGACCTCTAAATTACTGCATGCTGTACCCTCTACGATATTAGTTAGCAAAACCGTATATATTGGTTCCAAATTCAATCCCCAAATATCCTTAATAAGGTAGCTCTTTATTCAACAATTCCTCAGAGATGCCCAAGCCTTGGATAGTTGAAAATTTCCCCTCTCCACTTTTTCAGACATTTTAGAGTATCATCTGTATGTATGTAGATAGTCCTTTTTTCTAATTCAAATAGTTTGTAGCCATGGAAACATATCTTTCCATAAACTCTGGAAATAATACTATAATAAATGTATGGAATATAAGTTCCATATTTCCAGAGCATGTATGAATTTATTATTTCCATATTTCCATATAATTTTATGCTCATACAATAAACTAAATGTAAATTAATAAATACTGAGAGCAAAATGAAAATCATAATTATAATAGAAGTACTAAAGTAACTAAAATCAGAGACATATTTTTAATGTTCCTCTAAGTTTTATATATCCTCCTGGCAAGTAAGTGATTAGATTTCTATTAAAATCTCTCTGGAGAATCCTTAGCTCAGGTTAGGTCTGGTTGCAAGTCTTTTTGCCTGTTACCTCAGCATGTTTGATTCATATATTAACTCTGCTTATCTTGCATTTGCTGTCATTTTCTTTAAAAAAAAATTTATTGGTTTCAGGTGCACAAAGCAACACACTGAGTAGACATTTATATACCTTATGAAATGCTAACCCCAATAAGTCTATTACCCATTTGACTCTGTACATAGTTATTACAATATTGTTGATTCCATACCCTATGCTGTATTATATATCCCATGATGATTTTTTTAATTATTGTTGACATTCAACATTATTTTATATTAGTGTCCTGTGTATAGCATAATGGTTAGACATTTATATAATCTATGACATGATCCCCTGATACATTTGGTACCCATCAGACACTATACATAGTTATTACAATGTTATTGACTATATTCCCTATGCTGTACTTCACATCCCTGTCTGATCTCAGATGCTGTAATTTTCTTTTGCTTTACCTCTCCACTGGCAGAGGTAAGACTGAAATTATCAATGGCCTCAGCTAAGACTGAAAATTATATTATAAATTTGTGAAATATTTTCTGTTGACTAAATTAATATTTTTTAGGTTTCTGATTTTTCAATGATCTAGTTAGGTATGGGAATAGGACTTTGGGAATCAAGATGAATGGGTGGATAATATGCCAGACACAGAATTTAATGAATGACTTATATGAGTTGATGGCAGGTGCTGGTGCTGGGTTGCAGTCAGTGATGTTTTCCATTTCTAACCTAAAGCAGAGAGATCTTTATTCCTGGTCAAATTTAGAACTATAAAAGTTTTAACCCACCAGATGTGAGTGGCCAAGTCTGTCATTTTGTTGTGAAATTCTGCAAACAGGTTTCTCGTCTCACGTGGAATTCAAATTACTTTATCAAGATATGAGTAGCAGAGGACGTTTGTCAGAGAGAATAGTTTCTTGGAAGTACATAAGTGTAATTCACGGAGTTAGGATTATGAGACCTGGGTTTGATTTTTATCTCCTAATGGTGAGGCATCAAAAAAGGCTCTGCCTCTGGCCCTACCGATGACAGCTCTTCTAGGCAGCCTCAGTTGACCACTGGTCTTTCAGTTTTCTAAAAGGGAAAGAGTAGACATAATTTAGATCAAAGCTTATGTAGACATGAGTGCTGGGCTTTGTGCTGGAGGATAAAGATATAACAGATGAGATGGACAGGGGATGAATGTCATGATTCAAAAGACTCTAGTCAGGAATATTTACAACTCCTATTTTATTACAGAGCATAAGTGAACAAAGCTCTTATTTAATAAGCTGTACATTTAATGTGCAATATTAAGGGCCTAAACTTAATAGGCTAGAGTCAATCAACACACACACACACACACACACACACACACACACACACTGACACACACAGTTTCCAGTTTTGAACTTTTGATGTTATGTAATAACAAGACCACCAAAAGGTGGCACTAAAAAACAGTCAATATGTGACCAAGTAAATGTAACTCAATGAGGAAAAAAAGAGACATGGTAGACACACTTCGAACTTTTTTTATGTTTAAATGAATAAGGTTCTTTTAGCAGCTTGTAAATATTAAGCAGTAGAGGTGCTGAAGAATGGTTTCTATTTCAGTTTAACATGATACATTTAACATTGTTTTGTATTGAGGCCAGGTATGTTTAAAATCTTGTAGGTTTTAAGACTAGCGACTTTTTTCTTTGTCATCAGAAGACATTGACATTCGTAGGCTATTTTAATTTTCTTTGGAGTCATGTTTTTACCATAAATTTTGAATGAATAGATGGTCTTACCTGCATTCAAATTTATACATTATTGCATGTCTATGGGTTATAGAAAATACTAGCAGAAAGTATTACGTTAAAACTGATTTTTATGTTTTGCTTTTTTGGCTTCTGTGTAAATAACAAAGGTATTGTACAAATAGGTTAAGAATATGCATGTATATTAACACATTTATTTCAAATTACTGATAAAATTTCTATGAAAAAAATTAGTGGTAGCTGCACATTCTGATAACTGACCAAATATATATTAGCATTGCTGATACTAAAGTAGTACCTGTAGTATAATAGCAATAGAAAAAAAATCCTACTATAAATATTGATGACAAATATTCTTAAATAAATAATCTGTGTCCTACTTACCCACTCAGATCCTTTACCAATTAAGAAATGCAATAAATGAGTGACCAAAAGGAGAAGAAAAGAAATCACCCTTACTACAATTAAAACTGAAATTGGGGAACATATTTTGCATCTGGGAGCATGTGATCTTTTGAATACTGAATCCCAGATTTATACAACCTTACTCACTTTGTCACAGGAGTGCTTGTCTGGACAAGCTCTCCCTGCAAACACAGACCCACAGGGAAGTAAAGCAGAACATGTGGGAAGCAATTTCTCAAGAGAAAAAGGGAAGAAAGATGCTGGCTCCACTGGCCCAGGTCATCCTTCCAAACTCACCCGTTAGATAAGCCATTCCCAGTTAGATAAGCTGGTAATGAGTGAGTGGGAGGGTGAGGGAAGCTGGGAAGATGACTACGGAATACTCTCCATATAGAAGGAAAGGCTGGGAGTAAAGAAGAAATATTTTCTACCCGTCCACAAGTGGTCTTTCTAATGAAGAGGTTCTTGCCCCCTGTGAAAGAAGCTTGAGTTTTCCCTGAGAAGATGGTGCTAGAGTACGAGGGAAATTTATCTTATGCAATGTCTAGTATCATAGAATTCTCTCTAATTATGGAAAGTACAGAGACACTGGAAGCAATAAAACATCAAAACAAGACAACTGCTAGCTCATGTCTTTCAATGTTTTTTCGTTGTTTGTTTTTTTGGTTTTTGTTCTTTTGTTTTCTGGAAGCTCAAGGTAATTTGGCTGTATCACATCAGATACATCCTAGGTCATCTTTATTGGTCAGCTTAGCTCAACATCCGTAAATGGCAGCCTTTCATCCATGCTGAGTAGAGAGCTCCTAATGTGTCTGGGCTTTTGGCATTAAGAGTCTAAAATCCCACTCTCCTCCATGCTGCTTTCCATCTGGGCTCTCATAATAGGAGATGCCTAAATGAATCTGCTGGGAGAGGCTGTCATAGTCCTCAATTTTTTTCTTACAGGTAGTACCAATGTGAAACATGGCATTGCTTAAGTTGAGACCTGTCATTTTTTACACAGCTAAGCTGAGATTATTAATATAAATTTATTGTGATGGAAACAGTAATGCTCATTAAGGATTCTTTTGCTCTTGTACATTTTATGTCCCACTTGTAGCTAGGTGAGACCATGTGAGCGGAAATGAATTGTGTCACATCTGATTGGAGGCAATGAAAATCCACTGCATAGTTTTCCTGCACAGTTTTCTAGCTTCTCTCTTTCCCTGCCATGATCCTGGAGGATAATGCAGCTCCATATACTAGAGCCCCTGTTTACTGGGGTCTTGGAGTGACTGTTCAGTAGATCTACATGATAACCCACATGAGACATACAGTATAAATGAGAAATAAACTTTTGTTAAGTCACTGACATTCAGGGATTGTTTGTTAGCACAGCATAAATAGCCAGTATTGACAGTACAGTTATCCTGAGCTTTTGTACATAAAAGGAATCCAGGTTAGTTTGCATGTTTTCTGGGAGGCACTGTTATATTAGCAGAAAGGAATTCATGGTAGAGTATAGATCTTCATAGATGTAAGATTAGAACCAGCCTTTAGGAGACAGGTAAAATTTTGGATAAGTTAAGAAAACTATGAAGTCATAATGAGCAGGGGATTCTGAGCAAAGGTGTGGGAAGGGACATGTTTGTGGTACAGTAATACTGGCTTGGCTAGAACAAGGAATTTAAGTTATAGAGTTATACAAGATGAAGTTTTATAGGTATGATGAGTCTAGAGTGAGAAAACTGTCTGAGAATCCATATGATGTCTGTGAGGAAGATGGGAGTAGAAGTGGCAAGATGGAGGCTGTAGGCAATAGGTACAAAAGATGATGTTGACCACGATGCTCACAGCATCTAAATTAGATGATGCCCCACCTGAGTAGTTAATGTCAGAAAAGTTTGGCATGCAATGGATATTTTATAACTGATTTATTGGAGAATTCAGTGACATGAGAGAGAAGGGAGAGAGAGAGAGAGAGAGAAAAGGAACTGAGGATGACTTGATTTTGGAAGATCAGCAGTATCTATGCAGAAATAGATGATGACAAGAGGAACTAATGTTAGGTTGAAAATGACTGATTCCCTCTTGAATAAATTTTGTGTGTGATAAGGGCAAGTTCCAAGTTCACTGGGCAGGTGTATATAAAGAACTGAAACTTAATTAAAAGTGAGTTACAGATTTGGGATTAATGCTAAGTGGTGGTAATTATTGCCCTAAGATTGTACTTATGGAAAGAAAGAATCATCTTGCTGAGGGACAATGTATTTAAATTGATAGGTGAAAGGCTGATGACTGAGACCTATTCATGATAGAAGGAAGACAAATTCTTAAAGCACTGCATCAAGTGTCTTTTGTGACAAGCATACCTCACTCTTTACCACATGCATGCAGCCTTTTTCTGTTATGAATGCCTATGAAATCATGTTAACTTTTATTCCATTTGACTCCATCCTTGGAGAATATCTGCCATAATATCTCAATAATCATCTGGTTTCATGTACAGCTTTCCATTATTGTTGTCTGAATTTATTTACTCAGAAAAGATTGTCAAAAATTATTGCATATTTCTTCTTTGGCTGTAATGGACTGGCTTAATTCATCCTTATTCTTCTATAAAACCAATTCTGTTGGACAGGCTTACACTTTAATTATGCTTGGTGCATTAATATATGAAATATTGTGCCACAAAATCCAGAGCTTTGTGAATATCTGTAGTTTTGTCAATGTTTCTATGAGTGTTTATAGATTGATTGAGTCAATAGAAACTACACAAATCTAGAAAGTTTACTTGTTTGTTGTTGTTGTTGTAATAAATTTGTTAAATGTAAGGTTGGCATCTTTACAGAGTCCTGAAACTGTACAATGTCTAGGTATTAAGATGTTTCCTATGCTTACAAATAGAATGTTTTAAATGTATTCTATCCCAGTCCTCTGTTTTAATTATGTCAGTAAAAATGGTACAGTATGCATTATTTCTGAAAATATTTTCTGTGTATTCATTCAGTTCAGTAACATTTATATGAAAGTTGTCATGTGCTAGGTGTTCTGGTAAGCATGGAGAATATAAAGATGAATCAGACAGTTTCCAAACTCAAAGAATGGAGCTTGCCTTTTGAAAAGGAAGGCATACAAAGGAATAGAAACTTGTAATATAGAGTGATAGTGTGTGCATTATAATATAGAGAGCTATTCTGTGTAAGAAGTATTCGGAGAGAGACTAGTGTGGCAATTTCAAGAAGAAGTTGCTCTCCTGGGCCTAGAGGATGGAAGAGAAGGAGTTTGTCAGGTGAAATGCAGTCAGGGAGCAGGGAGGGCATTCCAGGCAAAGAAGCAGGTGGTCCCCAGGCCAGGAGATGAGATGGTGCTGGGAGGACCTGTAAGTAGTTCAATATGCTGCTGGCACAGTGTTGAGAGATGGAGCTCAAGAGACAAGCAGGAGGCAGATCATGATAGAACTTGTCTTTTCATTTGTTTGTTTAGTTACAGCTCACTTTGTTCCAGAAGAGTTTTCAAGTGCCTTGAAGGGCTGTGAACACCATCCTAAGACATTTAGAGCTCTTCTAAGATATTGGCAAGCCTCAGGGAGAGAACAACATGATCAGATTTGCACTTTAGGAAGAAAATTCTGTCTTCCTAGAGGAGAATGGACCCTTGGGTACAAAGACAGAGGCAGAGGGGTCACTAGTAAGTTGCTGCAGGTGAGAAATGCATCATGAGGGGATGAATTAGAAGAGGGGCTTTGGTGCTGGGAAGAAGGAAGAGATCTAAAATAAGCACGAGTAACATGGTTTGCTAATAAATATTTTCTCAATGAATGAATTATGACTAATTAGATGGGTGGGGTGACGAAGAGGGAGATGTCAAGGATGAATTACAGGTTCAGGCTTGGGAAACTAGGTGGGTGACAAGAAAAGTCATTACTTGCACAGTGAATGCATTCCTTCTGAATTCTTTGTATGCCTGGGAACAGTAATTGTTGCATGTGGATTATCTTAACTATACAGTAAACCCTCTGGCAGTAGGTCAATGTCTTCCTTTTTTCTTGTATTTTTTTTTTCCAGCACCAAGAACAGTACTGATCACACAAAAATGTAATCCATTATTGTCATTGAATTGTAATCAATGGTAAACAATTCAGTGAATCCAGCATCAAATGTTATCCACCTAAAGTGCCTGACAGGTCTTAACTGAATATCAGTTGGGATTCTTTAATTTAATGCAACAGAAAATGACTTTGAGTAACCTGAACCAAACAAAGAATGTTGTGGTGTGTTATTGGAAGTTTTGAGGCTTGTCATAAAGTCTGAAGAAACCTGCTTGGGTATAGGCAGGAAGAAAAGAAGATGCAGAGAACAAAACAAGGACCACAGGAAGTATCTTGTAACACAAAGGAGCTAGTAAGGAAGCCACTGCAGAAATGGAAAACCACAACAACTTTCAGTTTTTTCCTGTGTTCAAGATTCAAATTCCAGAGAGCTCTAAATTATTGCCCATCTTGAGTAACATCTCTATTGCTTAGCTAGTAAAGGGTTGGACCCCTAATTATAGTCCCACAAGAAGGGACGGGGGTAATTCCTCAAACATTTGGAAATCATGGCATTCTTAAGAAGGAAAAAAGGAGGCTAACCAGCCAAATATTACAAATGTCAACTTCAAACTGATTATAACTTCTGTTGTTTTCTGTTTAGGAAAAAAAAAAAAAAAAATTAGAAATAAAAGTGAAACTTTATGAAACATGGGCATGAAAAATTAATTTTCTGGCTAAAAGGAACTTGGATCTTCTTCAATTTAGCGCCTCTCTTTGACAATACATTTAATCCATTATTTAGTGTCTAGAAAATAAAACGGATATTTCAAAATAGTCAGACACAAGCACTTCACAAATGAGACACAATAAGAGATTCTAGGCTTGGAAGGAAATAGTATATAGATTTTATAAGTGAAAACTGAATAGGTGTGGGTGGTGTGGGAAAGAAAACATGTGAGAAAAAAGAGGAACACACACAGAAGAAAAATCCAGCCTTATTTGGATAAACTTCAGAACAACATTCAAACCAAATCTCTAACTCTTGAGTGTCCGTCGGGAACACCCGACACTAATTACAGGACTAAGATATGGCAGAAGCCACTTCAGGGCTGTGGGGCTCGAATCAGTCATCCTAATAGTGGCTTTTAAGATGTGGTTGTGGTTGTTTGTTTGGTGGTAGAGAGAGTTTAAATTTACTCCCCCTGGCCTTCGTAGATGTTGACATTTCTTCCATCTCTAATCTCACTCCAGAGCTCGGGAGATCCCTGAGCCAACGATGGCTTTGTTTGCTATGCAGACAGTCCTGGTGCTGCAGTGAAATCCCCATGAAGGGTGTTTGTGCAAATGTGGGAAACAGGACTATAGCCCTGTCTGAAGTTTTGCTTAGAGATCACACTGGAGGTTCCTTACCCACCCCGTAGGAGAAAAGAAGTTCAAGGGACTGCTTTGATGTTTGATTTTGAAAACTATAGAAGGATTTTAGGTTGGTTTCTGGTTGAAACCACAATTTTGATGATGTTTCTATTTTCTTTTATTTCTAATACATTTTTAAAAGATAACGACAGTTTCTCTTTTTCGGCAAACAAAGGCGAACTCAACCTTGGGAAAGCCTGCATTCCTTTGTAGGGCAAAATACAGATGAGACGTTAGACATGGAGGGTGAACAGTACTTTCTGACGATCTAATTAGCATCTTCTGTGAGAAATGTTTTTTAAATTGTATTAGACATACATATATACTAGAGCAGCTTCTTCTTGAAATTGCCACACTAGTCTCTCTCTGCATACTTAATTAATCTACGTAGTTAATGTTGTTAACTTCCTGGATCTTTTCAGTTTTTCTTTTCTTTTCCCAAAATAGAGCGATGTCCTGGAAAACAATGACTTACAGCTTGTTTGTTTACATTTATTATTTTACTTCTCATTGGTGTGACATTTTTTTCTTTCTCTGTGTAGAAAAGATGATTATGGGACAGCAGGTGGGAAGGGGTAATCTTCAAAATTTGGAAATCAGATGTCTCAGCAGCCTAAGGATTTACTTTAAAGCATTTTAGTTTGTCACACAGAAAACAAAAGACCTGACATGTTCCTTCTGCTTCAGAAATGTTTTCTTTTCCTTACTGCTGGGAGAATTAATACATTGCCAGGGATGACATTGAACACATTAAACATCGGTTTGTAAGTTGGACTAGACAACCTCTGAAATTTTTCCCAAACTGAATTTTAATGTTACTATTAAAATCAAGGATGTGGTCAAGGGTGTTAGCCAGATTGCCTGGATTTAAATGCCAGCTCTCAACTATAGAATTCGTTGTAATCCATAAGTTGCAAACAAGTGGCATTTTGCAGAGCCATAACTATGTGTATTAGTTGATGCAGGAAAATCCAGAAATATCACTGTATTGGTGGCTTTTTCATTTGATGGTTCTAAAGAAAGTTATACGAGAGAGTGTATGTATGCATACATATATATCATAATTATGCCATGGAGACCTATATGCATATATGTGGATATGGAAATATGTATGTATTTAATGTATTTTATGCATGTCATTAATAAAGCTAATGGCTCTAATGAAGATTGATTTAATGGTCTCAGTCCTACCAAGCTGTCCTAAGAGGAAAACTTTCATTGATTATCATAATGCTGCTATTCCAACCCATTTCATGTGGAACACAGTTACAGGAAGGTTAAACCACTTTGCGCTAGCTCATGAGTCTAGCAGAGATTACATTTTTGTAGAGCCGAAGAGATGAGTTGGTAAGGAGAGGTGAAATGGAATTAAAGATAGATCCCTATTTGTCTTATAAGTTCTTATTTCAATCTGGGATAGGGGTGTGTAATTGAGGTGAGTGCTGAGAGATTGTCCCATAAATGGCAGTCAATATCATTTCTCATACGGAATATAGAAGGGCCTGTTGTTGATGAAAAGATAGTAATTCAATTTGGTCACATTTTTAGAAGGATTTATTTTAGCACTTCTTTAGTTGCTACCTTCTCTTTAGGTTGTTATTTATTGATCATCATGAAACATGTGATAACTTGGAGAAATCTCTTGAACTAAATTAACTCGTCCTACTATTGGCAACAAAATTGTGTAGCTCCCTGTACATTTTGGGAATTATTTCAGGCGGGGATTGAAATGAAAGTTACTGGACAAGAAGTCATTTTGAGCTACCTACTAAAATAAAAAATTCTATTCCCTGAGACATGGCGACAAAATTGCATTGCATTCATGATTGTATTTCCTGATAATTTTTCATGGATGGTAGGTATCTTCTATGGATATTATAATAGAAGAATAAATTCCCAACTAGAAAAAGTTGTCAAATCTGACTTTATTCCAGTATGTAATAAGTTGACTTCGCATGGTTTTCTCTTCCTTCCTTCCTTCCTTCTTTCCTTCCTTCCTTCCTTCCTTCCTTCCTTCCTTCCTTCCTTCCTTCCTTCCTTCCTTCTCTCCTTCCCTCCCTCCCTCCCTCCCTCTCCCCCTCCCTCTCTCTCTTCCCTCCCTTTTCTCCCTCCCTTCCTATTTTTTCTTTTGGGGGTGGGGGGGCAGGCGTGAGAGTGGGAGAAAGAACTGTAATGTTAGCATAAGAAAATTTCAAAATCTCCCCTTATTTTGAGGATTTACATTTCCTGTACTGCTATGTCTTGATTTGAGTGAGATAATACCAATGGCACTTATTAGGAGTCTGAGAAGTTTATGGCAGATTTTTCACTCTGATACTTATATGAAAACTATTTAGAACTCTTTCAGTTCTCCCCATGGGTTCATTGTCTATTCATGCCACAGTGAGAACATCATCAATATATGGCAGCCCATCTGGAAACTGAGTGACAGGGTCAGGTTGAAGTCATGGAACATTCCAGAAAAGCCAAAATTCTAAATAAAAGCAGCTTAACTCAGAATGCTCTTCAGTAAGTGATGATTTTTTTGGCTTCTGCAGTAGTCTCATTGATGATCTGTCATTAACACGCTTTCAACAAGTAAATTTTTTAAAAAAGACTTGCCCCTTTGAAAGAGGAGTAAGAATTTTATTGACAGTAAGCAGTAGATACAGGTATTCATTAAATCTGAGTGTTTTTCAGAAGGTCTCACATTGTCATTACTCTGGTTCTAGCCTTACACTGTCCAAAACAGAAGCCACGGGTGACCACTGAGTACCTGAAGTGCAGCTAGTGAGAGAGGGGGACAGAATTTTCCATTTAATTTAATTTTAATTCCTTCAAATTAAAGAAAAACTGAATAGAAGATATTAATATTTTTATGTTGATCATATATTAAAATGGTAATTTTTGGATATATTGGAATAAAGTATATTGTTAATAATATTTTTACCCATTGCTTTATACTTTGTGTTAATGTGACTACAAAACATTTAAAATTACATATGTGGTTTGCATTGTATTCCTGTTGGATACCCAGTTTTGCCTTATACTTGTGGTTCAAAGATGTTTACATTACCTAAATATACTATCTCTCCTCATTTTTCCCCTTATAAAATGATGGTTATATATCTGTTTTCATTAATTGATTTAATAGTTGGTTTAATAAGAAATGACTCTGATTTTTCCACATAATTTTCCAGTTCCTCAGAGGGTATCTTGTCATTTATGAGAAAAAATTCACTATTATCAAGTAGTCCAAGTTACTTAATGTTCCACAATGTCTTTCTCCCTTGATCCCCTTTAATTCTCCAGATTAACTCATGCAACAGCCATAAGCAGGACATTAAAATTTTTTTTGCATATATTTTTGATTCAGTAATGCCTTTAGGATCTTTTAATTCTATGTGTAGCTAGTATTTTGGCATTCCAGATTTTTGAACTTGACTTTAATCTTCTAGTCTCTCTCCCAGATACATTTGTTAACCCTGATCTAAGTTACTTCCTATGGCATTCCTCAAAATGCTCCTTGCTAAGTAATATCTTCCCAATTCCACACCCTGACTCTTGGGACCCAGGGAAGTGACAGGCTGGAAGCACAATTCTAGGTAAGGGATACAGCATTGTATGGTATGAGTTGCTTCTGACCTCATGTGACCCACGATCTAGTGGGAGAGGCACAGAATAAACACTGTTAATTTTTTGCCAGTCTGCTGGAATTTGCCTTGCCTGCAAGCACAGAAAAGGGACATGCTTGAGAATTGAGTTCTCCCTGGAAACACCTCTTAGCCAATTAGTGATGCACGGGGAATACAAAGACTCCATCCCCATAAGCAGGACAGCTTGTAGGTGAGATCTCCATGGAAGGCAGAGTGCCTCTGAATTATTGAGCTTAAGTTATACTCTGTGGGGCTTTGTTGCTCCCATACCCTTGCTTGGTATTCTGCCTTTTCTGGTCCCATCTCTTCACTTTTTTACTTATGTCCTGAGAATACGTCAAATATATCATTTTCTCAGAAATTTTCACCTCAGTATTTACTTCTGGGGGATCCAACCCTATGTCAGTGATCTTAGGTACTGGAATTGGTTCTTGGAAGCCAACTCTCAGGGGCGAGATTCTGGAACTGGATCACTCAATGTCCAAATAGCCATAGAGATTATGTTGTTTGTGGTAAGTGAAATGGTGACAACCTCTGGCCTCTTGTAGCATTAGAATTGCTGACAATTTTGCCTGTTGCAAATTGGGATGGGATGAAAGTGAAAGGGGATTCACTGGATTGTGTAACATCTGAAGAGTTGAGTAGTTACTGTAATTATAAGAAACATGGAGGTTTTAGTTGCTGTTAATTGATGTACTATAGAAAAAAAATACTATACTTTGGTTAGTGATCACCACTTCATGGGGGAAGAGATCAAGAATTCTGTTTTAATTATATTTAATTTAATTATACATCAAATTAGGAGAATTGACATTTTAATATTGTCTTCTAACCCATGAGCATATCTCTCCATTTATTTTTCTCAATTTCTCTCAGTAATATTTTATAATTTTTACTGTATTAGACTTGTATGCCTATATTTATGTTTTTATGATATTAAAATTATATATATATTTTTCCATTTTATTTTTTTTTATTTTATTAGTTTCAGGTGCACAAGACAAAGCAATACTTAGACGTTTATCATTTATATCCCTCACACTGTGTGAACTCCCCTCCCCCATCCACTATCCCTCTGACAAAAACATTTTTCCATTGTTTGTTGCTAGTATATAGAATTGTAATTGATTTTTAATATTGATCTTTAATATTATATCCTGTGACCTTAAATCATTGTAAATTTATCAAAATGTTCTAGGTAGATTTTTTGCAGTTCCTTCAGTTTTTTTTAATGTGTGCTATCACATTGTATTTAGGCAAAAACAGTTTCTTTTTATTCTGTTTGTTAACAGCATTTATCATGAATTGGAATTGAATATTGTCAAATGTTCCACCCCATTTATTGAGATAATATATTATTTCTCTTTATATATGTTTATATAATGAATTTTCTTGATTGCTGTTGAACTACTGTGTTTCCTTGAAAATAAGACCTAGCCAGACAATCAGCTCTAATGCATCTTTTGGAGCAAAAATTAATATAAGGCCCAGTATTATATTATATTACATTATATTATATTATACTATACTATATTATATTATATGACCCAGTCTTATATTGTAGTAAAATAAGACCAGGTCTTATACTAATTTTTGCTCCAAAAGACGCATTACAGCTGATTGTCTGGCTAGGTCTTATTTTTTGGGAAATGTGGTATTAAAACAAACTTGCATTCTTGTGATAAACCCCAACTGATCATACTGTGTTAACATTTTTTGGCTTGGGTTTCTGTGTTTATGTTTATAAGGAACAATGGTAGTTTTCTTTCCATATAATATCTCTGTATGTTTTTGGCATCTGAGAAAAACTGGTCTCAAAAAATGAGTTGGGAATTGTCCCCTCTTCCTCTAATTTTGGGATTATGTAAGATTTTTTTCTTATCATTTATTGTCATTCATTTATCTTGTTATTATGTTCTTGTTTTCATTTAAGTCCTTGAGAATATTTATAACATTGTTTTAATGGACTTGTCTTCTAATCCATCATTTCTGTTATTTCTCAGTTCATTTCCATTAAATACTTTTCTCCTGCTTATGAGCTACATTTTCCTGCTTCTTTCCATATTCGATGATTATTTATATGATTATAGACATTGTGATATTATGGTGATAGGTGTATGGATTTTGCTGTCTTCACTCGAAGACTATTGAAGTATAATTTGACAGGACGTTTAATTACTTGTGGATTATTTTGAATTTACCTTTCAGCTTTTGTAGGGTGACACAGACTAGCTCTACAACGAAGACCTCTTCTGGGGTCTCTGGAATGCCTCAGGCGCTCAACAAGGTTCCTCCAGTTTAGGTGGTCAACACGAAACAGTTTCTCACCTTTGTGTGAGTTTTGGATTTATTCAGTTTATGGCTCCCTAGTAGCCTTTAATTTTTGCCCAGGCTTCTGTCATCTTACCATACACATTACTTAGTTTTACCCTATTCTTGTATTCCTTAGTGTTCAGCTAAGGTCTTAAGCCCTAGGCAGGCTTCTGGAGCTGTTTCTCTGGCAGCTTCCTCATCGTCAGTCCTCTGCCTGGCGAATCCAACTGCCTCATGTGCTCCAAACTCAGTCTTTGTCCCATCAACTCAGTGGGACCACCATGTCTGGCTTTAATTCTCTTCCCTAGTTTGAAATTAAAAAAAAAAAAAAAAATGCTTCCAGGAAGAAAGTTGCTGTGATCATAAAATTCACCTCATTTGTTTCCATTCTTTCACGTATCACAATCCTGTACTGCTTGTTTTCCATGCCTGAAAATAGTAGTTTTACATATTTTGTCAGTTTTCTCATTTATAGTGGGAAGGCTAGTGCAGTTTCTGTGACTGTGTGACAGGCAGAAGTGACAGTTCTTTGTTACATTTTTAATGTCTATTTTGAAATTTAATCTGTGTCAAACAAGAATTCATGATAGTACACTTTTGAAATCCACAATGTTTGTTATATACACTGTCTTATGTGAAATTAGTAATTGAAGCTTTTATTTTGGGAATCCTTATATATCTTTGTCAGGATGAGCAGGATGATGCCACCGAAAAATAAATCCTTTTACCGAATTGCCAAAAGCAGCCTCAAGGCAGCCAAATGTGTTTTCTTTGCTTGTTTTTTATTTATATGTTCAGAATAAAATTCATATTCTCCAGAATGAATTAATACAGCTAGAAGTTTGCCATCCTTTCACCTTATTTTACATACTAGAATTATATTCTTACATTGAATTCCAAAGCAAATTAAAAGACAAGAAATATCTAGAATATCAGTACACCTGCGAGCATATGCACACACACACACACACACACACACACACACACACACAGACACACACACAATCCTGTGTTCAATGTAAACTTTGCTCTCTTTTCCTGAATTATTTTGCCAGGCAAGTAAACATACACAAAAGGGGCAGCTAAATATTAGTGCCCCCCTGGCATATAATCTATAAAGATGAGTTTCAATATTTCTCTTTGGAAATTTTAAATAGTGTTCTGTCCCCAAACAATACTTAAAAGAGGCCTATTTCAGTTCACAAACATGTATAATCGATGTAAACTCTGGTCACAATCTCACTTTGATCCTTTTACCTGTTTTTACTCCTTATGTCCTATCTGCTCTTGCCCTAAAGCAGACCTGCACATCACAAAGGCTGAATAGGGCTTTGTGGGTGGGACAATTCCAAGTTTCCTAGCGAGGACCAGAAGTCCTGTGGACTTGCTGAGCCCCTGAATCTCAAAGAGGTGTTGGTTTTGGTCAACGTTTTGCAGTAGAGAGGAAGCAATGAGAGAGGTTGGGCATGGTAACATGCTTGTCATGGAAGAGCACACTCAAGGGTTATGGGAAGTGTTGTGAGGATATGAACGTGGACTTGCTTCCTTTGAATCAATAGATGAAAGACTGCTGGTAACAGCGCTGGCAGGTAGTTTCACTTGTAGTCATGAGTTATTGATCTCTCCCCATAAAAATGCAACAGGGCAGGTGACCACACATTTTCTAATTGATTTTGGCCTCATCAGCTTCCTGTCATCTCTCTGTGCATGCGTTTCCTTCCACAGGTAAATAAACAAACTCCAGCTGTTCTGGTGTGTCCACTCTCCCAACAAGCTTGGCCCTTAGCTCTGATTTGGCTCCATACAAACCGAGCACTGTCTCCAACCTAATATTTAGTTTGACTTTTCATTTCCCAAGTCCATAATACTCATGAGAGTTTCTCACATAATTTCAATATGTTTTTATCCAAATAAGCAAGCACTGAATCAGCACTTAATCTCTCTATCTTGGGTCATTTGTACAAAATATGATGCAGCATTTGAAATCATTCATAAAAAAATACACAAAACTGTTTTATGTGCAAAAAGTTATTAACATTTAGTAACTTGAGGTTCAGAAGTAGCTTAAGGTGTTTCGAACACGTTATATGGTAGCATTATCTAGGATCAGCATATACACGCTGATCACCTTCACAAGTCTTCTCAGATCCTTGAAACCAAAATCAGTGAAATTAACAATAAATGGTTATAGGTTGAGCTGTGATGTGAAACTGGGTCAGAGTATGGAAACGTGACCATTTTCAAGGTGTTTCTACTTTGACGATGTCATTTTTCTGTTTGGTGGCTTTTTTTCCCCTCTCATTTTCCTAGCATTCTTAAATTGTTTATCTTACTTCAAAGTTAACACTTTGGTATTTTTTGAACAGGTATTAAGAAAGATACAGATAATTTAAAAGAAAAAAATAAATGAAAGGACATAGTGTGGAACCCAAAGCTCAAGGAGTGAATATACTTGTGGCCTCAGGACTTTTCAAAAGTGAGGAAGTCTATCTAGATCCATTGTGATTGATGTTTTCGGTGAGGCTTTGTCATTGTGCACTTATCAACTCACCTGGATATGCCTACTTAATATTTGAATTCAGTTAAGTGTGATCTCGTGTTCATTTTGTGACTCTGAACACTTACATTAGCCATAGATTTATCAATGTTTTGATGCCATTAGACGGGACTGGTAGTTATGGAAAAAATTTACATGGAATTAAAAGAAATTATAACTTCTTAAAGTAATCCTCTCAGATATTCACATACTCATATTTAATTTAGAGAAAACTACACTTTTAAAGTTTTTGTTACAGAAGTCAGAGGAGTAAATGTTCGTTCTCTGTCCCAACTTTTCCTTCTCACATTCTTTCTGTTTTACTCAGTGTCTCTCTGTCTCTCTCTATTTTTGTTCATGACTTGATTTTGTTGGTGTATTGAGTTTGTCATTCATTCATTAAATGTGACTGAAAGTGAAGTTCTCTTAGAAGTTTAGCACAAACATGACTGGTTTATTTCAGTGGAAGCCCATCAACCAAAGGTGGAAAAAATTCCAAAAAAATTCTATTTGCTGGAAAATTTGCTAATATGCTTTTGGTTACTCAAAGGCTTGCTCACAATGTGGGATTTGAGAGTGGGGGCCTGGGTAGAGAGAAGACAAAATATAATAAACACAACAGAAACTTACTGGCATCAAGCTGGAGTGCATTAAGAAAACACATTATGAGAGAACTGTGAAAACAGGCTCTGTACTTTGAAAGTGGAACATTTCAGAGATGCTGATTATAAAGATTGGAACTAATAAGTGGTGCCCCAAAGCAAGGTTTCTGTTTCAGGCCTGGGTATGCATGCTTTATTCTTCATTCATAAAGAAATCTTAGTTTGCAAACAGGATGTATACCAGAACCCTCAAGAATCTCAGAATTTCATCTACACAGAGAATGTAAACACATGCCCTTCTTTTAGAGTGAGAAAAGGTTAAGCTAAAATGAAACAAATGACATTTAGCTTATCTGACTTTAAATATTAGAAATACAAAGTGTATAAATGAAGAATCAGATTTTTTTAAATGTATTTTGGAATGTTTTCTTTTTTCTGGCACATTCATTTTCTTCTTCCATTTGTTGACTCCAACGTGAATGTAAATAAGTTCTTGGTTTATTTGACTTGATTTTTAAAAGCAAAGGATGAATTTCAGTCGCTAAATTTGGAAGAATATCTTTGGAGTGAGGTCCTCCTAACTTCCTGGAAGAAGTGACAATTAAATTGGCCCTCAGAGAAAGGGCATGATTTTAATAACAAAAGGATGGGGTAGAGTTCTCCCATACAGAGAGGATGGGATCATTGGATGCAAGGCGATGGGTGCGAGCCAAGTTATTTTTGATGAGTGAGAGTGAACTTATGGCACAGGATAGAAGTAAAGGGAAAGAAAAAGTAGGAAATTAGGCTTGCACATGCCCCGGAATGCCAGGACTAGGAGTTTTATTTGAATAATTGGCTCTTGGTAGACATTGAGAGTTTTAAGTAGATCTCCATGAAGAGAAAGTGGGTAAGTTAGAAAGGAGATGTGAGGAGAGATTAACTGGTTATGGAACTGTTCCTGGTGCCATCATTATGTAAGCATGTCAAACTCCCCATTATGCAGGTAGGGAAACTAGGGCTCAGAGATGCTGAGAACTTTCTAAGAGCTATAGATTGAACATTCAATCCAGGTTTATTGAATGAAAACCTAAGTTTCTATAGTGACGAAATGTAAGAGATGCCTCAGACACAGAAACCTGGCAGAAGACATAGAGACTGAGCACAGCGATACTTGATGGGTGTGCCTAGCCTGCGTCTATGGTAGGTAGACCTTAGAAACTATGATATTAAAGAACATAGGGAAAACACCAAAATTTTAGTTCACTATTTTTTTTTTTCATTATCAAAGTTAATGGAATTTCTGAGTTAGCATACTAGGCATGCTTAATAATATACCTCATCTTAATTTCCCATGGAAATACCCATAATGATACCCAGACAGAGTGACTGCAGCATTATAAATTAAACTCAAGAAGAGAACAAGGGCAGTGTTTTCTCTAATTGCATCTCTGGGGTGGCAGATTTGAAAAGCATAGTGTATGGCTATCTCATCTAAGTTCAAACCTCTGAACTCAGACAAGAAAGAAGCCACCCCTGCAAGTAGGCAAATGTGTTTACCCCTCCTTAACACGTTGCTGATCATTAGATGGAAGGGGCTATTCTCCTCAGAACATAGGCATCGACTTCTGAGTTGTAAGTGTGCTCAGATCCAAACTTATTAAATTCAGAGCTCAGATCTTTCCCTCTTTTCATCTGCGTGTATGTATCCATTTCTCTTTTGACATTCATTCAGAAATGACAAGTTCCAGCGTACCAAAGGCCAAGAAGTAGTGGGGGTAAAGTGAGATGGAGGCGCGAACATGTTTCTAGCAGCACACTGAAGACCTGAAGAAGAACATTTTGGAGCAGTCTACTGGTAGTGTTGCAGCGGAGGCCAAGTCCATTCCCCAAGGGTTCCCCAGAGAAATCCCTGCCACATTCCAGAAGATGAGCAAGGAATTCTGCACCTCCTCTTGTCTTTTAGTTTCAGAAAGGAAATTCCCTAAATTCAAATGGATCAAGAGGGAAGCTAGTCATGCTCTTTATTGCAAAAAGCATGTATGAATAAACTTCAAGAATGAGTAGCTAAAAACCAAACCAAACCAAACCAAGCCAAAGCATGTGACTTGCAATAGAAAATTACAGAATAAGGACGGAGAGCGTTGCCACAAAGATATGCAGAAACACTTTGCTTCCCTGGCTGCATGATGAATTTCCTGAGATTAAAAACAGACAAACAAAAAGCAACAACAACAAAAATCAACACCACAGCTTCTGATGTAAGTGGTATGGAGCTAGACCTGGGCATTCTTAGTTTAATAACAGCACCCCCACATGACTCGAATGAAGTCAAGATTGAGAACCACTGTGGACTTAGAGCAAGAGCAGCTCTTCACAAATGCGTTCCTACCATTTCATCTCGGTTTCCTTATCTGGTAGAAGAGAAACCTTCAACAAGAAAACCTTCAGGGAATCACTACATTTCTCCTTCCTTCTTGGAAATGTTCCTTTTCTATAATGGGGTTGTTCTAAAATGTTCCAAGGAAATCCTTATCCATACTAGCATGTAAGAGCCAAACAGCAAATGAGATAAGCAGGAATGGCATATGATCGAAGATGATTTCTTTGTCCCATTTTGTTTTGGAGTGCATTGTTATTCCAAGATTGTCTGAGTTCAGACTCACAGAGAGCAGTAAATCAGGACAAGGGCCATGACCTGGGGCCAGTGCCCCAAGAAGCTGACTGGACTCTGGTCAGGTCACAGAACCCAAAAAGCCACCTCAGCACCTAGCATTCCCAACCAAAAAGTAAGTAAAAGTGTGTTCCCGGACTGCTTTCTCCTGAATGCCCTGGCCCTCGGGTGCTTCATCTGTATAATAAAGAGGGCAGATTATATGATTTAAAGCTTCCTTAATTCTCTAATCTATACTTTATATTATTATTATTATTATTATTATTATTATTATTATTATTCAGTAACAGGATTCCATTAGCATTGGGGACAACAACAACAACAAAAAATATGTTCTACTAAATTTTCAGCAGTTACTTTAGACGTCGTGGATATCCCAACTCCAGATTTACAAGGAGGTACGTGAGGAACTTGCCTGCAGCATCAACTTTAAAGAGTGGGAGGTGGCATAAGACCCCATAATTTATTTTTTTAATTAAAGTTGGTTGGGGTGACAATTTTTAGTAAAGTTACAAGACTCCGTAATTAAGAAAGAAAAAATATATCTAGTGTCACATGTTATTTATTTATTTATTTATTTACATTTTTATTAAAAATATAGCTAATATACAACATTATATCAGTTTCAGGTGTACACCATAGTTGTTCAACATTTATAGACCTAAGTGATCACCATGATAAGTCCAGCAACCATCTGACACTGTACCACTCTATCACAATATTATTGACTATATTTCCCATGCTGTACATTATGTCCCTATGACTTAGGTGTTTTAGTGTCACATTTAAAAAGATCAAAATCAGTGCAAAATATCTATGATGAACAAAATATCTACAAGGTAAATAAAGTTAGGGATTTCATGTTACGGGGTTTGCCCAAGCTACTATTCTAATACATGTTTATGCAATCCTTCATCTAATGAACCTGTGGTGACTGCAAATATAAGGGTGTTGACAACATGGACTTTGCCTTGAAAGGGCTTATAATTCAATGTTGAGTGGTGAAGGCTGTCCGGTAGGGGAAGAAGCAGACGTATTCACTTAATTTTAAGACTAGGCAAAAATAGGAGAGTGTGAAAATATAGGTACCTGTGGGTACTTAGAAGACGAGGTAACTGATTTTGACTGGGAGTATGTGTGAGTGTGTGTGTGTGAATGTGTGTGTGTCTGTGTGTGTGTGTAATAGTAGTAGTAGTAGTAGATGGATCTCAGCAGTCTTCATAAAAAATGTGACTTTTTAACTGTGTCGGGTTTTGTTAGGAGAGTTGATAGAAATGCAACCCAGGCTGAAGGCACAGAGACTTGGGGATACAGAGGAAATGCAAGAAGGAAGGTGTCGTTCATGGCAGAATTATAAGTGTGTATGATCAGAGATGATAGTTGGACTCATGGCTAGAAAAGTTGGTTGGAATTTGAATGTTCTGAGTACTTATAATTTACTGGATCCAGTCTGACCCTCTAGGGTATAGAATAAAGCTGTGAGTACTCTTCCAAGTGTGCAGTCCTCACAAATGAGAACCCACGGGGTTTCTAAATGAAACTGCAAGTGTTCTGGAAGTTGGTAGCTCTGACCTAGTAAACTTAGCCAAGAAGATTTAATTAAACATCCAAGAAATTATGCTGCCTCCAGAATTTAGCTTTGAACTGACAAAAGTAATTTTTCACTCCCCCACCTATATCACATGCATAGTGAATCACAACCAAGGTAACACGTTTTTAGAGATTGTCCTCAGTTTTGTTGGCTCATAAGTGATACTACTCACTGTGTATGAATGAAGCCAAGATTGACATGATTGAAAAATCATTTTTATGAGAGAAAAAGAAAGTACATCAAAGAATTATCATTGTTTTAAGTTGTACACTTGCTTCTAGAGACGTCGCATCTTTGGCCTTGACTTAAAAGCTGTGGTGCTGAGTCTTTTAGGAGGTGGAAGTTAATGGCTTTCGACAGCAGAAATAAATGAGAACCTCAGGAATCCTTCTGGTTTGGCACGATGGAATCCAGTGGCAAGTATCTATAATGAGTAATAACCTCATGAAAATGCAAGCAAGATTTCACAGTATGTCCTACCCTGGTCTTACCTGATCTTAACCATAACCATAATGCTTGGGATCTCTCTCTCTCTCTCTCTCTCTCTCTCTCTCTCCCTCTCTTACACACACACACACACAAACACACACACACACACACACACATACAAACACATTCTTCTTCATCTCTAAGATACTGTGTATTATGGTTCCTTTTTGGTTTTGATGAAATTTCCAACTATTGTATTATTGGTGATTTCCTTTCTACATTAGGATATTGTGGTTAGAAAAAAAGAGAGAAAGAAAAATTCCTTGTTTTCTCTTCAGTCAATTAGAATAGAATTAGGGCTATTTAAAAGGCCACACTGAGAATGTATGTTTTGTCTCTATAAAGCCTTTATATACTCTTATTGGTAAACAAAGAAGATTTTTAAAGAAAACAAAATGAAGAAACCCAGTATCTATAGCTAGTGACTCATATTGAAAACTGAATTGAGATTATCTGTTGCATTGCTGTGTTCTTGTATTTCCTAGAGTTTTTATATTTCTAGAATTCTCTAGAAACTGAAACATGCTCACTTATAGCACTTACTATTCAAAAATAAATGCTACTTGCACCTCAAATAAAATATTGTTTAAAAACGCCCTCAAAGGAACAAAACTTTCATTCTTCTCAATTCTTTTCATTTGGCTATATGGAAAACATTCCACTTAGCTCATTCAGAAAGTGTGCAAACCTGGCTTTGGGCACAATACTAATTTTCTGAAATGGATGGGCTGGTTTCCGTACATTTCTTGCAATCAGTTGCATGTGGCTGGAAGACTAACAGTGATTTATAGTAATGGCCTGTCATCAGTCTATGCCGTGCTCACCTGCACAAGCCATCAATTGTCCCAACAATGCCCAGGGCTCATAGCCTACCTGAGGTTATGTGGTTCTTATGTGAGGAAACACACACCAACTACCAACGCCCGCCCTTCCTCCCACCCCCCCACCAGTGCCTGCTGCTCCCACTTCCATAGCAGCTAGGAGAAAAGAGTCGCAGGCACGTTGACTCACATCCAATTGGAAGGTAAGAAGTAGTCCCTTGACAATGTGTGTCACCCAGGCAGAGCAGGCAGGAGTGTCTAATAAATTAGGGTTCTTCAATCACAGCACCACTGACATTTTGGACAGGGTACCATTCTTTGTCTGTGGTAGGGGCTGTCCTGTGCAAAGCAGCATCCTTTAATTCTACCAAATAGATGACAGTCGTATGCCTCCTTTCTGCATTGTGACAATAAAAAAAATTCCCAAACATTGCCAAATATCCCCAGGGGGGCAAAATTCCTCCTGAATGAGAACTACTGTACTAGGAAAAAAGTACAAGTAAGCTTGCATAATTGACCTACATTATATACTGAATGCATGAAGTCTATAGCAGTCTATAGCATGACAGGGGCTAAGAAGACAAGTATTTATTAATATACTTAAAACTAATGTATACACACACAGCATAGACTGACACTTTTAGAAAAATTTCACTGGGGCAGCGAAGTGGTAAAAATAAAGCTCCTTGGTTTTGGTACTTCTGAAACACCTCTGTTGGAAGAAAAGTTAGAGAGTGAGATTGGTAGAAACTTTTTTCTACATTGGTCCCTATTTTGACCAACTCTTTGGTTTAAATTCTACCCCTCTCGTTATGTTAAATAAATATAATTTTTCTTCCCCAATGCAGCTTATTACCTATTTGAAAACATAAACACAATGTCATTCTAAAGCCACGTTCCAATCTTTTTATCGTACAAAATAGGACATAGTTTTAAGTTCCTACATATTTGCAGCTCTTTTCCCTAAAGGAGCTTCAGTCTGTTTATATTATTCCTGACTTAGTATTCCCAGGATTGAAATGAGAACTTGAATCAATTAGAAATGCTTTTGTCTACAAGAAAGAGAAAATCCAGTAGGGATTTAACCCTTTTTTTAAAAACAAAAAAATAAAAACAAAGAACAACAACATTCTCACAAAACAAGAATTTCACAGATGATTGTTGTAGCATTGGTTCAGCCACTCAGGGACCTCGTGTCTAGCTGATTATCCACCTTACCACTTCTAATAGCGAGCAAGGAGGGAGGGTGGAATGGATGTCAGCATCAGCAGTGTCTGCAACATATGCTATCAGTGCTGAATAGCCAGAGAATCACTGTATATATGCAGAGTGTATGTAACTCTCAATATACTGGAAGAGCCTTGCTTCTTCATTGGCAGCTATGTTACATGACTGACACTGTATTTAACTGCCTTTTAGAAAGCATTCTATCACAATGTAATTTCTTTGTCACCTGTGTGTGCATCTCCCTGGCCTTAAATTTCTGGTTACCAGGACTATGTATTATTTGCTATTGCATCCTAAGATTATTACAGGCCATGTTCATAGGTGATCAGTAAATATATTTGTAAATTATCAATGCATATGAATATGTTCTAATCTTAAGAGCAAAATCGTCACTTGCAAGAAGTTGTTTATTAGAAAATTTCCGTTTACAATATATTTATTTTTCTTTCTGTTACTTTGGAATTTCTTCTGGAAGCCTATTCATTCTCTAGAAATTGATTATCATATTTTGTGTGCATTTATTAAGTGAACCACAGCTTTAATTGGATTCTTAAAGTGGTAGTTGGACCAAGAAATTTTAAGTTTTCCTACAAAATAGATTTTTCAAAAAAAGATAAATGGAAAATCAAAGGAAAAGTCCTCTAGAGAAGAAATGTTCTCAGGATAGCCAGGAAACATCTATTTTGGAGAGATTCTGTATTTTCCAATGACCCCAACATTTTTAAAAAAAGAAATCTTCAATGACAGTTCTGGATTTCATGTCAAATTCTGTCACTGAGCTCATATAATGAGTTTAAAAATAACGGACTCCAGAAACACTACTGATATTAAAATGTTTTTAATCTTTCAATGGGAGAAAGATGCAACCTGTAAGCTGTCTTTTCTATAGGGTCTAGGCCCATTTTCAGCAGATGCCTTTTAAAGTCTGTGTTGACAGATTTATACTGATTCATTGAGAATTTCTGGCTGGCCCTCTGCAGAACCAATAGCAGAGGAATGAGTAGGATGTAGGAGTCAGGTTTATCACTTTAAAAGAACTGGAAGTTGATCGTGGCTACACTACAACAAGCCAAGCTAAGGAGCTAGACACATTTACTAAACAGCACATTTCCAAATTGTCATCTTCCTAATTAGAGGGGTTTTAGTTGCTGATGAAATGACCTGCAGATGACTGAACACTTTATTATGCTATGTACACCAGATTTAGCTTAACATATTTTGGAAAATAAATATGTCCAACTCCACGTGTACAACTGATACAAAACAGTTTCTCTACAATCTTACATTTGAGGTTTCCTTAAGTTAGACACCCCTGGCCCACAGAATGACAACAATGACTTTTTAGACATGTTGAAATGTTTTTCCAGGGAAAGGCATACAATTGGGGAAACAAAACAAAACAAAAAACAATAAAAATCAATTCATCTTTCCCACCCAACGAGAAAGATTCCCCAGAGTCAAGGCTCGTGAGCCAAGTTAATTAGGATTGTGTGACTTATGCTTGTTTTATACTCAAATGAATATCAAGGGTAATGATTTCCACTTGATTGTTAACTGTTATGCCTTTATGTTTCTAAACATTGTTGTTTTTGAAATGAAAACCTCAATTTATTTGCATGTAGAAATGGCATGGGTTGCAAAAAAATAAATAAATAACTTTAAAATGTTGATAACCAAACTACAAAGAATGGCATTCTATATAATCTTTTAGATTCTGAAAGAATCAAGGAAGGATCTTTGAGCATTGCTGATTCTCACATTATGAAAATTTTAATTTGTTGTGTTAAAAAAGGGATGTTCTGGGACTTCCAAGTCTCAGCCAGAAGAAACCTTGCAGATTCCACTTGGTCCTCTGGAAACACCTACTCTTGGAACTCAGAGCTACCTCGTATAATAAGAAGACTGACTACGTCCTCCTGAAGAGACCATAGGAAAAGGCTTGAGACTACATGAAAAGGGAGGGGCGCACCTAGACTGACGCTCGAGCTGTCCCTGCCAAGACACTAGACATGGGAGTGAATCTGTCTCGGATCCTCACTCAGGCCAGCCACCAGATGAAACTCACCAAATGACCCCAGTC
Source organism: Rhinolophus sinicus (assembly GCF_036562045.2). Classification (NCBI taxonomy): domain Eukaryota; kingdom Metazoa; phylum Chordata; class Mammalia; order Chiroptera; family Rhinolophidae; genus Rhinolophus; species Rhinolophus sinicus. The sequence goes on along the minus strand of NC_133751.1, from coordinate 15,070,248 downwards.
GACGTGTGGAGCAGGCATACAAGGTCAGACAATCAAATTCGTGAATACATCCTGAAAAAGTGCTACATACCTCATCGCTGAATATCACTACAGTCACCTTCGAAGTACTCCCCTTGGGAAGCTAAGCACCGATACCAGTGCCTAGTCCACCCTTCAAAGCAATTTTGGAACTCTTTCTGGAATGGTCATCAGAGCTGTGGTCGTATTACCTTTGATGTCCTGAATGTCATCCAAATGTCTTCCTTTCACTATTTCCTTTATCTTTGGGTAAAGAAAGAAGTCAATGGGGGCCAGATCAGGTGAGTAGGGAGGGTGTTCCAATACACTTATTTGTTTACTGGCTAAAAACTGCCTCACAGACAGTGCCGTGTGACCTGCTGCATTGTCGTGATGCAAGAGCCATGGATTGTTGGTGAAAAGTTCAGGTTGTTTTTGTCTAACTTTTTCATGCAGCCTTTTCAGCACTTCCAAATAGTAAACTTGGTTATCTGTTTGTCCAGTTGGTACAAATTCATAATGAATAATCCTTCTGATATAAAAAAAGTTTAGCAACATCACTGCAACAAGTTCAAGAACTTAATTGTCAGACATTGTATGGTCCAACTGAGCCCTGACTCTTGCAACCATGATGTTCAATAAACTGTCATCTTAAACCACTAACTTTTGGGATGCTTTGTTAAGAGCAATGCATAACCAGAACACCTTTGTTAAATGTTTAACTTATTTGACCAAAATCTACATTTATTTATTGCCAATGAAAGATTTCTTAGCTGCATTTTGGAAAACATTGTTCCAGGCAATAGATTCTCCCACCCATCAACTCCTAGCCCTTTGGTCCCTGTTTTCAACTTTGTTTTTACTTACTCTTATCACAGTGGCTAGAGATTCTCACTTCACACCAAGCTTTTAGCTAATCCTGTGTTTGAGTCAGGGTGTATATATGGACCTCTTCTCAGGCATCCCAAGTGACTCCCTTTCGAAGCAGCTTAGATGAGGATCTTATTTCAAGCCTTTGTGTCAGTTCTAGTAACTCTGATTCTGTGTTTTTCTTATGCCGGTCCCTCCCCCACCCCCCCATTGTACTGTAGCCCCAATAACTGGGTCTTAACCTTGTTCATTCTGCTTAAGGGTCTAACTTGATAGCCTTTCTAATGTTCCTCCTTTGTTTTCATTTTCTGTACGCACTATAACATGTGCCAAGCATTTGTCAACTTAAAACAGCACAAAATTATTACCTCACAGTTCTATAGATGTCTAGGTTCAGCCTGGCTCAGCTGGGTCTCTGCTCTGAGTATCACCAGGTTGGAATCTAGGTGTCAACAGGACTGCATCCCTTTCTGGAGGCTGTGAGGATGACTCTGATTCCAAGTCTTCATGTTGCTGCCAGAATCCTGATCCTTGCAGTTGGAGAACTAAGGTCTCTGTTTTCTTGCTGGCTGTTGGCTGGGGATTGCTTGCAGATTCTAGACAGTGCCTGCAGTGCTTGACTTGTGGCTCCATTTCTCCATCTTCAAAGCCAGCAGTGGAGTACAGAATTCTTTTCATGCTTGGAACTGCTCTGACTTCCCCTTCTGCCTTTCTCTTCTGTTTTAAGAGATTATGTGATTCCATTGCTCCCACCCTCCCCAGTTAATCCAGGATAATACACTGTCACACACAGACATGAACACAGCTGTGAGAGACTGATATACCATGGTTATGAAACTTTATTGAGCTGTTTGAACAGTACTGCTAATGTAAACCCATGGTGGCAAGTTCGTGAACTTAATTGTCAGACCTCGTATTCCTATTTTAAGGTTTTTCTGGTTAGTGGCATTAATTCCCTCTGCAAAATACTTTCATAGCAGTACCTGGATTATCATTTGCGTGAATAATGAAGGGATGAGAATTATGGAGGGACATCTTAAGAATTCTGCCTTCCACGACATGTCATCCCAGGAACTGAAGGTCTGTCTTGGCATGAAGGAGCTGAGTTCACATTACCACCCATCTATCCTGGTTTCCCTGCTTTCCTGGCCTAACCCTGGCTTGTGCTTTGTCTCAAATGTCAGTGTTATGTGTTTAAAATACTTCCATTATCACAGTAGTCCCCTTGCAAAGACACCATTGACCATTTTCTGAACCCCTTAATGACGATTATCTGTCTGGATTGCCATCGATTAATTAATTCATTCATTCCTTCAACAAGTTCTTACTGAGTACTTATTATTTGCCACTTCCTAGGAGCCAGTAATATGGCAATGGAAAAAAGAGAGTGTGCCCTCAAAATATGTCCATTTGTATCCATATATTCATATATGTATATGATAATAGATATATACAAATGAGTGTATAATGAAATTTCAAGTGCTGATAAGTGCCGTGAGGAGCAGTGGAGGAGGAATGGTTCTATTTGATTCAGGGTTGTTAGGGATGGCCTCTCTGAGAGATAACATTTAAGCAGAGGCTTGAAGGGAGACAAGAAGAAAATGTCTATCTGGGGAAGAATATTCCAGGCAAAAGGTTCGTGCTTAGTGCAGTGAAGAAGAGCAGGGAGATAAAGCAGCTGAAGCAGTGGACCAGAGGAAGGGAAACAGGAGAGGAAGTTAGAGAAGGGGTGGGATCCTGATTCCAGGGGGCTTGGAAGGTCATGGAAAAAAACACTGTTTTATTTGATTAAGATAGGAAGGCATCGGAGAAATTCTCACAAAGGAGTTTGATGATCTGACGTTTCCCTGAGCAGTGTTACTGCTGAAGACACAGGAGGAGCTATTGGAAGGTATTTGCTGTTGTCCACGGTAGAAAGGTCGGTGGCTTGGACTAGGGTGGTAGCAGTGTAGGAGCTAAGAACGGTTGTGTTTAGCATAATCTTGAAGGAAGGGATGTCTATTGCTTGTTCCTGAACCCTAACATTCTGTCTGACCTTCCCACACATTCTGTCTGACCTGCCCACAGTGGGTTCTGGCTCCAGGTACTTCTTCCGGGATCCACCTATGTCGGTTCTTGTGTCTTTTGTATCTTCTGCCTGATCCTAGTCTGCTCTAAAGTCTAACCTCCCATCTTCAAATCTGCATAAAACTATACAACTAAGACCCAGGGAAGAAGAGTAAACACCTGTGAACAGACAAAGAGATAACAAAAGGGCTGGAGAGTAAAGAAACAATCTGAGTACTTTCTTTGCAATGTCCAGTCGGTACCGGATTTATTTAAAGGATAAATACTTAAGTGGTTCTCAACACTTTGGCAGATGAAGAATTCTTTTAACCTAAAACTAGTTTAGCTACTGTTTCTGGAGTGAGTCTACTTATAAGCAATTAAGAAACACACTTTCCTACTTTTCAAGATTTAGATGCGTTTAATGATAAATAACAACAGTAAAGTGTCTATAACTCCAAGTCAACGTAATCTCTAATGAAAGCCAAAATAGAAAGACAAAACACTGGGCATCTAGAATTGGAAGGACCAAATAGTATGACTTCATGTTAATCTTCCTCCTGGGACTGCTTATCTTCCTCCATCCTGGGAACTACCCCAGAGGGTTAATCATTCTGGGATTCACCTCTCTACCTATGAGAAGGCCATAGAGGAAAGCTGAGAAAAACAAAGCTACACCCCTTCACTTGCGTCTATATTAAGATCTATAATCATTTATCTGTGGGAAAACATGAGTTTAGTTGAACAGATAAAACAATAATATGTTAAGAAACACTCCACAGAATCTAGGAATTAAAGACAGTTCGGACTTTTCAAACATCTATACCTCCATTTCTAACCATCTTTGTTCATTCTATGGCTAAACTAAAAGCTCCCATCCACCCCAGGATAATTTTTATGTCTTTGACCTTGTCTGAACCAGCTCATTATTAGCTGTGAAGGAGTTTGTAAGGTTAAATACCATAGGTTTTTTTTTCTTCTTTTTTTTATCCTCTCAAGAAATTTACTAGTTTTCTAAATCAAATTCTTTCTCCTTAAACAACAGTCCTTTGTATACTCTCAGTGCTTGCCTGATTCTCCAGAGTTTTCTTGCCATTTTTATTGGAATTTAAGGACGTCTCTTGCTTTTACACAGGGGGCCCACACATTAAGGCACCTAAACACTTCCCTTCATTTCTCCAATCTCAGGGGCCTCCATCCACTCTACAGTGCTTCCCTCAGACTCATGGTCCATAATAATTTAAGGCTCAGTGTTTAAAGAAGCCAATAATTGATAATAAATATCTAAAGTGCTTATAACAGTGCCTGGCACTTGGCCACCTCTAGGTGACCGTTAACAGTTATTACGATGTGACAGTCACCTGTAATACTGGAATCTCAAGACCAAGGTCGAAAGGATCATGGAGAGAAACATGTGGGAGAAAATTTGTGAGGTGTTTACCACAGGTACTGACCCAAAGAGATGTTTGACAAATCTTAGCCATGTATGATGGTTGTTTATATACAATGTTTTTAAAAGTATATATGTTGCAAATTATTTATTTGAAAAGTAAACATCCTACTAAGAAGAACATTTAAAGTACACAACTATGAAATATTACTTGATACGAAAGACAAATTAAATGTTTGCAATGTATGCTAACCAGTAATGATTTCAGGTTTAGAAGGAATTGATATCTTATGAACCTTAATACCATAAATTTGTTAGCAAATAAATAGGCTTTTGCTAGTGAATGTCAATTCTTTTTGAATTTCCATGCATTATCATCTTAACTCTTTAATGTTGTATCTAAAAATACGTGTATCTTTAGAAAAGTAAACATGAAACAGGTAGATTATGTTGCTTGCTGTTTCTAATTTAATACCAGAATTTTGACACTAGACAGACTTAGGGGTAGCAATCTGCTGAGAAGACGTGAAGCAGTGGTTCCATAGTACTCTAAGACAGAGAAAGCATTAATTGTTTATGCCAAAGTGGATGAGGGATGGTAGAAATTACATGGAGCTTCGAGTTTCCTTAAAACCTGGCTTGGTCCTACTGCTGTTATGAGAATATTTAAATTAAATGGACAATAGTTTCCAACTCTAAAACACATTATATGCAGTACATACTTTAACCTAGTTTACAATTACATTTATTATGCCCACTGAAACCACAAAGCCGATGTTTAATTTTACAGTTTAAAGTCACACATAGGGAAATGCTTTACAAAATAGGATATTGTTCCTCAATGAAAAATATTACAATAAAGATCCCAAATGACTCAGTTCAAGTGGTTTACCTGAATAACAGAACTGTTGTGGAATGCAGGCTAGAAGACACAGTAACGCTTTCAATTGTTGATTCAGGTTTGAAATTTGCCAAAGCTGAAGAGACATTTTAAACGAGACCCATCTTAGTCTTCCAAGATTTTTGGTTTTTCAACTGCATTATCTTTACTGAAAAAATGTCATTGCTTCTGGAAAATTGAGGGTAGAAAGAAGCTTACAAGTACATTTTACTGCTTGCATACAACATGTAAATCTTTAATATTTTACTCAAACTTGAAAGCCAATTTGCTTAGTTTGCTGCAATCTATTTACAAAGCATGTACATGATTTTCTCTGACAAATATGTCGTACTAAAATGTAAGCAGTATTTGTCACCTCCTACATTTATGTCATGCCTAAGTGTGTAATGCATAACCAACATCCGGAAACAGTCATAGATTTCTTAATCAAAAGTCTAACCTCACAAAGTCACACGCAGTGTAATCTTCTATTCTCAATATGCTCTCAGTATGGGGTGAAGTGCTTCTAATATGTTGTGAATTGTTAAAGCAAAGGCAGATATAGAAGCCAAATGTTTACTATGGACATAAAATACAGCAAAGCGTAAACAAAGTCAGGCCAAATACACACAAAATTTTGTTTGTATGTAACAACCAAACAAGTTTGTTTGAAAGGAATGTTTGAAAGGAATGCTGATGTCTTAGTAAGTGATGAAACGTGACTCACATAAAAATATGCTACTCCAGCCTGACACTCTTCAAGTTTTGATGTCACCTTAAATATCCTCGATGTACATACAGCTTATGTCACCGAACACTGCTGATCAACATGACCATTAGATGCTACTTCCCTAACATTGAGTATCAAGTTGTGCCCAGCCTTGACAAAAAACAAAACAAACCAAACAAGAAAAAAACAACTTGAGTTTTTTCTTGCAAATTGAAAAATCATCTAGAATAAAATAGTAACTCAGAAATACCACTTTTGACAGTTAATCACTGAAGATGATAGCACCTCAATAAAAATTAGTTGTTCATTGGATGTACCAAAGGAAAATGAAAAAAAAAAAAAAAAAAAAAAAAGAATGCTCTGTTTTATTTACAAATCACAGTTTTCCTCACAGTGTTAGACTTGAGGTCACTCTGATGTGGCAGTGCCTTATAGGATAATGAGCCATTATTGGTTTTTCCATTTGATCTATGGCCATCCACATGGACCAGCTGGTGATGCTATGGGGGTGAGGACCACAGAGAGCAGACTTATTGCTAAAGTGCTAATATATTAGGAGTGTGCAATTAACTGGGTTAACGAATACATACATTTCAGTCCTATTCTCTCTTAAAACCAACATCTTCTAACAACATATTGTTTTATTTTTTCCACAAACTCTACATTGAGAGTTATAGTATCATGGCACCAGAAAGCCATTTGTCAGATTGAGTGCTTTTCTGATCTGAATACCATGTCCATTTCCACTTTTTGTTTCACTAATGCACCAATATTGTTTCAATATGTTCCCATACATTAATTGACTAGAACACAATTATGCATTATTGATTGATGTGTTTCATAAACCTGTAACTTGAGAAGTCTTTTCTGTAGTTCATGCTAGCAGGGTAGGCTATTAGGAAGATTGCTTTTTTCCAGTGGACTAGTGAGTTAAGTTGATGAACTTATTTGACAACCTAAAACTACAGATTATTGGCAAATGAGAAAAATAATAGAGAAAACATACAAGTTCCTTTTCTGTGTATAAATAATAGATCTCCTTGACCCGCTCATTGGATCTATTATAGTGTTCGATGACCATTTCTGTACTCATGGTTATTCATTTATTTTGTAGCTTTGAAATGTTAAAAAATATAAGACATTTTCATGGTCTCAAGTATAATTATAAATAGATTGATAATAATTACCAATTCTGCCAATGAGATTTCACACTCAGCCATAAACTATTGGCATGATTTGGTCATCATTAAATTCAATCTTATTTTATAAACAGTGAACACTAAGTCACAGCACAAGTCCTGTGCTTCTTTGAATCTGGCTGCTGTTCTCACCTAAACCATGATAGTGACCTTGTTAATAACGGAGGGATCAATGGGAGAAACATCAGAGCCAGAGATTGATCTGGTCAATTGTGTGTCCTGGGGTGACCAGACTGAAATCTTTCAGAGGCAAGCTAATATGATCAGAGGTGTCCCTGCTAACCCCAAATCCTATTATGATTCCATGAGATTCATTAGTAGTAGTAAAAGGTCACACTTTATCAATGGAGGTTGCACATTTATAGAAAGTTATGACTAACATTTGAGTCATTTAAATCAAATATGTTTACTCTCCTCTGTAGAATCCTCTAGACACTAAAGGCTACATGATGTAAATTTTTAAAGAGTGTTTCTAAAGCAGCAAAAGACAAAATTTGGTTTTATTATCATTGATAACACTTGGAAGTTATGTGTACACACCTTTGATATAATCCATCAACAACTCTTTGTCCAAGTTTATCAGTGAAATGAATGGATCTGATTCTCAACTGTGTTTTAGCTTCAATGGGAAGCTTCCAGGTTATCCATGTACCCAAGTTTAACATGTGGACCTTAGTTGCTTGAATAAGTGTTTTTCTTATTTGTGACTTGGAAAACGTAGTATTAATGGAACCTAAAAGACCTGTTAATATAACTGCAAATAATGGGCACTACTGATCATGAAAGACTAAATTTAAAACTTCCATAGAAAGGAAAACTATAGTATCAGAATAAGGATACATGAGGAATATATACATAAACACCTGTTTCACACACAAAGCTTTTTGTAAAAAAATACAAAAGCAACCAGTGCTGCATATTATGTAAACTCACAAAGTGTAATTTATACACAAACATGAAGCATAAATTAAAAAGTAGGACAACAGCAAAACATTTTAAATATAGAATTTGCACATATTTTTGTTAAATAAAGAATAAATAATTTTATCACACAAATTCACATACCTGTTGCAAAAACAATAAATTACTTTTTTTCAGTGCTGCAACTTTTTTGTTTGTTTGTGATTAATCCCTTAATTTTCAGTTTGAAGGGATAAAACTGTTTCCACAGGAAGGCAGAGTAAATTGAATTTGTTGAATAAATTAAAGCTATGCCCTTAAATCTCTAAACAACAAGGCAGGGCTTAATTTGACCTTGTCTGTTCTAGAAGAAATAAATGTTATTTTCGTTTGGACTCTCTGTGTACTTAATGAAACTTAATCTAGAGTGTTCAGTTTTGTGAGTGAGATTAGATTCTTACTAACCTGAGCATTTTCAGACAATCTCTTTTTTGAGAAAGTGGTACGTAGCATCATGAATCCTAGACACTTTATTCAAGATGCCACTATGGAAAGGTGAAAGGAATAGTTCAAAGTCAAACTGGACTGAATTAGATTGTATTATAGAGGATTTTCCCTTTGCTTATCATTCTTTATATCTACCAAACACTCCATTTCTCTAATTTTAGTTTCCAGTCTAAATCATTTTTCTCAAGAGTTTAGACATACATTCCTTACTCAATCTATTGATATACAGGGGGAAAAAAACAAAAAACACTAAAGAAAACTCCTTAAAAGCATGGAATAGTGGTTTATTTGTTCTAAGCTCTCTAGGATTGTTTCAATGAAAAGTGTAAAACTTCATTATTTGGGGGAACAATGAATCATTAATAAATCATATTTAAAAAAATCTATGAATACAGTATAGAGAAGCAGAGTAGGAGACAATCCTGTTTACTCTTCAATTATCTTTTTAATGTTGCCGTCAATATACCCACAAAAGATAAAAATAAAGTTTGTCATAATTGAATTACTTGATTAAAATTATTTTGAAACTTGGAAAAAGTAATGTTGGACTTTCTATTAATTCTCTCTGCATAGTCAAATTCTGAGTGTGATTTAAATTTTGTTTTTCTGACTCATTTGAATGACTTTATTCCCTGCCTCTGATATCTAGTTGACCTCCATCACATGCAGGGTACCAGTCTTGTATAGGCTTCATCTGTCTAACTGACAATTTATTAAGAAAAAATGACCACGTTTAAAGCAAAGTCAGTCTATGAAAATCTGAAGGATGATTATCAGTTTTGTAAAATCATTATTTTTTTTTATCAAATAATTTCTTAAGAAAGTACTTAAAGCAGTGAGACACCCATTCTCTTGGCCCACTGGAATGAATGTGCTATAGCAAGATCAATTACATAATTATTTTATATTAAAAATATCTTATAATAAAAAATAAACTCTCATGAGCTTAAGGGGACTCAAACAATGGTCCCCTAACATCCTCATATGCAATTCTTCACAATAGGCACATTTGGTTTGATTATTATACAATTTTATAAAGATAAGTGGCTTTCTGATACTTCACAAAGAAAAAGAAATCCCAATGCAATGAAACACCTTGGATTTTCTGGGGTGGAGGGATACAGTTTACTGTCTAAAAAGCAATTTTTATGCATATGATTATAAAAATTTTCCATGTCTAACTATTCAAATTTATAACCTACCTAGACAGGCTATGGAAATAAAAGCAACAAACCTCAAAAATCATCACATTTCATCACTCAAACACTTACTGGTACAACCAAATGCTTTCCAATTGGGAAAAATCTTAAGTGCAGTATTCATTTACTTGGATTTTAAAAAATACAAGGAATTATTGCCTATATGATGTGGAAACAGTCTTATTGATATTAACCACGTTTTTTTTTTTTTTTTTTTGCACAAGCCACATTAATGATAATCACTTCTAGATGTGGCTAACTACCAAGTGATCTTTAATATTCTTATTAAACTAAGTCGATGAGAAGTACAAAACATTATAGGTTTTACAGAACCCTTCAACAAAACAAACAAGCAAAAACAAACATTTTAAAGGCTTGCTGGTAAGAGGTATACCAGTATTGAAAGTGTTGAATGTGATTAGAAAACTCTTTGCTGTGTGTATTGCATGTATATTACACATTGTGAGATATCAGATGAGAGCCATAGAAAGGGAAAGCAATTGTGAAAATATAAATTGAAAATATGGTGAAGTATGTTTTTTTTTTCTTTTAAATTTTAACATGAGGAAACTAATTCTTAGACTCTTGAATACCGATCACACACACACATACACACACACGCACACAAACATGCAAACACTACTTCTACAACCTAATTATGCATTAATTTGGCTGGCTGCCTGAAAAAATACAGGCTGTCAAAGGTTTAAGAAGATGGACCTGTGTATGTATTTAAATGACTAAATACGCTGATATCCTTTTTCTTTTCAGAATTTTTCAGAAGATGCTGGCTGTCAAAATGGTTTTTGACTAAAATTTTATCTCCGTTGTCTGAAAGTATATTAAATCTTCTTAAAACAGCAGCAAGTTCTTAATTTCCAGTAAAATATCCACAGCTTTTTCTGGAAACTGGAAGAAGCTGAAATAGCTGCAGACCTACTTTGGTCAAATACATTTTTTTATAGAAATATATATGTATATACACACATATACATATATATACATAAATTTTTTTTTAATAGAACCAAGTGATATAAAGTGACATACCAAGTGAGAATATATCTACAAACAGTAAAAATAAGCTACTGTGTATTATGGGTAAAAATGATTATAATGCCTTTGAAGACATTCTATAAGAGGTAGGTGACAAGGGGGGGACTGTTCTGCCATCTTCAAATGTCGCCTGATTCTACATTCATCAGGGTTTTTTCATTCTGGTAGGCCTAGGGGGTGTTGACTAACTGCCAAGTTTTTCTATATTCCAAGGTCACCACTGTCACATGAAATAGTGCACATCTTCCTTTGGTCACGGAGAGCAGATTCTGCCCATAATCGGACTCCTGTCGACAATGACACCGAAGCGTGACTTTCTATGCTTTAGGTAGACCTCTTGTTCACCACAACCAATCAGTGATGAATCATCCAGTTGATCTTTGCATAAGACCATAACCACAGGCTAACATTTCTTTAGCAAGCATTGCTTAAATGCAGAAGGCCTCTGAGAGAGAAGACATCCCTTTGCTAACTTCCGGTTTCCATCCTGGCACTGCACCGTCCGGGTGTGCCAGCCCGTGTCACAGGTCCTAGAACAGGCGAGCCATGGGCCCGTCACCCACTGCGGCTGTGGCGTGTATGATCCCACTTTATTGCTAGTGACAGAGTTTCCTTTCTGAGTGGACTTCTTGGGAACAAAAAAACTGTAACGGACATCTAATGCTTTTGTTGGGTCTGTTGCAAGAATCTGCACTATTAGAATTTCCTTCGTGGCTGAATAGCCCATCCCATGCAGGAAGTCATCCCTATGGCTCCAACCGCTGTAGTTCATGACTGTTCCATTGATGTCGATGATTGTTTCTGAAGTGGAGATCATGTACTTTCCATTGATAAGGTACTCACCGTTTTTCTTCTTCAGAGCTAAGTAGGCAGTGAATCTAGTCTGGTCTTTGGCTTTAAACTGTCGGACTTTTATGTGGGTTGCCCCTTCGGGGATCCTCACAACATCAGTGTAACCCTTACTGGAAGCAGGAATTCCCACAGGGGACAGAGGGGAAGAAAGAGAGAGAGAGAGAGAAAGAGAAAGAGAGAAGAAAAAATAAGTAAACACTTAATAAATAGGTAAACAAATATAAATTCTTTAAAAATCTTACCTTACTTTAATAAAAAGCTTTAATGTATTTAGGAAATTAGCTCACAATTGGCTTCAAAAATTAATTTTCTTAAAGCAAAATAGGATTCTGGGTACATTATCATTGTATGCATTTTTATTATGATGTTCAAAATTAGGATGATAGTAGCACCCCGCCTTTATTTAAAATTTTATACTAACTTATTTCAAGATTTACGAAAACATTATGCATCAAATCTTATCATCTTTACAAAGCTACTTTACGTTCTGGCACAAAATGGGATATATGTCAACACAAACTAACATAAATCTGCCCTCAATTTCATAAAATATCTTTACGTTAATGTTTCTCAGACTTGTTCTAGTATTAGAATCACTTGGAAAACTTTAAAAAATTTTAATCCCCAGACCCCAGACCAATTAAATCCCCATCTTTCAGGATGGGGAATAGGCCGCATAGCACTTCTGGAGCTCTTCGTGTTGTTTCCAACACATAGACTAGTTGGCGGACCACAGATTTAACTATTTGTGGAACTTGAGACAGAGTAGGGCCTCTGCTTCCATTTATACTAGAATGCTGGATTAACTCAGCAGGACGAAAAATGGAGCATAAAGTTCTGATGTGGGTAACCACAGCTTACTATTATCATCAAAGGAAAAAAAAAAGAACCTTCAATGTCTTAGCAAATTTCCTGAATGCTTCATATCCACAAAGCATTATGACAGATTGACTGAGGCTTTATGGTGGGTGTAAAAATAAGATAGGTCTCTCATGATCCATCATTGACTCAGGAAAATGGCAAAGGCATAAATATCTGTAGTACCCATAAGGCTCCGGAAAATGCAAGGACAGAAATGCTAATTAAGCAGCAGGGGACCATGCCAGTGAGAAGGAGTCATCTTTTGCCAAGATCTTTGCCTCTATAAGTAATCTCATAGTAAGGTCTCCATAGTTTTTCCCATCCTCATTATTTAAAAGAAATAAATAACTTGCTCGTGCAGTTTGACTGATGTGTGCGATCTGTAATTATTTATTTTCAAATTCTTACTCAAATTTACAGGTTTGGGGCAACTGATTCATATACTGAAAATACAAGTGTGTTTTTCCCACTCAATCACTTCCTCTGAATTGGAGAGGAGGCTCCTCCCCAGGGAATCCCGTCTATTGGGCATTTGATCTACAGTGACTGCCAGACAAGTGTCAGAGCTTCCCACTGTGTTGAAGAGAGAAGATGCAATGCCGGTGATGTTGCTTATCTGTGCAACTTGATCCGTTATTTTTACTTTCTACAATGCACTTTGGATTAGACTTCATTACAGGACTTTTCTTTTTTTTTTTTTTTTTTTAATATCCAATATCAAACCTACACTGGCTTCAAACAAAGCCAGGAGGGGTGTTGGAGATGATACTTTATCTTACATAGAAAGTATATAAAGTGGGGGTATATTAAAATATTTGAACAAGTTTACTCCAGAGCTAATATAATGGCAGTGCCAGGCTTAAAACACAGGCCTCCTGACACGTCTACACTGTCCACTACCCTGGCAGTCCCCAGCCATGTAAAATTGGGTAAGTTCTGAACATTCAGAGTCCCCATTCCCTCATATATAAAACGAAAGGTTAGAGTTGATCATTTCTAAGGTGTCTTTGAAATATATAAAAATGCAGAATATAATTGGACTTGTAGGGCTTTTGACCTAGATGGTCCAACACAATTAGATGAATAACTATTACATCACTAGCAAATAGAAGTAGCAATGCCTATTTTAATCCACAATGAATTCTTCAGCCATACAATTTTTATCATATCAAAGATAATTTTTACATTAACATGGCACGTAATTAGTTTAATAAATCCTCATTGTTAACTTGGTTCTCGATTACTCTCCAGTTAAAAACAACACAGCACATACATCAAGACTACAGGTGTGCTTGGCCGATACCACTCAGCTTAAGAGTGGTCTGGTGAAGAAGGAAAACAACACTGCATCCAGCAGACTATGTAGCTGACTTGGCCACCCTTGCTGATAGCATAATATCTTATGCCAGAAATTGGGACTTCATAAACTTACATATTTAAAGCAAGAATATAATAAAGGACTATGAGAAGAAGCAGAAAACAGACTTTATTCTTTATAGAATAGATTTAAACCAGGATAATAAAAATGGAATTGTTGTCTATACTATAGCAATTAACTTCCATTTTGCAATGAGAAACATTTTTTTTAAGAATAGAGCCCAGTGAGAATTTGCTATTAAATATATATATATATATGGATGGAAATCAGCCATCCTTTCATAAATTATGTTGCAGGAATGATAGATCTGCAAGTCAGTTGAATTTCACTGACTTCTTTTCAGTTTTCATACTACAAGACCTTGACCTCATGGCCACTGCACTTTACATGCTTCCAGAGGCTCCATGAGTTTCCACTCGATGACCAGAGCTTTCTTTATCTCCCCTCCTTCTCATATTCATAATGTGCTACTGGAACCCTGCTAGCCCTCCTCCCACTGATGGCTTGTGATGTAATATGAGTCCTCCTTTATCAATTTTGCAGGGTCTAAAGCTTTGTTCAGTTTGTATACGGCCAACTGTTCTATCACATTACCTTTTTTTATTGAAGGTTCCAACAATCTTTGTACAACTGGAGTTGTCTCCTCCACATACTCCACACTTGTCATACTGCAGCTTTGAGCCAATGATGCTATCACAGCCAGTTCGCACACACCTTCCCCGGACGCAGACGGAATTACTATATGGCCTACATTCAGTTCCATCAGTCACCTGAACATGAGAAACACATTAGCAGTGGGAAATACTTGTGCCCAGGTACTTGGCTTCTTAGGTAAAAGAACAAGTTATGATTTGTGAGGTTTGAGTGTGATTGCAATAGATAATACATTGAAAAATAAACAAAGAACCAAAAACAGTTTCCAGAAGTATCTAATTGAAAAATCCTCGACATCTTGGCAGAAATAAGATCTGGGACAAATCTGGGTTATGCACTTTCTCTCTTGAGCTTAATTCTGTATGTGTTAGGACACCCAGGGTATTCATTTCCGTATGTATAACATGTTCCCGTTGTATAGTCTCGCCTTTTTACACAGATAGAAGGGATCTTTTCACTTAGTGTGTGAGACTGTGTGTCACTGTGTGGAGAGCAGAATAAGAGCGCGCTCAAGAGCACAGAGATCTTTCTTTGTTGCATAATTGTTATTATAGCAATAAATTTGAAAATCTAAACCTGACATCCAAAACCTTGCAATGGTTGGAAAGCATTCCCTATTGTGTTGAACCGTCAGATGCTGAAATTGAGACAAACAGATTAGTGTAGGAAAAGGGGTCTGGGGAAGGTAGCGAGAAATGCTTACTGGAAGAGACTGAATATGTTTGAATAAAAGAATTAGTGTATATTTATAAAGCTCGCTATAAAATAGTATGTATATGGAGTATTTGTGGTTTGTGCATGTAAGTATACATAGAAAACATGTCATATATATAAATAAACAGACATATTTTGTATTTGCATGTATACAAAACTCTTCATTTATGTGTGTGACTGTGTGTATGTGTGTGTGAGTAAAAGTAGCGTGCACTTCAACAGGTTAACAGCTCTGCAAATAGTTATATTCCCAGGTGATGTTTTAGTTTTTATTTCTCTGTAATATTTAAAATGAAAATGTGTTATTTTGCATTAAAAAATAAAACATTGAAAAAATTACATTAGTTAGACATTAACTTATTTTTTATTAATGGCATAAATATCTGAAGGCCAGTTACAGAGGTGGTTTTAAATGTAGCCCTTGTTTGCAAATTACATAAACAGTATTTTAAATTGCTGCCTAACATTGATTGTGAGAAATAAAACTGCAATTATACAAAAAAATATTCTGTGAAAAATAAGGGATAATTTCACATGTGCATAATGTGTACAGCTAAAGGGACACCGATTCACATTAAGGTCGCATCACATTAAGGGCGTATCACATGCTAAACTATCTTCCAAAATGATGTTTAAAGGCTATACAGTTTTCAAATGCATATGTGCCATGATTTATTAAACCAATCATTTATTGTTACACACCTAGATTGTTTCTGATTGTTGCCTTATCAGCACTACTGCTAAATGAATATTTGCATCCCCCTGCCTCCCCCCCACAAAAAAAAAAAATGTCTTGGT
Source organism: Rhinolophus sinicus (assembly GCF_036562045.2). Taxonomy (NCBI): domain Eukaryota; kingdom Metazoa; phylum Chordata; class Mammalia; order Chiroptera; family Rhinolophidae; genus Rhinolophus; species Rhinolophus sinicus. The sequence goes on along the minus strand of NC_133751.1, from coordinate 15,054,220 downwards.
CAGACATGACCATCTTGAAATATCTCTTCATGAGTCACCTAAGGAGTTCTTTAGGAAATGAGAGAAAAACAGAAAGCTTCCTTGCTTTATAGTCCCCTTTACAAATGTGCCCAAGAAGTACTAGCTGTTTTCATGGCTATTTTGAAGTTAAGGTCACATCTCACCTTCCTTGACAGAGAGTTGAACTTTTCAAAACTAGCTTTTGAAACATTTACTTGCTCTGTTTACAAAATCATTTTTATGCATTGTATAAAGTTTGAAAATATAGAAATGATAGAGATAAAAATAAAATCCTTCCAAATCTAGCCACCGCCAAATAATGACTGTTTGCATTTGGTATCTGCAGGCTTCATTTTACCAAATACTTGCCACAGAGGATGCCGACTGTTTCCGGACAGAGAGTGTGCACTTACCTTTGGAGAAAACACCACATAGTAGCCGGTGCCCTTAGCTCTGCAGGTCAGTTTGCACACATCCCCTGGCAGGACGCCGGCATATTTGGGAACCCATTCCACAAATGTTTTGACTCCTTTTGCATCAGACTGATATCCATTTTTGGCCTCACATTGCTCATGACGAAAAGATTTACCTAAAAAACAAACATATCACATTATTACTCTACTGTTCTGAAACTTACATATATTCTGGTGCCTTTAAATAATTCATTTGAAGGAGAAGATGCTACCTTTTCTTTCCAGAGCCTCTTTACACACTACTGTTGAAGGTTTTTCACTATATACAGAATTGAAAACAGCAATGATTTTCTTCCTAGTCCCTGAATACTCACTTGTGTATAGTAATCATTTAAAATCACTCATGCATTTGTTTTGATTTGCACATTGGTGGAATTGTGCAGCACAAGATTAATATGCTATTTCTCCAACCTTCCCTATTTGTTACTGCCAGAATACAAATTACACGGGACACACAGTGGTTGCTGACACCTGGGAGCAGCGTACCGTTAGCTGGGCAGGGCATAACACTGCAGGAACGGTAGATGGCCCTCTTTCCTGTGCAGTAGCGGCCATTGTTTCTGGGTGCTGGGTTATTGCAGTGGCGATAGGCAAACTGTACTCCTCCCCCACATGAGCGAGAACACTGGCCCCAGGACCCCCAGGACCCCCAGTTGCCATGGCTTGATGTCTGAAATAGACAAATAGAAGATATTTTAACTCAGAGGAAGGAAAACATTCAAAATATACATTTGGAAATCACTTGTATTCAGTGATTGGAAACATCATCACAGATAGAGTTAAATTTTCAAAGAATTTAACGTGGTCATAGGGATTGAATGTTCTGGAATGATAATCTGTTTCCAGTTCTAAGCAATTCATCTTTGCTGCTTCCCCCACCTCTCAACTCCTGCACTAGAGGCTCTAAACGCTTCACCCTATATACTCAGTACACTGCAAGGATTACCTCCTCATTTCTCTGGAGCATTTTAACTTAAACTCTGCCTTCTGATATTGTACTATTCTGTTAACCACTCAACCATGGTTAGCATTTTGTCCACCCTGATCCTGCATCTTTAATAAAATGTGTGATGCTAAAGGTTTTGCATGACACCAGGCATTAGTGGGTTATGCTTGTATCTTTTCTCCCTCTTTAGCACTAAAGCTCTGCAGTGCCTTTGTTAACATCACACATCCTGTGTATGACAGGCCCTCAGCCAATTTGACCTGGGTTTGGCTTAATTCCTAATGAAATCAGGATCCTCCTCCTCACCCCAGAGGAGATGTGGCAGGTACTGAACTGCACACACATGACAGGAATTGAAGAACCCTGCTATGACACCCCAGGTGTGTTACTCTGGAGATCCTGCAGTAGGAAGCTGAGAGTCTCCAAAAGGAAGACACTTATAAACTCCTTTGCTGGGGGGAATGTGTGAAAGACGTCCTCTGACTGCCTGTGTCTGGGTAACTGAGAAGGCTGGGTTGTGCGATGGCCTTAGAAGACCCAGGGGGCATGCATGTGTCCATGCTCTTCTAGTGACTTTTAAAATCTTGTGAGAGTGAACAGAGGCCTCGCTTGGGCCTTAAACATTAAGGTGGCAGCTGCTGACCTGCAAGTGGGCTCTAGGGGGAAGGTGAAGGTTTTTCCTTGGAGCAAGTGCAGGTTACTTTAGCTCCTAAAGTTAATTAACTTGCTGTGAGGGAGAAAACAGGACCATTGTGGAGCGCACCAAGTATGTAGGGAGACCACATGACAATTCTACCACTCTTGTCTTACTGCATTTAAATATATGTATTCTGGTAACTGTAGTAAGAGAAGTGTGATGGTCAGGTTCCAAAGGGTGGGACCTCCTTGGAGCATCAAGTAGACAGAACCTGGGCGATATACTTTTTTGTTACAGGACATAACTGGGAGGAGGAACTCTGACCTGTATTTTCTCCAGTTCTTGATGACTGGGAATGGCTCTTGGGGTTAGAGGAGGAAGCAGTAAAATGACCTCTCAAGAAAAAACATTTTAACTAGGAAATAAAGCCTTCCACTGACAGTCCCCACACGTAACAGGAATGTACTTCAAGTCTTGGGTCTCCAGGCATTGCGTGACAAGAAAATCACTTACTGAATAATATTTTTTCTTGGTTTTGTCCACACACTTGCCCTGCAGGCAAATCCTTCCTTTCCCACAGGGTGTCCCCTCCACGGCTGGCAGCTTCTTGGTCAGACACACCATCTGGCCCTGGCGTACGACCGCACACCACAGGCGAGCACAAACGTCCATGCCAGGGCATACTGAGTACTCAGGCCCAAAGGTCAGGTTGCACTGCTGGGTGGCATCGTAGGTCTGTCCTGGGAGTTCTTCAGGGCCCAGGATCTGCTTACGAGGTAGGTCTAGCAAACAGTTACCTACAAAAAATAAACAAGATTGACCCGTTCTGGGTTTAGGTTGCAAAGCACTAAAACCATGGATCTAAAAATGAAATGCTCCAGCTGGTGTTGAAGCGTGTTGCACCCCCAGATCTGCAGTGTGATGCCCTAAAGAAGGGACTCCATGGGGGACGAGGCTGGGTGCCGCCTTGTGCTCACCAACACTCTACAGGATTTCCAGTGGGTAATGTGCTCTGGAGTATCCATAATGATGGCAGTGGTATAAACAAATAAAAGTATTTTGTAATAATCAGTTGTGAAAATAACCATTGTGCTGAAGGATTAAAAGAACTTGGGATAGATCTAGAGGAAATAGATAATGCACATAAAACAACAACAATCGGTAAGCATTTACAACATTGAGAAACAGAATTGGAACTCTATTGATACCCCATTCTCTACTTCCAACTTACCTCTTCCTCATGTGCCCATTGAGGTCCCCTTTCCATTAATTCCACAAATAATAAACAATGATAGTTGCTATTACGCACAACATATTTGGTTAGTACCTATAACATTCTAGCAAACGTTGGGGAAAAAAAAAAATGAGTCTGATCAACTCCTCAAGATCTCCCAATAAAGTGAAGGAATAGACTAACTGAATTGCTTTTCTCACTCAGTCTGATAAGAATTTCAATAATGACTTTTCAAGAGTCACAGAATAAAGGAGCTGTAGGAGAAGAAAATTAATCATTGATCATTTGGATCGAGGCCCATCTTTTCCTGTTCTCCTTTTTCTACCCTTTGGGTCAGTTACTTAATGCAATTAGTATTCATTGGGTGTCTGGAGTGTGTCTGCCACCAACAAGTTGGTGCTCTCATTGCAGAGTAATATGGGGAGTGTATAGTGAGGTGGGGATCCATAGAGGCGGCACACGCACTGAGGATGCAAATTCAGAACTGGAAACGTGGGTCACCTCCCCGCAAAAAGCTTTCCTGAGAATCCCTGCTCAGTGAGTTAATACCATTAATTTTCACCCATAATATGGGAACATGCATATTGTCCATCTGTTTCTGTATTTTTTACTTGATTTTAGGATTTACCTGCTGATTATTAATAGTACTAAAAATAACAAACATTTGTTAGACACTTACACTATTCTCAGTTCTTTAAACATACTAGCTTATCTAATCCTCACAAGGATTCTACAAAGCAGATTCTATTGTTTGCTTTATTTTAGGTAAACAGGTAAGAAAACTGAGGAACATAAAGGTAAGTCACGGGTTTCATGCTCAGAGCTTACCATCCTCATAATATATCATCTTGTCTCTGTTTACCATGCAGATGGATTTCTTGTTTTATTGCTGAAGGGCAAGTGTGTGTAGGAATTTTTTAAATGGTGGATATCATGTCTAATGGTAGAAACACCCAGTCTAAACTTTAATTCTGGCGAAACTCTAAATGGTTGAGTGTTCTTGGCTAAGTTAGTTAACCTCTCCCTAAATTACTTTCAAGCTCTGAAATGTTACTCTTCTCATTGTGACATTGTAAGGGTAAAATTAGCTAACAAAGATCTAAGAGGCGACCAGAAAAATCCAAAACGATGATAGTTGATATTATGCCCAACATATGTAACAACTGTTTAGATGTATTTGAGTTATTCTTTTATTCAACAAAAGAAAATCATATTTAAATCCTACTTTCCACTGAGAAATTAAATATTCAGCATATTTTAAAATACTGCAAATGTTTTTACAACTAGAACGTTCAACTTTCTTCAAAGTGAATATCTTAGAATTTGTCAATCTGTGATGGAGGCATTATATGAAAATGAATAAAGAGCAAAGTTCCTATTTAAGTTCTGAGCCAGAACGTTTGAAGAGGTAAAGCTTCTTAAGGAAAGCCAGGAAAAGCATTAAAAGTAAGTATCCAGCCAAAGAGAACTTTGGGAGAAAAACATCAAGTTAAAAGAAAAACATCAACATCAAGTCAATAGGAAAGAATGATAGTAAAACCTCACACCAAGCTTTGTTTAGAAAACAGAGTAAGATTAGGCACTTCAGAACTCCATGGAAAGAGTTGTCTTATTTGCTATATAAAAAAGAGCATTGTGTAAACCAGGGAACACTCAACAGACTGCTCATGTTAGAAGACTGTCAACAATTCTCTGAGACAGCAAGAATGCGTTCCAATTCTTCAAAAGTGCTGTTTTAAGACACTTTTTTTTATTTTATTTTACTGAAAAGCACAGACCATAAGACTGAGAAACAAAATATTAGCTGGAAAGTCTTTTCATGTTTGGGTGCATGTGGAATTGGTTTACCTGGTTTATCTCCAGCCAAAATAAGTCACCACCTCTCTATGGATGCAAAGCCACTGACATCCTACTTCACTAGTAGATGATAAGCAAAAAGAAATGTGTAATACAAATAATTTGAAATCAGTTTTGAAAAGGAGACTTCAATAGGTGGAATACCTTTACAAAGCTTAATGCCAAAGCACAAGGTTTTCTTTTCTTTTTTTTAAAATAATGCATTTGTTTTGATATTAAAAATACAGTATCTCAGCTATCTGGTTTTCCCTTAGAGGTCATCTGGAGATGACCTGTTCTTAAAATAAAATGATTTATTTCAGAATTGCCATTAATGTATTACTCCAATGCTCTCAAGGATTTGTTGCTGCATGCGTTTCTTTTTACCGTGAAATACATAAGTCTATCGATTTCATCTCTATTTGAATTATGTCCTTTCGCTATTAAATAGATACAGGCATCTCTACCAAATGGCAGTCTTGTACCACAGAACAATTTAAAAAAATCAATAAAGAGCCTTATTCTGAATCTTTCAGGATAAAATATTTAAAATCTAAGTAATAGTGGATTGGATATAGATTTTCCATTAAAAAAATATGTATTTGGGGGAAGGGGTAAAAGAGGAAATTGATGAATCTTTTAGTGTCATTGATATTGACCTCTAAAAGCATCTGGTCTACTGCTGACTTTTCTTAATCTGTTTTACTTTTATTCTCCACCACTTCTTCATATCAACTTCACATGTTTTTTTAATTCACCCTAGTCTGAAATCCTATCTGGGCCTTGCTGCCAACATTTTGTCTGTTTGTTCTGTTCCATCAACTGCCAAGTTGCATTTTCCTTTCTCTCTTTCTTCTCTCTCCCTCCTTTCCTTCCTTCCTTTTGTTTTAACATTTTGTGCATGTAAATGGATGGTTTCTAAAAGAAAGACAATACAAATGTGTATATATTGCATGTTTGTTTTTACTGTCCATATTAAGCTAAATGGTACAAGCAAGGTGAAAAATTAAAAAGGAAGATGCAGTGATTTGCGATGGACAAATAAAGGAAAAGATGGAACCTTTTCACTAACACAAGGTACACTAAAGGGTGATGGAAAGTATGCCATGCCTCCAGGAAATGGGACTGATAAAACTATGGTTATTTATATCTGACTACCAGCACTGTTTGCCTTTCCTATTAATGATTAATGAAATTATCATGATTGAGGTTGGTTGTTCTTTATTCTTTTAATTTTTTCTCACTATTTCTAGCACTGTAGTTATTTATTTCCTTTTCAGTATACAGGTAGGAAATTAAGTGTTGGCCCAAATATCCATGGTCTAGGAGAAATCAGTTAATGTTTCTCATGAAACTCATTCAAAGGAGCCTAACCACACTGCAAACTCTCCCCTTTTACATCCTATCATCATCTCCCTGGCTCTGCAACTCTTATTTTAGTCTTTATCTGAATGCCTAACATTAAAAGAGAAACTGATGATGCTAGATATGGAAAACAAACTGATGGTTGCCAGATGGGAGGTGGGGTTGGCAGTTTGGATGAAAAAGGTGAAGGGATTAAGATGTGAAAATTGGCAGTTACAAAACAGTCATGGGGATGTAGGGTATAGCATAATGAATATAATCAATAATATTGTAATAACTGTGGATGTTTCCAGGTGGCTACTAGACTTATGGGGCAGGGGGTCACTTCATAAATTATAGAAATGACTAGTCACTATGCTATATACCTGAAACTAATATAAAATAATACTGAATGTCAACTATAATTAAATAATTAAAATAAAATTAAAAAGAGAGAGGAACTGATGCATTATGGGCTCGTGACAAATAAACGAATGAGGGCATTGACGAAGGCACAATCATTCCTGACCAAAAACAATTCAAGGGGTCTGTTTGTGAAACTGTTAGAAGCATTAGGTCCACTGTTTAGCGGATGTAGTGCCAGGGGGATTAACAGGTTACCATGGACTTAAAAATATGTCTTATTTGCAGACTCTATTGAAGAACATATTTATGGTGAAAATCAAGATACTACAATAGTGAGCTTTGAATTTGATGAGGACTGTCTTCAAACCTGAATGTTAACTCTTAGTGGGGTGTTCACACTGTAAGGTATATTAGTAGCAAATCATTATATTATACATCTGAAACTAATGTAAGTATACCAAGTATACTTAAATAAAAAAAAGAACCTTAAAAATTAAAGAAAGAAAGAAATGAGTAAATAAGAGGATATAACTGTAGATGCACTACATACTAAAAACAAAATCTAGATTTTATGAAAAACCTTATGCCAATATATTTTGATCAAGATAAAAAAAAACAAAAAACAACAACCTGAATGTTCAGATCACATGACCAGCTTTATAGTCTATACTTACAAGGGATTCAGAGAACTGACTTTCTAACACAATTTCATCTCCAAAGTTCTGTGTTCCATAAGCGGCTGTAAACTCAGATCTTGAAATATACTACATGTTAATTTTTCAAAGCTGTCCATAGACTTTCCTCAGCAGGCTGTGTCACAGGTATTCTTGAATTGTATCTCCTTAGGTGGTGGCCTTTCTCATCCCCTGGCACTGACAACTTAGGGATACAGCAGACACAGCTATCGTTTTTGGCTTCACAGTTATTAAGCATTTGAGACAAGAAATTCAATAGCCTGCTTTCACTGCACAATTTTTCTGCCAGTGCTTACCTTTATTTTTGAGGATCATACTCCTAGCCAGCTTGCCTAGAGCTAACTTGAATAAACACTGCAGAATGTCTTCAAGTATCTTGGCCAGGCTGGCAGGGGCTGAGGGTCCCCATGAGACATGGCTTCTCCTTTTCTGAATCACAAATCTGCAGGCACAGTTATTTTAGAGAGTGCACACTGACTTTTCAGCCATAACCTAATTGCTCCATATTTCTTGTTGGAACTAAATCAGGAAACACTCAGTATTAATGGATTTAAATTTGGCACTGGTTGAGTGCTGCAAATGTCGGGCTACTTATGGCTAATAATTTTAAAAACAAATCAAATGATTTGAATTTAATTGTACTCTAAGACCTCATTTCTCCAACATTGCTGGAGGTGGGAGAGAGATGGATGAGCTATTATCCATAAATAGATTTTTCCAGATAATGAATTCTTTAGGTACCATCTAAAAATTGTATAAATTTTGTGAGAGTATCTACTTAAAAATAGCAATTACTTTGTTGGCTTTATATTAGTATCACAATTTAATCTTCCTAAATGAAGGAAAATCACTTTTTTGTGAGCGTTGATTTTTGTATCATGCTGAAATATAGAGGTACCTTCACGGATCATGCTGGTGTGATAGGTTTTTTTTACCTTTTGGAAAATGGTGCTGGACCTCTGAGCTTTTAATGTTTTAGGGTTACATCTTACAGTTTTTCTGGTTTCTCCCTTATTGTCAATTGATATCATTTTTTTTTGCTCCCAGTTCACCTGTCTAATGAAGAGTACTCCCCTCCATAACTATATTATTGTTTGAAATTGTTAATGGCCTAGAAAATTAGAAGAGAACGATAATAGAACTGTTTCTACTAAATATGAATAAGTGGGCTATGAATGGAAGCCTGTGTCCCTCCCTATGAGTAATGTGAAAGGTTTTTATGACATGGTTTCATGATATCAGTTTAGTTTTCTAACAAATGTGTATTTTTTGTTTGTTTTTCCATTGTCTTGGACTTTGACTTTCTTCTTGAGCTTTTCTTAAGCTCCGAAGCGGAAATGTCAGAACCTCAACCATCTCAAAACACTTAAACTGACTTAAGTCAGTTTTTCTGATGGCAATTTAAAAGTTATTAAATTATTTGAATTCACATTTAAGTGACAGAGAGCACTGCTGTTTCCACTGTTCTAATCCTGTACCCGTGCATGCTATTTTGAAATGAACATACTAAGTTTTGCCATTGTATCATAGGATCTTCTTTCTTTGGTTCTCCTTATTCTGAAGTTATTTTATTCATTATAGGATAAAATCAAACTTTTGTTTTTTTTGGATAAAACACAAGACTGCCTATCTAACATATTCAAAAGTATAAAAGTTTAGGTTTGATGAAATGAATTTATTAATGGATAAACTATGAAAATGAGCTGTCCAAAGAATTTTGATAATTGAATTTATTTAATATGTAGAAATGGGAAATTCAGGTAAGATTTTATCAGTGTATGTGAATAAGATCTATTTCTATTAGAAATTTGTTCTTGGGATTGTTGCCATTGGGGAGGGGGTTTGGGGAGAAGAGTGAAAAAGGGGAAGGGATTCAGATGTGCAAATTGGCAGCTATAAAAACAGTCACGGGAATATAAAGTGCAGCATAGAGACTATAGTCAACAATATTGTAATAACCATATATGGTGTCAGATGGTAAGTAGACTTATCCAAGGATCATGTCGTAAGTTATATACATGTCTAATCACTTTGTTGTATAGCAGAAACTGATAAAACATTGTATGTCAACTGCAATTGAAAAAAAAATTTTAAAGCATGATCTTGGTTGTTATCTACCATGAAGAACAGACAGAGAAATTTATAAAATATGTAAATAGCTTGCAAAAAATTTTAAAAACTGAGCATGGACTCTTTTAAATACAGAAATAATGTTAAGAAATGAAAACAATACTGGAAGTATATTTACTGCACAGAAAGTAAGATCATGAATTCCATAAACATGAAATAAATGAATCATTCTAAAATTATGGCAATAAGAAATAAAATTCTGCACAGCATTGTAATTAACTGACCTAATACTAGCACAGGAAAAAAAAAAAAGGTCCCATTTTAGCCATAAGCATTTGCTGCCTTAGCAACTAAATCCATTCATTTAGTGATTCAAAGTTTAGCTCAACCTTTTGGAATGTGTAATGTGTGATGCTGAAATAAAATATTAATGTGATTTCATTTTCAGAAAGCCTGAACAACAACAACAAAAAAGCAAAACAAAAACCAGCAGAAGTAATATTGTGGAGTGGAGATTAAGATTCCACCCAAGAGGAATTTTATTTAGATATTGACTTGACCAGGGTAGATAGGCAAATGATTTAGTAAACATTCATTTGGGGATTTGGTCAGCATTGAATCAGCATTGTAAACTAAGCTAAATAGAAAATTACTATTTTATTGTTAGTCTAAAGGAAAAGCTTAATACATTGATTTTTAGTATTATTTCTAAATCTTTGAGATATCGGGATGTCCTTTTAATCAATGAAGAACATACCTTTTGTATTAAGGGAAATTTTAAACCAAACTAGGTATGGACTATTTTTAGGAATAGGACATTTTAAAAGTCCCAATTAAATAACGCATTACCACTAACAGACCAAAAAAATGTGTTAATGAACAGATTCTGCCTACAAGATCCCAAAAAACTATGTAGCAGAATTTCTTTTTGTGTGAAATGAATTGAACTTTTCAATTGTTGTAATATTATGTAGCCAAAGTTCAAGATGGGCAGTTCACTAAGAAATTACAAAAATATCAAGCCATAAACTTTGTGGAAGAAAAAAAAAGGTTATCACACATTCTCTTGATCCATCTTTGAACCGTATATCATGAGATCAATTTATGGACAATTATGATCAAGAATTTCTGTCATATTCAATTCAACCAAATTGTAAGAGAAAGAAAAACAAGAAATGAGAATATGTCCATTTTTGTAATATGAGAAACTTGAACTAAGTGGTTTCTGAAGTTCTCTTCCAAGTCTAATGAGTCTATTTTCCTGTGTTTCTAGTATTTTAAAGTATAAGAAATGCGAGGAAATTTGCAACTGCTTGTTTCAAAGATTACTACTTAAGGGTGAGAATTTATTATTTCTAAAAACTGTGACTCCCTTCGTAATTTTATATAATCACAGCACCCATCCTAGATTTATAGGGTTTAATAAAATATGCTGTGCTCTTGAACTGTATTTAAATGAGAAAGCCAAAGATTTTCTTTTGAAGTTCTTAAAGTGTTTGCTCATCATTCTGATTGATTGTCTATTTCAGTTCTGCAGTTTTTACTCCTCTTTCAGGAGAATCTGCTGTCAGGATGACTTCTTCACGTGAATGCAAATCTCAAGAGCTTCCTTTCCTGGCTTTATGTTGCCATAAAGAGAATCTGACAGAATTGTCACCTACATCTTAACCACACCCCTATAATAGGCATGTAACAAATAATTCTGAGAGTCATATTAATAGCAGGGAAACAAGATGTCTGCCAGCATTCTCACAGGAAGCTAGTGGTGAAAGAGAGAATAAAAGCCAGGCTTTCAGGGCACTAGCTAGGCATTCTGTGTGGTCTCCCACACTGTTTCTCTTTTGAACTTCTCAATTCAAAAGCAAAAATACCATAGCTATAATGCCACCAAGGATGTTGGCATTACACAATAACAGAAAGTCTACTTGCTCCTTTTCTTTCTTCCTTTTCTTTCTTCCTTTTCTTTCTTCTTTCTTTCTTTCTTTCTTTCTTTCTTTCTTTCTTTCTTTCTTTCTTTCTTTCTTTCTTTCTTTCTTTCTTTCTTTCTTTCTTTCTTTCTTTCTTTCTTTCTTTCTTTCTTTCTTTCTTTCTTCCCCCTCCCTCGCTCCCTCCCTCCCTCCCTTCTTTCTTTTTCATTTTTATTTTAAACCATCTAAATAACCATTGTCCTAGAAAGCAAGGTGAATGGCATGAGGATATAATGAAATCAAACTTGTACTAATCACACATTTTCTTTCTGAGGCTATGTTGTCCTTAAAAATACATACCATGGCCATCATCCAGGAACTCTGTGATGGTGGCTGAAGCACATTTGGACCAGGGCTTGGACGCATCAATGCTGGTCAGGATGGAAGACATTAAGCGCTTATCTTCTGTGGAACCAAAATTCTCTTCACAGAACTTGGAATCATCATGAGAGAGGCCAAGTAGATGTCCTAAGGGAGAAGGTATAGGAAGTGCAAATAATGAGTGGTTTTGCATTTTTACTTTTCTGTGACCATTATACTAGCACTTGTCTTTTTTCATTCAATAGTATATGAGTTCATTTTAACTGTTTTCTCACGCAGAGACTAGGCCCCCAGGGAAATTAAAGCTGCATGTAGTTGGAAGAGGTCCCTTTTGGTGAACATTTAGAGGAAACCTGAAAAATTACACTAAGGCGTGGATGTTCCCATAATCCATCTGGATCACATATGCTCAATGATATGTAGAAACAAGGCCTTATTTAGAATCCAGAATCTGCAAGGCAACTATAGGGTTATGTCATAGCTCTCACTACATAGTCTTATGATTACTTGTCTAATTTTCCACTTTATTTGATCAACCATAATCCCAATGAGATCAGAGAACATTTCCCCCCATTGATGGTTGAAACGTCTGTGTTTAACTCAATGTTCTACAGATTGCACATACTTAGTAGCTGACTTCTATTTTCTTGGCTAAGTAAACAGGTAGCTATATAAGAGATGACTGGGGGTGAGGGTGGGAAAGAAAAAGGAGTCAATTTAGTAACTTGCCGGTTCCATGCAAATGTAAGCTTGTTTCTTCCTTTCATTTCTTTTTGTTATTTAGTAAGTTGTGAATGTTACTACGCTCACAAATGAATGGCATACTTTAAAAATATACCCATTTCCACTTTAAAAATGTCTAAAATACCAAGATGCCCATCATGGAGTGTCAGAGCTTGAAGAGAATGCAAACAGTAGGAAGGTAGTGAGTGTCCAAAACCACTCAGCTAGATGGTGTTCGTGCTTACCCCCCAACCACGTTCTCTGCGATCCTAGCCACTGCCATCTGCATTCTACAATGTAGATATTATATCCCAGAGTACAGAGCAACATTCTTATAAATCAACTAAAACTGTTTTTATTACATAAGATTAATTTTCACATAGTCTACGAAAAAAAAAAGACATTTTCCAAAAAATCTAAAATGCTGTTAAAAATAACTCTAGGTTAGCAGTTTGTAGAAACTCCAAAAGGTAGGCAAGAAATACTGCTAGTAGTACCTTTTTTGCAAAACTTTATAGACTCATACACACATCACTACAAAAGAATGTAGAAAATCCTATAGAAAAGTGATCACAGCATTCTCTATGGGTTTCTGAAGGCCAAAGGCAGGAACTTTTGCCATTCTGCCAAAAAAGTCCACTGTGCATCAGTAAAACCCAACAGAGATGAAATCTTTCACACTGTATTCCAACTGCTTTTGGCCAACTTGTTAAATCACCAACACCTCATAACAAAATTGTGCATTGAGCAGCTGGTTGCTGTTGTGGCTGAAATGAGGTGGCTAAGGCTTGGTGACCGTCAAAGTCTCCACGTTTTATGCTATTTAGGCAGTTACTTACTTCAACAGCATTTACTAGGCTAGTACGTTTTCTTTGGGAAAGCCCCCCCCCCAACCACTCACACTTTGTTTGGTCAGTAGCATAAATGTGCATCACAGTCTGTAAAGCATGTCCCAGATCACATGCGAAAGGATACTGGCAGGGGCTCACCCACTTTTGGAGTGGTATGTTGAGTTTTTCAGGGAACCACAGAGCTCACAGAAAAACAGAGGCTTTCATTCATGTCCTGTTCAAAATGGCTTAAAGTTACTTAGTCCATCAAACACGTGTTGAGCATGCACTCTGTGCTTCTTGCACTTTTCCAAGGTAGAATCTTTATCAGCTGATATTGGGATTTGTGTGGAAATTTCACACTTGAGTTTTTTCCACTGGCATAGAAGAGAGGGAGGGAAAGTGGCCTAAGGTGACCTCTGCAGCATCATATTTATTTGCATCCAGGTTTTACATTAAAAAAATGTGATTTTTGCATTCTATTTCATATGATAAGTCTTTTTTATTTAATGGACTAATAGTCTTTTTCCTCCAAATCTATATAAATAGTGCTTTTCATATGCATTTTTATTATTGCATTAAGGAATTGTCACTTCATTTGGAGGGTAGATTTTAGATATCTGATTTGAAATTCAGGTCATGCGGCAAACACCAAATTTACTTGGAGGGGCCCAAGAGAGTACCTCACTTTTTCTTTCATACACCATGGTATGGCATATAGTTTTCAAGATTTCAATTATATAAGCAAAGCAGTTTACCTAAAAATAGTTTGGTATAATTTTATGAATTTTTTGGCATGCTCTTTGACATAATAGTGTGCATTTTATGCTCCCTAAACTTACTGATTTATCAGTGTAACTTAATTTCTGCTGAAGATACATGTAAGGCATTCTTATGTGGCCATCAGAAAAGATTACCATTCTGAGCATGAACGACTTTTGCTTCCACTTCAGCAAGAGCTAAAGGGGGATGTGAATTCTGTAAGATCGCCAAGAGTCAGTCAGGAGTGGACTTCTGGAGGGCCTGCTGAGAGAGACGAACCCTTCAGTGGGCGGGTGAATGTTCTGTCCTCCATGAAAGAAGTCTGTCAGCTGGCTGGAACAGGTATGCTCTCTCAAGAGCAATGAGAGTCACGGGCAATGTGAAAAACATTTAGGCACCCAACGAAACAGGCAGGCACTTCCACAGAAGCTGGAACCAGGGCACTGAAAGAGACCCATGTGACTTCCTTGAAGGAGCCAGACAGGAATTGAAATGGGAGATCAATGTGAGGGATGCTTGGATGCTCTTCAGGAAAGACGTGACACACATAGTAAAGGCAGTGAGCAGAAAAAGAAGTGGTATTTGCAAATGTGATTCCCCAATCATTATGCTAAGGCATCTAACATCATCTGAAATTTGCCATTATCTTTGAGCCCTGAAATGACAAGGTACATATAAAAGCATAAGCTATTTTAAAGGGACACTCCTAGTAAAGACAACACACTAGAACATTAAGAGCTGATCAACAGAGACAAATCCAGAATCTAGGAAATTTAAAATGTAACGTCCCAGCTGACAACAATATATTTCATGTTGTGAAGGGGAATCAGAATTTATCATTGTGTCACCAATCACCTAGGACATCCACCTTTTCCAGTGAAAGTTTGTTCATGAATCACCCACAGAGAGCCTTAAAATTACAGGTGTGGATTGGACATTAAGCATTTATCCCACAAACTGCCCTTAACAGGATTAGCACAACTGGGATTTACACATGTGCCCCAGAGAGCAAAATAACAAATGAAGACTATAAAGAAATGTTGGAGAAATTCATTGCTGTTTTCATCAAAAATGTATATTATGATGAGTTTTTAGAGCAATGCAGAGCGATGTTATTTGAGGGGTGAGGTCTTGAAGGAGGCAAGGGGATGGAAGCCAGAAACCCATCAAAAGGCAATTCTTAACCTCGGAAAGACAGAGATATTTCTTTCTCCAATCAAAGTATAGGGGGAAAACTAAAAAGTGAAGAAGTTTCAAAGCAATTTTGAAGAGTAAAAGAGGAGCTCTGAGGAAGCTCAACGAAGCTCCAATAAAACAGAAAATGATAACTCCTAGCGAAAGACCCAAGGCAGAGGTAGATTCAGGGTGACAATTCACTGTCAGGGTTTCCAGTAGAGGTCCCCAAGTCTTGATTTAAGGAAGAATTAGTATTTGTATTTGCAACCACTTATAATCAGAAGACATGCGAAAGACTGAAGAGCAGTTTGTTTGCTTTAACTAAGTCAAGCAATCTTATTTACATTCATTACTAGTTTGCTTAGTGAATCTTTCATTCTTGATTGATGTAACTGGAAACTTCTCAACTAAAATTCCCTGTCAATTAAGGACCAAATACACTTGTTAGTGGGTGTGCTTGTTAATGCACTTCTATATACTAAATAAGAGAAAAACAAAGAAGTCAGTGAAAGTTAGAAAACATAACTGTCTAATCCAGTTTTTTCCCAGGTAATGTGGACCTCAGAACTGTATCTTGCTATTTTAAAGTCACTAGCAAAAATCAAGGTGTAACTTGTAAGTGCTTTTGTAGAAATTACTGATTTCTTCTTAATAGATGGTAATTCATATCATAAATGCAACAGTCATGCTAATGAGTGCCCATCACACAAAGCAACATGAGGAAGGAGTTTATTTCAATTAGGCTGAGGAAATGAATTTCATGATAAATTACATCACAGTAAAGTCTATAGGGTAAGAGTCCAAGTTATATTTTTAGATTAGAAATGATCTGATAATTTTTCTAGTATAATAATCCTCTTTTTAAATTGGCAAATGGGTGTCATTTTATTAAATAAGTCTCACCTTTAATATTCACAGTATAGATTTAAAATCATCTTGCCTCCCTAAATTCACAAGTGCAGCTGGTATTTGAAAATCTGAGATAATGTACACCCGGGTGAAGACATATTACTTTAAAGGAAAATGTTGGTTCAGCTTCTTATTCAACTCAGGTATTACTGTACAACCAGGGCTGACTTACAACATTAACCTCGGGAAGGAAATTGGTTGTTTTTCTAAACTTTGGTCTGCAAATTAAACAGAATTTCAAGCTCTTGTCTCCTGACCCCATACTGACCAATGGACAAGGGGACACAACACCACATCCTGAAAAAAAAATGTCACAAGAAGCTCTGTAATGTGTTTACTTAAGAAAGCATGGCTCAGATGAAGCATCTGTTTCTTAATGAGGTCATGTTTTTATGTTACCTAATTTTCCAGCTGGGATTATTGAGGTGCAAGAAAGTCTTGCCAGGGGGTGAAAAAGTAAGTCAGTAGCTCACATTGAAGATGTCAGGGTTTGAAAAGTGAGTCAATAGCTCACATGGGATCAGAATCTAGAATCCTTGAAGAAAGAAACCAGAAGCTCCAATAACTGGACCATTCCTGGCTATTCAAAGACAAATTCTTATGTAAAAGTGATAGAACTCTTAAACTTCCATTTCAAAACATCGAAGATAAATGGTAAATGTTGTATCAATTATGGGATTTGGACGGAAGAAATTTTTTTCACCTTATAACTAGCTGTGTCACTATCCTTTTGAATCAAATTCAAGATATGGCCTTCAAAATGGAACACTGGTGGTTGCCAGATGAGAGGGGGACTGGGGGGCTGGGTGAAGGGGGTGAAGGGATTGGGAAGTACAACTTGGTGGTCGTAAAGTAACCATGGGGATATGGAGGGCAGCATGGGAGAGCATGGTTAATGGGGGTGCTGGACTTGTAGGGGACACTGCTTTGTGGGTTGTATAGATGTGAGACCACTGTACTGTGCACCTAAAACTAGTGTAAAATAATGTTGATTGTCAGCTGTGGTTGAAAAAAAAAAAAAAAGGAATACTAACCAGCCATTAGAGGATAGCATCAGAATCTTGGGCTCTGGAGCCAAATGAATTGGGTTCGAATTTTAGCCCAGCAGTATACTAGTTGAACTTTGACATGTTTAGAAATTTCTGTGTGTCAATTTCCTCCTTTCTTGGATGATGCATTAAAAGTACTTATCTCATGACATTTTGTGAGGATTAAATGGCATAAAAGAGGCAAGCTTAGAATATAAGCTTGACAAATAGCCAATGCCCAGTGATTGTTAGCTAACTTTGTTGCTCTCACTGATATCCCAGGTTTGTTGTACTTTTACTTATGGGTATTCCTATCTTTAGTAGTTTTGAAACATTTCAATATTCCTAGACACTCTTGATTTGGGAGAAAAGGGGGACTCTTCTAATCATAAGAAGAAACACAATCATGCATTAAAGTGTGTGATAT
Source organism: Rhinolophus sinicus (assembly GCF_036562045.2). Classification (NCBI taxonomy): domain Eukaryota; kingdom Metazoa; phylum Chordata; class Mammalia; order Chiroptera; family Rhinolophidae; genus Rhinolophus; species Rhinolophus sinicus. The sequence continues at coordinate 15,036,476 of NC_133751.1, read as the reverse complement.
AGTTGCTTTTTATGACACCTTCAACTGGTTGGGTTGCCATGCATGTGACAGACGAGCTATAGGCCTCCCCTAAAGAAATATGCATTGGGATTTGATTACAAACAATCAAACAAACACCTGGCACTTAACACTCAAGCTCTCAATTCTGCTATACATCTAGCCAAGGCCTATCCCTACCTTTCATCTGGGGACCAACAAAGACATAGTGTGGCATTGCTCCAAACTATATAGAAAAAATGCTCAGTTTATGTTGATTAAAGCTATGGGTGTGGAAGTCAATCCCAAATTTAATCCTAGTTTCCTTTCACTTCACATCTCACAGCCAGTCCTGACATCTGATTCTGTGCACTTGGCTTTGGTCTATGGTGTTTCCAGGGCCTCTGCAGCTTTTCAAAACACGGCCTTGTTTAATCTAATCATCCATGGGAACATGGTCACACATACATCAGCACAACCAGAGAACCTGCTCTAACCACAGCAAAACACAGGCGGTCAGCCGTAGTGTCTCAACCACTTCCTAAGTCTCCAGCTGAATATTTGGCTTTGACTTTTTCAGTTCCCTGACTTTAGCTTAGGAAGCATTTTGGAATCTTTCATGGTGAAGAAATTCACTTAGCACGTTTTATAATTAACTACCATACTGCAAAGCTTCGGCAAGTTTGCAAATCATGGATTTCATTAGTCTAAATAAAATCAGATTGTTCCCCCTAGCATGTTAGAAGCTGGCCCAACATCAATAAAATTATTATTTTGAAGAGCCATGTGTGCAGCAGGTGAAATCTTTATTATTTTAAGCCAATAATCAAAGTTTGACAAGTTAAAAACGTAAACTCAAAATGTCAACTTACATTCACTTGAAACTTTCTACCGTTCACATTTTTATTATAAAGTGGCAGTAACCCCATTCTTGCCTCCAGTCAAGGCACAGGGATGGCGCCCTTGTTCTTGATCCTTTAAAGCAACTTTCATAAACGTCCTAACAATTTAGTCAATGTTTATGTGCACATTACATAGAAAGGAGGACAACAAACGATTACTGCCTATGGAGTGGCTATATGTATCAAAATCTGTTTTCCAGAAGCCCGTGTTGGCATCAGTTGCCTATGTATCTCCAAAATCTAGCTCTTTTTTAGAACAAAGTAGCAAGAAAAGAGAAATGTTCCATTTTATATGCGGTACCGGACAAGAGTCACAATTTGAATGGTTCCCTTAACCCACTTCATTCTGACTTGAACACCGTGGATGGAAAAGGTGCCAGATGGGACTTTATCTTATTTGTTAATTCTCAATACAGGACATTTATGAGATAGAGGAGGTAGAAGAACAAAGGAGATTTTGATTCAAATACAAGGACTGTGTTTTCACTATGTATAAAAAGAGGACACACAGGGGCATCCCAACAGATACTTTAAGTTGCTTAATGGAAGTGTGATTCTTGACCAAATATATTCTTTACAGTTTATAGAAGAAATGAAGTAGTAAAATTATGGAAACAGCCTGGAAATTTTCTCCACAACTTAGGTTTTGAGCACAGAAACATATGTATGGTCTGTGTGCCTGAAGCAAATTGTACATTTTGGAAAGGGCTCAAACAAATTCAAAACCCTTCTGCAAACCCAAGGTTTCACGGCATCATGTTCATCACCATACATGGCCTGGATATATCACCTCCAAATCTGGAAAGTAGGAAGCATCTAATAAAGGGGAGGGGAGGAAACTGCATGAGAAGAATGGAGCAGAATCAGAATCTGGGGCATGGTTAGCTTGCTGTATAGCTTCACGCAACAATCTAAAAATAAAGCACTGGAAACAGCTCTGCAAGAGGCATTACCAAGAATACAATGGCTGCAGAGGCCAGAGTCTAATCATACACAGATGATTCGGAAATATTTTGTGAGGTTATCTTCTCTAAACTTTGTAAGGCTCATACTTTATAACACGTGTTCACAATTTTTAGGCAAAAAGAAAATTAAAGAATAATAAAGCAATTAGAAAATAAAGTGAATGAAAGCCAGATCCATTTACGAGAGGGGAATTAAATCCATCTTCCTCTATCCACAGACCTCAAATTTCTCGCATTAAGCCATATGTAATGCAAAAAGGAAAATTAAACAGGCAGACTTTGAATGGAGAATGAATTGTAGAGGCTTCTAAAGAAGGAAATAGATATGACTCAATCAAGAAATTAAAGGAGACTCAAGGTTGTAGTCATATAACGAAGATTCAGGTTTGATTTTTCACATAGAAACCCATATTTCTCCTGCACTGTTGTCTTGTAAAACTATGTCCAGTTTTCCCGCACTATTAAGACAAGTTCTCAAGTTCTTATGGTGCGTGCATATCTAGTTTTAATAAAACATTTGTCATCAGCATCTGTCTTCTTGCCTCTCTGACTGCTGCATCTGCCTGTGTAATCCAACCCTTGGTTTAGGGATTCAGGAGGGCTGGGAAGGTGATGCTGAAAGGTTCTTCATTCCAGTCCAGTTGGGAGTCAACGTAGCCCCTAAATAGCTGCGTTTACTGCCACAGTGGTTCTCTGTACATGGCAGCCTCCCACAGGCTATCGATGTGTGAAAATGGACCAGTGCAGGATTGAAGGAAGACATAGCCCTTCTTCCAAGGAATTTGTAAACTCTTCATTTGAAGATCAGGATTTAGGACTCATAACATTATGGATGGGTGATGCCACAATTCAGCTCTGTTCCTCATTTCTCACCAGTTCTCTACCTAGTCTGAGATGAACCAGCTGCCGCCTTCTCAGGGATTTAGAATCTTTTAGGACTTCTCTCTGAATAGTCGTGATTGATTACTGGTGTACTTTTAAAATCTTCTTTGTTTAATTATAATCCTTTTCAGTATTTGGACTAATCTCTCTTAGTTTCAGCTGCAGAATCGGAAGGTTGCCTTGGGCAGTTCTCACATTTCTCCAGCTTAGTCATTCATGAATATACATAGATAGGTAATAAATATTGATTAAGGATCTATATTAGGCTATAGTTTCAATTGGTTACTTTAACAGGAGTGAATGAGAGACAAATGAAGACATAACCACATCCCTGAAGATGAAATGACATATGGGTCTTTCAAACACTTTCAACTTTTCTACAGTAGCACATCAGAGAGCCATGCCTCATTATTAGTCCACCTTACAGGGAAGAAAAGGATTCTTAGGGCATCTAAATCATTTGTCTGATGTAAAACACAGAATACGGAGACACAGCTGGGACTTCATCTCCGATCTGTGGCTCCTTAAGCAAATAATGCTCAATTAATAAGGTGTTAAATTGAATTTTTATCAGATGCTGTTGAATAATTATTTATATAACATAAATACTTTGTGTTTTTCTGCTTAGATGGTAAGAAAGACATCAGTTAAGAAAATTAAATTCATGATTAATACCTAAGAATTAAAATTTAACTACGATGTAACTACTGATTTCTATTTTACTGCTGTAATATACCAATTTATGCAATTACACCTTTGATTTGAAGTTATTTGAACTCCACAAAGAAAACATAGCAGGTAGAAATTGGCACCTTGTGAAATCTGCTCTGCCTACTAGGAATGTGAAAAAAAAGTTTTAATGTCTATTTAAAAATTACAGTTTTAGCTTAAAAAATGAAATCTATTAATAAAATATAGCAAATAATGATCAAAACACAATAATTATCAAACCACACTTTGCCCCCTAAAGATGATGCTAATAGGTAATACATACATATAAAACGTAAATGAACTATTTAATTAAAAAGCAAAACAGATGTCTAGGTGAATGCAACAGATGGTATCTATAATCTCCTCAATTTGGTTCTAAAAATAACTCCACGAAATAGGCATTGTTATTCCTATATTTCATATATGAAAACTGAAGCTTAGAGAGTTTAAGCAATAAGACCAATGAGACACAGGTAGAAAGTATTTCACCAAGAATTGAGCCCAGACACATCTAATTCTAACATCTAATCCTAAGTACTAAACTAACTTTTCATCTACCTAGTGGTCTACCTAGGTCACTGATTAGGAAACATGTATTCCTAATTGCTGAGATATTTTTCAACAATTAACTCAGTCCTAAACTTCTAGTGTTAGGATTTAGATGGGTTTCTTATGACAAACAAATCAGTTAAGTAACATTTTAAAACAAACCCTGTTGACTGGTAGCCCTGGTTTCATTTGCTTTGCTATTAAAAACTAGACAGGCATGTTGACCATAAGCTATTGATTACTGATGACAGGAGCCGGCAGTGTATCACTCGCATGAAATACAACATGATAAATTCCTGTGTTTAGCCCTGGATGAGTCAATAGAGCCTTGGGTAACTTCTAAGAGGAACGTCTCTGCATTCCAGAGTCAACTGTGAGAATTTTCCTCTAAGAGTCATTTAAGGATGCTTAAAAGACAGCCGCAGGAGCGAATTTTTTGCAGGCTTTTAAAGGACACTGTCATAAAGGAAACATCTACTAGACGCCTGACTTTCCCTTCCCTCTCCTTTAATTAGTTAAGCTTAAAAGGGCAAATATTAGGTTGGTGCAAAAGTAATTGCAGTTTACAACGTTAAAAATAATGGCAAAAACTGCAATTACTTTTGCACCAACCTAATATAAACATATTCACTCCCCAACGGTGTAGCTGAACCAGGAGGAATCTGGAATTAATTGCCAAATGCTTTGGTTCCTGTTGCAGCTGTTACAAGTGTTTGATTTGGCGAGGGAAGAGAAAAGGAACTGCGTACCAATTTCGTGAGCCACAGTGAAAGCTGCGTGGAGGCCATCGTCTTCAATCACAGCACAGCTGCGCTCCGGAGAACATATGGTCCCAACGTCTGCCATTCCCAGGGTGTCACATGAATGATGCCCACATAAATCCTTCCCGGGAGAAAGAAAGAAATCATTAAAATCAATTTAAAACCAGAAGGAGCCACCTTGTAGAGCCACTTGCTCACTGCAAAAGGCAACACGGGGGTATGTTTATGGTATCACCTGTTCAGCTCTGGAAATGTTCCAAAGACAAACTAATGGCATCAACTTTTCTAAGCTTCTCTGCATCCCAGAAGCACAGAAGGATGTTGGGACTCAACCACATTTAAAAAGATGTCATAGGATTGTAGCTTGTTCACTACAATAGCCTCAGAGCCTTAACAAAGCTGTATCCCATATATGCAGGCACATATGTCAGCATCACTTTCACATATGGTCAGGCTTAGGAAAGTCTTAACATTCTGACCTAAATTCATGCTAACTTTATCAGAAGGCCAGACTAATAATCTATTTTCCATCACAGGGGCAAACCGAAACCATGTATTTGTGGTAGAAAATGAATTTATCAGTAATTTGGATAGAAAACTAAAATTTAATCCCAGGGTAATTCCTCAAAAGATCATCCCTTAATTGTCAAATTGAGTTGTAATTTCATAGGTTATGTCTCCCTAAATTTATGCACTCCTATTGATAGGATTTAATGTGGTATTTCTCAACCTGATCGATCCTTAGAAAATACACGTAATATATTTGTCAGGCGGGGAGGCCTGCGGGGTCTCTGCTCCCGCTTCCCACATAAAAACGTAGGATATGGTGAGGCCAAAAAGGAACACCCACGAAGCCATAAGTAGGGGAGTCATACCACTATATTCTCTCTGGCGGCACTATACTCTCACTGGAGGCTGGATCCACACTGTCCGCAAACTGCCATCCGCACTTGCCAGCCCAGCCGCCATCTTCTTGCTAGCCCCATTCTTCTCCCCTCTCTCTCCTAGCATAGCCACAGCAGTTATATTAGTGGCCAATGGCTCACTGGTTACAGCTGACGGCCAACTAGCCACAGCTGATGGCCATCCAATCACAGTTGATGGCCATTTGCTACCTGAGCCAGCACCTGTCTATGTGAGGCTGAGAGCCTGGAAACTACTTTCTGGGGCTCTGCCCCCACAATATTGTGCTTATATAATTGAGTGTATGTATTTTTCTGGTGAGAAGTTTTATTTTAAGGGATGCTAAAAGAGGAACATGATCATGCCCCACTAATGGTTAAAAATTATAGGTTTACATGAAAGAGATACCAACAAAACAATTTAAAATTGTGAAGCATAAAGAGAAGATATAAGCCACAATTTTTGATATGGTAGGTTTGTAATGCTGGGACACTGGTCCCACTCCCCACACAAGAACGCAGGATATGGTGATGCCAGAAAGGAACAACGGAGCCATAGATAGGGGAGTCATACCACTATATTCTCGATGGCGGCTGGTCGAGACACAAATGCAAACATCCGCCAGTACCCCAATGAGGGGTCTTCCTGCACCCCAATCTCACTGGTGGTGGGGCGAGACACAGGAAGTAGGATCCACATGATCCGTAATTCGCCATCTGCTCTTGCTAACCCCACTTGCTGGCCGCAATCTGCCATCCGCTTCTCTGCCCACCAAGCAACCCACTAGCATAGCCACGGCAGTTACATTAGTGGCTAATGACTAACCGGTTACAGCTGTTGACCAACTAGTTTCAGCTGATGCCCATCTACTACCTGAGCCAGCACCTTTCCACAGGAGGCCGAGAGCCTGGAAACTGCTCTCTGGGACTCTGTCCCCACAAGGTTTATAATGATAAACTTTCCCCTACATGCTATTTGAGTATTAATGGACATTAGAATTTCTTGTGTTTGACAACTGTTTTCAATGAAAATGGACAATGTGTACATTTATATCCAAAAAAGCAAGATGCCATAGTATTCTAGTAAGCCATAAGTGAATAACTGTAGAATGAAAAGATTTTTAAAAAATAATAATTACTATAAAAGATGATGATTTACTAACTGAAATAATATGTGTTGTGTCTATTGAAGCTGTCATCTTTGTATCCCCAACTACACAATGTCTGGCTTATGATAGGAACTTAACAAACATCTGCTTAGTAGAGGTGAATTGCGACATATAGTCAGACACAGTGTAGACCTCACACACCTTTAGTATTCTGTATACTAGCAAGACCTCAACAGACTTCAGGAAACCAGCATAAGATATTATTACTGCATAACCAATTGCACCTACTCATTTTCAAGATACTTTTCTAACTCTTCCTTATTTTGCTGCATAAAAATTAAACCAAGGGGAAAAATATTTAAAAGACATACCCTATGATCTTTTAAGTACATTTTCAGCTCCTTATTGTGTTCTATGTATTATGAGACCCCAGCTGTGATGAATTACACTCTGGCTGCCATATTATTATAGCTTCAGACAGTGGAAATCTCAGCCAAGGAATCTTGGTGAATCAAGTCACCAAACCAACAATAGCCTACCAAAGTTTCCTGTGTATCCTTATATGTCATCCCGTGGGATCTCAAATTACAGCTGTTGAGAACAAATTAGTAGTTTTTAAAATTGAAATTGGAACACACTTCTGCATAATAATCAGTCTTTGAGATAATAATATAGTACAATACATTTTTTAATCCATTTTCCCCCAATCATTTTAGTAGCTTTAAGACCAAAGACCCAGGTCATGATTTAAGTGAATTGCTAGACACTCTAAGTTATTTCTGCACACACATATTTTTTAAACCAAGATTTATGTTCATCTTCACAATTTGGGGTTTGTTATCTCTGAGTAATAAAATCCAGGAATTGTTTCCCTTTCTTACTCCTTACTTTATTAATAAACTTGGATAAAGAACCACAGTGAATGGAAATGGCCCTCCTGTTCTGAATGAAGTTTAAACTGGATTTTTACCATGGCTATATTTACTGGTAATCAATTGCTCATTAGAGGCCATCAATCCTCCTTGTCATCCTTGAGCTGCATTAAATGCATTTGGCCCTTTGCCATGGGAATGTGTGCATGTGACAAAATTATGAACAAAGCATTATGTTTTTTAACACACTGATTAAACCCCTTGAGTACAGAGCCACACTGTATATTTCAGTAACTATAATTATATAAATTGGCAACCTTTCTATTGAATTCACAGAATTTCAAACATTGCGGCCCAGTTATAGTTTCATCCCCAGGATTAACAATAAATGCCTGTATTTCTTTGCAATCCAATGTTCATTCTGGTGTATCAAACTCAACTTGTGTAACAAATTAAGAATATGGCACATGATACTCATGTCTATTTTTTACTGGTGATTTATAACATTTACATGTGCAAGCCTTATTTGAAGTTTACAGGAATTATTATTATTATTATTATTATTTAGAGTAGGATTAAGAATACTATTGGGGCAATAGCATCTATCTATGTATCTATGTATCTATGTATCTATGTATCTATGTATCTATCTATCTATCATCTATCTATCATCATCCATCTGGATCTGGAGGCAGGGGATACTAAAGAAATGTGAATCACATACAGTATTCACATAAGAGGTAAATAACTTAAAAGTGCTGACAAGAGTTTTTATGTTTGGTAACTGTAAATCTACAATATAAGTTACATCTTTGTTATGTTAAAGATGGTTCTTTTCATGCAGGATCAATGTCTTACCACTGTGGCGTAGACAGTAATGCAATGGAAGATTTAGTAAAATGTGAGAGTTGCAAGAACATGCAGAGATTTAACCAGTGGTCTTGTAGTATGGTGGTGGCCAGGAGACATGACTGGGACATTGTATCTAACTTAAAAGTAGAGCCGGGATGGTCATCAAGAACAATGAAGATTTGACAGGGAAGTCAGTGACATGGTGACCATTCACCAGGTTTGGCCATTTAAAGGAATATGAATGTGGCAATACCTGTGATTTAGCATGGAATTTGGAAAGACTAATTGTATTCTCGACCTATTCTTGCAGTTGGAGTTGGGGCCAGGGAGCCAGCGAAGTATGCTACCTTGAGAAGCAGATGCCAAGAAAAGAGTCTAACTTGGGGAATCCTAGAGGTCAGTTCTGGGTGGGGAAAATGGGCCAAGCAGATGTGAACGTGCAAAGAGGACTGACTGACAGGAGGTGAAGGATTTCTAGCCTTGCCTGGGAGATGGATCGCTGATGCAGCATATATGTGCTGTGGGAAGGGCTAAAAGGAAACACATGCTGATAAGAGCAGGTATTGTGACAACTGTAGTAACAGTAGTCAAGATTAAGGAAGGATACCTCATATAGGAGAATCTGGAGTTAAATAACAGCAACTTCTGTTTCTATAGGTATTACCCCCTGGTAAGGGCAAGCATGAAGCTCAAGGGAAGAGCACAGAAGAGGGTTTAACTAGCCTTGAATGTCTACCTATCTGTCCACCCAATTCCTATGAAGAGTGATTAGTGACAGAAGAATTAATCTGGCGTGGAACATATTTTAGTTATAAGTATTGTACAAACATACATTTACACACTATAATTCATATTTGTCCTGTGGTTCTGATTATTGAGGTGTCATTTGGCTTTCTGGCTACCTATACAGCAACCTCAGTAATAAAGGTCTTGATTTGGATCTCAGTAGAGACTATATTAATTGGATCTGTTAGTCCGGCGATTACAATAACCTATTTTATACAATCTCTACCCATGCTTCTGGATACAACTAAATAATACCAAGCATACAGAGGCCAGCTGGATTAGGGGCCGAGAGCTCCAAGTGCATTTATTCCTAAAACAATTATTGTGTGCCCACAATCTGCCACACACTGTGCTAAGTACTGTCACAGTGGTAAATAAATAAAATAAGATCCAATCCCGACCCTTAAGAAACATCAGGCTCTACTGAGCAAAACATATGCTATAAGTGGAGCAGATTGCAATGTGCTGTCATGAACAGATTGTGGAGGGAATGCAGAAGAGGAATCGATAAGCTCTCCTTGGGGAAATCAACAAAGGTGGCTGGAAGGAGGTAATTGGATCTTGATGGATGAATAGAAGTCTGACAGTCTTAGAAAAAGGGTATTCTAACAAGGAAAGGCTGGTGAATACATAAGGGGGTGTGTTTGGGGAATGACAAGCAGTTTGTTGTGGCAGTATACAGGATTTGTTAGGTGCAGGGCAATCAGGGGGAGCTGGAAAGATACTCGGGGCTCAGAGTTCCAAGACAGGAATTTTTCTCTGAATGTGAGGGAAGAAGGGGAAAAAGAGGGGGAGCAAGTTGGGGATTTAGGAGAGTAGATGCTTGGAAGAGGCATTTTGGAGAACGGGAATGGAAGCTGATTAGCGATAACAAATGGAAGGTAGATTGCTCTTTAATTCTAATGCCATTCGTAAAAATCATTATGTAAATAAATGATATGCTTTGAGACAAAGTTCCCTCATCATTAACATCAGGAGTTTGGATCAGGTGATCCCAATAGCTTTCCAACTATTAAAAGAAAACACTCCAATTTATAGATGGAGAAATTAAAGCTCAGGGGCAGTAAGTGTCCAAAGTCACAGGTTTGAGACTGGGGCCCTGAAATTCAAACCTATATCTAAAAACTCCAGTTCCTGAAGTTACTTCACCATGCTACTGTTAAATCATCACCTCTGTTATTCTCAACATTACTCTTATCTTTTACATCCATAAACTGTGCCAGGTTAAGCAAATTCCTTTTTTGCAACAAATATTAATAATACAGCATAGTGTTCATCTCTATGGTGTGTTTGGGATAACTCAATAATTTAGAGGCATACCAAATATACAAAATGCACTAAGAAAGATGTTCCAGAAAACAAGAAAATGGAAGTGCAGGATAGGAAACCTGGTGACATCATTAACTTGCCTCTTTCACGTACCACATCTGATCAGCCATTGTAAGTCACTGACTCCATCTACCAAATGTCTCAGGGAGCTTTCCTGTATTTCTTATTCATTCTATTATTTCTTCCTAACTGGAATGTCACCTGAGGCTTCTAACTGGTCCCTTTGTGTCCTGTAACTTCCCTAATTATATGCTGCAATTGGTTACCTTCTTAGGGCCCGGATCTTATAAGATCCCTCAATTCCTTTAAAATTTAAAAGACACACTAACCTTAGCCTGGCATTGAACCTTGCACAATGCAACGCAAGCTTCTTGTTGGCTTCTACTGTACTATCATGGCCCATCCTTCCATTATTTCCTGTACAGCTCATCAACATTTCTGGCCCTAACCTTAGCCCAAATATTCCTTCTGCTGGAAAGGATTGATTAACTCACCTCAATCTCATTTTAACATTTCTTGACTCAGTCCCTGCTTCTCAATTTCTAATGCTAGTGCTTTCCTTGAGACCATTTCAAGTCTCCTCTTGAAGATTACTGAAATAGTCGGCAAAGGCTCCCCCTGGATCCAGGACAACTACTTAGGCCAGAAGGCTCATTCCAGAACACACCTCTGGCCACTGCTGTTTTCTTTCCATAGATTCCCACTGAATTTATTTTATAATTTAAACTTTTTAGTATGGCACTATGGACTGACTTGGGTTCTCCACGAAATTTGTATGTTGAAGCCTTAATCCCCAAAGTGACTGTATATGGAGATAGGGCCCCTATCTCCATTAAGAAAGGAGGTAATTAAGAAGCAAGGCTATATGATATCATAAGGGTGGGGCCCTGATCTATAAGGTTAGTGTCCTAAAGGAAGAGACACCAGAGCTCTTTCTCACTCTTCCTCTCTCGTTCTCTCAATCTCTCTCTCCAACCATCCTTTCATCCCCAAGTCCACTGAGAAAAGGCCATGTGAGCACACAGCGAGAAGGTGGCAGTCTACAAGCCAGGAAGAGAGTTCTCACCAGAAAGTGAATAGGCTGGAATCTTGATCATGGACTTTCCAGCCTCCAGAACTGTGAGCAAATATATTTCTCTCGTTTAAGCCAACCAGTCTATGGTATTTTGTTTCAGCAGACCAAGCAGATGAATACACATGACGTAACATTTCTTTTCTAATTTGGTTGTTATCTTCTCTAGACTAATCTATCATTCTTGCATCCTGATATTGTCTGTCCTATCTCATCTACCCCCCTCCATTTCACAGAATCAGCATGCTGCCTCTGGACCATTGCACATGATAGTTTGCTGGCTCTGCAAAACCTGTCTTCTCCTTATGGGTCTGGCTAACTCCTACTCTTTCTTCCAAAATGAACTTAAATGGGTTAGACAACCTTCTTATGTACTTGAATGATAACTAATGACCACATCCATCATAAAAGTCATCATGCTGTACAGCAATTACCCATTTCCTTGCCTGTTTCTTGGAACAGATTCTTAGAAAAGGGGCCACTTTTTAAACCCTTGAATCCCTTTCTGCCTATTAGAAACATATTGAATGAGTAAATTAATTATAATTTTAGAGAGCACTAGGCTTAGACCAGACCACTTTCTCTCTGCCATTTGTCAGCTGTTACTCTGAGATTATTTCTATTTGAATGAATGTCCTTACCTGTCAAATTATGACAAAGATAATATAGCTGCAGACTGTTGAAAAGATTCACTGTAAAATGGTTTATGATGACAGACAGTACATTAAAAATGCTCAATAATAACGCTGGCTGATTCCAGATAAAATCTACCCATCCTATAAGGGCCAATTCAATTCGACATTTGCAGTGAAGCCTGTATAAAGATCCATAGGCAGAATTGACTGTTCCCTCCCCTGTCCTTTGGCACTTTGTTTATAGCTCAGTTACATCATTTATCAGAGTTTCCCTAACATTAGCATGACTTACACATGTATGAGCTTCCTCTCCCCTGGTGGTAAGTCTTGGTGGGCAGGGGCCAAGTATTCTTAGACACCTCAATGAGTGCCACACACATAGAAGGCATGTGCTGAATGTGAGAAAGACAATAATGAAACAGGTTCTGAGTATTGTGCTATATTGTATCCAATGGACTTTAGATTTTTCAGAATATTCCTCACAGTTTATTTATTTTTAAAATTGAGGTATAATTAATTGACTTACAGCATTATGTGAGTTTCAGGTGTACAACATAATGATTCGATATATGTATACATCCTGAAATGATTACTACAGTAAGTCTAGTTAACATAGGTACAGATTTTCTTTCTCGTAATAAAAGCCTTGAGGATCTACTCTCAGCAGCTTTCAATTCACCAATCATTGTTTTCAATGTCAACTAGAACTGATTAATCTGCTTCCAGTCGTCCCATTTCTGAGTTATTTCACCTTTTATTGATTGCAGTTGACCTACAGGATATGAATCGTTGCTAAAGTTCCACTCTTGACTTTAAATGGGGTTTGAACTCAAATAAGCAATCGGATTTGTCAATCCAGTCAGCAAGCAAAAAAGAAAAAGCACATCCTTCTCCCTCTTCCAAGCTTCTGATCTCCCTGTAGGGCTCCGTATTGTTGGAACCTAACAAAGAGCCAGCTTCTAAAGGAGAAATGGTATCCGTGGAGTCCCCAAAATGGCATGGTAAGGCAGAACTTAACGAGAGGTGTTAGCTGAGAGATGCTCGCCTATTAACTGGCTCACTGATAATTAATGTAACTGAATGAGCCTTTTCTATTGCACAGTCTCGTAGCTGGTTCAATTTCAATCCAAAGCTTTCATCCATGAAGGAGTGAAGCTTTTGGTGTTGTGTAGAGGTGAGGGGATGTTAATCATTGACAATTTTGTTATCAAGCTGGTGGGGCTTTTGTTTCTAAAAGAGCACATGGTTTCCAAAATGGGTGTAAGAGTTTGTCTTTAAAGAAACTACTTTAAAATAAAAGAGCATGCCAGGAACAAGGAAAGAATTCTGGAAAGCAAAATTAAATCCTGGGGAGATTGGATTTCTACTGTTTGATGGCAAAAGTGGTGTGAATTCCAGCATTAAGTGCCATTCCAGAATAAAAATGGCTCTTGTGCCAGAAAACCGACTGGTGCTAAAGTTTCTCTAATTAGAACAGTACTGAGTGCTGAGGTACAGTCCTGACAGTGAAGTGTGTTAGTTTGATAAATGAATTACTAGTATTATTCTGCTGACTCCCAGACACAACGTTCAAGGTGGCCTCAACTAGTAAACAGGAGTGGAAAACATATCCTCACACATTTGCTTCATGCCTGAAAAACAAGCATTGTAGGAGAAAACATCTGGACACACAATTTGAACAGTTCTCAGAGCCCATCAAAACATGGATTTCATGGCTTAGCGTCTGGCTGCTAAGCAACGTATTTCTTACATCAAAACAGAGTTGTAAAAGTAGGATACTGGTGCCAACTTTGGGTATTTCCCATTGAAAAAAATAGCCATGAAAGTTTCTCTTTAGGGCTTACGATATCCAATTTCCATGGGACAGAAGAGCTCAGATCATTTCTCTTCTAGCCCTCTTGTTTTCCACATTCTGAAGAATTAGGTGGAGATTAACTTTACATGTTGAAGTAGTCTCAAATGAACACAGCATAAAGTCTTTTAATATTTTGCTCAGCCCTTTAATTAATAGCACTCTTTTAAATTAGGTGCATATATTCATCATGCACATGCTTTTCAAATATTTGGTTCTCATCAAGTCTGAGGTACATACCAGAGGGCCAGCCACAAACCAAATGAGAATTGCTTTACAAAAAGTGTGCTTCTGCTTGGCGAGGAGACCAGGGAGGAACCATGTAAAATACTTTCCATGCGCACACTAGTTTGAAAAATGGATGTTATTATAATACTTACTAAAATTAAGATAGATTGTTAATTTATTTCTCCCTTGCTTTTATCTATTTAAAATACACTGATATGGTTCAGAGCTTGGAAAATAGGAATTGTTACCCATTCAAACAAAGAACAAGTCTAGAAAAAGCAACAGGCAGATCATTTAGAATCACTGACGAGTTTTCCTTTTTTTCTGGGAAGCAATTAGGAAAATTGTGGGGCAGAAGGTAAGAAGCAACGGAGTCTTCTATTAGTTTTTATTTATCTTAAAAATTATGGAATGTGCATTTGTATTCAAAAATGGAAGTGCACTATTAGAATGTACTCTTTGGAGCAGTATGCCTACAAAAGTATTTTTTCCTCTGTCGTTGGAGAACTTCCTTCCATAAACTCTGTGAAGCCTCCTTCTTGGCAGACTCTTGTGATGTAGCAAAGCAAGAAATCCAGACATGGAAAATTGCACCCCCCACCCCCCCAAAAAAAAAAAAAAAAAAAAAAAAAAAAAACAACCTTGGAAACCAAATAAGAATAGTTTTACAGGAGAATTTCACTTCATCTTGAAACCTGCAAATTGAATGTTCTTCTGTTTCATAGATTTATGTTGTGCAGAGAAATTAAAGGATGGCTTCCAAGAGATCTCTTAATGAGGGAGAAGATTTTACCATGGTACATAGCCTCGTGTCCTGCCCGGTTCTCCCTAAACTGCTGCCCTCTGCATCTTTGTTTGCATGTGGTTTGCATTTATGTCCACCCCATGAACCACACGTGTTTCTCCACCCCAAATTTATCAACACTTTCCCTTCATCCCAGGGTGCCTTAGTAAAAACAGGAGAATTAGGTAGTGGAGCTGTGTGATTCTGAAACCTCCTGCAAGCGATCATTGAATTTCCTGTCCTTGCTCAGGTTACTCCATTTCATACCATGATTTTGAATATTTCAAAGTTTCTAATCCTTCATCTGTCCTGGATGGATCTCAAAAACTTAAAGAATGAGCTTTAAACGTTGATGCTTACCAGGCATCTGAGAGGCAGGACTAAAAACTGCCAATCAGAGTAGAGTTGTGAATACTGAGGGGCAGAGCTCTGAGTAATCCAGGCTCAAAACCAGCCCAGACTTTGTGTCTGAATGTCACACTTAGATGGTGGTCTAATGACTGTGCAAACAGATACTCTATTCCTCCCAGAACTTCTGGTTCTATAAAGATCAGTTTCTTTCCCTTCCTGTAACCATCTTCTTTAAAAGAGGAAATCCTGGGAAAACATTCTTCCTCATGTCTTGACATTTTGCCCAGATCTTTCCACACTGGGGCTTCAGAAACATTCATCCAAAACCCAGAAATGTAAGCTGGATGTGACCTTCCACTGGCAGCTGCAGAGGAGCGGGCAGTGCCTGTGGTGCCCTGGGCAACTAGGCAAAGAAGTTACTAAGAAACATCACAAGATTGCCTTTCTCTGTCCTTCTCCCCCTCCCACATTCCTTCCTTCACAGGAAGGAGATTCCACCAAGATGGACATGTAAGAACTGCAGAATGAAAAAAAAAAAAGAAAAAAAAAATGAGAGTCCTTTCTTCAGGAAGTCTTTCTTCAACTTAATATAGAAGAGGTTTAAGTAAGAAGGTATGGACATTTACAAAGGAAGGTCATAGATAAAAGTGACTACAATGGAGGGACCATCAAGCCCTGTCCATTAAAGACAAAGTTCTATTTTGGGGTTCACTGGAAAGTAGAAGATCCCTGATTCCAAAGACAAACTTGCTTTCCTTTTTCCCCCGGTTTAGCTATGTACACTTCCCCAAGCGTCCTAGTCCCTTCTTACCATGTGTATGTATCCACAACACCAGATCCCAGTCTAGAGATATCCTGCCTGATTGACGAATTATCTAAGTGGGCCTGGTTCTTTAAAGCGGGATTGCAGCTAGTGCTACCCTCAACACAGGACCAGAGTTGGAGGCTGGCTGGGTTTCCTGCAAGAAGCAATGAGGCGTACGCATAGTGGCAGGTGACTTGTGAGAGAAACAAGACCGTCAGTAAGACTGTCGCTTTGCCCTACCTCTGTATACCAGTGCTTGGACCCCCCACCCAATTTGACCTACCTCTCGAGTGAACAGGATGGCCGCGTCGTAGTGCTCGTCATGGTCATCTCCTAGCTGGTTGTGCTGATGCTGCCACTTGCAAAAGTTCTTGAGAGTGGTGGCCGCGTTCTTGCTCACTTCCAGGCTCTTGTCCCTGTCGCCCAGCACCACCACCTTCACTACGGCCAGACGGATGTGGTTCTCGATGCTGGCGTGACTGTACAGCCGGTTGGCGATGGATGCCAGTGTCAGCAGGTAATGCTGCAGGCCCCGGCCATACATCTGAGCCATGGACGCGTCAGCTACCAGGAGCAGCTCCACCTGGCGGGCCCGGGAGATGGAGCGGCGCCGCCGCCGCCACCACGTCTGTGGTCCCTGGTCCCCATCGTACGAGGGAGCCGACTGGTCCAGGAACTGCGGGGCGAGCGTCCAGCGTCGGTCCGGGCTGCTATGCGGAGGGGGGCGCTCACGCGGCCCTGGCGGAGATGCGGGGGTCTCGCAGCTGGTGCGCGGCGGCAGGGCCTCAAAGCTGAAGCCCTCGCGAGTGTAAGCGTGCGGGATCCGAGCTGACCCGTCTCCGTACACGCGCCCAGCCTCTGCCTCGGCCCAGGGCCCGAGCAGTAGTGGCTTCAGGGTGTAGCGCGCGTGCTTAACCGCGAAGAAGCCGTCGAGACCACCGCAGAGGTCAAAGACAGCCAAGGAGCGGGGGCTGCCGTCCACCGTGCCGCGGTAGAAGCAGTGGCCCCGGTGGCGCCGGGTTGCGTTCCGCCCGCCTCCTGCGGGCACAAAGCCAGCGGCGCCCACCGAATCATCCCGCTCCAGGTCAAGGAGGAATCTCCGGCCCCCGGCGTACACTAGGTAGCCCACCTTGCCGCCGCCCGAGTAGATCTGGTCGATGTTCTGCACGAGCCCGCCGGTCCTGCGCTGAGGCTCCAGGGTGTGCGGGTGGCCCGGAGGCTCGGCCCGCTCCTGCGCCTCCTCCGCCTGTGGCCGGTGGGGCTTGGCGGCCCCTGCAGCAGTCCGAGGCTGCCCGGCTTTATCCTGGGCAGGTGCGGCGGCGGAGCCGGCGGCAACCAGGGCCAGGCGGAGCGCGCACAGCATCAACAGGGACGCCCACCGGAGCAGCATAGTGCGCTGCCCGCGGGGAGGGGCTGCGCGGCAGGGACTTTATGGGTATTCGTTATTCGCTATGGAAGTTACCGGGGCGGGAGGTAGGGGCACACACACACACACACACACACACACACACACACACACTTGCTTGCAAGTTGAGTTAAGTGTCGGAGGGAGGGGGACCCGGCAGCAGTGCCAGCCCGTCCGAGCCACCGTGCCAGCGTGCGAACTTTTCTTTGTTGGTTTGGAAAATGTTTGGATTCGTGCTCCGGAAAGACGGGGAAAAATTTTTGAAAGAGAAAAGCCGGGTTGTGGAGATTCAGCAAGTACAAGAAAAGGGGGAAAAGCCAAATCCACCCCTAATGCAGCCACTATCGCTGCACGAAAAAAGTAAGGAAGGTGCCGCGCACCAGGCGGGCAACTGGTGCGCGCTGCCTCCCGCCCCCGTGCTGCCCGGGACCCGCTGGCAGCCGGGGTTACAAGCTCCGGAGCCCACTTCCTTTCTTATTTTGTGGGTTTCCTTGACTCTTCTGGAACCAGTCGAAAGGAAAGAAAGAGAGGGGAAAAACCCCTAAAAATTAAAACAAAAATGCAAGGGTCGGCCTCCAGCGAGCCAGTGAAGCGGCGCGTCCGTGTCCCTTCGGATGCAGTGCGTTCCTGCCTGCGGTCATCCCCAGTCGGCCGCTGCGAGCGCGGAGAGCAGCGCGAGCGCTGTGAAGATGCGAGGAGGTGGAACAATGAATTTATAGCGGCATGCCATCCTGCAATGGCAATTTCAACAATTCGTCACTGCAAGCTGCCTCTTAAAGGGAGAGCTTCCCCCACCACTCCCACCCTTCCCCGTCCGCGCCTAATCAGATGGGGGAGGGCGGACGAGGGGGGTGATCGAGGAAAGGGAGACCGGGAAGGAGGAAGGGACCCGGCGAGGTGGAAGGAGGGACGAGGGAGGGAGCAAGGGCGAGAGGAAAAAAAAAAAAAAGAAAAAGTATTTGGGTAAGAAAAACAGAAGATTTCCTTGGCCTCATTTAAAGCCACAGCGGCTCCGGGTTCGTCTATTTCCCAACGAATCGGGGTTGGCTAACCTCGGCTTACCTCATCTCCTGAAGGGCTGTTTGGTGTGTTTTTAAAGTTACTTAGACATTTCAAGTCTCTCCCTGTCTCCTTGTCTCCAGCTTTTCTTTCCCTAGGTAGGAACTTCCTGCCTCAATTTTTTCCCCTTTGCATGCGTGTGCGCTTCGGCCTCGCAGACCTTGCCACTCTATCCACCAGCAAAATGCTTTCGGCTTCCCGTGCGCCCCCTCGCCCCGCGTCCCTCTCGCCTCCTCCCAGCCGTCCCGGTACCGAGTTTCCTCCCTCCCCATTCCTCTCGGTTTGCGCGCTCGGATGGATGTTCGCCGGGTAGGGCTCTGGGTGACTAACTTCTCCCAGCCACCAGCAGAGGGGCCGGGCAGCCAGAGAGCTCAGCCGCTTCCTGGCGCGTCGCGGCGCCCTGGGTGTTTCCGTGCCCCCGGCAGGGCCGCCGCGGGCCTGGGAACTTCGCGCCTTTGTGTTCCAGCCGCGGGCTCCCCCCTTTCTCAAGCGTGCTTTGCATGAGTGCCCACAATCTGTCACTTAATCCTGGATGACTGGGACTTCCTTTGCTTTGCTTTAAGAATGCTGGGCCGGAAAGAGTTAACTCTTGTAAGGAATTGCAGGTTTTTTTTTTTTTTTTTTAAATAAAGTTTAAAAAATTTGTACCCACACTTCTTCCTTTGGCTGAAATAATAAATGATAAATACTCATATTTGTATTTACTCGTATCTCTCCTAAAACAACCACTTATCGACCTGTCTAGCATTCTCAGAAATTTCTTTAAGGAGGAAAAGAAGACCAATGGGGGATGGGGAAATCAGGTTGGTGTTTATTAGTACAGGAGTGGCATTGTCAGTGCGACTTGGTTTCTACTTCTTCGTTTCCTCCAATTAACAACTAGAATCGGACAGAAGGAAAAACCTGATGACTTTGTAACCACTACCTGGTAATGGTTAGATCTACTGTGGGAGCAGGAACATCCTGTTCCCCTATGATTCTTCAGGCAAATGAATGACTACATAGTGAAAAATGAATCCAGTGTAATTAGCACATTTCTGTCCTTCCACGTGTGTTTAATTTCCAGGGATGCGGAGGCCTCTGTGGACTCCAAGATACCAGTGGTTTTCCAGATCTTTGCTAAAAGATCGGATTACTTTTTCAGGGAGAGAATCAGGTGGGTCCTGGACTGACTTGAGGTTTTCAGAGTGGTGATGAACCCCAGGAGGGAAACCTAGAATTGCCCGGCAATGATGCCCATCACCCTGTCCTAGAGTAGACTCGGGAGTCATCTGGGAGACGGGAGTGAAGCATGTTCAGAGATTTAGTTCACATTTATAACTGAAGTGATCATGGGGGTCCCAGACCAAGGTACACCCCTAGTGGATTCTGAAATACTTCCAGACCTAGGAGGAAATGGTTATTACTAAGGCTGTTGCTTTTTAATTCCATAATCTCTCAGTCCCTCAGTGGTCAGTTGGTTACCCATGGCCAATATTACCAGTTAAATATTTTGAGGAATGAGAGACATTCGGGATCAGGATAGAAAGGAGAACCTAGGTTCCAGCAGTCTTCTCTGACCCTCCAATAGCTTTAACTGTTGTGGTTCTTGTGCCTATAGAAATATTTTTTTTTTTTTTTTTTACCAATTTCAGTGAAAACTAGTCCAATATTTGACACTAAACACCATGTCTAAAACAACTTTGATTCAGTAATTTTAACCATTTCATAATAGTTAGTCTCAAAAAGTCATTTTGATAGACAGGCATTTTTGCTCACTGTGGTTTAAATTTATTAATTACAGTTATTTGCATTCACAGTCGGGAGATTTCTTATTCAGCATTTAAGGAAACTCCAACTGAATTTTCTTCTTAGTGGAAGTTTTCCTCCTCTTTCAGAAACACTACATTTCTCACATGAATCATTCCTCTGAATTTTGTGCTTTATTTAAGTGCAATTAAATAATGACATTTGTGCTCCGATAGGTTATTCAAATGTTTGGAAATATATAGAAACTAATAAAGCTCCAAATGTGAATAGCAAGTACTAAATATTTATTAGAACCATATATTCACAAGGAAAGGAATTAATACAGCTTATAAATGAGTAAATTCTTACATATTCAGAACATTTCTACTTGTATATAATTTTTATTTTTTGTGAAAGTAACTTGGATACTTTAGGAAGTTCATTTGGTGATACTTTTAAAATATTACCTTAGTGGGTTACAATGAACTGCTATGTTCCAAAAATAAGCATGTCTATCAGTCCAAGGAAGAAATTTGCACAGAATAAAAGTTTTTATATATTTAACTGTTTTTTAGAGTAGAAAGACAAAATATATTAGCAATCATGGTTAGGTGGACTAATTGCTACTTTATTATTTCATTATTCCAAGTAGCAGTTTTATTTGTGCATATTTAATGAGAAAATCATAGAAGGTGTGATCATACCTGATATATAATTTTACATTTTCCAAAACGAAGAGAGACTTTTTACTGCAGACTGTTCCAGCTGGAAGTTATGTTGACGGTCATGTAAGGCAACTCCTACCATCTACCAATGAGAAACTGAGAGTTGAGATCAAAGTGACTTGCCTGTGGTTACAAAGTCCACTAGTGGCCAGCTCTCAAAACACCTAAATCCTTTACTCTCTTGATTGGTGCCCAATCTACAAAACCTCTTAAAATCGGGCCAGTTTAACAAATATGTGTCGAGGCCTGCTGCAGAGTGCTCTGCGAGGTTCTCTGTAAGCATAAGCAACGATTAATGTTCAAAGAAGCTCACAGTTCAGAGATGGTGCCAATTGTATCAAGAGATACTCGGAATAGGAGCTAGAGAATACAATTCCAGAGAGGGAATAGCAGGAGAAAAACTCCTGCAGGCTCTCTGAGTTGTGTTTTTAAAGTACAGCTTCACTTTATAGGATTTGTGTATCCTTGTAAGCAGTATTTTCTCAAATTGCCATTTGCTGAAGTGTCATTTCCTCCCCCTCCCCCATCTATGATTTTAATGGTAAGAGTGAAGAAATAACTGTCAATAAAATATTCCCCTCCAAACAAACACCTGCTCCTTACCTCACACGTTAGGAGAATTGCAGTCTCTCAACTGTGAGATAGTGTTCCTTTCGCACATCAAGATTTCTACACTAAGCCTTGCAATATTTTGAGCTCATTTCCTATCATCTCCCTCAGTGGCAGGATGGTGCATGTGGGGCGTTGAATGTTCTACTACTGCTTGAAGCCCTGTATGCTGACTTAAAGATTCTGGGCCAGCCTTTTCCTCCAGTGCCATTTAGCTTTGCAAATTCTAGTTCTCAAAAGACTTTCTTCAATACCAAAGGTTATTTTAAGTACCTCATATAAGAGCAATCATGCAGTACTTTTTCTTCTGTGACTGGCTTATTTCACTTAGCATAATGTCCTCCAGGTTCATCCCCGTCCTTCACATAAAATAGTCAAACTCAGAGAAGCAGAGAGTAGAATGATGGTTGCCGCCGCAAGGAGGAGGGGAAAGGGGGGGGAGGGTACTATTCAACGAGTATAAAGTTTCAGTTATACAAGAAGAATAAGTGGTAGAGATCTGCTGTACAACATCGTGCCTAGAATTAACAGCACTATTTGTTCACTTAAAAAACTATTGAGGGTAGATTTTGTGGTAAATGTTCTTACCACAAAATCAAACCAAACCAAAGATCACACTTTGGGACTAAGGAAAGGAGTGGATTTACTATGCTAGATTTGATATGACTCCTAAATTTCTATAGGGTGAAATTATACTTGAACAGTCCTTCTTCTCTTCTTTTCCAGCCCTTTAGCTCCCTCTCTATCTCCTATATCCCATAACAGGCATCTCGATACGTCAATGCACATGCGCAACGGCGCACACGACAGACACACACACAGTGCCTCAGCAGGCCTGTGGACGCGCTCATACTCACTTCAATTGAGTTTTCCCTCTAGGCTGCACTGACAGGTGGATAGAAAGTCCTAATCAAAGCTGAGATACTAGGATATCACCAACGCCACCTCACTCCTTGCAAAGAAAACTTTCTTGGGACCCCTTTGCAGAGATTTTATTTTTTCAGGGAGGTTTTCTGCATTCCTGATAAAACTTGAAACATTTGCTCCGCTACCTGCCTAGGACATATTACAGAACAGTATATCTGTTGTGATGGATAACATATGCTTCAGAATCCGTTTTACTTAATATTATAGGAAAGTAAATTTTTGGAAAAGGTACATTTTCATTTTTCTTATACACAGAAATTTTATACTTATAAAAGCCTTCAAATGAATAATGTACATGTGTATTATTTAAGACATACAGGTGCTATCTGTAAAGTAAAACCGACAAGTCAGTTTTATGCTGACCAGCTGTGAAATGTTGTTTTAGCTTTTCTCACACAATTATGCACATATTACTTGCTTTTATGAGTTACTCGAGTTCTGTTTTTTCCCTTTATTTTCCGGAAATCATCTCAAAATCAAACCTTACTGGAAACACATGGAAAATCAGGAATTTCCAGCCTACAGTAATTTGAAACATTTGAGGTTTTTATTTTTTCCTACATGATGGCAAATTCCAGCAAAGATTTCAAATTACTGAATGAGTAGTAGTTGCAGTTATAATTGTTGGAGTAAGAGTTGTTCCACAGCCCTGCAATTAGTTTTTCTTTTCTTTTCTTTTTTTTAACTAAGTTTACTTTGTGATAACACCTTACTCAGTAAGGTGATAACACCTTACTCTGGTATATCACAGTCTTCCTTGAAACTATCCAATCTCTCTTCATATCAAATGTATTTGCCTTATTCTTATCAGTAAAGTAAGAGGCTGAAGTTAGGCCCAACAAAGCTGATAAACATCAATTGGTTACTGCTTCACTCATCCCTGGCCAGTAAGAAAACGGAGACAGTAGCTGCCTAATCAATAAGGTTTCTCCCTATTCATGATGCTGGGCTCAACTGCGAATTGCTTATTTGTTTGAGAAAGCGATCCATAGCATTCTTTTTCATGACTGCCCATGGACTAATATATACTTTAGCACACATACCTTTCCTAGTCAGGTACTAACAGGTGGAAGAGCAGGTGTCTGGGTTATGATCCTACATGAGGATGGAGGTTCAGGTAAAAGCATTGCAGGTTTTACTTACTTTCTTTTATTTAGGAGGTGCCACTCTTTCATTACCCCTCTTCCCAACCCCCAAATCATGTTGGAAACAGGAAGTGACAATGCGACCATTACTAACAGATTGAATAAAGATTTGATTCTAAGTCCAGGAAGGAACTCCTTACATAACAACCATTATCAACTTCCTCCCTTTTCTCCTGGCTGGCCAGTCCTGGACCTGTTGGAAACTCCACTTTCACCACTAGCAGAAGCACCGCACAATCCCTACAAGGTTGCTTGCTACCTTTGATCTTTGAAGATATGGGCAGATAAACTTGAGGCAGCAAGGAGAGAAAGCGGTGGGATTTGATTGATTTACAGTTTAAGGAACTAATCTTGTGGCCCACATTTTCCTAAATTCTGTCCAGAAGCCAGACTCCCACTTAAGCACCTCTCTTTTTCTCATTTCAGGAAACTTTTCCAATCCATCTACAGCCTTTCCAGACTATGTTAATGATGAAACAAGATTCTCCTTGCTCTTCGGGCATGGGGGGCTTCAAATTCTTTTGACAACAGAGGTGGACAAGAAAGGATGAGTTTGTGATACTATCACTCATGAGACTCAAACCAATGTTCAAAATCATCTTCTAAAAGGAGTCCTCACCAGGATCTGCCCACAAAAGTTATCAGACACTTGATGGCCCATCAGTTTAGGCCCAAATGTTTTAGGTGACTCAGTTGAATAAGAACTGAAATAACTCTTTTAACTCCTAACTTTAAAATGAATTAGCAATAATTGGTTGTGAATTACTAAACACATATTTACAATTAACAGTTGTAGCCTGTGTTTATGCATCTCAGATGCTTATTTATTTCTGCCAAAGCATTAATCAAGTAGGTGATTGTTTTACTCATCTATTGGCTTATGACGTGGCTTTCTTTTAGAAAAATCAAATGAGGGGAATGGTACAGATTGAAACTAAAGAAGATATAGGCATTAACAAAAGGGAACTCTCAGATATGACACAGCGAGAGCCTCTCTATGTATATTCCACAGCTAAACGCTACAGAATTTTCAGAGAATGTAAAAATAACTTTTAAAAAAATGCTGGTAGTCAGAGGATT
Source organism: Rhinolophus sinicus (assembly GCF_036562045.2). Lineage (NCBI taxonomy): Eukaryota > Metazoa > Chordata > Mammalia > Chiroptera > Rhinolophidae > Rhinolophus > Rhinolophus sinicus. Next base: position 15,011,475 of record NC_133751.1, on the reverse strand, counting down.
AAAGGGCAAATTATGCTGCCTGGACTGTCTGCTAACTTCCAGCCAGTTTACCCTCCAAAAAATGCAAAACAATGTCTTGAGACTCTGAGGTTTTTTGTTGTTGTTGTTTGTTTGTTTGTTTTTTTCCCCCTCCCCTCTTTGCTTTTGATTATTGACAAGTTTAATGGTTGGGTCCTTCCTACACAAGTAAACTTTGCATACTGAAGATAATGTTTCAGCATTATTCTTGGCCTTCCTCTCTTCTTTCCTCACTCTTTCCCTTTTCTTCTCCCTCTCTTTCTTTGATGTCTGTCTTCCTCACTAGAATGCATGCTCCATGAAAACAGGAATCATGCTTGTCTTTCTCGCCACTGTAACTCCAGTTTGTAGCTCAGTCACTGGCAAATAGAAAGCATGAATAGGTACATATTAACTAAGCAAGACATGCATGCTAACTATTTTTTTTTAAGCATGTGTGCATGTGTTTGATACTATAATATTTGTCTGTCACCCTTCTTAACCATCCTTTCTCTAATAATAAAGCCAGACTTTTTCAGGAAAACCCAATCCACATGTTTGAGTGAAGCTGATCCCATTCCTGTCCCCTTCTCAGAGGTCTGCACACTTGATACAACACCTGGCAACTCCTAGAGTCCCATACATGTGGCCATAGCAGTTGTTTCCAGAAAGAGCTCTGCCTATTGGAGACCCACTTGGGACATTTGACCAAATCAGAAGATATAAGGGCCATTAAAAAGGAAACTAACTGCTATAATAAATAACCATAAATTCTTAATTGTCTCACACAATCAAAGTTTATTCTAATTGCTATAATAAACACCTTCAGATTCTCAGTGGTTTTACATAATCGATTTTTATTTTTTGCTCAAATAACAGTCCTTTGTTGGTTCATAGCAGGCAGGGTGCTGTTCCATGGATTCATTCTGGAAATCAAGCATGTTGCAATCTGTGATCCTACCCTATCCCCCACATCTAAGGCTGGCTTAGAAGGGAAGAAAGAGAGAGTAAACAAGACACCCTGTAAGTGACATTCTTAATTTCTGCTTACAGCCTATTGGCAGAACTAGCCATATGATCCCACCGTGATGTAAGGTGTAGGTAGGCAGCTGGGGAATATAGAGCAGCTGTGAGCCCAAGAAGAAGAAAGGGGGAGAAAGCAGTCTAGTCAGACTCTGCTGATTGCCATATATCTTAGAGATGTCACCAGATAGAAAAAAGACCAAGAATGAAATCACGTGGTGGTGAGAAAGAAAACAAGTGGAAGTAAGAAAAAGGGAGAAAATAACAGTGGTAGTCCCATTTTCAATCACTGGGTTGTTCTTCAAAAACTTTGACATATAGTACACAGGAATTTATAATTTGAAATGCGGTAAGCCTATGCAGTTATCTGGCATTTCTGGTTCTGAGTTTTGCTTGTTTGAATACTTATTATCACATAATGAACAGCTAAGGTAAAGATATTAAACAGAAATTAAAACCACAGCTCTTTGTTTGTTTAAAATAAACTATCCAAAACCACAGAATGTGACCTTATTTGGAAATAGTGTTGTTGCAGATGGAATTAGTTAAGATGAGGTCATACAGGATCAGGAAGGGCCCTAAATTCAATGATGGATGTCCTCATAAGACACAGATCCAGACATACACCCACAGAGGCTGGCACCTGTAAACCAAGGAATGCCAAGGATTGCTGGCAACCACCAGAAACTAGGAAGAGGCAAGAAAGGGTTCATCCTTTGCACCTTAAGAGGGACTGTGACCTTGCTGGTACTTTGCGTGGGGTCTTCTAGCCTCCAGGATGTGAAAGAATACATTTATGTTGTTTTGAGCCAGAAACAAACACAAAATAAGGAGCAAAACACAAAACCAAAAAACCCATTACATGAAAACATTTTTGTTTCTTTAAAAGGGATGTTTCTTCAAAGGAGGTAAGTATTATTATTGGTGGTAGAAGTGAAGAGAACATAAATAAGTGTATGATAGTTGCATTTTAAGGCAGAAAATCAACTGGATATATTTAAAAAGGGAATTCAGTAATGGCTCAGATCTACCATATGAACAATTTTACTTATACTGCAAGATGTATAAGAAGAGGAGGTAGATGGGATGGTGACTTCAAGTGGCTCATGCAATGCAGAGTTTACTCACCAATGGGATAAACATTTGGAACAAGCTGCAAGATGGTGAAATGTGTTGTTATGCGCAAAAATCACACAACCGTGAATTTCTGTTAAAACGAGGTTGAAGAGAAAGTCGAGAGTGCAAACATTTCTATGGAGCTATAGGTGGTGAAGGCAAGACTTGGCAATTGGACTAAGCACACCTGGAGTAAATGTTGGTTTGAAACTTGCAGAAGCATTTCATTTTTTGACAGATGAAAGTCAACAAATGCATTATTTGACTCATTGCTCCAGTAATGTTCTCTTGAAGAGAAGAAACTCGTAGAGGAGAAATAACATGTTCAATAGAGTAAATACCTTCCCAAATATTCATTCATCCGTGAGATGGGTAAGCAAACATGAAGATTTAAAGAGTCCAAGGATAAACTGACTCATCTACTTTTGTGGCAGTGTAGCGTATTTTGGGATTAAGACTCACTTGTTTTCCTTTTCTGCAATTTCCCAACATTAAGGGACTTGAATAAGAACTCCTTGAATGTTTATTGACATTCCAGTGAAAAGAGTATAAGGCATGGCCAAATTCTTTTATTTTTTTTCCTTTAAAAGTATCCACAAATACTTTGTACTAAGACGGTATTTTAAAATGTGTGGGTCGTCAATGTTTTCTTGACATATCTATAGAATAGACTACTTTCTCTGTACTTTTCCTTGTTCATGTTTCTGCTGAAACATAAACTTCCATCCTCTAGAAAGCAAGGAATGTCAAATATTTTAGGGTCCCTTTATCCCTTTACAAATTATTGAGGATGCCAAAAAACTGGTTTATATGGGATTCTCAATATGTGGTTATAGTGATTGATAGTTGCCATAATAGAAAATAGAAGTGAAAAAAAAATATTTGTTGATTCATTTAGTCAAAATAATAATCTATCACATGCTAATGTAAGTAATATATTTTTTAGGAATTGGAAATCTTGAAAATAAAAAAAAAAACATTTTAAAAATATTAAAAATTTTTAATTAATCCCATTGTTTTTGTTCCAGGTCTTAATTTATGAAGGTGATTGAGTGACATCACAGAGAGATCAATGCCACTGGAGGGAAAAAAAAAAGTTTGATTCACTCAGTCATCCTAGAAAGGATAGGAGCAGCTTGGATCACAGGGCCACAGGGAGAACACCAGGTTTTTGTCAGGAAGAAAAAGCAGCAGCAGCAGCTGAGGAGTGCTTAGGCCGTGGCCTTTATTGGGGTTTTTACCGAAAAGAGGCAAGGGAGTACAGGGTAAGTAGTTTAGGGTTGTCTAGCTTGAATAATTTTGGTAAACTTTGGGCTATAGGTGTAGTCCCTAGTTGCCTGGTTACCTGGCCTTGGAATGACAAGGCAAAGGGATATTGTCATCAGTGGTGCATGTACTCAATAGAGGAGGTATGTCTGTGGGTTGGTTAGTTTGTGTATCAAAGTCATGATTCCCAACTGAATCCTTTTCTTTCACTATGAACTGACTAGCTCTAGGAAGGGCAGTAGTCTCTCCCCAACCAGAAAGGTTTTTTAAGGTGTCAAAACCTCAGAATACAGAAAAGAAAAAGAAAAAAAAATATATATCTATATCTATATCTATATCTATATCTATATCTATATCTATATCTATATCTATATCTATATCTATATCTATATAGATAGATATAGATATAGATAACACACCCATAAACTCTGCACACAGTTGAAGATAATGATTTGCAGGAAGGTACTGAAGAATTCATTTGGAGTGCGTCTGTCTTAGTCCATTTGGGCTACTGTAAGAGAATACCATAAACTAGGTGGCTTATATAAACAACAAACATCTATTTCTTCAGGTTCTGGAGGCTGGAAGTCTAAGATCAGGGTGCCAATACTGTTGAAGGAGGGCCCTCTTCTGAGTCACAGACTATTTATTGTGTCCTCATATGGTGGAAAGGGCTAGAGAGCTCTGTGGGGTATTTCTTTTATAAGGCCACTGATCCTATTTATTAGGGCTCCATCTTCATTACCAAAGCATTTTTCAAAGGCTCCATCTCCTAGTAACACCATCCCATTGGGCATTAGGACTTCAACATATGAATTTGGGTAGGACACATTCATTCAGACCATAGCAGCATCACAGAGAAACATAAAAGAACAGGTAAACTATTTAGGCATTAATTGGGAAGGGTCCAACAAAATAGGGAATAGAGAGAATGGGAGAAAAGAAGTATGTGAAGAGAAAATATTTGATGTTTCCAGAATTCATTAGATCAAAAGTGTACTCTGAGTACCTAAATGAGTTAATAAAAAAAAAAAAAAAAAAATTCTACTTAAACTTGTCATGCTGAATCTTTCTAACATAAAGGATAACTAGTTTATCTTAATGGTCACCAGAGTACGGGGAAACCCAAGTAAACATTTAGCAAACTTTTTATCAGTGAAAGACAGGTAAAAAGAAACAGTGGATTAATATTTTTAAAGGACTAAGGGAAAATAATTGTGAGCCTAGAATTTTACTCCCAGCAATATTATTTTCAAAGAAAATAGAGATTTGGTAAAAAATTTCCAAGACTAAGGAATTTTACCATCAACCAACAGGTCCTTATATAGGGACGGTTGGTTAAAGGATAAAAAATAACATGATGAAAGGTCAGCACAGGGGGAAGGCATAGAGTACAAAATAAAATGATGACTACAAGATTGATATAATATGTTGATTAATATTTTGAATTTCAACATAAATGAAAAACTGCACAATTTTTATGCTTTTTCTTAAAGCATTTATCTAAAATAAGAAAATGGGGGGGACTATAATGAGCTTTAATATAGGAATCAAACTGAAAGGGCTCTCAATGACCAAAGTTGGGATAATTTGAACAACAAAATAAAGTATTATTGGATTATAACGCCAAACATATAATACTTATCCAAGAGTGTATACTGATATGAATATATTATGGAATAAATAAATAAAAAAGAAAAGAGACAAAGCCTCCCATACAGAATTCCACATAATATGTCATACTTTCTCCCTTAAGGAGATGGAGCTTAGCTCTTTATCCTTTCAGTATGGGTTGCGCTTAGTGACTTTCATCCAATGAAAGGGGAAAAACATCTTTATAGTGGAGAAGTCCTACAAACACTACCTTCCCAGGTGATGAAAGTTAACAACGCCACTAGTAAGTAAAGTCAATAGCATGTACCCTAGATGTGAGGCGATGAGAATGACATGTCCTCTTTTGTCTCTATAGTCTTACTTCAGAATACCTATAATTTCAATGTAACCATGAGAAAAACACATTGGGAAAATGGAGGACTAATGTTGCTGAGATCATAGAAGGAAATAAAAGAAGTCTCGCTGGCGGCTGGGTTGGAGACACAGGAAGCAGGTTCCACACGATCTGCAACCTGCCGTCCACGTCTCTGACAACCAACTAACTTCACATGCTAACTGCAATCCACGCTTGCCAGCCCAGCCGCCATCTTCTTGCTAGCCCCCCATTTGCTGCTAGCACAGCAGTTATATTAGTGGCCAATGGCTCACTGGTTACAGCTGATGGCCAACCAGCCACAGCTGATGGCCTTCCAATCACAGTTGATGACCATTTACTACCCAAGTGAGCACCTTTCCACGTGAGGGCGAGAGCCTGGAAACTACTCCTGGCTCTGTCACCACACCATACCATACCACACCATACACTATACTATAAATTTGCCCTAGGAGGCCCCAGGTCCCAGATTACCATTTCCTCCAAAGAGGAAGTTTAGAATAGACACTTTGACCTGATATACTAAGTGTGGCAAGATGGAATTCCTAGAAAGTACTGCAAGTCAGATTTTAGGACTACATAGCTTGCATCAAAGAGATCACTCTTTCCTTGAGTTTTCTTAAGCTCTAAAAATTCAATGAGGCACTTGTTTTAACTACAGGTGGTTCCTCACTTACAGCAATTTGACTTATAATGATTCACATGCTGAGTACTCTGCCAATTACTCAGAGCCCTGGCAGGAGGCCACATGAAGCTGCATCATTGGCACTGACGGCTTTCTGACATGTTCCAATCCTTAGGACCCTGTGGCTTGGGTCCTTGACTTCAGAGGGCCTCCTGACAGCCTATACATCTCCTTCTGCCTGGGTTCTCTTTGGATCTTGGTCTCAGACATGACCCTCTGAATAATCAATACCAATAATGATGTGGTATACATGTGTAAAACTTTGCCATTGTACTCTTGTACATATGCTCTTTCATTTTGTACCAATTGGTGCCGATAACCAAATATTTATGGAGCACTTACTATGTGGCAATCACTATAGTGTTCATTTTGAATAGGTGAGTGTATTTAATCCTTTAACAAACCGATGACAAGGACATTATAAATTGCAGTTTGCTTATACGTATATTAAAGTTTCAAAATAATGTGTAAAAGGCAAAATCAAAGACCTGGTATGTGGCAGAGCTGGCACTATGCCAAGTTTCCTGATTCCAAATCTGGCTTCTTATTATACAGTATTATCCTTTTATTACAAAGTATTTCTACCATTTATACCTTCAGTAAACTATTTTTGTGTATCGTTATGGTATTATTTAGATATGTTAATCTCTATACACTGTTAAAACTTCCATAGTGTGCAGTGCATAAGTTTATGAATTAATGACACATAATTAGTTTTAATAGAGAAACTGTGACGATTTTAGGAAAACATTGAGCATCAGGTTGTTGATTAGGAAATATTCCCTTATTACACCATTGTATCTATGGGAAAACCAAAGTCAACTGAAATTATTTCTTTTACAGCCTAACCGGTTAGCTGTAAGTTTAAGTACTGTCTTACAGTGATCTAGGAAAAGAATAGAGTAGAAGGCAAAGGCTTTGAAAGACAAATTACATCTTTAATTTTGATACTTTGGTATCGATGGTGTGAAATTAACCTAAAATCAGATTCAGAAATCTAGCCAATTCCTTTTAGCTTGAGGTTGTCCTTATCAAGGATAGCTTTTGTTGATGATGCTGATGGGTTAATACTCAGAGGTGTGAATAGACTGTTTTCTGAGATCAGCTTGCTGGCTACTAAAAAAAAAAAAAAAAAATCTCAGATTCTTATTACTTTGGTGAATTTTCATTGTCTAAGATGTGATCGTTAGGTTTGCAGATAAGAAAATGGGCCTTTCATCTCCCTGGCTCACTCACTTTTCAGTGCTGACAACCCTCCTTGTTGCGTAATTTCCTTGACATATTAAATTTACTGATAAAGCCGGCATCTCCTTTAGTCCTAGAAAACATTTTTGTCCCCTTTCCTCACATGTTGAGTTCAATGATGGACCCATCGGAGAGTAATCTCTTGTCCTAACTACAGTAGTAAAATTTAATGTATACAAACAGATTTTTACGTGTTCTCCACTCTCCCCACTAGCAAGTTATTTCTTAGAGAGAAAAATTTTAAAGAAATTATTCTTCACAAAGATGTATTGGTAAATTATTTGAATTTAGTAACATTTGAAAATGTTGAGAAAAAATGCTAAAAGTATCACCCAGAATAATATCTTAATAGTAAGGCAATTATAATTTTTGTGTATTTTTTTCAGCATTTAATTTTATTAATTGTATTTTTTATCATATAGATTTATTTTTAATGTTAAAAAGCTTAGAGTAATTATGTCTATGTCTCCAGACCCACTAGTTCTCCTCTTTGAAGCAACAATTTCAAAATGTTCTGCAGTTTCTGTTGACAGTTACTTCTATATTGTTAGGTATTATGTTAATAATGATATTTATTGATTTACTGATTTTACTCACCACCCAATGACATCTTACAGTAGCTAAATATTGATCTCTTATATAGTACTCCCATCCATTTCTTCTCACTGTATGTACCCAAAGAGTTAAATAAAAATTTAGATAAAACAGTAGTTTGTGAAAGTCCCATTTTCTCAACATGTAGGAAAGAAAGTTGTTGGTTGAGAGTCAAGGAAAGGAAGGAGATGTTGGAATTTTGAGAAGAGAGGAGAATATGAAACAGGGTGGTCTAGGAGAGTAGGAGAATAAATTGATTAATCATTTCATTTCAGTGTGTTCTTGAGAAGGTAAGGGAGAGGATATAAATTCTTGTGGTCAATTTTATGTGCTTTTAAGAAGAACAGAAATTGTTTTTAAAAGGAAACATTTTATCTAAAAAAATACATATAACTCACTATGCTATGAGTTTTCATTTAGCTTAAATATTAAGGCAGATGGGATACCTTGGTTAAAAATACATAAATACATTTGAATTCCAAAGATGTGGCATCTGTAGTTGGAGTGGGCATGCTGTCTTTTACTTACCTCCTTTAAACCAACTTAAGGCAATGCCCATAAATATGCTAAAGCTGGATTATAGTAGAAAAATTATGTTTTTCTAAAGAACCAAATCTGGGACAAACCCACCAAAAAAAACAGAAATATTTTGATTATGTAGGGAATCTTAAGTAGTGTGTTTATGAGGTAGCTTGCTGTGCTAGGAATAGCGAGGCTTTGGGGTTGAAAAAGCACGTGTTTAGTTAGAATCTCAACTCTGCCAGGTAAATTTCCTCATCTATTAAAATACCCAAAATAATATTTTCCTCATCTATTAAAGTGAGAAAATTACCAGTTTCCACATCCATTACAATAACATTTCCGTTTCAGCAATGTTGGGCGGAGTAGAAGTCATTTTTGTATAGTACCAGGTACTTCGGAGGCCTTTAATAATTAGGAATATCTTTGCTGTAGAATTACAAAATACCAATGCTATGGACTAGCCCACCAAGAGGTTATGGTGAAGTTCGAACTTTGCTCAGAATAAAGACAGGACCATTTTACACCCAGGAAAATGAACCATTCACAGTGCAAGAAGAATGCCAAGTACCATGTACATAATTCTTGCTACCGAAAGTTTCTCCATTCTTTCAGTTTCTCTATTGAACCAACACATCAAATTTGTGAGGTGTTTGCATGTGGCCATTACCTTCATTGTCCTATGAAGCACCGGATATTCAAAGATAATATATATAATGGAATCACCATGCCCATGGACAGAGAATGATGCTGGCTTTCCAACGACAACAAAAAAATAATCATTGTTCATTGTATCCTGCCTTTTGGACAATTGCAACATGGGTGGGGATAAAAAGAGGACTATTCTGGATTATTTCCTAGATTTTTTTTTAATGTGTTTGGATGACATATAAATGTAATAAATATCTCTCTGTATATAAAGATATCAATGTTTGTCCTGTATAAGAATTACTAAATTACAAATGCAGCTTTATTAAAGTTCTAGGTGAAGTTTCAGCCTGAAATTCTAATGAAGTGTAATACTGAGTGTATCTCATCTTCTTGCAGCTATAAACATATTGGACTATAAATGTCAATAAGCCACTGTGCATTTTTACACAGTGACAAAGTTTTAAAAAACGTATATAGGAGGAGGAGGAGATGCATAAGGTATGTCATTTATATTTAAAGCCCAAACATGTCAAAGTCAATCAATCATTAAAACATTTTTAAGTTTCATTTGTGTTCAAGTAAACAGAACATTCGTATGGACAACTGATTTAGACCTTGTTTTCACAGCGCTTCACCTTCCTCACTCCACATGTACCACCTCCTAAACTCCACCTCTTCACCTACTATCTCCCCATTCCACACAGCCAACCCACTCAGAAAACAAAACAAAATAAAACAAACACAAAAACTTAAACACTCTCTGAGGGACTTGCTTCCTTTCTCACCCTTTTTGTACTACTTGACCTTTGTAAGGTCCTGGAATCACCCCAAGCTGAACATCAGTAGCCCAGAGCCTGGACGAAGTAGGTGGACAGTAAATATTTAGTAGGTGTATGAATGAATTGCATAAACACCCACAAGTTCCCCCTATCATTTTTTTTTTCAATTAATGGCATTGGCATCCATTCACCCATTGCAGAAAAAACCCTTGGATTTCTCCTCATTCCTGACATTTATTTGGTCAGCAAGTTTTGGCAATTTGACCTCAAAAATAACTCTAAATTCATTTGCACCTTTGTCATATTATCTCACCTAGGTTTGTTGCCATTGTTCTTTAACTGATCTGGTCTGTCAGGATACATATATATATATATATATATATATATATATATATATATATATATATATTCACATGAACCCTCCTATTGATTTACGGCATTAAATATTGCAAGTTCCCTTCCTCATTTCTTACGTGAATAAATCTAAAGTCTTTAGTACCATATAAAAGGCCATCAATAATAAGACCACAGATTACCTACTTTAGTAGCCTTTCTTTCATTCATTCCATATTCTAGTCAAATAGGATTCCTTTCCATTTCTAATTTCTAAAACGCCCTTTACTCTTCCATTGCCCCTACACGCTTACTTCTTGTTCCTGTGAATTTAATCAACTTTGTCTTATTTATCTGGGTAACATGCATTTAACCTGTAATTATAGCTGGAAAAAATTGTGATAAGCACCTTGACTCAAGGAGAAACCAAGCTATCTTCTGTGCACCCACTCTGGACAGAAAAGGGGTGCTGTGATAAATAATAAATTCCTAACTGGACAGGTCATGGTGGCTAGTCACGCCCCAGACCTGTAACTTCTTTAGTGAAAAGGTTTTAAGCCAGCTCTGTCCATTGTTCTTTGCATCTAAGTTAACACACCTTTGAAATAACCACTTTCAGACCCCTCCTTCTAAAGAGTGGTCATCTTTAAGGGAGCACGTAGTTTTAACTATCCTGTAATCTGACCCCCACTTTGCTTTCTTCCACCTTTATGTAATCTTCCTTATGTCCCCTCGTTAATCTCAAATGCATAAAAGAAACTGTAAAACTGTTACTCTCCTGAGCACTCAGGATCTTGCTCCCCAGTGTATGCCATCAGTTTGGCTCAAATTAACTCATAAAAATTCTCTGTAGGTTTGGATGCTTCTTTCGTTGAGACCAGTTGTTACTGCAAAGGGTTGTAATTACTCTTGACATGTCTCTGGCCCCCATGAGACTGTGATAATCTCTGTGGGGATATCCTCGTCCTCCTTTTCTTTGTATCTATATTAGTTTCCTGTGGCTTTTTAAAACAAATAATCACAAACTTGGTGGCTTAAACAACTGGATTTGTTTTCTCACAGTTCTGAAGGCCAAAAGTACAAATGTGTTAGAATGGCTGTGCTTCATCTGAAGGCTTTAGGATATAGTCTGTTCATTGTCTCTTCCAGCTTCTGCAGGTTGTCAGCATTTCTTGCCTCCTAGTCTCATCATTTCAATTTCTTGCCTTCACGATCACCTGGACTTCTTTCCTTCTTTTCTTCAAATCTTGTCTCCCTCTTACAAGGATACATGTGATGAAATTTAAAAGCCTACCCAGATAATCCAGGATAATCTCCTCCTCTCAAAATCCTTAATTTAATCACATCTGTAAATACTTTTTTTTTTTTTTTTTTTTTTTTGTCTTCTAAATAAAATTCTAGGGATTGGGACTTGATATCTTTGGGGGCCACTACTCAATTCACTACAGTCCACTCTGGACCCCAAAGGTATAGGTCCACCCCACACACAAAATACACTTGCACCATCCCATCATTTCCAAAAGTCCTAACCCACTAGAGTACCAACTCCAGCCCAAAATCCATTTAAATATCACCAGAGTAAGAGTCCCACACCTCACCACCTAAATCATCTAAGTCAGGAATAAATGAGACTCTGGTATAATCCATCCTGAGGCAAAATCCCTTTCCATCTGTGGACCTGTGAAACTAGTAAACAAGTTACCTCTTCACAAGTGTGGGATAGACACAGTATCACAGTTATAGCCACTCCCATCCCAGAAGGAGAAAATGGAGGGAAGAAAGAGGTTACTGGTCTCATGCAAATTTGAGGATGCATTCCATTAGGTTTCAGGGCCTGGGAATAATCCTCTGTGGATTAGAGGCTCTGGCCTTTGTGTCCATGGCTACAACCCCTGGGCCTATGGTCCCAGTTTCTATGCCCACTGTTCTAGCCTCCACACCCATGGCTCCAGCCTCTGGGACCAAGTCTGCTGTTGGAGTTATGTTTCTTCTTTTCTTGAATGGTAGCACACATTTACTGCTGAGAAATTTTATCAGCCTGTTTTCTGCTTCTAGAATTTTGGGAATCTGACAACTTTCTTTCATTTTATCCTTCCTGTTTCATTTTCACTGCAGTTGGCAGTTTTATTTGCTGATTAAACAGACTTAAAAAAAAATATTGTGGCTCTCTAGTGTATGTCATGGGGATTCACTCCATTAGAGAAAAGTGTCCTCCAAGGATCTTTCCTGTGTAATCCCATCTCTAGTCCTACCTTCTGCTGAGATGGCTGAAGAGATCCATGAGTCACATGCCTAATCTCATTAGCACTTAGGGAAAAGTTGTCCCTCCACACTTCTGACCTTCTCTCCAGAACACACTTTCCTAACAGTGTATCTCCAGATTTTAGCATCTTTTGCAATCTGGATAGGCTTAGAATGTCCTCAATTATACAGTATTAGTTTCTTTTTGTTTAATAGTTCTTTCCCTAACTACGTTTTTCCACTCATATTTTACCACCATGTTTCTCCAAAAATAAGACGTAGCGGGACAATCAGCTCTAATGCATCTTTTGGAGCAAAAATCAATGTAAGACCCTGTCTTATTTTACTATCATATAAGACCAGGTCTTACATAATGCAATGTAATATAATACCTGGTCTTATATTGATTTTTGCTCCAAAAGACGCATTAGAGCTGATGGTCCGGCTAGGTCTTATTTTCGGGGAAACAGCATGAGCAAAAAGCAAAAAAAAAACCAAACAAACAAACAAAAAAAACAGTTGCATCTCAACACTTTGCTTGAAATCTCCTCAGCTGAAAATCCAAGTTAATTGCTTACAAGTTCTGCTTTCCACACAACTATAGGGCACAATTCAGCTAAATTTACTGCCATCTATATAATAAGAATTGCCTTTCCTTTAGTTTTCAATAACATGTTTCTCATTTCCTTCTGAACTTTACCAGAAGTGCCTTCAACATCTATATTTCTACCAGCAGTTTGTTTAAGGCAATGCAGTCTTTTTTTATTTTTAAATCACATATCTCAAAATTTTTCCACCTTCTAACCATTACCCAATTTCAAAGCCACTTCTACATACTGTGTTTCCCTGAAAATAAGATCTAACCGGACCATCAGCTTTAATGCGTCTTTTGGAGCAAAAATTAATATAAGACCCAGTCTTATATTATACTATATTATATAAGACCCAGTCTTATTTTAAAATAAGACTGGGTGTTATATTGTATTAAAATAAGACTGGATTTTATATTAATTTTTGCTCCAAAAGACGCATAAGAGCTGATGGTCCAGTTAGGTCTTATTTTCAGGGAAACACGGTATTTATTTACTCGTTTCAACAATACCCCACTTCCTGGTAACAAAATCTGTATCAGTTAAGTTTCCATCAGAGAATTAGAATAAATAGAATGCATATATTAAGAAATTTATTGCAAGGAAATAGCTTATGCAGTTGTGGGGACTGGCTATGTCAGTTCAAAATCCATAAGGCAGGTTTCAGGAAGGGTAGGCTGGAACCCCCAAGCACAGTGAATCTACAGTCCACAGGCAGAATTTATTCTTCAGGATTGTCTCAGTTCTGCTCTTAAAAGCTTTCAACTGATTGAATCAGGCCCACCCAGATTATCAAGAATAATCTCCTGTGAGTAAACTGAACACAGACTTTAATTACATCTGTAAAATATATTCACAGTAACACAGAGATCACTGTTTGATTGAATGACTGACTGGAGATTATAGCCCAGTCTAGTCCACACATAAAACTAACCATCATTATACTCTAATAGTTAGGACAGGATCTAACATACACTGGGCTCTCATTTCACTTATGCTGAATAAATAAATGGATGATGCTGCACTCTGTGAGCTATACTGCTACACTTGACTTTCTGTAGAGCTTGAATTCTACAGTTTCTTAATGTCATCACAAAGATAGTTCAGCCTCTATGACCATGCCATTCCCCAGTCTTGAATCAGCACCACTGCACAATGTTCTCATCCTTAACTTGATTTACAGTCATGCTACCTTGAGCATTGGTATAGAAAATCATGGTTAAAAAAAGGGGAGGTGCTAATACTGAGTCTCAATATTATAAAGACAGGAGCTTTCAAACAAATTCTTTTTATTTTTGCTCACTAAAAAATTATGTATTTATACCACATCTTTATCCAAACATCTATAGAAGGAGACTTTGGTTGTTTCCATGTCTTGGTCACCATGGTAGAACAGGGTAAACAGGATCAAATATATGGTGATGGAAGGAGAACTGACTCTGGGTGGTAAACAAACAATGTGATATATAGATGATGTATTACAGAATTGTACACTTGAAACCTGTGTAACTTTACTCACCATTGTCCCCCCAATAAACTTTAATTAAAAAATATTATTTATTTGAATTATTCTATCTCTGTACATTTGAATTAGTTTATTCCTCCAATTATTGGTTACTATTTCACATCTTTTCTATATCTGTTCTTTTTTCCTAACTCCCTCCAAGAATTGTAAATTTTAGAATTTATCTAGTGATAGCCACTTTGCACATACAGTTTCCCAGATTCTCCTAGAAAACTTCCAGTAAGTCAAACTGAAGTTAAAACTTCAAAATGTAAACTATTCTTAGGTTCTAAAATATTGCAAGTTGTCCACATAAGTTTACCTCCCAAAGTTGAAATCTGCACTCTCAAATCGCTTTGAAAATGAAAATAATACATATTATATTTTAGTTTGGTTTGCCATGATCAGATTGCCAAGGGGACTTGGCTTGTCCTCTGCAATTTTGTTCAAGTCCCTACAATACAAGTTACCAGGCCTAGACACCATAACACATTGAAAAGTTAACGTCCTTTGCTAGTTTTTTCACTAATTCAAGCCTTCAATTTTAACTAAATGAATTCACTTAAGATTGAAATTTATCCCTTTTGATAGAGAAAATGAAAGTGATGTATAAGATAAGTAGTTTATTCTAGTCTTTGAATCCCAGCTTTTAAACTTATACAAATCAATTACGTTATGTCATCTGTCTGGATCTTACTCAGAGTAGAAACCATTGTTGAATGAATGATAAAGTTTTTATTATTCTTAGCATTTCTTGAATGTCTCAGTTTTGTGCTCCGTTTCTTCAGTAGTTTTTCCAATTGTAATATGTCCCTGCTTCTCTCTTTTATGTTTCTGCTTGGTAAATGTTCATGTACCTAAGAGCTCTTAGCCCAGATTTTTGAATTGCCTTAAGCACACCAGCAATTTTTTCTCCATGGGTATAATTTTTAATTACTTAGAATTTCACTTCTGATATGTCACCCTTCCTCTTAATATTTCCTCCCTTGCAGAATTCCTATTCATGTGGTCATTCTTATATATAGATAGATATAGATATAGATATAGATATTTATTTTTTTTCCTGAACTTTTTAAATCCTGGTCACTAAATCTAGAATTTATATTTGAAAGGGTAGGATGCCAGTCAATATGGATATACTAAGTTGTTAAAACTTAACAATTTCAAATTAGGTCAAAAATCCAGGAAATTCTTAATCTTGTTTGGTGTGAAAATTTGAGTCAGGTACATTCTGTGGAATATTTGAATCTGAGTTTCCGTTAAACTGACTGGAAACATGCCAACCCATGTTTTGTTCATGACTGGTTTTTCCACCCTACCTCCTCCACTGTTACCCACATTCATCTGACCGTAAAAGGCCTTCTAACTAGGGCAAACCCATCCATGTTTGGGTTCCTCAAATGTTTCAAGCTATTTTTCCAACTGTTGGGGTTTGGCAAACTCTTGTCAGCTTTTTGCCAAGGTGGTTATTTTTTTCTTTTTAATTTTAAAACCCGAGTGTATTTCCAGGGAAATGCAGTCCATATGTTTCTTATTTATTTATGCATAACTCATAACATAGTTTCTAATAGTTATTTTAGATTCGCAATATCTGTATGCTATTCTACATCTGGGCCTTGGTCAACCAGAAATGTTTCCCCTTTGTGTTTTAACTTAAATAAAAGTTAAAAAAAAAATTGAATCAAATTTGAAATTCAGACCAGAAAATGGAAAGGTTGGTAAAATAGCCTTTTCATTTCCCTTTTTACCCTTAATAGAAATGAATGTTGCCTTTTTGCCTAATTCAACGAAAAGTTAGGTTCATTCAAACAACTAACAAGTAACACATGTAAATAGTATGTTAGAAATCAATGGGGAACAAGTTCTTTATATTGTGTCCTTAATTGCTAGACCCATTTAGTTTGGAATTTGCCTCCTTTTCCACTACTCGAGAGAGACTTATTCAGAAATGAACACAATACTGGACCTCCAGTAGAATCCATTGGGATTCTTTTCATTTTTTCCCATACCCTAAACTTTTCACTTGAAGGCAAATCTTGATGTCTGAAGCTACTACTGGCATGTGTACTAAGTTTTGACTTTTTTTTTCTCTTTTATCTTAATTTATCCTATCAACATTCAATTTAACTGTTGTCCAAATTGTGCTTTCCCTGAGTGTGCCTCTCCCACCATCACCCGCTATAGTCATCCTCTTCACCATCACTCAGCGTCTTTTTTAACAGGATCCTTTTTATTCTCTCTGCCCCTCCCCCCATCCAGTCTCCACACTGTTACCTGAGAGATTGAAGAATTGTGTTGGGTGCTTTATATGAGCCCCAGTTAATTTGCCTTAATCCCAAAGACAGATATATAGATTTAAGTCTCTACAAGGCAAAAAAAAAAAAAATGGTATCCAGTCATCAGTGCTCAATTTTACTTTGCATTTATGTTCAAATTTTTAAGGAACAAAATTAAGTTCATTTAATTGTGACAATATACAAATATAACCCCAGATTCTGAGTTCAAAGATAAACTTCAGCTATGTTTTAAAAGTCCAGAGAATGTGCACATGGTATTGTTTATTAAATAGCCAGACAGTGAGAAACAAATAACACATTTGATGATGATTTTTCCAGGAAGCTTTCATAAAGGGACTGTTTGCAAATGAGCGGGTGAGATACGGGAATAAAGAGACAGTACATGGTAACTTGGGATAATATGGGTGGTAACAGTTGGGTAACAGTATGATAGGAAAAGAAATGGGATCAATTCCTACAATCTGGGAAGAAAGAGTTTTAGAGAGGGTCACCTGGACAAGAGGAACAGTGACTTTTGGTTGAAGAATGCAGCCAGCCTGAGGCAACCCCACAAGAAGACAGCTTCAGAGGTAAATAATCTTAAATTTAATTTCTGACCCAAAACAACAGAAGCCAGAAGGCAATGGTACCCCCTAATATAGTTCATATAGGTTAGTCTCCAAAGAGAGACAGTAGCGTGGAAAAAGAATAAGAAATGGATTTGGATGGAAAACAGGAAATTGTCTGGGATATATTGAAAGGGCCATCAAAGACTCTTGTTTAGCAAAGATAAGAAGGGTACACAGTGTTGACCAAACTTACTGGGTTGAGTGGGTCTAGGTAACTTCAAATACATTTACTTCAAATATGTCTCTTGCTGGTTGATATCTCCGAATGCATGTAGGCAATGAACATGTGTAATATTAGGGTTTTCTCATGTCCCTAATCGAGAATGGGGAATATCATGCTCTCAGTGTGAGAAGCACCGAGAAGGACTATCCTGCCAGAGGACACAGATTTCAAAGTGTAAATTCACTTTTCACGCTAGGTTGTACCAAATTTCTTCGGACCACAATCCTCAGATCCAATTATTGAAGACATCACTCATGCCTTGATCATGCATAACCCTTAAGAGAACCTCTTCTGATGAAAGAGCGTGGGATAAGGCATTAGAACACTGTAAATTTTGGTTTGGTTCTCAGAAAAGCCGTTTAACCTTTCTTAAGCTTTCATAATGCTTTAAGTGTTACCTTGTCTTCTACTCTTTCATTTTTATTTTTTGTAATCACTCAGAGTCCATGTACTCTTTTGTTGTTAATTTTGGAATTAAACATGGTACAGGTGAAAACATTTTGAAAACTACAAAGCCACTTGCCATCCCTTCCCAATCCTGGCTCCTCATAACCACCCATGCAGTTTTTAAAACAATATAGATGCCTGGGTTTCAATCACAGAGATTCTGACTTGGTAGGTATAGGATGGTTTCTGGTGATAAGCTTTTATAAATTTCAATAAGTGATTTTGATGTTTGGTGGGGGCAGTAGAGAAACAAGAGTTCTAAAATGTTGAAATGTTGCTTCAAGGGTTACATAATGCACAGTACTCTCTGGCTCTTAGTTCCTGCTTCTTTGTTTCTAAATATTGTATGCCTTCATTCACCTTCATGAGTTTTTGTTACAACTATGCACTGCTGAAAAAATAAGAGACAAAAAACACTGGGCAGATTTAAAGGTCAGATTACACACTTTCCCTTACATAATAATTTTCAACTTGTGTTCTGTAAAACTCTGGGGTTCTACAGAGTTGCTTCTGATTTCCTATCAGTGTTTGACTTAAATTTCATTTATAAAAAGTACCATTATCCTCAAATTGAGCTATCTATGAATATTATCTCAGATTCACCAAACCATTGACTTGAATTTTACAGAATGTCTTTTCTTAAAGAGGATCAATCATGGAAGAAATTCTTTTCTATAATATATTTATATATACTTAAATGTCTAATCAATGTATTATTTTTTAAGAAGTCTTAATCTTGCAATATTTTTAATTAATCAGTCTAATGTATGTCTGCTGAAGTAAAATAATATTAGAAAATACTCCTTTCATACTTGTGATCAAAGAGAAAAAAATATGGGCATCTACTCAATGGATGATTGGATCATAGCTTAATTTCACTTGTGAAATAATAAGTAATCTCATAACCTCTTAGAGTGACAATTTGTTAGTGATTGCAAGCATTTGTTACAGGTGCAGCATGACGATATTAGACTTTGAGTGATTCAACTTTGAAACAGAAATTTATTACTGTGAGTTTTTTCAAGAATTTGAATTGGTTTAGAGTGTCCTAAGATTGCAAATTGAGGCACTAAAAGCTAATGTCATTTCAACTGCTTATATGTGTCCTATATAGTTGTGTGTATCTGTATTTTCTCAAAAACACTGTAGAAAAAAAATAAAATACTTACTGAGATTCATAGAAAATGAAAACAGACAGGCATAATCTACACTTAAAAGTTTTTTAGTTACTCAACATAGTTTTATTTTTTTATTGATTGACTTTGCCACAAATTTTAACTTGCCAAGCAAACTCATACCAATAAATACTATATTTATCTCATTATTCTAGTCACTGTATGGGTGAGATTTTATTTAATGAACATTTCCCTTGCTAAAAAATATGACTTTGCTAACCTATAGATCTTATAGATCTATAGGTCTTCTAGTGGTAAATATCCTGTCCTACTAGTCTTTTAGGTTTTTGTTGTTGTTATTGCTACTTTCATTGTTCTTTTCCTTTCTTTCTCTGTTATTTTTCCCTTCAAGACAGCCAGTGTACAATACCTTTTTAAATCATCTAACTGAGACTGGGATTCCTGTGAAAGTGACTTATTGACAGAGTGGTCTCAGGAAAAACTTTTAAGGGAATAAGGAAAATAAGATGGACCAAGGGAGCAGCTAGGCCAGCATGTTGTTCAGGAAAAGTCTACACTGACCCACACTCTGCAGCATGAATCACATCATAGAGGTTCTGCTCAGAGGCAAGGGGGGTAGACTGTTAGAGCCTGTTGCATTAGTCATTGTCTGTGAAGAAACCCCGTGGGTAGAGAGGTTTACCTCCTATGCGTCTCTGGGTGAATCAGTTCCCATTCTCCAACGGTCATGTTATGGAGAAGGGTGCTGGTGTGAACCGTTAGCAGCAAACTCTTATAGCCTCTGAGGGGTGAATACAGTGGTCCAATAAAAGGACTATGAGTAGGAAACCAAGAACTTACATTACAAATATTTTGGGAAGTGGCTACATTTCATTCTGTAATAGGAATATGAGTTTTGAGAAGGATAGGTAATTGGTAGAGTCTAAATTATTCACGTCATATAAAAAGCACTTTGAATTTGAGCTCCCAGATAAATAGTATTGCAGGAAAACATCAGCTTCCTATGATCAGTTCCCTCCTAAAAATTGTATGATCTATATAACATAGAGCCAATACGATGTTTTCAGTATGAAATTGAATAATCACAGCACCGAGATGATTCATGGGTCCAGGGCTATGGCTATAAGCTCTACAATTCCTCCGTCCCACGCAGCAGCATGTGTGTGTAATCACTGGGATGCCTCAGCTAGGCCCTAAGTGGAGCACCCACATCAACTCAACCATCAGCCACCAGTAATAACAAGAGAACAATGGAGTCACCATGGCCAACCACACATTGAAACAGTCTCTGAAAGAACAGAAGTCCTGAAAACGGTGAGAGTCTTTGATATCTCTTCCCACATTACAAACACATGTTTATGTGTCTACAGTAGTAGGCACTGAGATTTCTCTAGGAATTGATGGCTTTCTTAGGACTCCACAGGCTTTATCATTATACTTGAAGACCTTCTAAATTCACCATTCCACTATTGTCTGATTACAAAGCTGAGGCTTCATAAAGTATGGGCCATAGAACTGAGGCCACAAGCAGTAAACACTGACCAGAATACTAATGTCGCCCCCCCCCCCCAAATAAATCATATTATAGAGTTACCTCTTGGCCCAAATCCATAGTCTAAAAGCTATCATATCTGGAATATTAGAACAAGTTTCAGTTAGATCCTTACAAGCTTCCACCATGCCCTAACTAACTAGGTAAAACTTCATCAAGACTAAATTATGAGGAAAAGAAATGTTACTAGGTTCCAATCAGTGCTAAGACACCATGAACTCTTTCCTCTGGAACAACATACTGAAGGGATTAACCAAATTGTCCAAAATACACCATATTGGACCAAGATGCACTATTGGACCAACGTGCCACTGAGACCAAACCACACCCACCATTTCATTCCCATGCCAAACAAGCCACAAGCAGGAGTCAGATGCCTGACTCGTTGCTCAACAACAGCACTAGACTCCATAAATCTTCAATAAATGAAGGAAGAATAAGTGCATTCAAGCCCCTAGGCCCAACCCACATGCCTTTACTATTGGCAATAGAGACCTCTCTCAACTTCTCCCATCAACAGACCTTTAGACTAAATGGGTGCACTTGGTCATGCAATGGTCTGTGCACTGCCTACCCCTCAAACCAGCTCAGGTCAAGGTTTGGCAGGAAACCAAAACATTTGACCAAGTTCTTCTTGTCAAGTCCATGTCCAAGGAAATTCTGCTGACTCTTCCCCTTAAGATAATTAAGAGCCTAGAATCCTAGTCTTCCTTATGCTAGTGGCTTTCTTCCTAAGGACTTGATTTTGGATTCAGTGTTTCCATAAACCGTTGTATCACAAGTCTCAGGTCAGAAGAAAAATATATCTGGTACATGCGGTTTTCACTCTGTTCTTTCTTTGGCAAGGATGGAATCTGGAATAGCACTCTCTTGACAGACTTCCCGACTTATCTGTTCAGGGTTATTAATCGCAGTTCTGCAAGAAGGTATTCTCTAGCAAATGAAAACTTCACTAACTCAAATCTCCAGAAAACAACAGCATAGTGTGGGGATGGATAAAACAGGGAATCTACTGTGGATCTTGTCCAGAACGAGGCCACAATCATGTGCAGAGATAGGAAGGCACACAAGTAAACATGGCACACAGAGTAATCATGGTGTCCATTAGAAGTGAGCATTCAGTGCAATAGGAAATGAGAAGAAGGGATTATTGCTTTCAGCTGGCAGGATCAGGCAAGGCATTATAAGAAAAGATGTCATGTTTTTTGAAAAGTTTTTTGGTCTAATTCTCCTCTACATGTTTCTTATGAACACCAAAATCATTCCCCAAGCACAATTTTCACTAAAGAAGCAGCAATCCCTAAGACAGGAAAATTGAGAAGACCACAAACCCAGGACTTGGCTCTGGGTACATCCATTGCCTGGTAATACCTAAGTAGGTGAGCTGGTCTTTCTAGAGTCATTGGTTATCTGATCAATTAGTTCTTATCTCTCTGGGGATAGAGCTTTCCTGAGATGTCCCTGGGAACTTGTATCTGAAGCCCCTTTTTTTGCTCACTGTCCTGTACTAGATAGCTGTTTCCTTGACAGATGGCTTGATTTAAGCTATTATGAACAGTTTGTCTGTTCAACCCTGTAAGTAATATTTCCACAGGAGAGACCAACATTCCAGGCCATTCCAGGTCACAATTATTCTTCTAGCCCGTCCTTAATCAGCTTAACATTTGTGGACCAAGAAGCTCATCAGCTAGTGTTTCTCAGAGACTCTGGGTCATTTGCCAGGCAAACATTGAGGTATTGTTAAAACTGGATCCTGGATCCTAGGATCACCCCATAAATCTGAAACTCTAGGGTTGTACCTAGGAATCTGACTTTTAAAAGATATCCTGTTAATTTTATTCACCCGAAAAGCTTGAGAATCTCTAGCTTACTTTATCAACATTATCAAATGGCAATACATTCTTGGTTACGTCAATTGATTTATTCATGTCTGATACGTATCCTGTCACATAGGGGTCGTTCTGGCTCTATCTGCATTACAAGATGGCTGTGAGAGTATAATGCTATGCCAATGTAAGCTAAAATTATTGAAAAAATCAACATTGATTCATTATGTTCACCTAATTCCTCCCCAAGTACTGACACCCACACCAAAATCACTCTTAAAAAATAAACATATATAATCGTTCACACAATCTGTCAGCTCACCAGGATGTCATTTGTGAGTGGAGATGATCCTAATGGAAACATAAAGGGGTTAAGTTTTATTTGTATCGCCTCTTATTTGCTACAGCACCTGACCCCCTACTCTACCATCTTAGGTCCACCCATTCTAGTGTTTAGGCCATTACAGTGTGTTTCAGGATGAAAAGTCTGATTAGGGCTGGAAATATCTTACCAACAAGAAGTCGTCTCCTCAAGATGTCAACTAGTTAACCTGATGTGAGCCAGAAATATTTATGACTGTTTTCTCTTCTTTATTTTTCTTTTTTTCCTTTTAGATAATACCCTTACCTTTTTTCCTGTCTGGTGGCTTTCCCACACAAAGCTATAACAGGGTTGTATGAGGGCTATTTTGGAAGTCAAGTAAGTTTTGGCACTGTTACTATGACTAAGGCTGGCAGCTCTACCATCAGCTTCTGAGAGAAGGTGAGATCACTACTTAAAGCTCTTATATCTGAAAGATAAATGGGATCCATAGGGCATATTCTCATGGCTGTTCCAGGAGTTGAGAATGCTTTGGAAGAAGATTAATTGGGTTTGGGTCCTGGCTCTACCCTTGTGATGTTGGAAAAATGGAGTTCTTTCACCTCTAAAAAGACTCAATTTTCTCTTTTCAAAAATGAGGATCTTAATACATATCTTACAGGTTGTTCTAAGGATTAAGTGAGATGCTTAGAACAGTATCTTGTACACAGGACAAACTTCAAATGGTAACTTTTTAGATTTTTGCTGAAAACGCATTAAAAAATCAATTAACATAAATTATAACAACCTGACTTACACAAGTTTAGGATCTTTAAACTATTACTTACTAGGAAAACAAAACAAAGTTTTAATATTGGCAAATTTTCGTTTCTTCATAGTTTCAAATTGTAAGTTAACATTTACCTAAATTTGGCTCATATTCTGGTATCATAGTGAGACATCCATAGTTTGGATAAATGGTTTCTGAAACAATTCTTGTGAACAAATCCCTTCACAAAATAGGAAGTTGTTTGCTTTTTTTGTGTGTGACATTGCTACTTCCAAGAAGTATTTTAGAAAACAAACAAAAATCATTTACTCTATCCTGTCCCGGTTTTTGACTTTCTAGTTATACAAATAGGGATGTTAAGGTCCAAACATGGATATTTTATGCAATGGGGGCATGATTTTATGATGTTGAATATTTGACAACATAAAATCCTATATGTGTATATCCCCTCTTTCCCTTTCTTCTGAGAATATACCAAAAAATTGGATTTTGGAACCATGTAGAAGTATCATATCATTTATACTTAAATAAAAGTAGCAAATGAAATTATTCCATTTCTATCAAAAAATCACTACATAATAGGAATTGAAACCACTTAGCAATAAACATGTGTTTACTACACTGAGAAAAATTTCCACATTAACAAAGCAAGAAGTTTCTAGTTAAGTTCACTTCTAATTTATGAACACCTCATTTTTTTGGAGAATGGGATATTAAACTGCAGTTATAAAGTTATTGAAAGAACCGAAATTATGACACTACAGATCACATTTTGACATTCTACTACAAAAATGCAAATGGGCAAACTCTATGTCTAATAATTGCCATTTATTAAGTACCTACTACCTACCAGACACTTCATATGCATTATAACATTCAACTGTAACAATGTCCCTAAGAAATAAATATTTTTATCCTCATCATGCATTTAACTAAACTGATGATCAGAGAGGTTACATCATGTGTCCATGGTCACATTTGTAGTGAATAACAGAACTGTTGTTGGAATCCCATTCATTCTGATGCTAAAACAAGGTTCTTTCTCCAGCTCAGTGAGATGGAGTCAAGCAGGGAATGTTTTCAGAATGTGGTTTCTGGGAAGGTTCCTGCTCCAAATATTCTTTCACCAGTGATTACGATGCTTGAAATTTATCCAGAGAATATTTATTTCCGTGAGCCTTAAAGGATTTTAATCCATTTAGAGCCTCACACTAAAATCCAATTGCACTCAAGGTTAAAATGAAGTTATTGACTAACATCTTAAAAAGTATTGATGAATTCTTGCCCAGAGCTTTTGGGAAGTGGGGGAAAGAATTATGCCGAATGGGCAAATGGGTGAAATAATGAAAACTTGTCACTGTTGCTACTTAGAAATTATGTCTTTTTGGTTGTTGTTTCTGCCTTTGCTATGTAGCTTTTAAAACATGAAATTTGAAGAACAAAATATTTTGCTAAGGGAATGATTCGTAACATTCCCATTTGAGAAGAGCAGTTGGATATTCCCTTTGATGGAATGTCTTAAAAGTGGTGGGAAGTAGGCCTTAGGAAACATTCAGTGGTAAACAGATGGCACTGGCTTGTAAAACCACATGAATCTGGAAATCTGCTCTATCTCTAACTCATGTACAAACACATTAATGGTCTGCTGGGTTATAGTATAGGCTCCAATTATTTGAAAGGAAGCCTCTTATTACAATTGTAGGGTTTATGGATATATATGGATATGAGTATTTGTTGTGTACATCAGTGTGTATTTGGAATCTAAAAAAATAGTTTTAGTTACAATTTTGTTTTTGATACAGTTGCAAAATAGAAGGGGACTAGAAACATTAATTATTTGGATGATTCAAGTTAAAGTGATACTTTTACTTCAAATATACAGCTATTTCAAAGTAAAGAGGCAATTGCCTTAATCCCAAATTCTTTCATAGGTAGACATTTGCCATACATGGACTTAATTAATTGTTTTTAAGTGAATTATTAGCTCCCATGATGGATGGTTATGTAAACTTTCACCAGTAGTAAAATATTTTGGAAAAGAATCAGACTTTAAAACTAAACTTATTAATAATAGTGATCTTTGGTTTTGGATAGAAAGAATTCCTGATAGAACTTAATGAAAACATTCACAAATATGGCTATTTTGAAAATATCTTGATTTGGTTAAAAATCATAACAATCATTTTTATTTTTATTTTGAAATACTTTCAAATTTACAGAAAAGTTGCAAGACTAGAACGAAGAATTTTTTTTACCCTTAATCATTTTCCAAACATTTGCTATTTGATGCCTCATCACCTCTGAATGTTTTTACATATAATTTCAGTGAAGAAATTGTCCTATATAACCACAATATAATCACCAAAATCAGGAAATTAGCACTGACATGTGACTACTGTCCAATCAATTTCAAATCTCTTTTGGGTTTCCACAGTTGTCCCAATAATGTCCTTTATGGCAGAAAGAACCATTCCAGGATCATGAATTACATTTAGTTGTGGTAGCTCTTAAATTTTCTTCAATCTGGTAGAGTATCTCAGTCTTTTCTTGACAATCATGAACTTGGCACATTTAAAGATTACAGAATATATATATATATTATATATATATAGTATTGAGAATGCTTGCCTCTACTACCCCCACCCAACAATTTAGGTTTGTCTGGTGTTTTGTTTATGATTAGCCTCAGATTTTTCATTTTCATAAGGAATTTCACAGAAAGTATAATTTGTTCTTCTAATTGCCTTTTATCAGAAGGCATATGATCTCAACTTGTTTCATTACCGGTGATGTTAATTGAACCACTTGATTAAGTTGCTGATTCTCAAGTTTCTTCATTATAAAGTTACTCTTTTTCTCTTTGTAATTAAAAAGTTGTTCTGTTGGAGGTACTCTGAAAGCTATGTAAATTTTTCATTTCTCATCAAGTTTTCAGCCACAGTTTTAGCATCTATTGATGTTTCTTAGATGAATTTGCTATTCCCGTAATTGTTAAATGGTACTTTTCAAATTCCGCCATTTCTTCTAAATTTATTGTTATTCTATTGTTGTTTTTTTAAGTATTCTCTTTTTTCCTTTTTTTTTTTTTTGCCTAAATCATATGGTAGGCTGCTATTATGAAGGTATGGTAAGAACCTTAGCTGTGGCAGGATTCTTTGTGACTCCAACGCATCTGCCATTACTCATGAACGTGTATGGGAATCGCAAGGCATCTCAGAATATGGAAATAAGTAATTGTATAAGGACACTGTAGTTTTGACTGTTAGTTCCATTGCTACCTTTATTTACATTTTCTGTATAAAAACACAATACATGTGCAAAGTGAAAAGTAAAGTGTATTAATTTTCTATACCACACACTTATAACAATACACATTTATTATCTCGCAGTCTTTGTAGGGCAGGGGGGGTCCCACACAGTCTTATTGGGCTCTCTGATTCAGAGATTCACCAGGCTGCAATCCATGTTTTGGATGGGGCTGTGGCCTCATCAGGGATGGACTGCTGGGGAAGGATGTGCCTCTAAAGTCTCTCAGTTTGCTAGCAGAATTCATTTCCTTGCAGTTGTAGGATTAATGGCAGCTTGCTTCTTTAAAGCCAGCCTAAGTTAGGGGGGTGGGAGGAGGAAGAGAAAGAAGAGAGGAATGGAGAGAGGGAGAGGGAGAGTCTCTAGAGTGAGTCAACTAGAGAGTCTTAGACAGTGTAACGTAATCATGGGAGTGACATCCCATTGCCTTAGCCATATTTTATTTGTTAGCATCAAGTCAGAAGTCCAGCTCATACTTAAGGCTGTGAGCAAGAAGAGGTGAGGATTATGGGACCACCTAATGTCCCAGCTTCCCAGACCTCGAATTCCGCTTGTCAGTCTGGGCGTGACTGCTGTCAATAATTTACCCCAACTTCTTCTGGATCTTTTGTCTGAATGTTCACACTCCACTCACATACAAATACTTTTTGTCTACACTGGATTATAGATTTATATGTAAACCTTTTTATTTTCTTCTTTTGTTTTACTGTTGTGCCAAAGATTTTTAGTAAAATGTTGAATTTATGACTGATGAAAGTGCTTCTAAATTTTAGCTATTGATTATCATTTATAATATAAGAGTCCAGGAAATGTCTATCAAATAGGTCTAGATTGATAAGAAGACTATTTTTTAAAAAAAATCAGGAATGGCTGTTTTAATTAGTAAAGATTTTTTATGTATGGCTGGATTAAATCTGCTAATATTGTAGTAGGATTTTCATAAGCTTATAGGTAAAAGAGTCCTGCACTTGGCTATGTGTATGATTGTCTGTGTGAGGGACTGTGTACTCTATTCTTACTTGCTAGTGGGAACATGTGTTGTGAAGCTAATGAAGCTTGACTTTCAAAGCTTCCCTTGCATTAGCATCTTCCAAATCCCTTTACGTAATTCAGTATTCATAAGTGTATTCTCTTTGTTGAAAGAGAACCCCACAATTTTATAACAGACCCCAAATCTTGGATCATCCCTATTGATCATATTACTATTTATCAACTCAAAGAAATATCAGCATAGAAAGATTGATATCAATTTTAATTCTCAGCATATGGGGATGCAGTTAATATGCCTCAGTGGTGTCTCTCAGCTCTAACACCCAGTACTTACTGACTCAGTAGGGAGGACATGATGCAGGAGTTAGCCATGAAAAAGCAGTTGATGAGGTAGATGGTGGTTGTACCATGGATGAAGCCTTGATCACTGTGAGGTTCTTGCATCTTATTTTGAGAGATCTTTCTTGTTGTCATAATGAATTTTATCACAGTGAATAAAAATATAGGAATTGATTATATTGCATAAACACAAAATTTTTATTGATCATAGAAAATGAGTTGTATCTTAAACTAGTTTCCTGCCTTGGGCTCTAAATTCCACGACGACAGATATTTTACTGTTTTGTTCACTGTCCCCATCAGAACGTGAAACACACGCTTAGTAATCAATGATTATTTCTGAAATATATGAGTGATCTTTGAATTTGGTTTACCCAGAACAAATATATTACTTGTTCAAAATACATTTTTTACACATAGTGGAAAAGTCAGGAAGAGTTCATTTCTTCCAGAGTTGATGAGTTATTGGCTTGGCTGAGAAAAATCTGGATTAATTTGTTTATATAACAGGACATTTCAACTCATTTTAGAAACTATCTTAAAATGATCAAGTCATCACATATTACCAACATTGATTCAGAGATAGCAAGCAACCAAGCAAGGAAGCTTTGACACAAGAAAAAGAATGTAGAAAAACAGTTGAATATAGCTGAAATGAATCCAAAAATATAAAAGATAAGAATATATAATGTATGCTCCTGAACAATACCCATTTGGGCTTTGATAAATTCTAATTCTGTCAAATTTGGATATCTAAAGCAAGGATACAAATGATATTGTTTGGCTTTAGTGATGCATTTTAACTAGAACACATTTTTCAGTTGAAAAAGAAAAAGCCAAATGAAACTAGTTTTCTTTTATTCTAGGATAGTTACCTCAATTTTCTTTCTTATAAAAGTCTACAACATGGAATGCATTTTTGGGTGATGAAATAAGATGCCTTACTTAAAAATGAAATGATAAAGATCTTATAAAATAGTAAAATAAAATATAAAATACATTATAAAGTTATTTATAAAAAATCTTTATTGCACACCCATATAAAGAAAGGCACATAAATAAAGATATATTTCATCATCAGTGAGGTCATTATATGGTACTCTAGCTTGGAGGACATGCTTTATGAGTGTAGACAACAATGTGCCATGTAGGGTATTGGCAACTTAAAATCACTTTCCCTAGGGGAAATTTTTTTTAAAGAGGTATGATTCTTTGGAATGTTCCATTTCAAAAGGATATTTTTTTATGACTGAGAATAGTGTATGTCTTCTTTTATTATCTTTTAAATAGTAGATCATAGAGAAGAATTTCAGAACCTACCATCAACCCAAAGAAAGAAGTACAGGTGGAGAACAGCAAAAAAGGTCTAACATGGGCTATTTTGTAGACAGGCTGTCAGTGGATCCAAATTGAAAATCAAGCCACATAATCAGTGTGATCGCCGGCCACACGATCTTATTCATTGTAAGCAAGAGCTGTGAATGATTGTGATTAAACATTAGCATGGGGGAATAAAATTCCAAAACACAGTGGCATCTGTCATAGTGTTTAAATTAAAAAGGTCAAGAACCAAGGTTTGATATGGGAGATTTTAAGGACAGAGTGTAGTAAATATCTTCTCAGGTCAGAGCTTTGCAATACTATTTTCATTGTGGGTAATGTGAGGAAATAAGAGAGAACATTAAATATGAGGTCCACTTACTGCTTGGATGTTTCCTGTTTGTGTTATTATTACATTTCAAACATAAAATAATTCAACATTTGGAATTCACATCTTAGTTATTTGTTTCTATCACTTTGTAAAAACAAAACACTTCCATTATTGACATATATATATATATATATATATATATATATATATATATACAGAGGATGCCAAAAAAATGTACACACATGTTAAGAAAGGAAAACTGTATTAAAATTGTAATACTCAATATACACCAAAAACAAAAGATGAATACAAGTCACGTTTGACTTCTGCAATTGCAAGAGGTGCTCAAAATGGTTACCATCAGCACCCAGACATTTCTGATTACAGCAAACTACTGCTTGAGCAATGTATAGATTTTTTTGGCACCCCTGGGGTGTGTGTGTGTGTGTGCACACGCATATATATATATATATATATATATATATATATATATATATATTTTTTTTTTTTTTTTTTTTTTTTTTTTTTTTTTCTCCCCTCCAAATACTATTTTGCAGATGCAGTGGGAGATCAAGACAAATAATGAAACATTTCTATCAAAAGTCTCAATATCCAGTGACCTGAATTCCTGGGGAAAAAAAAAAAAAAAAAGTGAAAACCATACCTGGCTCTGAAATTTTGGGAAATTTCCCCATCCCCTTTATACCTCAGTATTGTCATATGGAAAATAGGAGTATTTATAGTACCCACTTTGTAAGGTTTTGTCAGGATCCTAAAGGAGTTCATATCTTAATTGAGCTTGAGAAGCCCGGCTCTAAAGGTCTTATAGTTTCCTTCTACTAGATAGGACTATCTAGTAATGATCTACATTCACCATGGGAGCAACTGCTATTGAGGGGTCCACAGCCACCCCTTACCCTTGCCTCCTTAGTGCACCCCACGTTCCTGCATTCTTCCACCTATTAGCGTCTGTGCCTGAGAGCTTTCTCCTGATACTGGAGTCCATTTCCTGCCCACTGAAGACCAGGAATCCAACTCTGAAACAATTAATTTGGTTTGTAAATACCCCAGTTCCCACATCCCTCAGGGATGGTAACTGTAAAATGTGTGTATTACATTGACTCCCAGACGTTTCCCAATGTAGTTCAGCTCTATTCCCAAGACTGGTAGCTACCTTTTGTTAGTGGCCTCCTCTGTTTGTATCACTTCCAAACTTCCTCACCAGGGCTCTTTTACCTCCATAAATAAATGCCTTGTATAAAAATTCTCATCTCAGGGCCTGCTTCTAAGGAACCCAAACTAAACACCTTATTCTTTGGACATTTTATCTTCATCATTCCCGAACATGGTATATAAGATTCATGCAATTTTGGTGTTCAGCTGCTCTATTTAACCCAGTATGGAAGGATATCAAGAAATGGTCTTGGTTACACAATGATAGAAGTGTTTGTATTCATCTGTGTTCTCCAATTCTTATGGGCAGCACTGCAAGTCACAAAGTGCAAAATCCCATAGGAAAGAGATACTTTTCCAAATAAGATCCCCAAAAAATGTATTTAACAAATTTGAGTCAATGATCACATTATGAATATATGAGAACTTAGTATGCAAGAAATCTGGCTCTATAAATCAATGATAAAAGGGCAGATTTTTAAATACATGATGTTGAGAAAACTACTCCCTTTATGGAAGGAAGTAAAACTTTAGATAGATTAAAGAACTAAACATGAAAAACAAACAAAAAACCCTATAAAGTTATTAGAAGAAAAATAGGAATTTATCTTTTTGACCTAAAGATCAGAAAGGACATCTTAAATGAAAGATCACAGGCAAAATTACTGACAATTTGATGATATCAAAATGAACACTATAGATGAAGTTAAAAACAAGTTGCAAGAATGGAAGAAATATTTGCAATATCTAAAACTGAAAAGTGGTTTAAAAAACACGAGTAAACTCATGAAAATCAATAGTATACAAAGCAATATAAAATGGGCAGCTTCTATGAACAGGAAAGTTTAAGAGGAAACACAAAAATCTTATATGATAAGATCACAAAATATTTGGTATTAGTGAAATGCACATGAAAATAATAATAGACTATACATTTATATATCTAAGACTGGAAAACATTACAAATCTAGCTAATGTCAAATGTCGGTATTGTTATGGAGTCTATCTGTCTGGATGGGCTAGTATGAGCTATGAAAATGAATGACACCAAATCTTGGTGGCTAAAAATACTAAGGTTTATTTATCACTCATGCTATGTGTACACTATAATGTCAACAGTAGTTCTCTATAAAATGCACTCAGAAACCTGGGCCGATATAGCACAACTAATTAAACATTGTTGATCACCATATCAGTGGGAAAAGGAGAGCTTGGGCAGAGAGTGGGGGTGGGGATGAGTTGGGATGGGGGGATGGGGCTTTATATTGGCAAATAAATGACCTGTAGGCACCTCTACCTATAATTTATTGCCTAGAAGTATCCACATGTCCTTAGTCACATGGAATTAAAAGAACATTCATGCATTTCTGGTGGAAGTGAAGACTACTATACATACTTTGCAGACCAACTTGGTCAAGTTAAGCTATGGCTCCGTATCTTCCCAATGTTAGTGACTTCTTAACAATTCTCCCTTTCAGACCAAGAACAAGCATCTCTTAATTTCTCTCCTCCTAGGTTGCTGCAGGCTTTTGGTTTTGTGTCCTAGACTACCCTTCATTGCATTAGACCCTCTTAACAATTGGAAAGATATCCTTATATTGGAATCACCCATGCCACTGAAGCAAGATACTTGAGCCTTCCTAGATCTTTCTTAAAGAATGAAAATTGTTTCTTTCACAGTTAACTTTTTAAAAGATGTCATATTTTTATTGTAAGCAACAACAAAAAAATCATAATAAAGCATATTTTTCACATAGACATTTCCTGATACTACATGATAAGTAGTGGTACTAAGCTACCTACTCTTGGTTAAGAACTGGATTTTCCTGTTCACATAGGGCCACAGTCACCATGAAGCCAGAGACTCTTGCTTAGCTTCTCTGTGTCTTCATTGCTATTTTTGGTACTTAATGGGTTCCTCCACTTTCTCCACATTTGCATGATTCCCTTCCACTGTGTAGTCAGTTTGAACCTCATCCCAGTGAGCCTCTTGAAGAATCGTTTGCTTATGTTTCTTGTGGCAAATAACAAAGCATAAAGGGAAAGTATTTTCTAGAGTGAAACTTTTCCATTCATATTTCTGAGCAATAGTTGCTCAAAGTCATAAAAATATAACCCAAGCAAAAAAATCTGTCTGTGGATGCTGGCCCATGAATGCTCAGTGAGCCCTTGAAATACTCATATGCTCTTTCAGAGTCTATTTCCTCTTGTTAGGAACTAATCCTTTTGGGACATCATATTACCCCCTAAACTAATAATTAAACATGTACAACTATGCTTTGGAAAAGTCGTAAAAATAAGAGTAAACAAGTTGTTGACTTCTTCCTTCGTGTTCTGTACCTAGAAGAACAATTTATTTCCTTTAATATCTAAAATGTCTTGATTACAAACTTCTTTATTTTCTTTAGACTGTTTCTCTCTAATTTGACTGTAAGTCCATCAGAGCTGGATGTGTTTAGTGTTTGTTTTATATTGTGTCCTTTGTACCTAGAAGATAACACATGCTTAATAAATATACATTTGTTGAATAAATAAATAAATGACTACTTTGGTTTCATAAAGAAGAAGAACCATCGGAGCTCTGAATATTCAAAACATAAGTAACAGATATAGAAAAAAGTTAAATTTTGGATACTGGAAACAATACCAAATGATGAATCAAAGAGTTGTTACCTCTAAGGACCTATCGGTCAGTTTTATGGGTTGAATTTTATACCCCTCAAATTTATATGTTCAAATTCTAACCCTTAGTATTTCAGAATGTGACCTTATTTGGAAATGCAGTCATTGCATATGTAATAATTTTAGATGAAGTTATATTAGAGTATAATGAGCCCCTAATCTAATGTGACTGATGGCCTTATTTATAAAAAGGAAGAAAAAATTACACAGGCATACAGGGAGCACACCCTGTGAAGACTGGAGATATGCTGCCATAACACAAAGAAGACCAACGATTTCTGGCACACCACCAGAAACTAAGGCATAGAATTCATTTTTCCTCACAGCCCTCAGAAGGAACCAACCTTGCTGGCATCTTGATTTTGAGCCTCCAGCCTCGAGAACTGTGAGGCAATACATTTTGATTATTTAAGCCACCTAGCCTATGGTACTTATTATGGCAGCCCTAGCAAACCAGTACAGTCAGTAACAGTGATCTCATTTTTAAAAGTTGGTGGAGGTTGGGCCAGAGTCAGTAGCCCAGACAACAGTTCACCTTTATACTCAGATTCAACTAATTCAGGGAAGAGACTCTCTTTCGATATATGCAATTAGAAAAATATGAGCAGTAGCTAGAATATTTATTACAAGGTGTGTGTGTGTGCGTGCGTGTGTGTGTGTGTGTGTGTGTGTGTGTGTGTGTAGAAAAAAGAAAAGAAAGCTGGTTGAGTTCATGGAATGTTTCTGTTGAGAAGGTACCAGTTGTCAGAGACTAACAGGTTCTACTCAAAGGTTTCACATGGCTAAGTTATGGGTAAGTTATTTTTCCAGTACCTTATCCACTTTCCTAATTTTAAATTAAGAAAATTCAACGGGGACCCAAGGACATTCACACTTAACTTAAGACTAAAAGTCTGAGAACCTTTTAAATGGGAAACAGTTTAGCTGCTGAATCTTGCCTAAAAGACAAAGGCTATGCTGACTGTTGGGAATACATATTCTCTTATCTTCATGCTTTTCTACAGAGAAGCAATCATAGATAGGATGGGGCACTTACTACAGAGGACCCTATAGGAGACTTAGTCCACTAGAAATGCTGTCCTAACACACAAGAGTAGGATAAAGGGAAAATATTTTTACAATAGCTTCCATAGGGGATTTCTAGAACAAAATTTATTTTCTTTGATA
Organism: Rhinolophus sinicus; assembly: GCF_036562045.2. Lineage (NCBI taxonomy): Eukaryota > Metazoa > Chordata > Mammalia > Chiroptera > Rhinolophidae > Rhinolophus > Rhinolophus sinicus. Next base: position 14,976,457 of record NC_133751.1, on the reverse strand, counting down.
TATCTGGGTCTTTGATGCCAGATCTATAAAATATACATAAAACAATAGAGCACATGCCTGTGATGGAAGAGGGAATTTTTCCATAATTCCTTGAAAGAATCCCATGGATATTTAGTTTTTCTCCTCTTCATCGAAGATGAGAAAAGAAGCAATGAGCTGTGAACCCGAACTGGGCATTTGAATTTAGGTGGGGACTGGAAGTTGTTTACATGACTTTTTTTTTTTTTTTTTTTTTGGTACTGTTGCTTTCCCACATCCTATTCTGACTCTTTTAAAACTTCAAGTTGGCCATTCAGAGCAAGGGAACATTTGTCGGGATATGTTAACCTGTTATGGAGACAGCTGCCCTAGCATTTGGGGCTTGTGTGGGAAGGAATGCTTCAGCCACAAGCAATTCCTGTTGGCATTCATACTAAGACAGCATCTAAGAAGATCAGTCTACCCTTCAAAGTGTAAGAAAACACAAATTTTAAAAAGAGCTTACTCATTCCTGAATACTTCAAAATAACCTCCACTTAACTAGTTAGGGCAGGGAGTTTGCACTTTGGAATGCAGTAGGAAGACATATTCTTTTTGTGTTCAATCTATTTTCACATTTATTTTTATTGAAACAAATGTTAGATTACTGCCCTAATTTTGAAATGATGTGCTGGCAGGACAATTCTCAAGCGAGAATTTCGCTAATAAGCGAGATCTATGAAAATAGCAAAGGTAGAAAAATGTGTATATGTAGAATCAAGAACATACAGCAATGTCAAAGGGTAAACCATAGAAAGATATAGAATTATTGGTTTCAGCCAGTGATGGGAGACAAGACTGCTCATCCAAATGTACAAGTGCATTTATTCTTTTACAAAAATGTGAGAACTTTGCTTTGTTAATTTATATAACTTGGAATTGTTTTGTTGCCCCCAAGATATAAAACCATAGAGATAAAAACTTAGTTTTTTTACTATCTAAAAAATGAGTTAATAACCATACATTTACACAGACAGAACTTTATTTTTATCATTCTGTTTGTCTAAATACATGGAAAAAAATACAAAAACAGGGGTATCCAAACTGAATTTTTCCTCTGCTGTTGTTAACCATCCAAATATTTGTGTTCTTCTTGAGTTAGGGTTTTAGTCTAAATAGCTTTCAATATGCTAAAATAAGTAACTTAAACTATTAAGTACTGGTAGAATTCTTAATTAAAAAAATAACTGATTATACAGTAATTAATATAATGTATATAATTAATGTATATATAGTTATTCAAATAAATGCTAATTAAAATATCTTTCCAATAATGTTACATTTACTAAATATTTAAATAGATAACAGTGTTGCCTAAAGTTAAAATTTTAAAATTACTTTGTTAGATTAAAAAAAATAAGACCTTTAAATAGTCCTTAAAATACAAAATAAAACATAATAGACTATTTCAGGTGCTTCTACATATATGAAAACACATAATGCTTTTCCACATAATTTTTACTAAGGGCCACTATTATATATTCAGAGATGGGTTCTTCCAGAACATATATAACTTTAAACACAATAGAAAGTTTAAATCGAATAAAATTTAATTTTACATAAATATGTCACCTGAAAGGACATCAATTTTTAATCTATTGACATTTTATCCTGGTATATTAATTGGTAAAAATTATGGAAAAAATACACAAAGTTGAAATTGATTTTAGAAAACATGGACCGATTTATATATTAAGGCGGAAGTGGGGCCAGACATTAGTAAGAAGGGAGGGCTTTCAGTCCTTCAGAAGAGGACTGCCCAGCTGTTGTCCTTCACATCTCAGTCAATATGCATCATTTGCCTGAAAACACGCCCCCTCCCACAAGCAAACTTTTCTCCATCATTATTGGCGCTGGGACTAAAAGGCCCAGTCTCATCATGCCCTTGATTGTTGAGATGTCAGTCATATCATCCTCCTGTTTCTCATCTCCCCATAGAGTCTACATTATTATTCTGATCCCATCTCCCCCTCCCTAATTTGATCCCTTCCACTCAGCATTATCTTCATGCTTCCATGGTTTTGATCACACAGCCAAATTCCTTATATTCTCAATCTTTTTATTAAAGTTTTCTGCACCTTCCTGCTTTGAAACCTGGCTCATTGGTGATTACACAATTTCTCCTCTCTTTTCCTCTTATGACGTCAAATGGTTGCCCCATCACTCCAATTAACTTGGCCTCATGGGCCTAGAGATGGAGTAGGTGTGCTCTTTGCTTTTTTTGCTTCATTGAAGCTTTGAGACAATTCTTACTTCCTCCACCCTAAGTTCCCCCAGTTTTAAATCTCAAGTTTTCAGATTATAACATTATTTACTCTTCCTTGGGCAAGTGTCTACTGATCCCAGGACAAACTCCATTACTCTCTGAAGATATTAGCCCCTAGGTAAATGACACTCTCTCCAAAGTATTCCTCTCATAATTTTTGTGAATAGCAACATCTCTGTAGACCTTTCCATAGATAGCCTCTCTATTTTTCATTTCCTCTCCAGTTATCTTGTTCTCTGCCTGCCTCAGCCACTCACTCACAGTCATGATTCTGTTGCTAACAGCAACTGCAAATCTTCCATACTACCAATTTCAACTATACCACCTTCTGACTCTCACCTCCTCCTACTTTTCTAGTTCATTCCATCCAGTACCCTGACTCCAACAATCCTTTGACCCTACATAGACTCACAAACCATTCATTCGACTACCTTTGCCTTGTTCCATGTCCCCTAACGTTAGATTGACCATATGTTCTGATTTGCATAGGAAAGTTTTTGTTGAAAACTGTTATCTCAGCATATTAGTTAACAGTGCTCTAATTTAGAAAATAAATTATATGATTACACTACCTAATGTTCTCACTTCCCTTCTCACTCAGCTTAATTTCTACAGTCAACTAAAAACATTACTTTTCAACTGCCTTTTCCCTCTTTCCCATGATCAGTACTTTGGCAAAATCCCAATCCTGGTTAAACCAAACTTTCTAAATACTTTACACCTCCATCTCAATGTGGCCAGAATCAAATGTGAAACTATGCTGTCTGATCGCATGTGAAATTCATGACCCTTAACTTTAAAGTGACCCTTTATTGCTGTTGAGTAATAATACTATATTCCCCTGGTCCATTTACTTTTTCACTCTCCCAGATGATTATTTTCTATTTTAGTCTCTTCCTTAAACTTCTAAAACTTCTTACCCCATATTCACACTGAGCTAATAATCTTCTCTTTCACTGAGAAAAGTGAAGCAATCAGAAAAGAACTTCCAGAAACTTCCACCCTCTGCTCCCCCAGGGAGCATCTTCCCAGCACCAACCCCTTCACCTGTTCACTAGCCCCAACCCCATCTCACCTACTGGACTCTTCTTTTTTTGTCATATCCTAAGCACAATCTACTTATAAATTCCAACAGCTCATCTTCAAAATAACCTTCTCTCCATCTTCACTACTTCTAGACCAAGGGTGTCCAAACTGCGGCTCGTGGGCCAACTGCAGTCCGCAACCCATTGTTAATTGGCCTGCAGCAAATTCCAAAAATATATTTAGTTTACTTAAATAAACCAGGTGAGGCAATATATAATTTACCTTGAGTGAGTGGCCTGGATGTTTGTTTATTTTACCGTGTATGGCCCTTGGTGATAAACGTTGAAAAAAGTTTGGACACCCCTGTTCTAAACAACTGGCATCTCTCAAGTGGACGACTATATTAGCTGAATCTCTTCACTTTTTGCACTAACCCACATCATCTAGCTTATTCACAGCACAGCTATTATGTGAAATTGTTAAGATATAAGTTACATCATATAATTCATCTTTTCAAATCCTCCCAGTGGCTTCAAATTCTATCTCAAATAATAAAAGCTGAAATTCAACAATGACTTATAATGGCCTATGAATGTCTGCCTTCGCCTCCACCCCCTTACATTTCTGATTTTGTGTTTCTATCCAATTCTTATTTATCACTCCTCAGCCACATTGGCTTTCTTGCCTCAAACACCCCAGGAATCCTGATTCCTTAGGGATTTTGCATGGAAGTTTCCTGTCCCTTAGATACCTTCTCCCCCAATCTCCAAAGCCATGGGAATTAAATCACAAGGACACCTCTGTGAGGCTGCTCCAGTCCACCTTAAAATGGACCTCCCATCCCAAGCTACACCCTTCTTATCCCTATTCCCTGCCTTGCTTTTTTTGTAGGATCTATTCTCTCTCCTTTCATCATCACTTCTTTTATTTAAAGGCTTAATATATAGTTACATGCCATATATATATATATATATATATATATATATATATATATATATTCTTTTTCTGGAATTCACTGATGACTTCCTATTAATTGAGGGAATAACTAAAACCTTAGACAAACTGTATAACTTCTCTGATGCTCAGTTTCTCTCTTAGTCTGAAGAATAGACTAAAATTATACATTTTTTCTTTATTATTTGAATATTAGACCATCTTAGGGTTTTTTGTAAACCTAGATTTCAAAAGAATGGTAGAAACCTGGTACTCTTTGGTTGTTCTTCATAAGTGGCTTAATTTTCAGATAATGATATTATCACAACATCAAACTTAAAAAAAGTCTAATTAGTAGTTTTGTTTCTAGTAATTGCTAATTAGGTAAAATCTGAATTTCTTTGAACAAAGACTCGTATAGTGATGCAGGAATGCTAGCAGGTCACTAAATTTTTCTTGCAGAGAAAGATGAATAATAAAGAGTTTTAAAACATTCTCTTGTGTATAAAAACACAATAAAAAATTTCCCCTAATATTGTAGCGTACACTTTTTCTTTACATTTATCAAATTACAAATATAACTATGTATTTTTACATGTGTAAAGAGATGTCTATATTAAATGTAGCTGTCGTGTGGGGAGGCATGCCGGAGCCCCTGCTTGCTGCACCATGTGTCATGCAGGGTGTCATGCCGGGTCTCAGCTCCCACTCCCCACACAAGAACACAGGATATGGTGAGGCCAAAAAGGAACATCCACGGAGCCATAGGTAGGGGAATCACACCACGATAGTCTCACTGGAGGCTGGATTCACACGACGTGCGACCTGCTGTCCGCTTTTCTGCCAACCGACCGACTCTTGACTCCCTTGTTAACTGCAATCCGCACTTGCCAGCCACCATCTTCTTGCCAGCCCCCCATTTTCTGCTAGCGTAGCCACGGCAGTTATATTAGTGGCTAATGGCTCACTGGTTACAGCTGACGACCAACTAGCCACAGCTGATGGCCATCCAATCACAGTTTATGGCTATTTACTACCTGAGCCAGCACCTTTCCACATGAGGCCGAGAGCCTGGAAACTGCACTCCTGGCTCTGTCCCCACAGTAGCCTTCAAAATGTCCTCTGCTAGGATTTGAGAAATATACACACACAGACACGGAAGAGATTGGTGATGGACCACTGTCATGCGGGAGACCCTGCTCGCTGCGCCATTTGTCGTGCAGGGAAGCCTGCAGGGTCTCTGCTCCCGCTCCCCATACAAGAACGCAGGATATGGTGAGGCCAAAAAGGAACACCCACGGAGCCATAGATGGGGGAGTCATACTAGTATATTCTCGCTGGCGGCACTATACTCTCACTGGAGGCTGGATCCACACTGTCCGCAACCAGCCATCCTAACTGCAATCCACGCTTGCCAGCCCAGCCGCCATCTTCTTGCTAGCCCCCATTTTTCTCTTCTCCTCCCTCTCCTAGCGTAGCCATAGCAGTTATATTAGTGGCCAATGGCTCACTGGTTACAGCTGACGGCCAACTAGCCACAGCTGATGGCCATGCAATCACAGTTGATGGCCATTTACTACCTGAGCCAGCACCTGTCTATGTGAGGCCGAGAGCCTGGAAACTACTTTCTGGGGCTCTGCCCCCACAACCACATTTAAAAGAAAATGTCTTGCTGATGAAAACCATTTTAAAGAGGAAGTTTTTTACCTTATCTCTGAAAATGTCTATTCCGCTGAACCTACTTACTCCTCAATATAGCTTGGAATTAGAAACAGCCTCCCACTTCCACCATCTAAACACCAGTACACTGTAAATTCACCCTTCCACCACAACTGATTGTTGCAAAGAATAATTTGAACCAGAAATCCTTAAGTAGGGAGAACGCATACCAATCTGGCCTTCTTTGTGAATTACTTCAAACAACAGCTTCTTGGCAGAATGACCCACAAAAGTTGCTCTATACAGCAAGGATCAGTATCAGCCAATATTTCTTCTTAATTTCTCCAGGGTCCCCAAAGGGTGGAAACATTGTGAAGATAGGTCAACACCCTTCTTAGAGGCTTCAAATTGTTGGCTGTTAAGATTCTGTAAACTGCCTGCTTTTAATTATCCTCCTCCATATTGGCCAGTTAGCAGGTGAAATTACTTAACTCCTCAAGGAATATATGAAGTCTCAAATCAGCAATTTTCATTAATAGCCGCTCCTTAGAGGAAACTTTTATCAAGTGAACTCTCTCAGCTGCCCCATCTCATGAACAGAATTAATCTTTATCATTCCTTGCAAGCAGTTGAAAGGTTACAACCGTGAAACCATGCACAACACCAGGATAACTCTTCTCAGTCAAGTTGGAGGCAAAGCCAGACAACTACAGGAAGCTAGCCTGCTCAGAAGTTCCTTCCCCAGATGACAAGGACTTTTTCATCCTCTGGGCTGTGAGCAGCCCCAGGGTGAAAGAGATCAGGACACAATCTCACAAGGAACCTCGACAGGATCATCAAGTGGGTCACCATGATTCACAAGCATTGAGACAATGTAGGAGCAAATCACACAGGAAAACAGGAAGACCTTAAAAGGAAAATAAAATTGAAACTGAATTTTTGTTTTGCTATTTGTCTTTCTCCTTACCCTGGTGTGAAAAGTGCTTTGAAGGGAGACAACTGCAAGGCTCCAAGTGTTGACAACTCACCTGACTGAGTAGTGAGAGCGAGATGACAGCCATGTATAATTCCAAGACCACTCCCATTACTACTATGTTTAAAGTTGCAGATTCTCCGCTGAGTACAAATTCATCGGAGCTAGGGATATGCCCTCCTTTCGAATTACACCTAATCCTGGGAAGGTTTAACTAGACTACATGTAGTTTCATATGCGTATTTAGCTATATTTGTATAGTTATTTTTTAAATTACATATTTAATTTTAAAAATTACATTTTTTAATTTAGCTATACATGCTATATTTGAATTTAATTAATCAGGTTATTTTCTTTCAAATATTTTCTTGAAATTCACAGAAATAAGAAAAGTAGTTTTAATGAAGGTAAGATGGAAAATAAGTTATTTATAACCATGCAAACTCGGAGAAGGACAATTTTGGTGTCTCTTTGCAGCTTGAGGCATTGTAAATCTGAAAATTAAAAAAAAAGTAGAATGGTGGATTTTGGACCCAGAATGGCTGGATACAGAAATACATAGTGGGGGATGGACATTAAGGGTTCTGCTTGGAGCTCATGGGCTAGCCATTGCCAGACACTTCCATTCTTCCCTAACTGATATCTTAGTGTGGGAACAGAGGCCCATAGAGCAGTTTCTAGGCTCTCGGCCTCATGTGGAAAGGTGTTGGCTCGGGTAGTACATGGCCATCAGCTGTGACTAATTGGCCATCAGCTGTAACCAGTTAGCCATTAGCCACTAATATACCTGCTGTGGCTATGCTAGGAGGTTGGTTGGTTGGCAGAAAATCTGACTGTGGATTGCAGCTAGCAAGTGGGGTTGTTGGTTGGCAGAGAAGCAGACGGAGGATTGTGAATCGTGTGGCTCCTGCATCCTGTGTCTCCAACCCAGCCACCAGTGAGATTGTACAGGTATGACTCCCCTATCTATAGCTCCGTTGGTGTTCCTTTTTGGCCTCACCATATCCTGTGTTCTTGTGTGGGGAGCAGGAGCAGGACTGGAGTCCCTGCATGACACTTGGTGTTTATAAGAAAAATGTGCCAAGTAACTCAGTTTATTAATACAATTGTAGAATTCAATAAATATTCATGGCATTTTAGATTTTCCTAGACTTGTCAATGACCTATTTTTAAATCTGGCATAATTTATTTTGTTTCCTAGACTGTTTCCTTAAAATTACCCCCACCCTGCAGATACTATTTCGATCTAATTCATGATATAGGAAACAGATTGTCATTTTTTGCTTCTAAAACTCAGATACATGTATCTGCTGGAGGGCATGTTAGTCTGCTAAGGGTATAAAAACATATATATACATTTGTTATATATATATGTAAAAAAGAAAAGTAAAAAAGAATATATATATCTGGACTCTAGATCTTTTTAATTCTTCCTGAATTTCCTTTCTTTTTTTATTGGTAAGGATAACAGAACGTTATTTTTACATTAAAAGAGATATGGGTACATTTTGCATAGACTGAACAATTCACACAGCTCTAGATACTTTCAAGAAATTTTCTGCCTCTTGTGAATCACTACCATGTGTAGGTCTAGACTCTAGACCTTCAGAGTATGAGTTTCTCCTTTGTTTTAAGTGCATGTCTGTGGGAAAGCTTTTAGAGCTAATGAATAGCATTTTTTTTAAATTAAATTTTTTGGGCATTGTTTTGGGATTGAGTTCTTCCACTAACTAGTTTTATGAACCTAGCATGTCTCTTCATTTCTCTAAATCTATTTCTTCATTTGGAATTTTAAAGGGATTGAAATAATGCTCTCCTGGTTCCCTGTGGGGACACAATTGTAATATTATATGACAACTTCATGTCACCAGTTTTGACTGAAAGAGCTGGAGCTCTCAGAGCCACATTTCATGACCTATGTTTGACAAAAACTTTGTTAACAGATGTGGGGAGGAACAGCTTGTGGAATTCCTTGAAGTAATGTTATGTTATACCAAAAATATCTACTAGGGTTTTATAGAAATGCCAGACATTTTAGTAGAGCCTTTGGAATTTTTGCAGAAATATTTTACATAGGAGCTGTCATTTCTAATGTGCAAATTTTGTTGCGCTTTCATCATGGAACATTTTATCTTTTCAAATGTATTTTTAAGAGACAAACTTGAGAGACAAATTTATCCATATGATAAAGAATCTTCGTTATAAAGTGTGGAAATTTGCTAAGTTTAAACAGAAGAACAATATTCTAAAGTTTAAATATATATATTTAAATACATATTTAAATCATATTTTAAAATATATATTTAAATATAAATATATGTTTCATATGTATATGTAATATTTTCAATTTTGAGATGGATAATTTATAAAAGGTAATTTATTTGTTTCACCTAATTTAAATTCAATTTACCTAATTTATTGAACTATTTCATTAAGGTAAAGTGATCTTAGCATTGTGTACCTTGCTTTTGTATTGTTTTGTTCTGGTAAATTTTTTGATTAGTTAGATTTCTGAAAATAGATTTTTAGAGTATGTTTTGCAGAAAAACCCAAATATTTCACTGAAGTGGCATGAAGACTAGATGGCAAAAAGAAATAGTAGCAATAAATTAGCAGCACAGAAAAACGCCCTGCTCTATGGCCAGTTATAATCTCACAAATGGTGTACAGAAGCAAAAATGACACTTTGCTGTTCCTTAATAATGATTATGTATTAATATGCTCATTATATTCTGTTCAGGGAAAACAAACAAAATAAACAACTTTATACCTTGAGATAAAAACAAACCAAAATATTGTGTGGTGGTTAATTTTATGTGTTAATTTGGCCACTGGTGGCCAGATATTTGGTTGAACATTATTTCTGGGTATCTCTGTGAGAGTGTTCATCTGTTGAAGGCCTGGATAGAAGAAGAGACTCAGTAAAAAAGAATTCTCTCTCTCTCTGCCTGACTGTCTTTGAGCCAAGACATTGGTTTTCTTTTGCAGTTGATCTCAGTTTAAAATTTACGGCATGAGCTCTTGGTCTCAGGGAATTCAGAATTGGACTAGAACTATATCATTGGCTCTCCTGGGTCTCCAGTTTGCTCACTGCAGATCATGGACTTCTCAGCCTCCATGAACATGTGAACCAATCCCTTATAATAGATTTCTTTATGTAGATGGATCTATAGGTGATTATCATATATACAAAAGATGTATCTTTAGATGTCAGCATTGCAAAGCAGAGATAAAGTTGCAATAGATCAATCTGATCTAAGCCATATAATCTATATCTATATCCCTAATCTATATATCCCATTGGTTCTGGTTTTCTGGAGTACCCAGAGTAATACTCTTGGGCCTCTACCTATAATTTCAGACTCTCTAATAGAAACAACTTTATCTCTGTCTTTTGCAATGGTGATTTTTTTTAAAATTTATTTTTTAAACTTATTGGGGTAACAATTGTTAGTAAAATTACATAGATTTCAGGTGTACAATTCTGTATTACATCATCTATAAATCCCATTGTTCATTCACCACCCAGAGTCAGTTCTCCTTCCATCAATGGTGATGTTTAAAGATACAGCTCTTGTGTATATTATAAGCACGTGGGAATAATGCTTATTTCTCACCATGCAAAGCTCAGTTGTAAACTTAGTGACTTTGTTAATTTCCTATTGTAGTTCTGCTTACACTGAGTCCCTTTAAATACTTGTTTTGAATTTGTGTTTGTTTGTTGTTTAATAGTAAGACAATCTTCCAGAAATTCAGACTGTCTTGCAAAAGTTCTTTACAAGTACACGTCTTTTCTTTTCTAAAATCTTTTATGTTTGAGTCATTCTTTTCAAGATGTTCTGCCAAATTCGAAGAGGAAAAAGGTAGAGAAAATGTGGGAATCAAAGCAGGTGGCAAAAACAGACCATATAACTTCAGCTATAAAAGTTATCCGACATGAAACTGACAATAAAAATTATCAATACATCCAAAAAATAGTTGAAAAGAAGGAGGATATCACCAGAAGATTGAATCTATTTTAAATGTATCAAATGGAAATTCTATAATCAAAAAAATAAAATAACTAATACTAATAAAAGAGCATAACAAAAATGTTAATTAAAAAGAAAGATATAACATCTATATAATTTGGAGTCACTAGCAGAGAAGAAACTGAAAATGAGGCAAAAATTATATTTTAAAAAATAATGGTACATATTTTTTCAACAGTGATTACAGACCTGGAGCCACAGTTTCAAAACTTTTATGAATACCAAAGCAATTTTTTAAAAAATGGTTATACTTATTTTCATTATAGTAAAATAATTGAAAAGGACAACAAAGAGAAAATCTTAAAATCAGCTAAAGGAAAATAATATATTACTTTCAAAGGACCAAAAATAAAATTGATATCTAATTTTTTGTCAAATAGAAGCAGTGAAATAAAACATTGAGATGCCATTTTTAAAAAGCTGAAAGAAGATAACTGCCAAAATAGGTTATTATTCCACAAAAGAAATATTCTTAAAAAGCAGTGAAGTCGGTACATCTTTAGACAAACAGTAAAAATATTTTAGCTTTATACCCATACTGAGAAAATATTGCATCAAATTCTTTTGTAGAATTAAAATTATCTTGATAAAAGCATAGCATACCAGTTAGAAATGAAGAGCATGGGAAACAATAAATATGTGGGCAAATGTAAATTAAAATTGAATGCTTAGTGTAGTAATAAATTGATAATAATGATAATATTAGTATGATTTTTTTTAAAGCACACAAATGCAGAATCAAAAGTCACAATAAGATTGTGTAAAAGTTGAGAAGAGTCCCCTAAGTGGAATTATAATAAAATGCCACAAGGTCATTACAATGGCTAGAAAGTGGTAACATTAATTTAATATGAAATCCAGTAAGGCAAGGATGTGTATTATAACTTCTAATAAACATGAATAGAATAATAATACAATTCAATAAAAAAAGGCAATCCAATTAAAAAATGGGTGAAGTACTAAAGTAGATATTTCTCTAAAGATATACAACTAAAGATATACAACAACAATGTGAACACACATTAAAAGATGTTCAACATCACTGGGGAAATGTAAATCAACACCACAATGATAAATACCTCTTCATATTCATTAGAATGACTATTACCAAAAAATAGCAGCCAAATGACAAGTGTTGAGATGGATGTGGACAAATTAGAATCCTTGTGTATTGCTGGTAGGAATCTAAAATAGTGCAGCTGCCATGGAATATGGTATGGTGATTTCTAAAAAAATTCCATATAAAATTACCATGGGAGCCTGGATTCCAATTTTGGGTATATACCCCCAAAAATTGAAAGCAAGGACTTTAGCAGATATTTGACACTCATATTCATAATAGCAATATTCGCATAGTCAAAATGTAGAAGAAACCCAAGTATCTATTGATGGTTGAATAGATAAACAATAGGTAATATATACATACAATTAGATATTATTCGGCCTTAAAAAGGAAGAGAATTCTCACTTGTGCAAAACATGGATGAACCTTGAAGACATTATGCTAAGTAAGATAAGCCAGTGACAGACGGTCAAATATTGCATGATTCCACTTATACAAGGTACCTAGAGCAGTCAAATTCATAGAGACAAAAGGTTGAATGATGATTGTCAGGAGCTGGGTGGAGGGAAGAATGAGGAGTTACTGTTAGTGAAGATGGATTTTCAGTTTGATAAAATGAAAAAAAAAATTCTGGAAATGGATGGTGGTGATGGTGGCACAACAATGTGAATGCAATGCCACTGAACCTTGCACATAAAAATGGTAAATTTTATGTTATGTATATTTTACTACATAAAAAAAAGAACCTTAACAACAATAACAAAGAATAATAATAGAATGTATTACTAACCAGCTAATAGATGGTGAAGAGTAGAGAAATAAAAATATTTGATTTATCCAGAAAAGGCAAGGAAAAAATAAAAGAAACAAATCAGAAAACAAATGGTAAGATGGTAGAAATGACTCTAAATTCAATAAACGATGACAATTATAAAGATTGGATTAAAAATGAAAACAACAAAAACAAAAAAATCTACAATATATATCTGTTGGTTTGCAATCTTGGGAGTTCCCCAGGTGAAATCTGAACCTAGTGCCTGTATATACATGGAGGACAAGGAGAGACTGAAGAAAGAGGCAGACCACTTCAGACCAATAGGTGGCTATTTTAATAAGCAAGGGAATTTACATACAAGGCTTGTCTTGAGTGACTGTAAGACCACGAAACCTCTGCACCTGCCTGCCAGAATCTTAGAAGAGGCCTTAAAGGGATTCACTCACATACACAATCCAGATGGTCTCAACAACACTTTACTGTCTCTTGAAACAGCTCCTAGTGTGGGAATAGTGGGTGGAATGTACATTCCAAGCATGGGCAGAGGGGAAAGAGCTTCTGATTGCCCAGGTCCAGCTCGAGGGTCAACCAGTAGTCACGTCCTCTCAATGACCTCCAACAATGTTGCTTACTTGAGATACATGTTTAATATAAGGATGTAGAATAGTGGAAAGAAAAAGGAAGGAAAAGATGGATAGCGTAAATAGTAACCAATATAAGGCTGTAAAACTATTAAAGTGAAGATATAAGGAAATTATTATTAATAGAGATGTTCAACACAAAAATATACAAGGCCTAAATTTGTGTACAACTAACACTATATTGTCAAAACTGATGAAAAGGGACAGAAAGACAAATTCACAGTCAGAATATGAGATTTCAATATAATTCATTCAACAACTAATAGATAAAGCAGACAAAAATTCAGCATGGATATTAAAAATTTAAACTACATAATTAAACAACTTGAAATAATTAAACAAGTTGATGTAATATATATAATATGTAATATATAGATAATTCTTTCTACACACACACACACACACACAATTGCACTTAACAACTGCAAAATGCGTTCTTTTTAAGTGTACATGGAACATTTATCAAAATAGGCACCATATGCTGGACTACAAGGCAAGTCAAATTTCAAAGGATTTGAAAATGAAATTATAGAGAATATGTTCTGAAAAAATGGAATCAAACTGAAATACACAAACACACACACACACACACACACACACACACCCTATTTCCCTGAAAATAAGACCTAGCCGGACAATCAGTTCTAATGTGTCTTTTGGAGCCAAAATTAATATAAGGCCTGGTATTATATTATATTATGTTATGTTATATTATATTATATTATATTATATTATATTATATTATATTATTAATTATATAAGACCCGGTCTTATGGTAATTTTTGCTCCAAAAGACCCGTTAGAACTGATTGTTCGGCTAGGTCTTATTTTCGGGGAAACATAGTATATATATATCCAGTAAAATGCTCAAACTTTGAGGATAAAGCAATGAATTTGTGAATCATCCATGTTCCAAAAAAGAAATCACATGGAAATTAAAATATTTTGAGCTAAAATATAATGACAATATTATACAAAAATCTTTTAGGATGCTGCTACAGCTGTACTTAGAGGAAAAATTAATAGATATACATTCATATAGAAAGAAGAAAATCTGAAAAATTAACAATAAAAACTTCCATGTGCAGAAGTTGAAAAAAAAGCTAAGTAAAGTGGAAGCAAGGCAACAATAAAAAGTAAAAGCAAAAAATCAATGAAACAGAAAACATATATTGGGGAAAATGAAGACAAAATTTGGTTGTTTGAAAGTTCTATTAAAATGGATAACTTAACATATACTTGATTTAAAAAAGAGATAGTACAACTTATTAAAGAACTAAAAATAATATACCTATATCTGATGTATATGGAAATATATTAAGATTATAATCATATTAAATTAGTCAATATTATGAAAACCACAGCTTACTGAAACTGACACAAGATGGAAGATTAAATGTAAATTGTTCTATATCTTTAAAAACAATTAAATTCACAATATAAACTTTCTACTAAGAAAACTTCAAGTCCAAAGAGCTTCACTTCGAGTTCTTCCAAAAATTTAGAGAAGCAATATCATCATTATTACAACTCTTTTGGGCATAAAAGTAGATTGCATATTTCCCCAGGCTTTTTAATGACAAACATTAAGCTGATGGCAAAACAAGACATGGACATTTCTAATAAAGAAATTTACAAGCAAATTTATTTCAAAACATAGCCACAAAAATTTGAATGAAATATCTGCAAAATTAATCCAGTGTGCTTGTTGCAGTAATGTGTAATGTGTATATTTGTAAATCAGTCATTATAACTTTGCATTAATAAAATAAAGAAAATAAATAGGATGATCTAATTATATACAGAAAATATTGATAAAATCAATATCTTTTTTTTTTTTAATCTATTGGCAAACTGGTAGTGAGCGCAATTTCATTAAACTGATAAGGGACATTGTATCCATTGGCTATTTGCAGCCTAAGAAATCATATCAAAACTCACTGACTGAAAACACATATGTTTTTGCACTTGGTTGTGTTGGTTGGCTGATTTAGAATGGGTTTGAAATTAACAAATAGAAAATAGAAAAATATTTAAATGATATTCTTTAAAAGAATGCCAAGCATAGCAAATACCTAGGAATAATTTGTATAAAATATGTGCAAAACGTCTAAATAGAAAATTACAAAGCAATTATTACTGAAAGAAAGGAAAAAGATCAAATCAATGTCATAATGTACTGAGTTTATGGATCAGAAGATTCATCATTTAAAGGTGTCAACTATATCTTCCCCAAATAGATCCAAAACAATACCCATCAAAATTGCTGCAGAGTTTCTGTGTGTGTGTGCGAGCGTGCGTATGCGTAGACTGAAAATATATGTGGAAATTCAAACAGTCAAGAGTAGCAAAGAAAATCTTAAAGAAGACCGAAATAGAGAACTTCAACTCTTAAAACTGCAGGGCAATATGTTTTAATATAGAGCTACAGTAAAAGTTATTGACAAAATCAAATAGTCCAGGAGAACCCTAAAAGAATCCAGAATGATACATGCATTTAAACAATCATACCATTTATAACAAAAGTGTCATTGAAATGTAGTGAAGAGAGGTTCATATTTTCAGTACATGAAATTGGGTGTTTCTATGGGAAAACAGGTAAAGACTTATATTTTTTGGTAGATAATGCCAGGTAAATTGGATATCCAAATGGAAGAAAAATTGAATTAAACTTTTTCTCACATTTCACATCATATATGAAAACTAATTCCAGATGGACTGAAGATCTAAATGTGAAAGATAAATTAATGTAGCTTGACTCCAAACTTGGAGATCATTTTTATGGCAACAACATGAATGAGTTGATTTATAATTTGATTGTGAGAAGTCAGTCATGAAAGAATATACACTATATCTATGATATCATTTATATAGAGTTCCCCCCCACCATAAAAAAAGAAACTATTCAATGATGCTTGAAATCATAATAGTAGTTTTGTGGGTTAATTGCTATGAATTTGCACCAGGTTTCTTGTGGAGTGCTGCTTAAGTTTATAATGCCATTTATAATACAATAGTATGTAAAATAATCAGAAGACTGAATAAATCAAATGAAAGATGTGAAAAATGTCTATACATATACTTGCAATATAAAAATTATGGCAAGAAGTGAAAAAAATTAATAAACAGATGACGTGATATTTTCCTAAGATGGATAATTTCCTAAGTGTAAATACGTTACATATGTACTAAAAATAATAATGCAAAGCAATCACAATCAAGGGGTAGTTTGTTATATTTTTATCAACTTCTGGAGGTTATGTTTCAATTTAAAAAATAGCACAAAAAAGACAGTAAGATATAAACTGAATTATAATTACCTAGAAAAAAGAAAAAAAAGAAGAAAGAAAAGAAACATGTTGTAGCTACAGCGAATTCTGGTTCTTTCATGTGTAGACGATGAGGATGTATGGCTATCTAGATGTGGTGTTAATTCATTCCATTCCTCCTGTCAAATTTCTCACTTTCTCCAATTGCATAAGCACAGACGTTTTGGACTTTTATACCTATGACATTCTGGGAAATGGCCTTACCATTCCTCAGCAATATTTTACAAGTGAACTTGATGTAGAAAGGCTCCCTGGCCTGAAATGTATCTGTTTGATGGTAGAACTGTTAGCAATCCTCTCAGTGACTATGGAGCACAGTGACATGTATGAGTACTCATATATAAATATCCTGAGGCCCATTATAATGCCCTTCTCTATCACATAAGATGCGTCATAATGGGAAGTTGGACTGAAAATCACATGTTATTCTACTGTTTCATTTACAACCCAAATCTGTGACTGAGCACAACGTACAGCATGTCCATATGTAAATAATTTATGAATGTGAAATTACTTAAAATACATTCTACTTATATAATAATTTTATTATAATTCTGCACAATATTTTATGGAATTATTTAACCGAAGATTTGTGAATCTGGAGAGATAAATTATTCCAGCTTCTACTTGACCCAGAATTCCTTTAACCTGCAGTTTTCTAAGTGTTCTTTTAATATCCATAGAGATGGGAACGTCATTTTTTTTGTGGGGCAGTTTATTACATTTTTTATAGACTTCTATTAAATTATTGTAAGACTCTCATGCTGATCTAGAATCTGTTTTCCTGTAATTTATACTTATTGATTTTAGTTCTTCCCTGTGGTGCTGTATAACACGTTTACTTTCAGGCACAGTTATATATATTTTTAGATTGTTTTCAAAGTTTTTAGGTCTTCTAGATAAAATCAGACTGAAAAATTATCTAGTATATTTTGAATAAGGCAATATATTGTGTTCAATGAACATTTCTTAAACACGTATTTTGATTTTTCATTAACAAATTGCTAATTGATGTCCACTTTGGGTTCTCCATCCAAAAGTATGACATCACCATGAATTCAGTTACTAAAGCCAGAAATTATTGAATCCCCTCTTCCTCGAATTCTTCACATCTAAGCCATCAGCACGTTCTATATGCTGTACTTAAATGATCTGCCTAACTCCACTTTTGAACCCTATGGTCCATTCTTCACACAACTAATAAGTTTCTAAGTTATAAAATCATGATATTTGTAATAGGAAGGTGGCTAAGCTAACCCACAGGATCTTCCTCTGCTGATATTCATGCCGTTGTGTAATTCTCTCCCCTGAGGGTTAGATGGATATGTTGACATCTAATGAGTATAATATGACAAAAGTAACTGGATGTTACTTCTGAGTGTAGGTTACAAAAGACTGTGACGTCTATCTTGTTTGCTCTCTCTCTCTCTCTCTCTCTCTCTCTCTCTCTCTCTCTCTCTCTCTCTCTCCCTCTTCTCAATTACACCCTCTAATGATGCAAGCTGCCATTACACAAATTACCTTATATAGAGGCTTATGGGGCAAGGAAGTGAGGGTGGCCTTCAACCAACAGCCAGTAAGGAACTGAGGCTTTCAGTTCAACAGTCCACGAAAACTGAATCCTGCCAATAACCACATAAGCGAGTTTGGAAATGGATTTTCCATCGTCAGTCCTTGAGATGCCTATGTCCCCAGCCAATAATTTGATTGCAGTCCTATGACATGTCTTGACCCAGAGGTTCCAGGTAAATTGTGCCTGGATTCCTGCCCTACAGAAATTATGAGATGGTAAATGTTGTTGTGTGAGCCTCTAAGTTTTGGAGTATTTGTGAGACAGAAATAGAAAACTAATATATATTCCTTTACTTAAAACCCTTCAGTCACTTTCAATACAAAAATTCTTCTGGCTCCCAACACAATCAAAAGTCCGTGCCTACCTCTCTATTCTCCCCATTGTGCTTCTCTACTATTTACAGAGCTCCAGACAAACTGAACTTCTTTTAGCTCTTGGAGCTGGTGAAGCTCTTCCCCATTTGAAGCTTTTGTTCACGGTGATCTCTCTGCTGCATGTTTTTGTGCCCTCTCTTCTCGTGGCTGGTCTCTTGTCATCCTTTTGTCTTCCTTGAACCTCTATCTATTAGAGCTCACCTCGAACCCCTTACTTTAACACTATGTTAAGTTCAGAACACTTTTATAATTTGCATCATTGGGCTGCTTCTTTTTTTGTTGTTTTTTAATCTACCTCTCTTACTGTCTTGGTAAAGCCAGGATTCCAGCCCGGAGCCCAAGGACCCCCATAGTACCATGCTGTCAACAATGTTGAAATGGGCTGATTTGCAAACATTCTATAAGTCGATGCATTTGCTATCGAAATTTCTTTGCAGTTTCAGAAGATGCAATCTCATATAGGATTTATACTACAAAGCAAGAAACAGTTACAACAAAAAGCAAGTCAAAATTTATGTCAGTTACAGCACTTAATCTCATTATAGATCATTAGTTCTGCTTGTATGTTATTTTTAGCATATTTTTTTTCTCTTCTTCAATTTCATATTGAAATGTTAAAACACATTTCATTGAAGAAACAATTTAAATTTTTCATTTTTGTAATATGAAATGTACATTGCAATTAAAATGTAAATATCCCTCAAAAGATTGAATTGGATTCTGAACTGCTAAAGAAACATAGCATATTTTTCTCCTTCACCAGCCATTATATCAAGGCTGAAAAACTCTTGAAATTACTTAAATTACATTGGTATAAACTTCTTTCTTTCAGTATCTTCATAGTCATGTAGGAGCATTAAGGAGAGAATCATCTGGGATGAATTAATATTGAGAAAAAAATCAGGGAACAGTCATATTTTAGGTTTATATTACCACATTTTCTTTAACCATTGTGAAGACTCCACAAACTGAGTAAATATCATACCAAAAGAATTAAAAACTCAGAACCTGAAAAGCTTTAATATAGGAACTCATAGATCTCCTTAAAAGTAGAGTGATGCATTGGTTTTCACCTCAATGAAATTTAATATCTTTCAAGATGTGAGTCCGTTACTTACTTTTTACCATATTGGGTACCAATAAGCCCAGTACGACTTTCAGTGTGACTTAGTAACATGATTCAAACTATAAAATGAATTCATTCTCTGTTGGTCAATTTTGTGTGCCCAATTTATTGAATGGTTCCCCAAACTACAAGGAAAGACAGTCAGTCCTTTCTTCCCTTTTAAAATGTCCAAGCTTCCCATTCTTTTTCCTTCTGCTGCTTGCCTCAGGGACATTTCATGCTTAAAAGCTTTGGATTGATTTCTGTGCCCATTGGGGCTTCCATTTGCCATCTGTTAGTTGAAATATTTATAAATTTAGAAACACAAGCAAGATAGAACATGAGAAATTGGGGAAGTCTGAATAGATAAGACAGAGCAACTATCAAATTCTTTAACGAACTGTTGAATAGCTTGAAATAAGAGAACTGAAACAAAGAAAAAAATAGGGTTTTGATAACATTCGCTTTAAGAATGTGTAAAAAATGTTAGTGTATACTGGGATTTTGAAAAGTAGAGAATTAGAAAAAACAATAATCTTCACTCAGAATCTTCAAAAATTGTTAACTTGTCAAAGATATTATTGGTGGAGGGAAAATATACACATTAAACTTGAGTGAAAAAAAGTTTAACCTTCGTTAGCACCTTGATCAGTTCATTGCTGCCTTGGCAGTAAAGGAGGCTCTATAACGGGGTACAAAAACTCACATATACTAAGGAAAGGCAATGAGATTAACTTAGTGAGATGTTGTGAGTTAGTTGTGTAAATGCTTTTGTAATTTTCAAATTGTGTAAATTAATCCTTTATAAAGTGGATTACAAACTAAGCATCTTAGAATAATGGAAAGGTATCTTCCTAGGGTCTTAAAAACTCAAGAGAATAGCTTGTAGAACCTTTTATTCCATAAATTACTTTCTGATCTTTTAACACACACACACGCACACACTTGAACAACCAATGTAAAGCATTACCCATTTGTTTATGTGTCTGGATTTCTTGGCATTCTCTTTGCCTTCTCCTTCCCTCACTGCTTCATATGTTTTGCCTTATTTTCTGCACTTCCCCTCTGGTTCTCTTGTGACTCTGTGCATCTCCTTATGGTGGAGCCTAGCCAATGTCAACCATTGTTCCCATGATGTTTACTACCTCAATTAAATCAGGCTGCAACTGAAATGTGCTTCCAAGTTTTCTCTTCCCACACAAGTAACTGCTCCCACAAAGAATACATTTGCCTAATATGTCAACATCTGGAAAGTCTGTGGTGGTTGTAGCTTGTGATCCCCAGTCAAAGCCCTGACATCAGCACATGCATGAGGCAATGAAGAGGAAGGAACTCAGGACATCAAAAACAATACACATGGGGAGGGTTTGAACCCACCCACCCTTGTGTCCCCTACAGGAATTCAGCAAAAGATTTTTCTCTTCATAAGAATTTGTCTTTAAAAAAGAAGGATCCTAATATAATTATGGGAATTTAGAGCTGTAACGGACCTTAAAAATCATAGGGTTTATATGCCCATTACCCTAGTTTAGAGATGAGAAGTCAGATAATGAGGACAAGAAAACACAAACTCCATGATTTTTAATTACCTGAAATTTTTATATAGATACAGTTTAAAACTTAAATTAGATTAGCTTTTTTTTTTTTTTTTTACCAATCACTACATTCACAATCTGGAAAAATTATGTAAGGGGTGTGTGTGTGTGTGTGTGTGTGTGTGTCCATGAATATTTTTTCTAGTATCAATTTTGAAAAATATTTTTTTCTTGTCTACTTATACAACAGAATCAAGATTGTTTTATGTTCTGTTGTAGGCCTAAGCCTATATAATAATTAACATATTGTCATGTAATTTATTTAATAACATTTACATATAACTATATAAAACTGTAAGTCATGGTGTAACTTGTCGTTAACATATAAATTAATGTTGTATTGTTATTTAATGGTATATTTATGGATTTTGGATTTCAGTTTTGTAATTTTATTAACTATTTTAACATCAGAAATATTTCCCACTCCAGATCTCAAACATTGGTATATGTCTGTGAAAAATTAGCGGGGTTCAGACAATGTAACTATACTGCCTAGTAAATAAAATAGTCTTCAGATGATTCATTGGAAACAAATTTGAACTAAGAAAAAGAATCGGGTTCATGTTTTGCCACTAACTAGATATATAGCCTTTGGCAAGTCACTTTTCCTATCTGGACCTCATTGGAAGAATGATGGGATTAAACCAGTCATTTTTATGTCAGTTCCAGCTCTAGGATACTCAAGAGACTATTCTGAAAATAAGGGATCAAAATTTAAAACAAGGAAACGTGGTGAAACATCAATCAAGGTATAAAAGTTTGGCTTGGAGTGGAGTTAAAATGGTCATCAAAATCTGCAGGTCATATTCATTTCCTGAAAAAAGTTGCTGCTTACTTCTCTCAAAAATAATCTCCATTGGGGGAACAGATATAAAAAGAAGTATACTTTATTCAATTCTCACTTTTCACCAACATGCTTACTTGACTTATACCAGACAGCATATTGAATCTGAATAGAAATTAGGATCTCACAATTTCAACTATCTACCTATTTTTGGTTTTTGAGTTTTAAGGTCCAGATAAAAATCTCAGAAACTCTCCTAAAGAACATCTAGTTTTTGTTTATTTTTGAGATTTTTTCTAAGATCATTGATAAATATCTTTATTGGTTAAAATAATTAAAAAGATAGATTCTTTTGTGGCTTTAGGTGGTCATCTCATTACCATTTAAGGCAAATTCCTAAATCTTGATCATGTCCTTTAATTCACTTCATGCCCTGGTCCAGTTCTGCATCTCCAGCCCTTTCCCATCATGCTTCTCCCTGCTGACCACCTCCCCTAGTGGGCTTCTCTTCATGCTGGGAACAATCCACATTCCACTCCATCTCAGGGATATTATATACATATATATATATATATGTATATGTATATGTATATGTATATGTATATGTATATGTATATGTATATGTATGTATATATGTATGTATATATACATATATACACACACACGTATATGTATATAATGTATATATGATATATGTATATATATACTATATATACTAATATATATATTATATACTTTTAATGTAGTTTTTAAAAAAATGAAAATGTGCAGTGTCAAAGTCAAATTGTTATCTACTATTTATAACTAAACTAAGTTTTGAAAGTTATGAAAAACAAATTCTCTGCTACAGACTTGATTCCCATTCTCCAGAGAGAGCCACTTTCACATCTTTTCAATGTTTCCTCTACTACTGTCCTCCATATTTCTGTATAATATACATATACTGCTGTTCCTTAAGTTTCATTAAGGTAGTATTACTAACTTCCTAATTTGAAACATAGCTCTTATAAACCCACTCTGTCCTCCAAATATATACGACAACACACACCCTTCATCTTACCACAATTATATCATAATTTGGAAAGTCCAAAATGATTATAATGCATGTTTATACAAATGTTATTTTCAGGTGAGTCATTGTTATGTTTTCTGTCTTTTTTATTTTTATTTAATTTTCTCAAATTTCTTATTTGCCTACTTTTGCATATGACTGCCAGTCATTTATTCCCAAATTCTTCTACTAGAAGTCCAAATTTCCAAATAATGTGTATTCAAAAATATCTGAGAATTTAAAAAGAAAAAGAAACTTTTATTTATAGATTGGTCTCCCTGATCCAGTCTGCACTGGATGGTCTGCACTTGGATCTGTTGAGTTATCAACCTGGGGTTTGTCACTGTAGTCTTAGACCATCTCTACTTCATGTTTTTGTTGGATCCTCTGTTTCCTGGAATTCTATGTCTTTCTTTCCTGGATTTCTTTCCTTGACTAGTGAAATGCATACTCTTAGATTTGTGAAAAGTGTGCATAGTGAAGGGAGTTAATTAATATTTTGAGATCTTGTTTTTCCAAAATTGTTTTTGATGTACTTTCATTCTTGATTGAGAGTTAAGCTTCCTAGATGATTCTAGACTAGAACTAATTTTCTTTTAGAACTTTCAGTTATAAGTTCTGGAAATCTAATGTAGAGCATGGTGATTATAGTCAATTATACTCTAAGAGAATAGATTTTATCTGTTCTGACCACACACACACACACACACACACACACACACACACAATCACAAACACAAGGCAACTATGTGAGGTGATGGGTGTTTTAATTAACTTCATTGTGGTAATAATTTCACAATGTATACTTGTAATAAATCATCACATTGTACACTTTAACATATTTAACTTTTACTTGTCAATTTTACTTCAGTGAAGCTGGGAAAAAAATAAAACATAAAGGCGTGTTGCTCACTTATACTAAATCATCAATGAGGCTGCCATTTTCACTCAGGTCCCTGACCACACTATCTGGAACATTGGTGATTGTGGTAGAAAAAAATAAATAAATAAAAATAAGAGCTCACTGGACCTTCTCCAGTAAATTACTTCCACTCATACCCATTGACCATGACTAGTTATGTGGCCCCTCTTAACTTCAAGGTGGCAGCCAACCAGTCCCCTTTTTTCTATCTACAAATAGATGTAAACCTGATATAATTGGTGACAAGTATTCATGACTTGTGGGCTGGTGAGTTCTAACCAGAGCGTTGAACAGACTGCCACCTATGAGGAAGGCACTCTCTGTGTATACTGGCCTCATAACCCAATCCAACACTCCCCAAACACTATCTTCAAAGTACTATGAGTACCTCTCATTGTCATACAGAAGTGAGGAACCACAGTGAGAAGGGGATTCTGGGAAATGTAGTCCCAGGGCTCTTCTCCGGGATTCATAGGAGACATAGAAGCAGCTGTGGGTGAAGTGTTGTCCAGAGACAATCTAAGCACACTCAGGAAAGTTAAATAAATTTTCTAAGTTTAAACAGTACATACATGACCAAACTAATCCTTTGTGAGACCAATGTCCTGTCATTCCAAGTTCAATACTTTCATCATGCTGGTGTGTCTCAGATTTTATACAATTATGATTTGTATTTTACCTTTTGATATTTATGTCTTTCTTTAAATGATATTATTTTTTTGTCTTTGATTTATTTTAAAAGAAAATTAGTGCATAAGACAGTGAAAATTTAGAAAGGACCATGATCCTGGACAAAAAAAAAAAAAGGTGTGTGGGGGGTTTCCCAGAATTAAAAGGCAGAATGCAGGAATATGAAAAAAAACACAAAAAACAGAGAGGCATGTCCCTGTCTCCAAGGGACTGAGAAAATCAGCAGGTAGGAGTAGAGAGTGAACAGGCGAAGAGCAGACAGGCAGGGGTTTCCCGCAATTCTACAAGGAAGCAGAGAGCTTGAAAGAATGAGAGAAATTCCTGTCAGGGATGAGGATGAAAGTGGAGTGAAGTTGGAATTGAGGTCTGAGACAGTCATGGGTCTGAGAGAGAGAGAGAGAGAGAGAGAGAGAGAGAGAGAGAGATGGAGGAAGGCTGAACCTGAAGAAGCAGCACTAGTCGAAAGAATTGATCCTGAGATGGGGAATAGAGGTGAGATTGAGTAAAAGGATTGGCTAGGGATGCTTGGAGTTGGAAGTTCAAATTACCATGGTCAATGGTTTAGGAAAAAGTAATTAAGAAGGAGTGCAGGGTGAATATTGTAAGAGTGTTAGGTTCTTTTTAGGGGAAGGAGGCAAAGAGAAGATGTTGAGGTGAGGGCAAAGGGATGGCTTTGTGATTGGCATGGGGCAGCAGGAGCTATGGGAACCAAGGGTGCTAACGCAGGCTGGAGAGAGAGTCATGTGGTCACAGATTATGGGAACTACTGTAGCAGGCATCTCTGCTTTTCTGTGATAAGACTTTGAATGAACATCTATTAGAATTGGGCAAAGGAAATTGATATGAATACCATGTTTCCTCTTATTTTTCCTTAGAGTTCTATAGTTCTCTTTCAAATCAATTCCAAGCAACGCAATAAACATTATAGAGGGAATGAATGTCTTTTGATATTTGTTAATTTAATAATATGTGCTTCCTCATACTAAGGGAAATATTCTTCCACATTTTTGTGGTTACAATAATTACATGGCAAAAAGTACCAAGGAGATTCTAAATTGCCCACATTTTTTCACTTTTGTTTTTAGATTTTGCTTCATAATTTAAACTGATGAATATATCTTAATCCAGGCAGTGTAAATATGAAGGTTATTCAATTTATTTGACACACAATTAAAATATTTTCAGCTGTTTTCAATAAATAGCATGGTAAAGGACTTTTGCATTTTAAATGAGTAAACCCTGCTATTGATATCATTTTAAGGGGGTGGAGATAAGAGGGCCTTCTCTCTCTCTCTCACACACTCTCTTTTTCAGGAAGAAAGATTGAAATTAGTACTCAAACAGTAAAAACAGTTTACAAGTTTGCGTAGCTTTACAAAATTTGCAAATATGTAGGCCTTGGGACCCAGTGCTTTAAGGCATCTTATTTTATCCTGAAAGGCTCCTCCTTTGTCAGAAAGCGTGTCCTTTCAACAAAGGAAAGTCGCTGGTTGCTAATCTAATCTTTGAAAAAGAGCTTGGATTTTCTGGCAACAAACAAGAGAAAAGCAGTATTAGAAAAAAAATTGTACTTGAAACTAAAAGCTTGAGAGGAAGGGGAAACAACTCCTTGAAAATAATTATTACTCAGGCCGTTTCATCTGTTAAAATGCTTAGTTAGTATTGGGTGAAAGAGCTCGGGTATTGTGGCATCCTGTCACCAGCTCCAATTAGGGACAAGTCCAGAGTTCACTAATGGGAGGAAGCAACTCACAAAAGATTATTTTTCTCTGTAAGGATATTCATGTTTTTACCGAGGAAAGAATGAGCTTCTCCCGCCTCCCTCAGACTGCTATATTTTTAGAAGAAAAAATAACAGCACGGCAACATTTTTTACTGCTCTGGAATAGGCATGCCACATTTTTCTGTTGAATGTAATCATGATGATAAGAATCTGATTGGATTGTTGTTTTCGATATTGTTACTGAGTGTCATATTGGCAACCTTTAAAAGCCAGATGTGTCAGGAAGTGATATGGAAAGGAGCTATTAAAAACAAAAGTGCATTGCTGACTTTAAGAATATCTCCAAATTCTTTTCAGGATAAAGTTCATATTTTCCAGTGTAATATTTCTTAAATTGTACATATTTGTAGTTCACTCTGAAGAAGTGTATTAGTCTGCTTGGGCTGCTATAACAAAATACCACTGACCTGGTGGCTTCAACAATAGAAATTTATTCTCTTATGGAACTGGAGGCTACAAGTCAAAGCTCAAGGTTCAGTTAATTCTGTTTCTGGTGAAAGCTTTCTTCCTGGCTTGTAGATGGCCGCCATCTCCCTGTGTGCTTACATGGCCTCTTCATTGTGCATAAATGTTGGCGTGGCGGGGGAGGGGGGAGAAAGAGAAAGAGAGAGAGAGAGAGAGAGAGAGAGAGAGAGAGAGAGAGAAATCTTCCTCTTATAAGGTCATCAGTGCTATTTGATTAGGGCCCTACCCTTATGACTTTATTTAACCTTAATTACCTCCTAAAGACCCAATCTCCAAATACAGTTACATTAGGGGGTGGTTAGGGCTTTAACATATACATTTTGGGAGGACATAATTAAGTTCATAGTGATTCAGTTCATAGCAATTCCATATATATTATATATATATATATATATATATATATATATATATATGTTATGTATATCATATATATATATACTTGTATATATATATATCTCACAGATTCTTGTTAATGATGGCAATATGAAAAATGATCTTTCTTGATAACAATGCATTATTATAAAATCTGATTGTGATTCTAAAAGGAACCTTGAGCTTGTATTTTATAGATACTGTTAAGTTTAAAATACGCAACAGCTTACATTTGGGTTACACTTAATACTTTTTAATATACTTCCAGGTCAAATATTTTGTGTGATCTTTACAATGCACTTGTAATAGGAAACCTGTCATTAAGCCTTGGCTAAGGAAATTGGGTCATAGCATCGTGGAGAGAGCAGGAAGTGTACTGTGAAATTGGAAGATCAGGAGAGAATTTCCAGCTCTTCCCTTGTGGGAGGTTGAATTAGTGGTTTGGGATATGGGACCCTCTGCCTAAACTGAGAATGTTGTTTTGGATGAAACCCTCAGTTTCCTTCTAGCTTTAAAAGTCTGTGTTTCTATAAAGGACAAAGAAAATGAAGAGATTTACTGTCAGCCGCGCAGAGGATTAATACAAGTTGTGGATTTAGAACCCCGTCTTCCTGATTTGCAGCACATGGAAATTTCCAGAAATATTAAATGACTAGTGCCAAGTCCCGCATCCTAATTCTCTTGACAGAACTAGAGTCTTATATTTTACTTATTTCAGTGGTAAAAACACAGAAAGAACATCTCCCTTTATGGTTTACTAGGAGAAAATACCTATTTTATGTCCTATAGAGAGAGCTGTGCTTTTCTTTAGAAAAGAGAGAAAAAATAATGACTGCAGATGTTTAAGAGGATGGCTATAAATCCAGTGAACTATAAACAAGAATTGTGATGAGAATAAAACTCAATGCCCTTATAGGGAAACCCAGACATGCAAAGATTTGTACAACCTCCGTGCGTTAAGGTTTCGTTTTTTAAAGAAGCTTGTGGTGGTACTAAAGACTTGCTTGTAAAATGAGACATGAATGATGTCTGGCAGATCTGAAGTGGAAAGGAGGATCTGAGAGCGCTTGTGTTTACATTTGCACAATGATGGTTGTAAGCAGATCTTTCTAAACAGGACAAAGCGATTTAGAAGGATTAAGAGACATGAATTGAGCAGTGTGTGCCACACTCTCCTCTTTTCTAATGCTTCATGAAATTAAGCTCCCCGTGCTGATAAAGCTAGAACAAAGGGATTGTGAAAGTTCCTTTTAAGGAATTTGCTGTCTATGTGATCTCGTTGCTTGTCACTTGAGTTTATAATTGTTGCTTCTTTTGTTCCATGGGGCTAATCCATTTTGGTTATTTTCCATGTAGTAGCAAACCATTTCAATGAGGTAGTTCCCTAAGGCAAGGTAAGAAGGCATATAAATTTTCAGTGTCATTCTGAAAAGAATTCTTTACATATATTCAGAATATAATGGAAAATGTCCTTCAGTTCGTAAGTCATCCTTGTTTTGTCTCCATTCCAAGATAAATTTAGTTTGGGGGAAATTGCAATACAATGCTCAGTCACTTTTGATTTATGTTAGAATAAAAGAAAAAAATCATATGCTGGAACCTTTCTCTAATGCTGTCCTGGGAGTTCACATCTCAGCACTGCCTTTCAGGTGAAATCACATCATGATTAGTCCTTTTGGCTACTGCATTAAACTAACACTCTCAAATTCTCACATTCACCCTGTGTTGGGCAGAAATGTCAGCTGTATGGGAAAAGCACATATGTTTTGATACATTAAATTATAAGTAATCCAGAGAATAACCATAAGTTCATGACTAAGTTATATATCCAGATGGTTACATCACTGAGTACTTCACATTAACTAGGAATACTGAAAACATTACCATGTACAAAGACATGTGGCTGATAAGCAAAGCTTTGCTGACAGAATATTTTATATATAATTATATACATATATACAATTATAGATAATTATTTAAATAAGCATTATATTGACATACAATGGTATTCATAAAATATGAGGTGTGATCAGAAAATATGGTGAATGTTTAAATAAAAAAAAAACTTATTACAGTAAAAGACACATTGCCATTAATCCCCCTCAAAATACTCCTCCTCACTTCGAAACACTCCCTATCTCATTGTTCTTGCCACTTTCGAAGCAGTTCTGGAAATCCTCTTTTGTGAGTTTCTTTAATTGTGCTGTTGTGGCTGCCTCGATGTCCTGAATCGATTCAAAACGTTTACCTTTCATGGTCATTTTCACTTTGGGGAAGAGCCAGAAGTCGCACAGTGCCAGATCCGGTGAATAAGATGGATGAGGACACACCATAATGTTTTTATTTGACAGAAACTGCTGTACCAGAACCTATGTGTGACATGGATCATTGTCATGATGGAGGATGGAACCTCCAGTGAATGTTGCTGCAAGTAATATTAAGGTGGTATGTTAATTGTGTTTTTTGACCTTGATGAAATTGTGCAAGCTGCGTTTGTACCCAGGAGCACTACGGGGAACTCTGAATACTATAAGGGCTTATTAGAGTGTTTAAGAAATGATGTGCATAGAAAACGTCCTGAGAAATGGGCAAATTCATCCTCCATCATGACAATGCTCCATGTCACACATAGCTTCTGGTACGGCAATTTCTGTCAAATAAAAACATTATGGTGTGTCCTCATCCACCTTATTCACTGGATCTGGCACTGTGGGACTTCTGGCTCTTACCCAAAATCAAAATGACCATGAAAGGTAAATGATTCAGGAAATCGAGGCAGCCACGACAGCACAACTAAAGACATTCACCAAAGAAGACTTCCAGAACTGCTTCAGAAAGTGGCAAGAGCGATGGGATAAGTGTGCTCAAAGCGAGGGGGACTATTTTGAGGGGAATTAATGGCAATGGGTCTTTTACTGTAACAATTTTTTAAAAAAAATTTAAATAGTCACCATATTTTTTGATAATACCTCATACATACAATACATTAACATAATATTAAATTCTATATTATATTAACCAAATAATCATAATAACTATGTAATTTTTATATGGATCTCATTCAGTGAAATGTTTTTTGAACAATTTTATGAAATCAGCACTCTGGTTGGTACTGCTAATGATACAAAGGAAGAATAAGATGGCCCAGCCACTAAGTAGGGAGACCTTTCAGAAAGTACTTTATTACTGCTCTTCCAACATGAGTGCTCAGATCTTGGGAGCCAGTGAGTAGTTATCATCTTCCATCAAACCTTTCTGGATCATATTTCCAGTCTTTTGTGGAAAACAGATTTTCCTTGTTTCAACAAAAACATCAGCCACCCATGAATATAGGTTAGGAAATTTACAACTTGTTTTGGTTTGAGGAAAAAGTAAAACCTAATCTTAATGAAAATAAATTTTACGAAATACAAAGTATCGTCTGTATTTTGTATCAACTCTAAGATAAGGGAAAAGTGTTCTGGGATGATGCTCAGAGGGATGGTCAACTGTCTTATGGATCCCCTTTTGTTTGGCTATTGTAAGACTAGAAATTACCATATTGCAGACTGGTTGTGACTTGTGTGAATTAAGCTGGCGGACTTCCCATTTTCGGTTCCCACTGGGAAGGTAGTAACCTCACAAATATTATTGCCGATATCGTGAGATTGTTCACATACTCGAATTTTCTTCCATATTCAAGGTAAGACACCTGATTTTGCCAGATGAATATATTCCCATACTAGCCCTCACAATCATCATTTTTACCTTCTTTACTACATAAACAGTTTAAGAAAACAGTGGTTTGGGGTGGAGTGTTGGTTAGAAAGGGAGGGGCATACAGAAACAATAGAATTTTTTTTTTTCCCCAGAAAGCATAGTTTGATACTTTTTAAAAACATTTCTCCGATTAGTGAACATGGATCTCCAGTAAGTTTTGGAGCTCTATTTGTTAGTTTTTAAAGAGAGAAACACCCTGTGTTTCTTCTCTAACGTGTTCCTTTTGCTAGTCCCAATTTTCCCACCTCCATCAGGCCTGTCAACCTGCAGTTTGTCAGGATTTCTAGAACATGAGGAATGCATAGTTGTGCCACCAACAAGTACTTTTGCTCAGCACATTCCATATCACCATGTGTTCCCAATTATCCCTGGGATTTGATTAGAGGACTCCAAAAGGTTGTAGATTCAATTTTAAATTAAATCCAAAGATATGATATTGTTAGAGTAATGCATTTAATGAACCTCTGGAATTCTCACATATATTTTTGTCTAAATTTATTCTTTTTTTAAACAAAGTCTGCTATGGAATTGTTAGTCTTTTCCTAATATGGCTGAATAGAAGTTTACATATAAATGAAAAACACACTATAACTCTCTTTGAGTAGGTTGTCCTTTTTTACTTTTTGATCCATAATGGTTTGCCTCTAAAAAGATGAGATTTCTCTTATTTGTTTAGATTACTTTATGCAATCATAATCACATAAGAAAATAAATGTTCATTTATTCAGCAAGTTATGCCTATTTTTAAAAAGTTTATATTTTATCAAATTAATATATAATGTATGCACGTGAAGTCATCCAATAACACAGAGGCATATGAATAAGAACAGCAACCTCCTCTTCTCCACCAATTAGCAGCCTCATAAGATAAAGGAAGCCCCTTTAATGATTTGCACTCTCATTTCCCAAAGTGATTTTAATCTCTATACATCTATTGCTTAGTTTCTCTACTTTAGACAAAATCTACTGGCCTCCCAGTAGAAATGACGAAGACTGGGTTCAAAAAGCTTACTCATCTTGCCTCTCTTCCTCTGAATTTTGATAGCTAGATTATTAGTTTTTGTTTCTCAAGTGGTTAGCTTTATGACTACTATAAGCATGTATTTGTTTTTTCTGTTAGCTTTCTACATCTCATCTACATCTCTACTGCATTGGCCTCTTGTCTTCTTCACATCATATTCCATTATCCAGACCTTTATTTTCATATTCTTAAGGTTGTTAATATTTACAATCTGTCTAGCAACCAAAACCAATCAATCCCCCAAACTCCTGGTTTGAAAAGGTCCAGATTTGGGCATTGGTGGGTAGATTTTATAAAGAGGTTCTGTTGAAAGAGCCCTGAGAGAGCTGTGAGTGCCCCCGGCTTCACAAAAGCAAAATTCGGGTCACTATCACCTAAGTGAAATGTAGTGAGAAAGGTGTCAGTAGTGTTGCTCAGAGAGCCTGATGGGTGTAAAGCTGGAGGATGTGAAGTATCCGTGCCTGATGTTTTCCTGAAAAAAAAATTAAAGATCCTGAAATGGACTCAGGGGGAACTTGCGGTGTCCTCTGGGAGCAGGGTTACGAGGAAGTGAGTGTTTCTCATTAACTGAATGGAGACCAAGCCAGCCCGAAGCTGCTGTCTCTCCTGCCAGGGGAATCTTCTCCAATAGAGAGCTCTGTGTAGACTCCTGTAAAACTAGAGCTGAGATGCAATCAGCACTGCTTATGTCAGAGAAGTTATAACTGGATGGCACCAGCAAGGGAGACTTTTTACTCAGCTATGCGTCCAAAGAATTCACAAAAATGTCCATGAGATAAAGAGTAAGCTTTAAACATCTGCCAAGCCTAGAGAGCATGAAGATAACTTACAATCATACCAGCCAAAGGAGGAATTTCTGACCTCCCTTTATCCTTGGACCTTCTAAAGCACCAGCCCCGGAGATTTCGGTAATGAGGCAGGGGGCAGAGAAAGAAGTGAGTGAGAAAGAAAACAGAATGCCACCTTCCCAGCTTCTTGCATGAAGGTTCACATCCTAAGGTAGCATCAGCTACTGGGTTAGCTCTGTTGAAAAGGAAGTCAGTCTGGGAAGGGACATTACAATGATGATTATTGACGTGAGCATTCTGATGTACGGGTTAAGATTATATTTTGTGATTTAAAAAATCAGAAGGACATTCTTACTTTTAATAGTCCAAGTATTTTCAGGATTATATATGATTCTTTATAGGGTCACTATCATAAAGCCAGAGTCACTTTGAAAAAATATTTTCAGGTTAAGATCAAATACATTCCCTTTTTGTACAGTTCATTAATTACTTTAAGTGATTCAGTATTTTAATTTACTTCATATTTGAGACTTTACATTTGTGTACAAATTTTAGATGTTTTTCTATGAATTTCTAATCATATTTTTTATTGCAATTTTTGCCTACCTCATATATTTCTCATGCATTTCATTACAAAGAATCCTCTTTTGTTTTCCAGATAACTTCACTCATCATGGAATTCTTTTCTCTTCTCTGCTCCAATCTGCACTGTTGCTCTTTAATCCAGCTATACTACTGATGTTTTATCACTCTTCCAGTTCAGATCCACTGTTTTATGCACTCCATGTCTTTCCCTTTCTTTGTGTACTGCCTTATTTGTTGGGATACATTCTCGAGTAACTTCTTAGAAAGCTATAAATAAGAGTACATTTTCTGATCATTTGCATGTCTAAAAATGTCATATTCTACTTCACGCTTCATCAATGGTTTGGGTACAGATTACTTAGTTGTATGAGCCTGGATAAATTAGATTATGCTATTTTAACAAACAGCCCACAAAGCCTCAGTGAGTTAATATAAGAACATTATTTATTATTTATTTTTTGCTCAGCTACGTGCACATGTCCAGTGACGATTGAAAAGGAGCTCTGCTCATTAGAGTTTGAATCCACTGCAAACTACATCTCAACGAAAGCTTCTGCAATTATGAAGGCAGGGAAAGGGAATGCCGTGAACTGGCTCTGAGAAAGACCACCTGGAAGTGACACACATTACTTCCATTTATATTTCACTGGCCAAGAAAATGTCACATGGCCATACTGCAGGCAGGTAAAAGGGAGCATAACACATCATCCACCTTCCGCCTAGAGAAGTAAAATATATGGCTTTACTCATATGTAATGGGCAGAGCAAATGCCAACACCACATTTAATGTAAAAGATGACAGAGAAGTATGATCCTACCACATGCTAAGGAGGTGAGGAGAATCAGATTATTTGTCCATAATCGTAGTATTTGGTACATTGTTTAACAATAAGTTTCCTTCTGGTTTTCAAAACATTGTTCCATTGACTTCTAGCATCCAGTGAACTTCTGAATGTTCTTTGTTTGCATTTCACCTGTGTACCCTGCCAGGGTAAGATGTTCAAATTTTCTTTTTATCTCTGGTGTTACAAAATTTTATGATGATGTAATTCACTGTGGGTTTTAAAAAAAATATTTTACTGGGTATTGAGTATGACTGTTAAGGTTGAAGACTTTCATCGTTCATTTCTAAATGAATTCTTGAATTATTTCTTTAATTATTTTCTCTATGTTTTTGTTCTCTCATCCTGGAACTCCAACTAGTTTACTTAAAGGAGAAAAAGAGGTTTGAAAACCTTATGTGAGAGATCAGCAAAAAATGAAATACAACAGAAATCTTTTGTGAACTTAGGTGCATGGTGAAAAAGAAAAGAGATCTGTCTCATGGGTAGAAAATGCCATAAAGAAATAGATGAGTCACAGTGGTGATAGGGGACAACCCTGTCTTTTTCCTGAATGTAGACAGAAGGGCTTCGGTTTTTCACTGTTAATTATTAATTAGCTGAGGGTTTGTCATATATGGCATTTATTATGTTAAGGTATTTTCCTTTTATACCTATTTTACTAAGTGTTTTAATCATAAATGGATGTTGTATTTTGTCAAATGCTTTTTCTACATTAATTGATATCATCATATGATTTTTGTCCTTTATTTTGTTTATGTAAAAAATGGGCAGAGGATCTTATTAGACATTTCTCCAAAGAGGACATATAAATGGCCAACAGATATATGAAAAGATGCTCAACATCACTAATCATCAGAGAAATGCAAAAAAACAACAACAACAAAACCCACAATGAGATATCACCTCACACTAGTTAGAATGGCTGTCATCAACAAGACAAATAATAAGTGTCGGAGAGGCTGTGGAGAAAAAGGAACCCTCATATACTGTTGGTGGGAATGCAGACTGGTGCAACCTCTGTGGAAGGCAGTGTGGAGGTTCCTCAAAAAATTAAGAATAGGATTACCCTATAACCCAGCAATCCCTCTCCTAGGTATATACCCAAAAAAATCTGAAAACATTTATCTGTAAAGTTATATGTACTCCGATGTTCATTGCAGCTTTATTTTTGGTGGCCAAGACATAGAAACAACGAAAGTATCCTGCCATAGATGATTGGATAAAGTGATGTGGTATACATACACAATGGAATACTACTCTTCCATAAGAAAAGACAAAATAGTGCCATTTGTGACAACATGGATGGATCTTGAGATTATTATGCTAAGCGAAATAAGTCAGAGAAGTCTAGAATCATATGACTTCACTGACATGTGAGACATAAAACTGAAAGCAACAAAGGAACAAGACAAACAAATAAAGAAACAAAAACTCATAGACACAATAGTTTAGTGGTTACTAGAGGGTAAGAGGGGAGGGCAGTCGTGGAAGAGGGTAAATGGGGTTAAATATATGGTGATGGAAGAAGAATTGACTCTGGTGGTAAACACACAATGTGATATATAGATGATGTATTACAGAATTGTATACTTGAAACCTATGTAATTTTACTAACTATTGTTACTCCAATAAATTTTAATTTTAAAAAAAAGCAATATATGAGTCAGTAGGCACCACACTTCTGGCGTTTTCAATAAATTCTATTACTCCATCATCTTCATGTCTTTCTCACCAAAATATTTTAACTCTAATTTTTATATCATGGGTATGAACACTGACTGAAATTATTTTCAAAAAATAGAAAAAAATAAATTATTACTATTATGCAAATTATTGTTTATATCTATGCCATAAAATAACAAGGATATATGTCAAATTTTAAACCCAAAATAATTATTTATAAATGTAACATCCAAGAGTTATATTACATTTATTTATTACTTATGCCCTGTGTCAATTAAAAATATTTTTAGTTGCAAGAAATACCAAGTAATAATTGCAATGAATGAAAGTAAAAGGACAATTATTATCTGCTTAGTAAGAAGTTCAGATGTGATGGGGCGTAGGATTGTTTTGGAAGTTCAACTGCATCATCAAGGAGTACGGTTCCTTCATAACCATCCTTTTCACCAACCTCAAAAGGTTTATTTTTCTATGGAGGTAGATCTCTTATTATAATACTATTTCTTACATAGGTGGCAGCAATTAGGTGATTTAAGGGAAAATGGCTAATGTGTTTCCCAGAACCAAATTATAAACTTATGCCTACTATTTCCCCTTAAACAGACAAATAGGCTCATTTTGCTGGTCCCTGTATTGTTCAAGACCAAGCTAAGCTCAACTAAATATGATGTTCTATAGGTGCCAGGTCTGAGATGTATGTGGGAAATAGAAATCTTCTTCATCTGCACCCTCCTGTATCAGTGACTAGTTGTCAGGTCTTCTTCAGGAGCAGTAAAACAATGTCATTTACCCCCCTAGGGATCCAACAGTTTGGATACATGCTAACCCAAAGGTGTCAGATTCTATTCTCAAAGTCAGATGCCTTCAAGAAGGTCCAATTTCATTGTGTTCCAGGAATCAGTGCCAGAAATAGGAGCCAAGTACAGTTGGATTGACATGAAGGAAATTCTATTCTTGGGGCAACTTAGCAGCAATCAAGGTCCATGCAGTCTGGAATGGAAAAAAGTGCCAGAGATATGACGGCAAAAGTTACAGGATACATTTGCCAAGAAGAAAATAAACTGTCTTTTGTAATGAATTATTTTAACTTTTTTTCTCCTATTTGTTTAAAATCCAAATTAAAGCAATGGTCCTTTAGGCTTTAATTTTAGGATTAACAGAGGGTATATGATTCCATAAAACAAAACCAGATCAGTAAATACTGCAACAATGTGGGATAATAAAGTGTGTTCTTTGCATTTACGGTGATGTTTTGTTCTGTTATTGTATTTATATCCATCCTAGCACAGAGGATGTTGTATTTTTGACCATTTCCCTTTCACCAGGTATATACACTGAGTGGTATTTCCAGAGACTAGTTTATAAATAAAGTTATTTGAGATGCTGGCAGTTTTTTATATACCTGAAACCTATTTTAGGATTAAAAATAAACAAAGGAGCACAAGGTTAATGACACTGGGTCTTTTGCCTGCCTCTGTCATAACCCGGCTATGTAAATTTTGGCAAGAACACAAGCTCTCTAGATCTTCTTAGTTGTAATGTGATAGCTTTGGACCAGATGGCTCTAAAGTCTTTCCAACTTCAATGGCATGTAATGTCCAGAGTATGGATACTCTCAGCCTTCCCCCAGGTTCACATTCCATCAGGTGATACAGAAACACAGCACAATGAACTCTCCTCTTCAGACTGGCCTAAACCATAACTTTCAGTGAAGAAAGGAGATAGCCAGTTCTTTCCCTCTAAGTTTACATGTTATCATTTCTAGGCTAATTTCATACTTTTGGGTGAGAGTTCTAAAAATTTCCCAGTAGGCCTTTGACTTGCCTGTTGTATTTGTGAGTCTAGAAAACAGCTAGCTCCCTTTAGTTCATTCACTTCTTTTCTCCTCTCTCTCTCTCTCTCTCTCTCTCTCTCTCTCTCTCTCTCTCTCTCTCCCCCACTATGGTTTACATCTAAACCATCATAGTACATTCTATGCTGTCATATTTGATTTTCTAATTTTCCTTCAGTGTGACAAGCCAACTATATACATTAAGTTGCATACAAGAGACGGGTAAACATAGCTTCCTTAACTACATACTTTTTTCATCATGCCTCAAATGAACTCTTTCTAAAAATGTTAAATTGGACTGTACCTAGAAGAGCTAAACCAGATTGTTCTCCAACAGCTCTGGTGCTGAACATAATGGGAAACTCCAGTATCGGAGCTCATGCATGGAGAGCAATCTCAAAAGATATGTTATTAAAATTCTCCAGGGGGCGGCTGAATGGCTCAGTTGGTTAGAGAGAGAGCAAGCTCTTAACAACAGGGTTGCCGGTTCGATTCCCACATGGGCCAGTGAGCTGCGCCCTCCACAACTAGATTGAAGAAAATGGGCTGCCACTGAGCTTCCAGAGGGGCAGCCGAATGGCTCAGTTGGTTAGAGCGTGAGATCTCAACAACAAAGTTGATGGTTAAATTAAAGACTGAAAAACAGCAACTGGACTTGGAGCTGAGCTGTGCCCTCAACAACTAGATTGAAGGACAATGATTTAGAGCTGACGGGCCCTGAAGAAACACACTATTCTCCAATATTCCCCAATAAAATCTTAAAAAAAAAAAATTCTCCAGACCCAGGGGGTGACTCAGGTCACGTAGAAGCTGCTGTCATCTGCAGCTTGGCATCACTTGGCTCTTTCCTCCATTTCTCGCTCATCTCATGGTCTGATACTAAATTCTTTGCTGACACACTTCAGCAACAGCTCAAGGTTCTCAACAGTTTATATTCTATGTACATTTATGATTGATCTGTGTAGAATGAATAAAAGAAACACAATTTATCTGAAATTTTCTGTGTATTTTGTTGGACTTTCTTACTGCACAAGATAGAACAAGTTCTTGGTGGAACAGTGTCAATAAAGGAAACAGGTACTTCTTTATTGATTGTCTGTTTGTGCAAGTGACTGTAGAGAAAGCAGAGAGCTATGAGACGTGCC
Source organism: Rhinolophus sinicus (assembly GCF_036562045.2). Classification (NCBI taxonomy): domain Eukaryota; kingdom Metazoa; phylum Chordata; class Mammalia; order Chiroptera; family Rhinolophidae; genus Rhinolophus; species Rhinolophus sinicus. The sequence continues at coordinate 14,937,372 of NC_133751.1, read as the reverse complement.
CGTGAAGAGCTCATAACCTAGGAGGAACACAATCAGCTTGTCATAAAAAGATACAAGGTAGAATAATGTCCTATTTCCTAAAAAATATCCATGCCATAAACCTTGGCATGGTATATTACCTGGCAAAGAGAAATTGAAGTTGTAGATAGAATTAAGTTTGTTAATCAGCTGACCTTAAAATAGATAGATTTCCCTGGATTTTCCTGGTGGGACCACTGTAATTACAAAGGTCTTTAAAAATGAAAGAGGGAGGCAGAAGAAGAGACAATGTGATACAAAATGAGGATTTGACCCTCTGTTACTGGCTTTGAACATGGAAGAAGGAGGCTGTGAGCCAAGGAGTGTGGCATACTTAAGAATCTAGAGAAGACAAGGAAACAGATTCTCTTCAAGAGCCTCCAAGAGGAAGGCAGTCCTGCCAATAGCTTAATTTTAGCCTGGGGAGACTTCTGACCTACAGAACTCGAAGATGATAAATGTATGTTGTTTTAAGCCACTAAATTTATGGACTTTTTTTTATAGCAACAATGGAAAACTAATATAGGCGTGCAACATATGATTAATGCTCAATGAAAGGTTCAAACCAGTCAAAAGTGGGAGAGACAATGTGCACAAAAGTACTTTTTTGAACTTGAAAGCTCCATTGAAATATAATGTTTATTCTTAGCTACTGTAAAATAAATAAAAACAGTAAAAATGGGATAATAATACGTACCTCATAAGATTGAAATGAGGATTATATAAATTTATACACATAAAACCCTTGGGATAATGTCTACCACAGAGGAAGTAACCCATGAATGTTAGGTGCAATTATCATTTAAGAGTTTAGTACAGTGTAGTTTAGCACATTCTGTTTATACAGCTTAATTTAATTTAGTATGTTTTAGAGTAGTTCGGTTCTCTTAAGTATATTGCTAAGACTGTAGAATCCTGAATTTGTTTACTTGAGATCAAACCCGGGGTCAGTCACTTTATTAATTTTAGGCTCTCAAATTCCCTAAGCATCATTTCCCTTCTCGTGAATATAAAGTAAGTATGTAAGTTATACACACACACACACACACACACACACACACACACACACATCTGTGTGTGTGAACACAGAAACATTCTACATGAATATAATACTGGGCTTTACACAGGTAGTGAAAGAACTCAGAAGCCAAACATGAGAAGTTGAGGCCTCCTGGAGATTAGCTACAGCAGGAAGTCACCCAGGCCCCCACAGATAGAAGGGAAATAGGAGGAGGTGGCTGGCATTTCCAAACTACAGATCCTGGGCCCCTGGGGGCCATTCCAGGGAGGGTACTGCTGGGTGGCACAGATGGTGTAGCCAGCAAGAGCTGCAGTCTGAAAGACAATTGTTGCTGCGTAAAGCAAAAAGAGAAAGAATTGTCTTTGTTTCAACTTTTCCTTTCACCCTCCAATCTCACAGCAGGGCCTCCCATTGGTCAAACCCAGCCAGAAGCCTGCTCAAGCAGCACCTCCTGACAAACAGAGCAGAGCAGGAAGAAGGGGAGGAATGGATCTGAGAGCACATGGCAAGAGGTTTTCATGTGGGCCTAAAAATAATCTCTCCTTAATGGCTGCTTTGTGAGGATTAAACAACCTAAATCGTGTAAGGCATTTCCATGGCACTACATGCCTGGCACATAGTATGAATTCAACTGATGTCACTGTTGTTATTGTTTTAAATTTAATTATATAATTAAAGTAATAAAAATTATGTTTATACTGTCACATAATCTAGGATTATGTTAAAGAGAAAGCCACAGGCCCCAGATTGGTGTCTAAAGCCCATGACAGGGAACTCAGATTTAATACCTGACTTAATCTCTGTTTTAACCTTCTTCAGGAGTGCAGTCTTAATCAGTGAGTCTGGAATTTTCTGGTCAGTACCAGTGAGGTCATCTGTCCCGTGGGCCTTCCACATTCCCTAAAGGAAGCTGAGGCAATCTGCCTGAAAAGACAGAAACCTCCTCTAACAGAAGGTAACCTTGCTTGAAATAATCCTCTCTTTTCTTTTGCTAATATTTTTCTTGTTCCACCAGTTTCTTCCTATAAAAGACTTCCATCTTCTAGAAGAGGGTAAACTGGGGTCTAATATATGGTGATGGAAAGAGAACTGACTCTGGGTGGTGAATACACAATGTGAGATATAGACAATGTATTACAGAATTGTACAGCTGAAATCTATGTAACTTTACTAACAATGGTCGCCCCAATAAACTTTAAAGAAAAAAGAAAGACTTCCATGTTATATAGCTTCTCTGGGCTCCTCTGTATTTGCTGGAAGGGATACTGCTGGATTCATGAATTGCTCACTAAAGGTAATTAGGTCTCCAAATTTACTCGATTAGACTTTTGTTCTTTAATAATTCTAAACTTTTCTAAATGCTTTCAAATCTATTATTGTTTCCTCTAGAGGGAGATTATCAATGTACTGAACTTTTTTAAGGTAACAAAATGTTGTTGGAATAGGCACCAGAGAATTGATGAGGGAGACTGTGATAAGAAATATGTATTTGCTATTTGTCTCTGGTTTCAGACACAGAGCTTCTAAAACCCTTGGAATTTCCTGAGTGATAAGTGTGAAAGGAGAGTTTTTTTTGTTATTCACAATAAGCCCCTATCTAGGATACCTGAATCTATGTTAATGAGGCGACTCTCCTTGGGCCACTAGATAACCTCAGGATGAGGGGATTATTGGTTGCCAGAGGAACCGACCATGTGATTAGAGGGTTAGACCAACCTCTAGGAAGGGGAATGGGGCTGGATATTGAGTTCAATTGTCAGTGGCCAATGATTTAATCAATCTTGCCTACACAGTGAAACCTCCATAAAAACTCTTAAATGAGGGGGTTCAGAAAGCTTCTGAGTTGGTGAACTCATGGATGTGCCGGAAGGGTGTTGTACCAGGATGTTACCATAGGCAGGAAGAAGAAGGCCACAGGGAGAGAGGTGGGAGGAAAGGAAGGAGAATGTGAAGGTAGACAAAAGAAAGAGGGATGAGATCATTCTTAAGAAAAGGTGCAGCTACCAGATTGGCTAGAACTAGATTTTGGTGTCTGAAAACAAACCCAGGATGACAACTTGACCCTCAAAGTGAACTTTAGCTAATTATAGTAGATCATAATATTATTAGCATTGCGGGCAGGGAAACATCTCTACCCCTGGGTCACCCTGGGTCACCATGATACTGTGTTTCCCCGAAAATAAGACCTAGCCAGACAATCAGCTCTAATGCGTCTTCTGGAGCAAAAATTAATATAAGACCTGGAATATATTATATTATATTTACTATAGTAAAATAAGACCGGGTCTTATATTAATTTTTGCTCCAAAAGACGCATTAGAGCTGATTGTCCGGCTAGGTCTTATTTTCAGGGAAACATGGTGCTTTCGACAAGGGCCAGATGAGAACAAGGGAATCCCACCTCCCACCAGGAAGGAGTGGGAATGCCAATAACACCATCTCTAAAACTAGAATATTGCGCCCTCGTTTTAATAAAATCCTAAGTCTCTTTGTTCTTTGGAGCAATTGCTTGTCTTCTGGGCATTGCCCACTGTTGTTGACATTTTGAAAGTGTACTGTTTCCTTTCTTTTAATAAATCCACGGCTTACTGGGCTTTGTTTGCTTTGCTTATTTGGGGCATCCTTGAATTATTTCCTGTGATGATAGCAAAACCTGTTCTCTAGCAACATGGAGAGGGCATGAAAGCTTCACCTCCTTCTACCATACCTTGCCCTATGCAGCTCTTCCACTTGGTTCTCCCTGAGTTGTATACTTTGTAATAAACCAGTAATGGTGATAAAGTGCTTTCCTGAGTTCTTTGAACAATTCTAGCAAACTGTTGAACCTGAGAAGACCATTGTAGGAATCCCTGAATTATAGCTGGTCTGTCAGAAGTATGTAGGCCTTGGGTCTTGAAATTGGCATCTAAAGTGGGGCCCAGTCTTATGGGACTGAACCCGTAAACCTGTGGAATCTGGTGTTATTTCTACATAATTCAGGAAATTGGGGCAGTGTATTTGTTGTTAGGAATTACAGAAAAATCCTCTTATTTGGTGTCAAATTGTTAAGAGTATACACTGCACAAGGACACCAATCTAACACTAAGTGACTATTACAAACAAATCTTACACTCGCTCACATATGCGACCCTGCTTTGAACACATGGTGGTGAGTTGTACAAATAGGTTTTGAGTCATCTTTTGAGAAAAGTTAATGATAATATTTTGGCTGTGTCCTGAGTCTATTAAGAAACTTATCTACTGTATCATTAGCATGGAAAATTTAATGTCTTGCCAAGTAAAATACACATGCAAGTCATTGGTAGAATGTTTCATTTCTATTTTGTTTTACATATGTGTTTAGTTTTTGTGTTAAACAAAAGTCTTATATAGTGTTCTTTCATTTCATTGCATTTTCATCCTTTTAAAAACATCCACATTGTGTCTGAGATTCCAGTTTGTTTTAAGTCAGTAAAAATTCTTGTATGCATATACTGACTACTCTCTTGACTATCTTTTCTGTATTTTTGCTGAGCTTCAGACCCACATTTAGTTACTGAATGGGCATTTCAACGTAGTTTTCCAACAGGAGATCATACCCCAAAAGCAATACATCATTGTTAACCTCAAACTAGCTTTTCTTATTTCTGTAATTTAGATTTTGGTGAATGAAACCATCTTTCCCTCCCCCAAAGTCAGAAATGAAAGGTCCTAATAGTCTCTCACTTCCTCCCGTTTCCTTCCCCTGACCCCATCCAGTCACTCTGTTGTGACTTGACCTTGTTCAAAGGCCTCCAATCATTTTTACCTCCCCTGTCCACAACCACTGTTGTAGTTCTGTCTCTTGCCACATCTTGATTGGCTGACTTCCCAAGATTCTTATCTGATATCCTTGCTTCCAGTCTGGCCCTTTTCCCATCTGGATTCTACTGTACAATTTGAATCTTTTCCCAAACATAAATCTGATCACAACTTTTCCATGTTTAAAAGTATTTGTTTGTTCCCTATGATTTCAAGTTAAATTTCAAACTATTGGGTTAGCATGCAATGCTGATGGAATCTGCCATTGATGAGCTCTTGCAGCATTATGCCCTGCATGTACCCTTTACGTTAATAATATGAACTTACTTTTAATACTCCAAGTAAGCATTCCTTCCTTAAAAATGTCTTTTTTGAAACTGTAATATTATTTAGATCCTTTTTTTTTTTTTTTTCCCCTGGAAAAACCCTACCACTGCAATTATCATGCAGTGCTCTCCCTTTTTTAAACTTATGTGTCTGACTTATTTGACCATAAGCTATTTGGGGGCAGGAACCATGACTTATTAGATTTGTACTGCAAGTGCCTAGGACTGTGATGTTCAATAGGGTAGCCACTAGTCATATATTTATTAATAACTTAAAATGTGGTTGGTCCAAGTTGAAATGCACTATAAATGTAAAACACACGTGGGATTTTGAAGATTTGTTATGAAAAAAAAAGTAAAATATCTCATTAATCATTTTTATATTGATTACATGTTAAAATAACATTTTGTGTATATAGGATTAAATAGCTTTTATTGCTAAAATTAATTTCATCTGTTCTTTTTACATTCTTTTTAATGTGGCTTCTAAAAAATTTAAATTGCATATGTGGTTTGCATTTGTGGCTCACAGTAAGTTTCTACTAGACATCAGTGGCATAGAATATAACAGGGAATTAAGAAGCATTTGAAAGTGGAAACATGCCTTTAAAAGAACACTGGGAAAAGTCTAGATATTTGAGTGAGATCAGGGTACAAACTGAAGGAGAAAAGAAAAAGAAAAAATAGATTGTGCACTCAGCTTGGGAACTGAGTAGCCCAAGAAAGAAGAATGGGAGGTCCATATAATTTGTTTCAAGCTAATTGTGCTAGAGATGAATCTGAATTTGAATTTTGAATCCTAAGGAAGGATTTTTGAGACAAATATACATGACTTAGTTAAAAATGGAGGGATGAATATATAAATTGTCCTGGAGTCCCTTAAAAACACTTAAAAATGGCAGTCATTTTTTTTTTTTAAACAATAAACTGACAGAGATACATTGAAAGGGATAGCATATAATAGCAATACAATTTTGGTAAAGGAAATGAGAGAGACAAGTAGTAAACAAGCAATGTATAAGTAGAAGAATATCTCAAATATATGATTAATATTCTAAGAGAGAGAACCAAATATAGACAAAGAAATATATACTAGAAAGCATTTCAGAAAATATAAAGGAGGCCTTGGAAGTGAAAAATATTTTGGTAGCAATGAAAAACTCATAGAAGAATTGGCAGATAACATTGAAGAAATCGAGAAATCGGAGCAAAAAGGTGAAGATATAAAATAGGATTAAAAAAGATAAGAAATTATATGATCAATTTAGGACTTCCAACATTACAATAATAGTTTCAGAATGAAGAACATAGAGAAAAGGCAATTCTTAAAGAAATACTTTTAAAGACAATTTCAGCACTAAGGGACATATGTTTCCTTATTATAAGGACTCACCAAGTTTCCTAGATCAGGAATGAAAATTTACCTACACCAGGGAACATAATTATGAAATTTAGAACAGAATTTCAAAAAAAACAAAACAAACTCCTCTAGATGCTTCCACAGGAAAAGTTGTATGCAAGAGAAAAAATATTCAAAGGTCATCAAATTAGAACACTGGTAACTTACTAAAAGGCACTGAAACACTTTCACAATTCTTTGTAAAAATGATCTACAACAAAATGTTTATACCAGTTAAACCAAATATCTAGTTTGAGTTTAAAGGTAACTTAAAATATGCAAGGTTCCAAAAATATCATCTTCCATAACCATGAAACTTTTTCAAGAGCTTGTGTTCTACTGAAGAGAGGAAGAAAACCAAGAAACAGAAAGTCACAGGATACTGCTCAAGAGGGAGGCAACAGGAATTCCCAAGAAGGTGGGTAAGAGGTCCCAAAACTGTAGCTTTGCCCCTGGGCTACCTCAACCATTTTCTATTTGGAGCACATCAGAATGAGCTGAAAAAGATTTTTTTTTAAAATTACATTTTTAGGATACTTAATGTGTTTAAATATAGCATACCAAGAGGAGATTTGTATGTTTGGGGCAACATTTGGAAATAAATCAAAGATAAAAGGATAGTAAAATAAAAAAAAGCAAGACAAATATAAATTTTAGGGAAAGAAAAATGTTTTTCAGGAAGGAAGAAAAAATAAGTATTGTCTACATTGCTCGAATTATGCTAGATAATACTGAATATCCTTCTGAACAAAATTGCAATATAACTATCAGGGATGGATGGGGCAAAGTTTGTATGTGTTTCGTGGGCTTATGGTGTGAATGAATGTGAACAAACTAACTCTTCATTTTTCCCAGGAAGTAAGTCAATTGAAAATGTCTAAGGCTTAGTATTTCAACATGTTATTTGGAGACATAGTCAGGGTTCCCCAGAGAAATAGAACCATTAGGAATATTTATATATGTATGTATAAAGAGATTTATTAAAATGAATTGGCTCACATGATTGTGGAGGCTGAGAAATCCCATAATCTGCCATCTGCAAGCTGGAGATGCAAGAAAGCTGGTGGTGTGGTTCCAGTCCAAATCTGTAGGCCCACGGAGGAGGAGCTCAATTGTGTTTGCAGGTAGGAGAAGTCTGACACACAGCTGACGAGTCAGGCAGAGAGTGAATTCCCCTCTTTCCCCCTTTTTGTTCTATTCAAGCTTTCGATGTATGGAATGATGCTCACCCACCTTACAGAGGGCAATCTACTTTATTCACAGTATATCTATTTAAATGATGATCTCATCCAGAAACAGCCTCACGGATACACCCAGAAAGAATATTTAACCAAACACCTGAGTACCCTGTGACTTCATCAAGGTGATACATAAAATTAATCATCACAGAAATTAACATAAAAGATATCCATTAAAGAGGTTTAATACGCACACTTCTGGAACATAGTAAGCGTCTACTCTTTCTCATAACCAGTCTTGTAGAACGCATAGAGTTTTAAACAATGACTTAAACAATATGCATAATAAATATGATTAACAGTGTGTGTGCTCTAATGTACAGAAACAGTGCACAATTACAGCATATAGACACAGTTAAATTAGGACAAAATCTAAAGACAAAGTGCAGGTCATCATACACGCCATTGCATGCCAGATCAAACAGTCCCAACGTGGTGACAAGAAGCCCCACGCTCAGATTTTAGGAAGAGCCATGCACAGTTCAACTCTCAAATTTTGGCTGATGGGGTCCAAACATGTTTTTCAATTTTGTTTTATACATATTGAATAACTGAATGTTTATAATTTGGACAAATTTTGATACATGGTCTTTGTGAAATATGGCTATAAAATAACAGAGTAGGCCTAACAATAAACGTACTGCAAGGCACCTTTTGTCAAAAAGTATAGTGACATTGTCATAAGTCACTAATATATATTTACGCATTCAATGCTCACATGAGATAAAATGAGATGTGTGTGTAATGATTTCTACTGCATTGATGAAGAAATTAAGTCCCAAGATAAAAAATAATTTACCCAAAGTTCTATATGTGATTTTAATCCCTGTACTATAATGGTGATTTTTATCAGAGTGATCATTCTGAGGTATTACATTTACTTTATTAATATTGCTGCCTTTTCTAAAATAATAACCAAAATTATATAAATTCCAATTTCATAATTGTCATGCACATCATTCTTGTATATTTTCAACAAGCAGATATTTTGTTCTTCAAGAAGAGATTTGACTTAACATACAAAAGTCATTTGGAACCAAGCTTGATAAACTAAATTGACAATTAATTTGGATGTTATTTTTTTGGTCAAAAACTAAATTGTGAATAGAAAGCATGTTTTGAGACTTACAAATTTGCTTGGAAGTCAGTTTCCAAAGAATTCCAACTGTTTGGTCAGCAGATACTGTTATAAAAATGTGTACAACCTCCCATGACAATGTTTTGATTGACAATATACATTTGAATGCTATCTATCTATCTATCTATCTATCTATCTATCTATCTATCTATCATCTATCTATCTATCATCTATCCATCCATTCATATTTGTTCAATTTCTTAACAAGAAGCTAAGAAGCATGTATTTAGGAGTATATACACCATCATATTTGCCAAAGTCTAGATGTAAGGTCAGATTCTGGAGGACACATCTTTACTGCCCAGTCTCCTGGAGAGCAGGATATGGTGGTTCTTCTATTCCAAAGCACCTAACATGATCAGTAAACACTGGCTGCTGTGAAGGGATCCACTATGACAGGCATAAAAAATATTCTATGTTCTTAAACTAAAAATATCCTGAAATATTTGGAAATGGATTGTTGTCACCCCATCAGTAGGAAACATACCTAAAAAGGAGTGAAGTTGCATCCCCGAGGGCATTTTCTAGAATCTGGGTCTCCCTGCTCACAATTTCCAAGTTCTCCTTAAAGAGAAATAACTGCTATATTGCCACATTCTAAAGTAGAATCTTATTTTTGAAATTTCTTAGTCATCTTTGTTTTCAGAGTCTAGTTTACTGACCTGTAGGGTTCCTACAGATTACATCTTTTGTTTTATGCCTGTTAATTAATATTGTTAAACTTGTTTCATGAGATAATTACTTAAAACAAGAAAACTGAATTTATCAGTTAAACCTTAAAATCATTATTATTTGAACACAATATTTTACTTGGTTGATTGAATGAGATCAAGCTAAAACTTTAAACACAGCCATTAAGGAAAGAAGTGAGGTATCGTCAAGAAAATAGATTTACTTTCTGGAAATTGCTTCCCTTCTGATTTTGCTCTCATTATGCAGTACAGTGACAGGCTACTGGGTCTATGCCACCATTACTGAGAGGGGGCATGTGCATTATCACTGTGACAAGTATCCTATACGGGTTAACCAAATAAATAACTTCACTCTGACGAAATGCTAACGTTTAACTCATTATTTCAGTAGTGATATAGAACCTGTCTACTCATCTCCTGGCTGGACTTCCTAGCATGGTTTTCCTTCCGTCATCTGCAATGTAAATAGGTTCTTTTAGGTTTCTGAAAATGGGAAAGGAGCTTAGGTTATTTTCCTTCCAGTTTTTAACTCTCAGCACAAATTTCCAAATTATGGCTGAAAGTTGGTGAGTGCAGCCAAGTGTTTGCTGGATGTTTTTATTGTTCTCTTTGGGACCTATGTGCTGTTTTAGTTCTTTTGGGATTTTTAGTCTTAATCAAATGCTGAGTGTCTGAGAAGCAACCCTACCTACAGAACTCATTAATAGCGAAAGACACAGTTTTGTTAGAAAGACTAATTGTTTGATAAAGATAGATGTTTCTGGTTCTCTATTAGCTTCAGTAGTCTGAATTCCAGTTTCCACCTCATTGATTGAATCTAGCATCATCCCTTCTCCAAATCAACAGAATGGGAAGGACTTTTGAGAGAATGTCACTAGGCTGGAAAAACAAACCCTCAAACCCTCAAATATCAGGGATAAAAAGGTACAAGAATACAGACAAGAATGTCTTAGGTAGAAGGGAATCATCCTGTGTAAGGGATAAGTCAAAACATTCTGCTTCAACCCTCATTTCCAAATCATATAGAAGTCTTGGCAGAGATAGAAATATTTGACTTGGCTGAAAAGCAGATTTTCTTAAGAAATATCATTAAATTGTCCTTTGCACGAGGTGGTTTAAAACCATTATTGAAAGTTGGTACAAATAAACCTCATACTTTCTGAGAGACTGGAAAATATAAGCAAGGCTAGCCTTGGGCAAAATGCTCAAGGAGAGATCTTTTTGAGCTTGTATTTCTTTAAACTGCTTCTGCTAATGATTTTGCCTCATCCCTACCATCTATTACCAAGGGACCACAATCTATAATTGGCACACTAAAATTTGGATGGCCCCAAAGGCTTAATGTATTATTCCTCCTGGACTTTTTTTGGAGATCAATAATAGATTTTATTTATTTATTTTTTTTTCCAGGATCTAAAGCTATGCCTCAGGGGACACATCAGCAAAGCCGAAGATATTCTTGGTCAGGATTCTATTTTATTTTTTTACATCAAGCAAGTCAAAACCACAGAGATACTCATTATATGTCTTCTCTGCTTTCAGGGGGAAAACAAATTCCCTCCAATTCTCCTTGTTTTCTGAAGCTCTGCAAAGGCATTAACATGCCAGAAATAGCTTGCACTTTATAGCCACTCTCTCATGAACAAAGACAACACAAAAAGGATAAAGCTCATGGTCTCTTTACTTTTATGAAATTACTTGTGAGAGTTATTTATTTATATTTTCCTCTTCCGAAAAGTTTCGAAATCACTGGAGAATTGCTTTGTGGTTTACGGGATAGTAATCAGGCTTAGTAATGAGGGAGATGAGAGACTGAATTCCGGTTTAACTGCTAGTTGCTTTGTGATCCTTCTCAGTTTGAATGTCTTCATCTGTAGGGGGTGGGGGGGTGGGTAATAGAGCACTCCTAATGGGTATTTCTGAGCATCCGCCAGGGGATGACCTTCAGGCTTGAACTGCAATGTGGGTTCTTCCTTGGGCCTCAAGTCCGCCATCCTATCGTGTAGATATTGGACTTACCCGCTTCCACAATCACAAGAGCCAATTCCTTAAAGTAAGTCTCTCTCCCTATCCCTCTTTTTTTTCTGCAGAACCTCGATCTTCTCTGGAGAACCTAGACTAAAAAAGATTTTGAAAGACCCCTGACCATTTGTGGGTCTTCATTAAATCCTTATTCTGTCACTATATTCCTATGTGAGCGAAGGATTTTGGTTACCTTTTTTCCTCCGCTTATTTTTATGTTCTTAGTTGATGCCAAGAGGCAGGAGAACTGGATAAACACTTAAACTCAAATAAGTCTTAGCTGTTAATAGTGAAGTGCAAGAAAGACTTATTGGACACTTGCCAAACATATCGTTTCTCCCTATTGATTTTATGAGATAGATGTTGATATTATATCAATTTTACTAATGGGAAGCAAAATACAGAGAGATTAAATAACCTGTTTAAAGTCAAATAGCTGGTAACTATTAGAGCGAAGTGTCTGAAGCCTCTTAGCTACTTTGATGTTAGTTGGGAGGTATGGGACATATGAGCAGTTCTAAGCCTATGAAGATGAATCTAGAGTCTGTTGATATCTTTGAGCTGGGAGGGTGGGAGGAAAAAAAGGGGGACATATTATAGGGCCCAGGCCAGAAATGGCTTTATTTATTATATCATCCTACGGGATGAAAAGACGTCTACACCTTTCAAAAAGGAAAATTATGTGATTTGATTTGGGTTTTAGAAAAGTAATCCTGGCAGCAAAGGAAAGGAGGATTGGATGGGAATTAGACCAGAAGTAGCGAGACAGGTGAGGGAATTCCCAATTGTCTGGGTAAAGTTGATGAAGAGCTGAATAAGGCAACAGGATAAGGAAGAGGGATGAGGTATGTTAAAATGGGGGATGAGTGGCTTGGCTAATTGATTGCTTTGGGGCTTGCAGGAGAGAGAGGACTCCTGGGTGACTGTTACTCCTCCAGACAGTATTTCAGTTAGGGTTGACTAGAGGCATGATGGTGCCGTTCCCTGTATTAGTGACGAGGGATAAAGCAAACTCTTCCGTCAGGCAGGGAGATAGGAAGATTTGGTCAGTTCTGAGTGTGTGACGTTTAAGGAGCCCATGGACACAAAGGTAGAGATTCCACTAGTCTGTTGTTTATATAGATCCAGAACTCAGGAGGAAGAGTGGGGCTGGGATGTTCATGTGAGAGTCACGAGCCGTTAGGAGGTGGGTGAGGCAATTCGGAAGTCTGTGGGGCCAGGGAGAATGTGAGCAGAGTAGAGAGAAGGTGCTCAAGATCAAAGCCCTGGTGAAACCCCATATTTTAAGAGTGAGCAGAAGGAGGAGGCAACAAAGGAGACAATGAAGAAACAATCAGGGAAGCAGGAAACAAAACAGGAAGGTTGATTGTCCTAGATAGTGATGAGCAAAGGCATTTCAATAGTGATAATTATTCGTAATCTATTAATTATAATATTAACAAAACCTTCAATTATTGTAATTTTATGCCATGGACACTTATGGTTGTTGGACTCACACCATCTCACTGAATCTTCATAACAATCCTAGTAGTTTTCTTTTATCACATCTAAATTAAGGCTCTAAGAAATTAAATAATTTATCTAAGATCACAGAAAGTCAGTATCAGAACTGGGTTTTTACTCTAGGAGACTACCACTAAATCTTTTTTGATTGACCACTGATCAAAAACTCTAAAGGTAATGCACAACAGTTAAGAACTAAAAAGGAAATATATATATATATATATATATATATATATATATATATATATATATATATAAAATTATGAAATAATGGAAACCAAAACCAGATTTCATTTGGTTGATTGAGGAGAAAATGGGAGCTTTAGAAAAATGATAATCCAAGGACTCTTTGTAGAAATTTGATTGTGTAAAAAGGGAAGGAGAGAGGGCAAAAGTGAGAGAAGGAGCAGGCCTTTTATTTTTATTTACTTTTTTAGAATAAGAAAGCTATGCAACCAAAGTGCAATTAATATCATAAAGAACTGGGAAGTTGGTTCAGAGGGAAATGTTGACACTATCTGGAAAATGGAAGTAGCTAAAATTCATAGAAAAAGTTAATGGCTTAAAATAACTAACAGGAGAGTGATACTGAATTCTTCCTCTGTATTCAAATTTTATTTGAATATTTAAAAAGATAATAAGTAGCTTTTAGTCACTTTATGTTTTACTTTATTGTTTTAAATAATTCTTAACCATGTGAATAATATGTATTCTGAATTTTTATTATTTAAATGATTTATCCAAAAACATCTTCTATTGCTTGATTAGTTGTCTCCCAATTTAATTTTTTATATACAACTATGCATTTGTCACAGTGGAGAGATCTATGAGCCTATGAGCTGACGTCTTGCTTCTAGACTCTTCTCATATTTTAGCAGTTTCAATTGACAAAAGAATTTATTTTCCTCCCATATTTTCCCCAACTGCTCAAGACTTTGGAATGGCTATATGCACGAAACAAATGACTTTTCTGACATTGGACGTTGAATGGCTTTACTTTCTCACACATTCTTGGACCATGTAGTGCTTTTCCCGTGCAGGGCCTGTGACCTACAGATGGCTGTGGCAGATTCAATAAATTGAAAAAAAAAAAAAAAATACAAAGATGTTCATTATTAGATTATTCTACATTTTTCCTTCTCTTCTCGTGGGATTGTTTTACAATGGCTAAATTTGGTGGTTGGCATTTACCACAAATGACTGAGCTCCTGAGCATAGGAGCTCAAGATACAGAAATTTATTCAACAGAATGGATTTCTAAAACACCATTCACATGAAAATGTCTCATCTGACAGTGTAAGGAGTTTCGAGGTAAAAGTTATTAAGAAATATTCTAGATTTGAGAGTAAAAAATATATAATGAAGTATTTTAAATCTAATAAATGGAAAATTATATTTCAGATATGATTTATCTAGTAATCAAATGTCTTTTACTTTTAAAATCACTTTTATATTCCTGAGTGAGCTCATTATAACATATCCTTGGTATCCAATTATTAATGCTGATTGATTATGGAATAGAAATTAAGTTTTGTGTTAAAGAAAACTGATACCTTCAAAGAAGCCAGTCTTGAGATTCCTTGGTTTTCTTTTGTCTTTTATTCTGAGAAATGATAAAATGTTAGGGTATTGATGTCAGACTTCCTGACACAATATTTTCTTCCTGTTGAATAGTCGCTCATGAACGCCATGCCAAGAATTTTCAAACGGTGTTTCTTTGATTTTGAAATACATCTTCACAGCTAGTGGGTGTGATGGGGAGGAATCATAATAAAACTTACTCCATGATTATGATAAAGGGTAAGGGGGTTAGACTTGACTTCCAATCCTAAATTTCACTGTATAATCTTGGGCAAGTTTTAGGTTTTCTTTTAAACTTTGCAAAGCCTTGGTTTCTTCATTTGCAAAATACCAATGCAATACTGCTTCAAACACTCAAGTCTACCACCTTAGAAAGAACTCAGTAAGTGGCAGTTTTGGGTCAAAACAAAATAGTCATATTAGTGGAATTCTGTTCACCAAGCTGATTTGGATCAGTTATTTTGAAGTCCCCTGGGTTAGGGCTGTGGTAGGGATGTAGGGATGCACATGGTCTTTTGTGGAAGGTGTGAGGACATGGAATGAGGATAAGAAACTGCCCAAGACAGCCCAACAGTTGGGTTCTGGGTGGAAAGTTGGCAGCAGAATCCTGATTGAAAGAAAAGTGGCCATTGAGTAAAAAGCTCTTATTCTGTTCCAATGACCATATGAGTGAAGAAATGGCAAGGTAGGTAAAGAGGTGAGCACCTGGAAAGGTGATAATCAAGATAGAATGTGGATAAATGGTTTGCGACTAAGATGGTGGTGAAAGCAACTACCTAGGACACACATGGGGAAAGCATGTGGGATGTCTGCAGCTGCGAGCTCGGCCACTGTAAGTTATAAACTATGCAAATATGTGTTATTAGCATTTGGGCATGAAAGAGTGGGGTAGACTATTGTAGCATCATTGAGAGTTAAGGACCTGTGCAGTCACACAGGACCTTGTGCTTAGAAAGACCCATTGCTTGGTTTAACGTTTTGCTGTAGTCATCTTGGAATTCTTAATATTTTTTAACAAGGGGTCCCCACATTTATTTTACATTGTGCCCCAGAAAGTTTGTAGGCATTCCTGTGTATCATGCCTGTTTTAGATGAGTAGTTTTCAACCAGAGTGATGTTTTCCTCCACTGACACTTGGCAACATGTGGAGTCATTTTTGATTGTTGTAAGTCAGGGCATGTTACTGGCATCTATTGGACAGAACCCAGAAATGCTACTAAACATTCGATAATCCACAGTAGAACCCCTCACAGCAAAGAATTATCTGGTTCATAAATGTCAGTGGTGCTGAGGATGAGAAATCCTCATTTGGTTTGATGGCAGTTTTATTAAAGGCAGACTTATCTGTGGATCTCTGGACAATATTATCATTACCTAATTTGGGAAGGTGCAAAGTTAACTGGCAAATTTCAGATGAATTAATCTTCATTCAGTACCGGGTTGCACATTTTGCGTAACATTCCTGCTAATGGAAGGACGTATTTTTAAAATTGAGTCAAGGCATCATAAAGTTGAACAAACTTGATGCCAAAGAAGACTCATTTGACTTGGCACCTATAATTAGTTCACCATCAGCACCTGTGTAACTCTTATGATCCTTATTTTTTAAATCTGGCAATGAACAACTGGATTCTGGCTGAGTGGTCAGAAAAATTTCTTTTGTAAGTGCCAAATCAAGCTTCTTGCTGTAGTTCACTTCTGGGTCAGTTTTCTATTAGCTTGGAGAAAACATCTCGCTCCCTTATGTTCATTGGTTCAAACAATGTCCTGCATGAGGCAGGATTTTCTTAAATATTTTTGGAAGAAATGGTGCAGTCTGTAGAGAGGAACTTGCCAACTACTTGCTCTGCTCTCTTGTTCACTTGTTCTCGTGGATTACAGAGATTGAGCCAAATACCCTTGCCCATTAAAGATTACTTTACAGGGACCAAAATTGTGGGTCTCCTCCCTGTGTACGCAGGGTAGCTTCACCACAGGGAAACTATTTTATGGCCACAGATCCAACATTTACATCTCAGGGTCAGAAATGTGGGTATGTATGACCAGGGATGTAAAAAGGAAACAGATGATGGGAAGTGAATGGGCTCCTTAACATGACTGGAAAACAAACAAGCAAACAAACGAAAAACAACTAAGATCATGCCCTAATTACTGTGGGACAATCAGAGTCAATGTATGTAAGGGAGACAGCAGGATTGTTTTTATGTTCTAATTTTAGACCATGGTGTTTTCCTTTACATTTCTCCCCCGCCCCCCAGATGTTTCTTTTCACTTGGTGTGAGAGTTTTTTTTATCACTTTTATGCAAAGATTAAGGACAAATTGTAGTTAAATTACATTATATCCAAAGGAAATTTAAATGCAGATTTTCGATCTGATTTATCTGCTTACAAATTGTGTACATACATATTGATTGTATGGATTTTGTAATCCAATTTGAACTTAAAAAGTGATTTTCATGATATGATTACAATGACCCTATTTTATACACATCCTAGAACTCAAGGCCACAGAGAACATTAACAAAATCTAGAGTCTGTCTGTCCCTTCAATATGTAAAATGTTTAAACATGAAGAGAGATTCTACCCATCAGAAGCACTTATCATCCCTGATAAAAACTTAGGTCTATTCTTTCATATAGTACAAACTAAAAGGAACAAAATTAATCCTGATAAACAGAATGATTTTAGAATATTATTTAATTATATTGTTTATATGTGTACAAGTCAAACTTTTTTTTCCTGAGAACATTTGACATGTTTACACTATTTAAGTATTACTTTTCATCATATAGGTATAGAGACAATAATTTCCATTATGGTTGATTATGCTTCTCGGAGTTAATTATAATTCAATTATTCTTATCTAGGGAGATTTCTCTTTTCCAAAAAAAATTTTTTCTCAATGTCTTTAAAAAAAGAAAAACAGCTTCAGAAGCATATTAGTCAAACTTATCTTATAGGAATTGGCTCACATTATATGGAGGCTGGGAAGTCCCATAATCTGCCCTCTGCTACCAGGAAAGCCAGTGGTGTAATTCAGTCTGAGTCTGAGATCTGAGAACCAGGAGTACCAATGGCATAAGTTTGAGTCCAAAGATCAGAGAATGGGGTGGGGGTGAGGGAGATAGTATATGTCTTAGTTGGAGTCCAAAGTCCTCCTGAGAACTGGGAATGCCTTCATCCAAGGGTAAGAGAAGATGGATGTCTCAGCTGAAGCAGAGAGGGTGAATTCACCTTTTCTCAGTCTTTTTGTTCTCTTCAGGCCCTCAACAGGTTAGATAGTGCCCACCCACGCTGGGAATCTTCTGTACTCAGTCTACCAATTCAAAGGCTAATCTCTCCCAGAGACACCCTCATAGACACAACCAGAAACAACATTTTAATAGCTATATGGGCATCCCTTAGCCCAGTCATGTTGATACATAAAATTAACCATCAAAAGATGTTAAACTGGAGAGATAATACATATAAGTCATTTTACAGAGGAAAAGGAATAAGCAAGAAATATATTTTCTAAGGCATGTGTTCCCTCCAAAAGCATATGTTGAATTCCTAACTCCTCCCCCGTACCTCAGAAAGTGATTATATTTGGAGATAAGGTCTTTAAAGAAGTAATCGAGTGAAAATGAGGTCCGTATGGATGGCCTATAGTCCAGTATGACTGATGCTCTCACAAGAAGAGGATATTAGGACACATACACCCAGAGAAGGAAGACCATGGGAAGTCACAGGGAGAAGATGTCCTCAGGGAAACCAAGGTCTCCTCTCTAAGCCTACAACAAATCCTTTCCCCACGAACTTCAAAGAAAATCAACCCTGCTGACTCCTTGCTCTTGGATGTCTAGATTCCAGAACTGTGGGAAAATAAATTTTTCTTGATTAAGCCACCTAATCTGTGACATTTTTAAGGCTGGTGACATATAACCAGTTTTGGCACGGACCATGGATTTTTGTCTATCTTTTAGTTGCTTCTTTAGCAACCATTGAAGTATCTTGCAAATAGCAGAAGTTCAATAAATGTTTCTGGTGTTGTGTAGGACTCTTTGGGATGAGAATGAAAGATGTATTTACCCTTAGTAGCATAGATCACCAGCTATTCATCAAAAAGTTCATATGTCACCTGCCACAGTTGTCTAATTAAGGTTTTTGTGTCCTAGGCCATTGCACCTAAATGGGACATTTTATTTTTTTCTCCTTTTCAGAGTATGCTAGGGTACCTTCCTGGCCAAAGATGGAAGATGCACATATACTTTCTCTGTCCTTTTTTCCCTTCTGCCTCCTGGATGTCAATGCCCAAGGCAACCTGTTACTGAAAACTATGAATCATTTATCAACCTGAAGTCCTAAGTGAGTGCATGGAACAGAAGTACTTTCCTCACTCAGGGCAGACTGCTGGATGAAGCATCTTCAAGGAACTGTTACTTAATTGAGAAATAACTTCTTCTGGGTTAAATCACTGAGATCATGTGGTTCTTCTGTAAAACAGCTCGCTTTGTTATAAATTGTATAGCAATTGCTATAGGCAATGAGTGCTTCTACAAAAAAATCCTAAAATATATGGCACTGGCTTAGTTAGAAGTCAGGCGGCAAGCAAAGAGAAAAGTTATGATGCAGAAAGAACCATGTACTGCGGTGGCAAAACACTGGGTAAAATTTTGCCTGTATTATATTGAAAGGCCAACTACTTGTTTCCTAAGTCTATAGGCAATAAAGTTTGGAAAAAGTCAGATATTAATTGCTTATGATTATTTAGCAAGTTATTCGGAGGAATGAGGTGAACTCAGGCAATAATTAGTTTGATTGAGAGCACAGATAGAATGGAATAAAGATTGTGCAGAAATGTAGGCCTCTCAGCATTGGAACAGCCTCCATTGTTAAAACGGGAAGAGACAGGCCCAAGAGTTTTTAGTTTCAAGGACCCATTAAGACAGCACTTTGTCAAAGATCATATTAATTGTAGGTCTTCTCCCCCATCCAACTGGTACAGTAGCATGTAGCTACCACAGACTTGAAAGGGAGAGCTCTAGGGACTAAGGAACCCAGGTCTGAATCAGGTTCAAGGATAGTATCCAGAAAAAAACTTTGGGTATTATTATTGAAACATGAACACAAAGACTTCAGGGTAAGGTTGTCAGATTTAGCAAATATAGATAAAGAACACCCAGTTAAATTTAAATTTCAGTTAAATAATAAATAACATTTTAGTATACATATATCCCAAATATCATATACTATATCTGACATAGAAATATTACAGGGAACACAATAAAACATTATTTGTTGTTTGTCTGAAATTCAAATTAATCGTAGAGACCTGTATTTTATCTGGCAACCTTAATTCAGAGGACTTCAGTCTTTTAAAGTGAACTATATAATACAAAGAAGCCATGAGACCTCAATAAATAAATATTTGCATATCGGAGCTTTAAAACAACACTTGGGCCCCAAAAATTGCATGAAAAGGAAGTAGGCTGGGAAATCTGAGAAACCTCTAGGAAACCATTACTTCTTAATGCTTACTTCAGGTGTGGCCATGGAGAATAATGTTAAGGAAGAACCTTCTAGAGTTCAGAGCCAAGGGTTGCAGAGAACAATGAACAAGGGCATTCTTTAGGGTCTACTCAAGGAAACGCTTCCAATGCTAGGGCATTGACACCCATAGGTGGTTTTCATTATTTTGTGTATGTTGCTATTGAGTCCCCTGTTTTTCCTTGTCATGAATGATAATGATTATTGTGCAGTCCTTCCTTCATCATTTTACTGACTCGGGGAAATGAGTGGAGGTGGAATTATAACTCATACTTTATGATTTTCCAGGTCATGAGATGCCTGGTCTGGACTGGAAAGTAGAGATTCTAGACTTTGATCTAGAATGGATAACTCTTACAGTGGTTCTCTTAGAGAGAGGTGTAAAGCTTCTTTATGAGCCTACACATAGGAATTTGGAGTCTAGAAGGGCTGAGAAACCAAAGTCAGGGTTTCTTTCCCATAATATAGGCCAAAGTCAGCACATTTTTTTGTTAAGTTCCAAATGGTAAATGTTTGACTCTTTCCAGGCCAACAGGCAAAATAGAGGACATAATATAGGTACTTATATAACAGCCATTTAAAAATGTAAAACACACTCTTGGCTTGTAGGCCATACAAAATTAGGCAGCAGGCTGGATTTGGCCCAAAACTGTGGTTTCCAACCCTTGATTTAGAGCTGTTGGTAAGAAACAGCTTCCTACCCAGGGATTTTATTTCCTAGACTCCCTTGAATTTTGGTGGGGTCACATGACTAATTCTTACCAATGGCATGTGAGCAGAAATAAGTGTGGGTCACGTCTGGTGTGAAGGTCCACACTTTTCTTTCCCACCTCATCACCTGTTTTTCATGCAAGGGACAACCTGAAAGCCAACAATTAAAAATGCAGAACTGGAATCAGCTAGTTCTCTGATAAAAGGATATAGAGCAGATGTCTACAATCCCAGGAATACATGCATTTACATATTATGTGAAAAAGTAATAAATTTCTATTACATTGAGCCATTGGAATGTTGTATTTCATTTATTACTGCAGCTGGTGTTGTACTAATTAAAACACCACTGAATTTCATAGATATACAAAGGTCGGACAATTTTTAAATGGACAAAAATTGGCTACTGTTAAAGAAAGAGCTGATCAACTGTGGAAACTTTTGAAGCAGCATTCAGTGTCTTATTTTGTACATATTCCTCTTATTACTCTATCATTGAGAAATTGATCACTTTATAACATCACCCATGGTATGACTAGAAGGTACAAAGTTAAATGAAGCAGCAAGATTATTTTGTTTTAAATCTCTAATTTATACACTTGTATGGTCATTAATTTGAAGAGGGGAGGGGACTCTTACTGAAGCATCTGTTACTTCTAACCTCTCAACTCCTCTACATTAAAATGATCAGAAATCATTAAATCTTAGGAGTGCAGACCAGACACAGAAGAACATAGAATGACAAAGGAAACTGAGATGCTCCCGAAGTCACTCAATATATTTGTTGTCACCAAACAAAACGGATCAGAAAATTAAGAATGGCTTAAGGCTCATTCAATGCATATGGGAAGATAAGGTCCACAATTAAATAAATGTTTGTTCTGTCAGCATCTCCTCTAAGCCAGAAGTAATTTCCTGGCATTCTTCTGCAGCTATAGGAGGTCTGACAATTAAGTTCGCAAACTTGTTGCAACGATGTTGCTAAAATTTTTGATATCAAGGGATTATTTATTATGAATTTGTACCAATTGGACAAACAGCCAAGTTTACTATTTGGGAGTTCTGAAAGGCTGTGTGAAAGTTAGATGACCTGAACTTCTCACCAACAATTTATGGCCCTTGAATCACGACAATGCACAAGCTCACATAGCACTGTCTGTGAGGGAGTTTTCAGCCAGTAAACAAATAACTGTATTGGGACACCCTCACCACTCACCTGATCTGGCCCCCAATGAAATATTTCTTTACCCAAAGATAAAGGAAATATTAAAAGGAAGACATTTTGATGACATTCAGGACATCAGGGTAATACGATGACAGCTCTGATGGCCATTCCAGAAAAAGAGTTCCAAAATTGCTTTGAAGGGTGGACTAGGCACTGGTGGCAGTGCATAGCTTCCCAAGTGGAGCACTTGGAAGGTAACCATTGTGATATTCAGTGGTGAGGTATGTAGCGCTTTTTCTAGGATGAGTTCACACACTTAATTGTCCAGCCTTGTATATCACTTTTCCTTTGCAAAATCAGATAGTTTTATATATATGAAAATTTGAAATGTAATTTCAACTTATGAGTTTAAAAACATGTATGACATATTCAAATGATCACCCTGTGTAGGCCCAGATCAAATAATAAACATTATGTTCGTAAAACGGTAGCAAAATCCCAGCTAGTAACTACCTGCTGACCTGCTCCGCTTGTGTGGTGCCTTCAGTGTCTGAGGCTTTCTGGAACCCGGCCTGCTTAGGGATTCCACTCTACTGGTTTAAGTGTCTGCCTACTTCTTGTGGTCTGCTAACTTAGGTAGCATTTGTCCATAAGTTCTCCAACTTATTGCATTTTTTTCTTTTTTTGAAAAGAAAAAAAAACAAAACCTTTCTTGACATATTTGTGAGGTCTTAAAAGCAGGTGAAATCAGATATCTATCAAATTCACCATGCTTTTTTGAAAGTTCAGTGTATTCTTAGTCCTTTTAGGAATGAACAGAATCTGGCCACCAAGCATTGTTGCCTAAATTACCCCTGTCATTAAAATAGAACAGGGTATGGTCAATAGAATCCATCAGGTTTGTATAAATAGCCAGCATCCTACATGGGAAATTTAATCTCCTTGTCCTGGAATCTAAATCACATACTAATTTACTCCAGGCTAGGAATGAGCTTTTGTTTTTCTCTGAAGAAGAAACATATAAAAATGTACTAGACACTTTGTTTTTAGGTATGTTAGATATGGTGAGATTAGCAAACTTTTTCTCTAAGGGGCCAGATAATAAATACATTTGTCTTTGGGTGCCATATGGTTCATGTCACACTATTCTGCCACTCAAAAGCGGCCATAGACAATAGGTAAACAATTGGCACCCCTGGAGTGTGTTGCTTCATCCTAATGGCTGGGTAAAACCAGGGATGCATTTTACAAGAGGCATTTCAGTAGCAGACACAGAAATGTAAGAAGACAAATTGTTATTATCTTGATCATCACTGCAATCAGCCAGACAAGCATCAATTCCTTAAAAATAATATTTATATACTTGGGAATTTCTTTTACCCAGGAGATTCCCACATAGTTACTAAAATACAGGTACTTACATGAAACATCTGCATTTCCATTTTCAAGTGCTGCTATTTCAATAGAATCACCCAGAGAAATCTTCACTCAACACCCACTTGGGATCTGGGCCTATGTATTCTCAAAAATTCTACCCTATGAGATTTCAGTATTTAAGTGGATTTTAAATCAGTGGCTAGAATGTATGAATGTTTTGTTTTGTTTTGTTTTGTTTTTTGTTTGTTTGTTTGGTACTTTTGTAGAATTACTTTATTTTTGAAATCTTGCTTGTATCTGGCTATCAGTAAACCTGATTATTAATCATGAGAAATGGACTTCAGAAAGAACAGTATCTCCATTTCAGAAGTTCACAAATATTGGGCAACAGCTTGTGATGTCAGAAGACTTCAAACCTTCATCTTTCCTCTTCTGTGTTTCATGGACAAGAAACATTGATGAGGAAGTCTGTTTTTCAAGTTCTTTCTTGAGTGATGATGATGAGGATGATGATGATTTAACAAATAAATAAATTGACATCTTTCTACATTTCTATTTTGTAGCACTCTGTCAGTCTGAATAAGTAATTTTATCTACTGATGCACTGAGTTCATTTACTATGTCTCATCGTACATTTTAGAAGACTGATGCTTTGTGTTAGATTTTTAGAGTTATAACATATCTTTTCATCTGCTGCTAACCTGACAGGGAAGACCAACCATGATTTCAAAACAGTCACACTGAAAAAGCACATGCATTGTAATAGCTGCGAATTTATAGGGAAGGGTAAAGAGATAAAAGATAAATAAATAACTGTCTAACACTGGACTGTGCAATTGTATAATTTTTCTGAGAAAACAGTGATAATTTTAGTTTTTGATTAAAAAAATCATGTGATTTTCAGAGAAATTCAGAAGCTATAAATTATTTTTAAAGTGACTTGGTAAATTACATTTCAAAAATAAAATTCACTGTGGTTTATGACTACATTCCACTTTTTTTTTCTTTTTCTTCTTAATCATTCTCTTGTATAAATTATGCTTTTAAATCGGTTTTCTTTGAAGTTCAGAGTTTATTCTTCAAAATTTGTTTCTTCATTGCCTTGTTTTTTTTTCCTGCTCGCCTCAACTAGAATTCAAAGTTGAGTGGAAAACTTCTTGACTTTCTGTGAAGACGTTTCTGTCTACAGGGCCCATCATCCCCTTATCTATTTGACTTTGCTTTGACATTCCTCTTGTGAACAGTTATAAATTAACATAAAGCATGAGAATGTTCTGGACTTTTCTTACAGAAGGTTCTGAAGTTTTTTGATAACTTTGACCCTTTAACATATATTTTGATTGATAATAGGAAAAGACAATAAGAAAATATTGCATTAAAATTATCTATCTATCATCTATCATCTATCTATCTATCTATCTATCTATCTATCTATCATCTATCATCTCAATGATCACCATCTGGTGTCCCTTAAACATCAGCTGAGGGAAAACAAGGGGACCCGCTCTTGCTCACTTTGTTATTTTCCTTATTGGACTCTTAGAATCATGTAGAGAGAGTCCTTTAGCAAAGCAATAGGTTGAGTTTACAAATTTATAACTTTTGGATAAATCTAATTTCCAGAAATGTACTTTTAATTTTAATTCCTTGCCCTGATCTCCTCAAAATCATTTGGTCTGCAGATAATAGGGCTTCAATAAATAACAATATGAAAGCCTCATAAAAAAAGAAAATATATAATGCTTGTGTGAAAAATGAATGCCAATCTAGTCTTTTGTTACTTAAAAACATTGATAATGGATATTCCACATTAATGTGGATTTTTGATTATACCACCAATTGTTCTCTCATGGGAGGGAGTCCAATTAAGAGACAACTCATCCTCATAGTTATTTGATGTCTCACTTCTGCTGTCTTGACAGATCAAATGCTCCTTGTTTAATGACTGCTCAGTTATTAAGTTTTACTGACCTTTCCCCCACATGCTCTGGAAATCTATACAAATGTCCTTTGTCCTGTGCAGTTTCTTTGCATAGTATTTGTTTAGCTCTATCTAAATATTTGCTATTTTCTTTTTCAGTTCTTATTCCAATTTTGCCAGGGTCTTTCTAAGCTGGTGAGTTTATTTCCTTATTATTCAGACCAGATATTTTTCTATACTGCCCACATTCTTTACCTGATGTGTGCTCCCAAAGATAGGTCCTAGGTCACCAGGTTCACTAGAGGAGTCCAGCTGCGAGTCCTTCATTGGACATATCGAGCCTGGGAAAACACTGTTACCCCGAAAATAAGACCTAGCTGGACAATGAGCTCTAATGCATCTTTTGGAGCAAAAATTAATATAAGACCCAACCTTATATTTTATTATATAACACCTGGTCTTATATTATAGTATATTATAGTTTAATAAGACTGGGTCTTATATTAATTTTTGCTCCAAAAGACACATTAGAGCTGATTGTGCGGCTAGGTCTTATTTTCGGGGAAACACGGCAATTGTTTAAAAGCAGAGAGAATTGGACTCAGAATCAGATAACTTGGCAGAGTCCCAACCAGTCACTGCGAAGTAGTTACATCAGTTTCTTTACCTTTAAATGATTGTAATATTCCCTTTACATGGTCATTGTGAGGACTAAGTGAAATAATGTTTGTAAAGTGCTAAGCACTGCTTTTGTATCACTGTAGGGGATAAATATTCATTGACTCCGTCACCCCAGCAATATTGCATTTTACTGAATGCCACAAGCTAGAAACTAGATCTAACGTCTAAAGGGATATCATCTAACACCTGTTTACCCAAGAGGCATTGGCTTTACTGTTCACTCCTTTATAGAATTCCATAGAACATAGAAGTTAAGGAAAAATAGAGTGTAATATGGACAGACAAAAAGGAGAGAGGAATAGAAATTATGTAAGACTTCATTTGGGTTTCTAGCCAGCTCAAAGAAATGAATGATGCATTCCTGACACAGATAATAAACTGGTACAAAAGTGAATTCAAACTCTAAGGGAAGATCCTCAACTCACAGTCTGTCTGTACAAAATCTTTTCCAACTAAATAGAGACGGATTGTAAACATGTTGACTTGTTTCAATCCTGTCTGAAAGCAGGAAGAAACAATTAAGGAAATCATATCAGTCTATATAATTCTCATCAGTAGGGAGTAACTGGTTCTTGGACAGAAAAGGATGGTAGGAACTTGGGGAGAAGACACAATACCACTTTATTGCTTGTAATAGTAAAGGGCTGAAAAAAGGAATGGTTCAATGTGAACTGCCATCTTTAAGAAGCTGGGCACATTTTAAAATGTTCAGAATAAAGTCTATAGCTTGAAATTCTAAAAGATGTTTCAAGAGAAGAGATAAACTTAAAAATAATGTAATTCCAACAAATGTTATCCACCCTGAATAAAAGGAGATAAATATGAGGTCTGACAGTTAAGTTCGCGAACTCATCCTTGAAAAAGTGCTACATACCTACTTCTGAAAACCACTTGAGGGATCCCATTGCTCTGGTTAAAATATAAACTCTTTCATATTACATTGTAAGTATACCATCATCTGACCCCTGCCTACCTATCTAGTCTTACTATGTACCGCATTCCATTCTTTCCGACTACCATGTTCTAGCAGTACCAAACTACCACACTTTTCATCCCACAAATGTTCACTATTCTTGTGTCTCTTAAGTTTTTACACATGCCATTTCCTTTGCTAAGAATTCCTTCTAACCTCTCTCCCCATCTCTTGCTCCTTTTCTGACTAAATTTTAATAATCATTTGGCCTCAGCTGATACAACTTGCTCTTGGGAGGTTTCCCAGATGTCTAATGACTGGCTTACATATGTACTGTTATCACAGCATGAAAGCCTTATTCTTCTGGTAGCATTATTTACTTGTCTTGGTACTGGAAAAAATGATAAGCCTCTTCTAGCTAGGGTTGTATTCTTTTGACCATTATATTTCCATAACTAAGTATAATACTATGATAGCAACACATAATACATGCTCAAATTCTAAAGCATGTACATCTTTGTAAAACCCTACCAGACTGTTCCAGGTTCTACTATTTTGCATCTATTGTAATTCAAATATTATCATATTTACGTATTTTATTGTTGGACAAAACTTTGCATAGTATCTCACTTTTCATATACCATTGTTTGATCAAGCATTTAGTTTATATGCTTAACGCTATTTAACAGTTTTATAAGAAAATAATATGGCCCCCGCCTTTGCTATGCTTTATTATGCAGCTCTAGTATAGTTCTTGGTATAATGTATGCATTTATGATTTTCATTAATAAAGAGCAAAAAATATTCCATAGAGAAAAGTAAATTTCTGCCTTGGTAACAGGGCTGCAATCTACTTTGGAGTGAAGTCTATTTAACCCCATTTTAGCAAAACTTAAAAATACATAGTAAAGGGATAAAACTAATCTGCAAATAACTGCCTACCAAAACAAAGTTCACACTCTTTAAAGAAAAACAACAGAATCCAGATGCTCAGCAATCTAACTTCACAATGCTCAACATTCAATCAAATAGTACTAAATATTCTAAGAAGCAGAGAAATATTAACTATAATGAGATAAGTCAATCAATATAAACAGCTGCCGAGCTATCTGTAACAACCATGTTTTCTAGTTTCTATATTTGGTACTTTGACAACTTGGGGCTTGCTAAGCACCCTGGATGGGGTTGTCCCAGAGGCAGCTAATTCTTAGATATAATAAAGGACTCCTCTGCTAACCTTCCTTTCATATGCAAACAAACCCATCCAGAGCCCATGCTCCAGGCACCTTCTTGATCAGTTTTTCTCATTCCAGGCCACTATTTTCCTGTCATTATCACCCCAGGGCCAGGTACTAGACAATTAGAGACAACTTTTTATCCCCCAGAGCCTGCTGAAATTATTCAAACTAGCCAACGCCAAACCTGCTTACCCTGCTTGTCCCATTCCTTCCTATGAAAACCACAGTAAGCGTGTTAGCTCATATTTTCCCTCTATTCCTTCTGCCTCCTCACTGCCCCTGTGGCAGCCCATGAACTGGCTGTGTCCCCTCCTCCTGAGATCATGAATGGAACACTCTCTTTTTAATGGCAATCATCTCCTGATCTGGTGACCTTGCCATACCTTAGTAATAAAACCTGTATTTTAAAACAATGGGCGAAATGATGTAATTAGCAGTCAAGCATATCAAAACAGCTTTTATAACCATCTTCAAGTACTCCAGTACTTAAAGGAGAAGGAAGCATAATGAGAAAAAGAGAGGAGAGGAGAAGAGAGAAGCAGAGGTTTTAAAAATGGAAATAATAATAGAATCTATCCCACATTAAATACAGAAAGAAAAGTCTCATAAAAATGAGTAGAGCCTCAGTGACTTCTGGAACAATATTAAGTGGTTTAACATCTGTGTAATGGAAGTTTCTGAAAGGAAGGGAGCCAGAAAAATATTTAAAGACAAATGACCAAAACTTGTCTAAATTTGTTGAGAACTATCAACTCACATTTCCAAGAATCTCAACCGACACCAAGCAGGACAACATACATGCAGACAGAAAAGAAGAAATAAGCTATTACCATGTAAGCTTGAAGGCTTTTCTGTGTACATGTATACATGTATCCTGCATACAGAAGAAAGGAATAAAAATAAAAAAAAGGGAGGGAGGAACGGAGGGAGGGAGGGAAGGAGGGAGGGAAGAAGGAAGGAAGAAAGAACCAAGTTTTCTTATAAAACTAATAAAAACAATGATAGAATAAATCTTAAGGTATCCAGAGATAAAAGACACATTACCTTTAAATGGATAAACATGAAAATAATTGCATACTTTTCAACAGATACTGAAGACTATGTATAGTATCTTTAATATCTAAAAAGGTTACATTCTGGGATACTAGAGGCTAGAAATTTAACATAGAGATACTTGGAGAACACAATTCAACTCATCAGACCATGCATATAAGAGCTGGGAAAGGAGAGTGACTAAGTTGTGCAAATGCACATATTGGTTGGAGATAATTAACTCATGTTTATGTAGAATCAATATCTATGAAGGAAACTAAAAGACAAAAAAGGAAGGAAGACGAGGTTGACCATGGCTATAGCGTAATGGACTAGTCTTGACAAAGTTATGAAGTGGAAACATTTTGCATTGAGACATCTGTTTCTGCTGTGTTAGAAAGCAATAATTTTTTAGAAGTCTACTGCCCATTCTGGTTTATAAATTCTCTGATTAAAAATGGGTTACAGTCTGATCCCTCCAGGACTTGGTTACTAGGCTATAGAACCACTGATATTATTACTGTCTTGTTACCAGACAAGGATAATGGCCATTTTTATCCATTTCTTTTAGCTGTAAAGTCAGGGTATGATTAAATAAAATTCCAGGAATAACTTGATCACTATGAAATGAAATCTGACTCCCTATGTTTGGCGTTCCCTTGGTTACATCAGATGCTGTTTCAAAGTTTTTTTCTCTACAGCAATAAAGTACTCAGTCTTAATATCCCCACCGAGAATAGACCTAATTCTTTTGACCTGGAACTATTATTAATGGTAAAGTTGTACAAAAATCACACCATGTTAAAATAGATACACTGCTCTTACCTCTAAAGAGACAAATCCTGGAAAAATTATTAAACATGAAGTCACATTTTAATATTTTTCAGCTCAAGATTTAAGTGCTAATTTATTTCTTCCCCAGATTTATTGAAAACTATATCTGTTATTTGAGGTAGTCCTTAGGAAATCAGGATTCTAGACGTTGACTCAAGATTCCACAATTTTGTGTCATATTTTCTAGGTCTTTGACCTCATTGTGTTTTCTCACAGCTGTCCTGCTTTTTGCGTAAAACAGGCCAGTCAATGATTCTGGAGTCGTAATTATCTAAACTTTAACCACACAAGGGGAGATGGACTCTATTTGTTACCGTTCCTATTAAATAGCCTAGGACTGACATCCATTCCTGTTCAATCAACCGTGTCCAGGCATGGAATCTTGGAGAAGACTGACCATTTGGTGTTAGATAATGCTCACTAGACATATCCATATGGTCAGGGAATAGGGAACTACTTGAATATCAGAGCTCACATGAGTTATATGCATGGGTGCAAAGAGTTAGGTGGAACATGAAGGGGAGAAGCAATTTCTGGAAACCATAATGTACTGAGTAGGTGTCCTCCCAAATCAGTGTCTTACAATTTTGTTTTCTTTAAATTTTCTTAAATTGTATATTTATTCCTAATTTATTTATTCAGGAAAGCATTTTTGAGTATCTTTGTGACTGACACTGCTCTAGGGTTTGAAATAAGACAGTGAATAAAACAAAGTCCATGACATTATGATGCTTGCTTTCTGTTGTGAGGTTAGGAGATGGGCAGTGAAAAAATAAAGACATGAATAAATACCTTGTCCCAGGTGTCAGAATCATAGTGAACAGTTAAACAGGAAATAGGGAGAGGGAAAGCTCAAGTGAAAATGTGGATGCTGTGTTATATTGGTGATCAGCAAGGCTTTTCTAATAAGGTGATATTTCAATAAAGATCAGCAGAAAGTGTGGGAGTGACTAGTGAGGCTCTCTGAAGAAAGGACATTCCTAGTAGAGGGAATGGCATATTAAAATCACCTACAGTCAATAAAAAATGTAGTTTGCTGTAATCGTGGTAGATTATTTGAAAATTTACTTTTCTTTAAATAATATATAATTGCATATGACATTGGATAAAGATTTTTGCTAACACTAAATTTGGTTACTCAGGCCTATGATAACCTTCAAATTAAAGCATACACACTATTTTCCTTCTTATACATGCATGATACTTAAAAGAACGTAAATAGCCCAATGTCCACAAATGTTTGAAACTAAAACCTAGAAAATAATGATAAAGGATACAGTGCTATCTATAAAATAGGGATTATATTTCCAATCTCTATCAAAGACAACAAAAGAAACACAAGGGGAAAAAATGATTATATAACCTCCAAATTTCTCTTGATTCATGCCAGAGCTCCCCCAATCACTCATGTATGAATGGCCAGTTTACTGAAAAATGAATCTGATTGGTTGATGATACAGTCATCATTGTCATGGCTTTACCAAAGCAGTATCAATACAGCTAGTGAATTTCATGGACATCTTTACTCTTTACTCTAATTACGCCTATTCATAGTGATGGGTAATATCCAATTTATAGTGAGAGGCCATGATGTTAATTTTTAAGACTCGAAAATGAGCATATCATTTACTGAAGAAATTGGACACTGAGGGTATGGATAGGAGTAGTTATTCTATGTTTTGTGACTGTTGGATGACTGACTTACCAGGCAATGTGGAATGCATATTTGAATTCCCTCAAGTTTCCCCCAAGTCTACTATAGACAAGGAGTCTCCCAGTCATGTTGAATCAATATGGTTCAGAAAAGACTGACAATGAAGAGCACCAATAATTAAAGGGTCTGATTAACATATCTTGGAAAAGAAAAACTTTAGCAGCTGCTGGCAGTAATGTCTTTGTTATTATTTTCTAATCTTTTACAAAGAAAAAAGATGTCAGTATATCCAACAGGTTCTTCTAGTAACTAATTGCTCAGCCGACTGTGTCAACTTGTGGATACAGACTGTGAAATACTGCCTTTCCTTTCATTCCATTCCTTTGCCCACCTCCACTTCTGTTGCTGGGATTCTACCAAGACACTCTTTTGACCTCGTTTAACTGAAATGTCTGTCATACATTTCTGTTAGTTCTAGAGAACTTGATTTTAAGTTCAGAACACAAAATATCTAGTAAGGTTAAATTAGTAGTTAAGACAACGCATCTAAGTTTTTAGTTTTACCTAATAAATATGTTTTACCACATGCAATACTATTTTATAGAATTGTTCTTTTATCAAATATAATTTTTAAATGGATTTTAAATAACTTTTAGTATGAAATGATATCTTCAAAGTACATTTTAATTATATAGCACTGTTATTAAAATTGTTTAGGGTTATATGATTAGAATGTGTAAAGAAAATAATGCAACTTGAAGCTTATACTCTGTTCTACTAAATAATCTATTTTTGGAATTCCCATTTGTTTTTATAGCAGATATAATCTTACATGTTATAAAATAAGTTTTATAAAGACTCACCAGTCAGTCCATAATCAACCAAAGAGGAGTACGCTCTCATATTGATTATAATATACTTTAAGTATTCAATTCAATTTAAGAAAATGTAATACCCTATTCTATTCTCAGCTACCGAGTAGGGAACTCGTATGATATGTGACTATAAATCATCTTCACTCTTTTGCTGCTTTCAGTGTGGATGTAGAATGTTAGTTTATAAATTATTGTAAAAAATAAAGAGGAGTTAAAAAGTCAGTCACTGATTCCTGGAAAAAATCCCAACCCTGAGATAATAAAGTATACATTATTTTGGGTAGGTTTTTCCAAATGCCAATCAATGTAGTGATCATTTTCAGAATTTTGATAGTTAAAGTCATGCTTAAGGATTCAAAGTCAGCATCACCATGCTATCTGGATTGCTACCTATTGCTCGTGGGAAAGAAAGTTGGAGAAGGTAATTAGAGATTCTTTTCCGTGAATGTCATGCCATCGGGTATCTTAACTCTAGTGTTCTGATTTGTGTAGTCATAATTACAGCACCCTAAACCAAACTTTTAGATGCATTATGATTCACTGGACCATTATAAATGGAGATAACTTCTTCTTTTTTTTTTTTTTTTTTTAAATAAAGGAAGTTGTGCTCCCTTTCATGTCAAGACACGCTATTGAAATCTGGGTGACTTTTAAAGTATGAGACCGTTTTTCATCGGATTTGGCTTTGGTTGCTTTTTTCCTTCATCAGACTCTCACAGTGCCAAGTTTTGAAGTTTGCATTTTCAGGTTATTGAGGGTGTTGTTCTTCTGAGTGCAAATAGAGTTCAGGTTTCTGAAAATAGGGAAAATTATTGTTCCCTCCCCCCTTTCACTTAAAAAAATTTGTTTATGGTTCAACATTATTTGATATAGGTCAAAACTAAAAATAAAATCACTCCAAGTTGTGACTAAACAAGGAAAACCTCTCAAAAGCACTTAAAAAATCATAATTGAGTATAAAGAAGGTAGATGAAGACTGGCTATTGATTTTGAATTTTAACCTTGACTAAGTATCTTCTTCTGGAAAATAACTGCAAGTCCAAACTGCCAATGCTTTCTAAATCTGTGAGCTTCAATTAACACCCGATTTTGTTGTTGATTTGTTAGCCTCAGTCAACACATCAGGTTTTTAAATGTTCCCGTCTTCAAAATAAGGTGTTGTATGACCTGCACACATTCTTCAGAAAGTAAATTACCAGCATCTTAGAATAAGAAAGTATTTTGAGGATGCTTTCTCATAAATACTGTCACGTTTCAATAAAGCTATACCCATAAAAACTTTATGAGGAAGATCAAGCGTTTTTTTCCTCCCAATTTTCCTACCTGATGTTTCTTCTTTCCTCAGATCCCAGCGTCCAGCGTCTGGCTGCTCCCCCTTCGCCACACTAGTTCCTTCTTATGGAAATTCCTCACCTAGATCATTGACAAAATAGACTCAGGATGGACACAGTCTCCTTCCCTCTAGTTTTTCTTTCCATGATTTTCCTCTAGCTCCTTTCACTAACTTCACTTCCAAAGAACCACTCAAATATACTTTTATTTCACTCAGCATTCACTCAGCACTTATCAATACACTCGTATATTCAATGTCTATTCTGGGTCAGACACTATTGTAGGCATTAAGAATATGGAGACTTATAGGACAGGTCCCTGTCTTAAAGGAGCTTACGTTCTAGAGAGGAGACACCTAAATAAATAAGTAAACAAATAAAAATGAGAGAGGATTGCTGACTGATTTCCAAGGAAGAGGTAACCATGGTGATAATGGAGAGATTAGAGTGGGTGAAGGTGGTGAGGTGGTGGGTGATGGACGCAGTGTGTTAGATAGGGAAGTCAGGGAAGGACTTCCTGCGGTATTTTTCTCCATAGACTTGAAAGTGGAATAAAAGCCAGTTATGTGAAGAGTCAGGAAAGAAAACGGCTTGACCTGGTCCAGGACAGTGCTGTTTCCAGGAAATGGTCCACAAATGGTAGAATGATGTGAAATGAGAAAGAAAGGTAGGGAGGAGTCTATTTAATATATATATATATATATATATATATATATATATATATATATATACTGATGCCATCATAACAATGTTTGGATTTTGCTCTAAGAACAATGAGAAGCTATTGTGAAATTAGTCGTGCTCAATTCTGAAAAAATGTGCCCTGATGCAGTACGAACTCAGCAGCATACGTTTGTTGACAATGGACTGTCTTGATCAAGTTAGTGGCTTTACTTAATTTTCTAAACATCACCTACTCAGTTATGAATAAGACTATGCAAATAAAGCAAATAAAGTGAAACAAATTTCAGGTAACATGCAAAGCTCTGTATGTCTCACACTGAGATGAAAGGAATACTTTTGAAAGTGTTTCTTTAAATCTGTTTAGGTAGGCAAGACCTATTCTGCCTAAATACGAAGCAGTCCCTTGACATTTTTTCCTCCCAGAAGCTATATTTTGGGAGTAATTTAGGAAATCTGGAAGATACATTGACTCCATAAGTAATGTTTGTGGCATTCATGTGACCTGAAAAAGTTTATATAAGCTTCTGAAAATTTTAATTTATTCATTTGGAAAACCTGATTATCAACATGCCATTCTCAGTAAAATGCATTATATAGGTTAATAGCAATCAAACCACAGAAATAATTAACAATAGGAAAGTTCCTGTCCTCATATTTTCAACCTAAGGTAGTCTACATATAAATGCAGCTAAGAGCAATGTCTTATTGGAAGTAAATGTTAAGATGGATTACATCTGTTTAACGTTCACTATTATTTTTGGAAACTTTTTCAAGCTCCAACCAACCATGTCATATATCCCACAGTGTAAAATTGCTTGGTTTTAGTTGCCCTTCCTATAACCTTTTTCCTAGATTTTACCTATTCATTTTCAGGTAGTATAGGCAAATTGTGTCCACAGAAAATAAAGGAGAGATCATTGGATCCAAGGCTCACAGGACAGATGTGAAACCTGGGCTGTCATGTAGGGCCACAGGCTCAGAAGGTCACCACTGCACTGTCATCACCTTGAAATTCTTAATAGATTTTCCTTGACTTTGTATTTTATAAGTGAAATTTGATTAGGCAATGGCGCGTGTAAGTTTTTCCTTCTTTTTTTCATGTCCCACTGAACTCTAAATATTATATAGCCTGTCTTGATTGGACCAATTGCCCACATGTTTATGGTCATTAATCTCGGGGAGCTATAATTTCCTGTCTTTCTTTATGATCATCAGACCAGGCAACCAGTTTAAATACTAGTTGGGCATCAACAACTTCAAGGTATGCGATAAACTTCCAGGGTAGGTGGCAGGAGGCTAAGCTGAAAGTAAAATATTTTCTTTCTTGTAAATGGTGGTCACAATGTCTTAAAATCGTTAATCTTTTCTAAAATTGTGCTGTTAAATACCTACACCTTTAAAACCAAAGCTGCAAACTAAGGGCCAGTAGATCACATGCAACCTGCAATTATGTTTGACCAGCAAACATAATTTGTTTAACCAGCATAGAGATTTACAAAATGTTAATGTGAGTGCTTTTAACTGGGGCCTCAAGTTCCAGGAATGTGAATGCTTTTAACTGGGGCCTAACCATTTAATTGTCATTCGTAAGTATAGTCTAGTCCAGCTAATTGAACAGAACATTGAGCTGTGACAGCGTATTAACTGAAGCAATTAGTGATGCTGCCATTTTTTTTTCTATCTTAAGGGGACAACTATCCTGCTATTCACTAGTCATATCACAATCCTGTTTCAGTGTCGTCCATTCTTTTACTAACATGCTTTGCTTTTTCCCAAAATAGTAAAACAACTTTTAAACTGTTGTAAACTTGTGTTACCCTCTGTAGATACCAAAAGAAATGAAGTAATGGAAGAAGATTACTGAGACAATTGATGATTGATTCAGATTGGACAGGCTCTTATCTGACTGTCAAGCCGTTATGAGCACCCTGAGCACAGGATGCCAAGGTTTTCCCAGACGTTTAAGAACCCAGAAATATCTTTCAGACAACGCTAAGCTGGAAGCCATGCGGTCCTAAATGTTCCTATGAAATAGAGTTCACCCTGGAGTCATTTTCCTCACCAGTCTCCTCTTTGAGACTTAGAGTGTCAAGTAGCTCAAACAAGGTTGCTCCGTGATTGTCATCAGACATCAGCTTGTCAAACCCACACCTTTTAGAGGATATGTGATACAGCGGTGTCCTGACTAAACTGGTTTTTCTAAAGCTAATGTGTTCTAAATTCCTCTTTCTGTCTGCTTTCCATTTGTTTAATGAATTTGCTTGGGTATTGGAATGGAAGATGCCTTTAAAAGACATTACCATCTGCATTTTTCCATTTTTTCATTTCTTTTCTTTCTTGAATGTGTGGGGAGTAGGTAAAGGGGAATTATTAATATGCTTTTATTTGAAGCACCAGTGGAATTTTCTCTAAAACTTGTCTTTAATGGGTTCATTAATTTTACTTATTTTTTTTTTTAGCCATCATCAGGCACAACTACAGTTCATTTAGTTTTTATATTCAGATCATCCATTTTCTATAATAATGGGAGATTGTAAGAATGTGAATAAATGAAACCCACAGTTTTGTAATTGTGTGCATGCCTCTCTAATCCTCCAGAATACGAATCACTCAAACTGGGAACTAGGTCTCATTTATCTTTGTTCCACACAGCAGTGAATGTGAAGTTGCTATGTATTGTAGTAGTTATTCAATAAAGGTAGATTAAATTGAAATGACTCCACCCAACATCCACATACATAAACAACTTTTTGCTTTAGTTTCTCATTTATTAGTGGGGGTACGTTTTTTATCTCACTGATTTCTCGAACGGACTGAATGAAATAATGTATGTAAAACACTTAGCTCCAAGCCAGGTAATAATAAAGAAGCATTCCATCTATGCTGGCTTTTAATTATTGATAGCTATTTTTTTTTTATTGCTTTCCTGAGTATTATTTGTATTAATGGTTTCAAATTGCCGATGGAAATGATTAATGAAAGGGTTATTTTACTCAGTGAATTGGGCCTGGTTACCTTCTGTCTTTCTTTGTCATGCCCAATGTCTTGTTAATTTTTCATATTCTTGTAATTCGGGTTTGCTTTAAGTCTTGGTCTCAGCAAAACATTCTAATCTGCAGTATAGCTTCAAGTCTCATGATGTAAAATTACAATAGAACACAAAGACAGTTGAAACATAAACATGGTACATTCCCTCTTCTTC
This sequence comes from Rhinolophus sinicus, assembly GCF_036562045.2. Taxonomy (NCBI): domain Eukaryota; kingdom Metazoa; phylum Chordata; class Mammalia; order Chiroptera; family Rhinolophidae; genus Rhinolophus; species Rhinolophus sinicus. Next base: position 14,899,505 of record NC_133751.1, on the reverse strand, counting down.
AAAGAAAGTTTCTTCTCTGAGGTGAGGGAGAATGAGTGGTCCCTGGCTGGACTGAACATACACTGCTGCCTAAAAGAGGATAATTTTTTGTTCAAAGTTGTATTTTTATTTAAATCACTTAATAATTTATTCTAATCCTTATGACACATCGTATTAATATGTGATTTTTTAAATTCAATTTTCTTTTTTTTTTCTGAGGATTCAGTCATAATTCTGGAACAAGAATCAGAAGACCTGGGCTATTTTCTACTTTCTCCCTTTATTTTGAACAAATCATTCAGCTTTTTCTGGATACCAATTGACACATCTGGAAATGAAATAATCTCTGTCATAGAAATAATCCTGGCCACAGGGACTCATGAACTTTCTTCCTATGGTTGCCTGAAGGCTGCCCAGGTTGCGCACTGCACAACTCAAGGGTGCAAGTCACAGAGACCCACAACAGGGTTGACTATTGCTTCTACCTCTTTTCATCCATGAAGATACAAGATTCTTTGGTTGTCATGCTGCCACTTCCCTGACATGAAGAAACATGGCCTGTTACCTAAATTATTTGTGCACATTACCCAAAGCAACCAAGAGAACAAGAAGGCCATTAACAATATTTAATGGATTTATGTTCTGTTTTACCACTTAATCTTTAAATGGACTAGTTTTTTGGGATTCCCTAGAATTGAGGATTTATATGTAGCAATAAAGACTGTTTAGAGCAGGATTATAAAACTAAAAACATTACTAGAAACCTCATTCATCTAAACACAGCTTTTCTTTTTTTTTTGGAAGGAATGCAATCACTCACCTTTACATGCATATATGTCTAGTAGATACACAAAAGTCATCTCTATGTGTTAGCCACTTATGGTTCTTCACATATAGGAGGATGTGGGGCTGCATTGTAAGCCCAAACCAGCACAGCTGTTAGCAATAAGGGGCTGTCTATGGAATTCAGGACTGAGGCCAGATTTGCCTCTGTAGCACATCTTTTTTTTTTAAGCACACGATTCCATATTTCACTACTCGAGTTGATTTCATGGAACTCAAAATTGCTACAGAAAAAAAAAAGCATAATAAACTCTTGCTATTCACTGGAATGGTGCCATTGGGAAATTAATGGACATTTCTGTAATTATTGAATAGTCTCAATTGATGAATTATTGAGCGCTCTGGGATTTCATACGAAGAGACCCATATGGTTGCAGAATCTTAAAATTGGTAAATGCCTTAGACATCATCTCATCTGTATCTGACCCAATATAAGCCTGCCCCCAGCTTCTCTTGGCCCCACCTCTTGCCCCTGCCAAGGCTAGAGCTAGCATCAGATTATCACCATCTCACTCTTGGTTTTGTGCTTGTGTCTGCCTTCCTGGTCTTCACTGTGGTCTGCACTGCACATGCTGATGAGGGAGGGGTACTGACACTGAGACCCCAGTTTGACCCCACTGCACTCACATTGGCTGAGTTTCTTCTATCCACTTCTAGGCTCAGATATGATCTCCCTGGAGATGTTCTTCATATCTAAATATCAGCCTGTGCTTTTCTCTCAAAGCTATGGCCAGTTCAATAATTTACAACATCTTGTTTGTTTCATTCCTTTTTCAGTGTTGCCTTCCTTCATGCCTCACTCTTATTGCCTTTCCACTTCACCTCCCATTCCACTCCCCACCCCTCAAACATTAGTGTGTGAGCCGAAGCTCCTGGAATGCGCCATGTTTTAAACTCCTTATCTATGGGAGAGAAAAGAGAGACTCAGAGCAATTTAATTACTTCTCCATCGTCAAAGATTGCAAACTGCAGTTTTTAAAAGTTTATTCCCTTTGCTCTCCTTAACAAATGTCTAGAATAAAGCATCCAACTTAAGCAACTATTCCCCCCATATTACCTTGACAACCCTGGTAACTCATGCATATCGATTTTTCCGTTGACTAAAACATTTTTTATTTTACCTTTACTTGCATAGTTTCATCTCATAATTTCTTATCTCCTTGTGAACTAGTAAGTTCCCTAAGATCAAGAGGCTCATTTTGATATTTTTTATTCCCCAGAGTTCTGAATATAGCACAGATCATCCATGAGGTTTTATGAAGAGCTCGGCTGCAGCTAAAAACCTCTCTTTCCTTCTGGGAATCTTTACAACCACAAGACTCCTGAGAAATCCTCTGCTGCAACCTGTTAAAATGCCAATAACAAATTCTTCTCCTACTCCTGTACTCCCACAGGTTTTGTAACTCTTTTTCTCTAACATCGTTCCATCTGTAGTTATTATTATTATTATTATTATTATTGTTTTTTATCCTGGACTAACTTTTTTATATGAGTACATTCACTTCCAAAATCTACATCTTTTAAGAATATATGCTGCTTCCATTATGACTTTCACAAAACTCAAGAAACCTAATATTTTGTTAAATGCCTTGGAGGTGTACACTCTCAGTTCAAACTAACATCGTGAAATACATGTGTATGATAATGAAAGGCAAATTTATTGAACATTATAAACAAAAGACAGTTAATTATAGTAGGGAAACTAAGGAATTAGAGATAAGTTCGTTCAGCTTTTGAATCTTAAAGCTATGATGTACTCATTGTATACATACCAGTTTTCTGTTCTATAAAATGACCTTACTCACAGTAACATGTAGGGAACATACACAAAAATGCAATTACAAAAATGTCAACAGTAAAATGAATGTCAGGCTGTCAAGTCAAGCACAGCTCTTTGAAGTGGACAAATAAACTAATGCCAAGTTGCAAGATCATTTTGGGGCGTTTGACAATTTTGAATGTTTCCGTTTCTTGAAATATATTACTTCAAACTAAAGGCCATCATTCTCCCTGTTTATCCCTTCTCCTCCTTGAGGAGCCTTTGCAAGGGTTTTATGACATCCTCCATTCATGACTCATAGATAGACTCATCCCCTTATTTCCTTACTACAGTAAAGTCTACTTTTGGGGAAAAATGATGTGGTATAGGCAATTACAGTAAGGCAATGTCAGAAAGCATGGTTGGACACGTCCATGATTTGATAAATTATTCCAGCCCTTATCAATCAATGCAATTTTTGCTCAGATTTAGAATTCTGTTGCTTGTGAGCAAAGAAACCTAAAGAACTTCAACCAATAAAAACCTTTTGTGAGATAACCTGGAAAGAGAGGTGAATCTGTAGGAATGGTCATTTGAACAAGAATTTCCAAGAGTAGCAATTGTGCATTTATTGATCCTGAATTATTATTTAGTCTTTGTAGGACTCCCTTACTTAAATGCCTTCATTCTCTTTTCATGGCCTCTTCAAACAGCTCTTCCCAGCAAAAGCCAGACATTTGCAATCTTTTCTTGTGTAGAAGTTTTTTCCTAGCAAAATCTTTCAGATAAAATTGGTTTTCTCAGTGTTATCCACGTGCAAATGCTTATTCCAAACTGTGGCCATACAACACATTCTCATGGTTTAGTCTTAACCTTTGGTGCCACTAAAATGCACATAATGTTCCATAGAATTTATACACACTGCAGAATAGTACAAATTATCTTCCTTAGGGCTAAATTTTTCTATATAGGTAAAAAGTGCATTTAAATTCAATTTCTTGTTTAAAATTTTGACTAATCTTAAAAACATTTAAAACTGCTACCATATTACCATAGGTAGGTGTGCACCAGAAAATAGAATTACATAAAATTTATTAAACACAACTAATGTATACCTTTAAGGGCCTTGAAGATGGTGAACATTATAACAAAATTTGTTGCAGTTTTAAATGGAAGGGAATTGAGCTACATTTTTTAAATTTATAGTTTCCTTCTATCTCCTTTATTAAAAATATTCATCCTTGTAGTTGGTAGTAATGTAAATTTATTATATATCAATTTCTATATTTGTTTAAATTACTTTAATAAACTGACATCCTGTACTTTGTATTATTTTCTTTTATGTTATACTGGGTTTAATTTTATTCTATTACATATCTACAACTTATACTTTCTTATCTAATGTTTCTTCTATTCTTTTCTTTTATTCACAGAAGTGTTTAGCTAACTTTATGTTGAGTATCATTATGATTTCAGACATAAAACTTCAATGACTATAATGAGAATTGCTATGTGTTTAAAATAACATCAAAGTTTCAATCTTTATTTTAGAGTTGAAAAAAATATTGACATTAAAAACCATTTCCACACATATCTAACTCCTGCTATTAGGGATGAAGTGAAATACTTCTGCCAGCCAACTTTTTCTACTATTCCAACCCCATTTCCTTCTTTGGAAAACATAAGAGGGGCAAATATATGGTGATGGAAGGAGAACTGATTTGGGTGGTGAACACACAATGTGATATATGCATGATGTATTTTAGAATTGTACACTTGAAACCTATGTAATTTTACTAACCATCATCACCCCAATAAATGTAATTAAAAAAATTAAGATTTTAAAGTGTTAATCTTTTTTAAGTCCCTATGTTAAGGGTTTCAAGTACAATCACTGTCTTTTTATAAATGTATCTTTTCTGATTAAACTACAGTCAACAGCTCACTTAAATAATTGGTCTAAGAGATAAAATAGTGATGACTTCTTTCTATCTCTGTAGAAAGAACAAAAGTGGTAACAAATCAATCACTTAGGCTTTTATATATAGGATCACCTTTAACTGCAATCTCTGTAATCAAGATAATATCGTTTGAGTTATTAGAATTAGACTTCCCTGATTGAACAAACATAAATATAATGATTGAGTTTTGAATTAGACATTTCATATGGTTGATTATTAAGGGGCTAAGTGCATAGTCCATAATTTCTAAAGGAAAATGTCTGGCATTTACTTAAATTAATTTGGATAAGAAAGAAAAAGAATATAACATCTGCTATTAAAACATTAGTTAGGTATTTGTGCTTATATTTTTCAAATATCTGAAACAATTTGTAACATTAGACAATAGAACTCCTTATGGTTCTATTTTTTACTGTTGATTCTTATGTTATTATTCGATTCTAAATAGTCCTGAAGAATTAAATGATCAATGTAGATTGAAAAGAAAATATATCATTGGCTTTTGCTTTATCCTAGTTTGATGAAATAGTGACTTGTGGTTAAATAGACAGAACGACTTGGTCATGAAAGAGAGAACATCGGTGGTTTTGCAAAATTAGTCTTACAGGCAACTTCATGTCATGGTAAATGTTTAAAATTTATCCCTAAAACAAGAAAGAAATGCCCTTTGCATCACAATGTCCTTTGACATTGGACTATGTTTCAGAAAATTATTTTAAGGTTTAGAAACCCTCAGATATCTCACAATATCTTTCACAATTTTTATTTTTTTGAGAATTTTTATGAGTTTATTTGAGCCAAACTGATGATAATTGCTGGGAAACAAGATCTCAAATACTCCTTATCTTTCACAATTTTTAATACAATAGTGTAATGTTCATTCTTCTAAAGAAAAGTCATTCTTAAAGTTGACTAACTGAATAATTCTTCATTAGTTATTAAATGTACATGGCATTACCCAAGAGTTCTGCTATCCTTCTTTAACATTTCTGAATCAATTTACTATGAATACATTGTATTTCTTGCAGTGATTTTTAAATTAAATTCCTGGCTTCCTTAAGTAGAATGTGGATGTGGAGTGGAATAGAGGTGTGGAGGAGAGACTTAAATGAAATTTAACCTAACTATTAAGAAGTCATGTTACGTGGCAAACAGTCACCTGAGAATGATTTATCAACACCATTTATTCATCCATGTTTTTGATCATTCATTTATCAGTCATGTTAACCTATACTATATGAGTCATGTATATATGCGTATTGACTGCTTACTATTGGCACTTTTTATTGATTAAAAGGCAAATAATTCATGGTCCTTAAATGAAATAAGTTCACAGTCAAAAGGAATACCCCCTATATACTTAGGTAAAATTGCATGACAGCACTTAGAAATTAATGAAAAAATTTACTTCTTCTTGGGATTATTAGCAATTAAAATTGGAAAGTATGATATTTATGTAGAACAAGGGATCTTTCAAATCGAAACTGGCAAGGAGAAATTATATACCATGAAATGAGATCTACAATATAGACTGAACTCATTTAGAAAATAGAGACCTTCCGATAAGCTTTGTGAAGCAATTTACCCAATGAATAGAATCAAAGGAGAATTCTTGGATTTTTAATTTAACTTTTAGCTTCAGAAAATTTCTTAGTCATGACATGCTTTATATAATAACATGGTTTAAACATAACCAAAAAGAATTTATACCTAAAAAAAGCACAATGTCTTAATATGAATTATTTAATCAGCGTTCGATTTCTTTAAATTGCTCTCATAATTTTGCTTACTTTTTTCTCCAGTTGAGACAGGTTCTAAAAACTAGTCCATGCTTTGCATCTGGTGGATGGTCTCTTAAGTCTTTTTTATCTATAGGTTTACTCTTCCATTCTTTAATTATTGCAAATTATTTGTTGAATAAACAGTGTTGTTGATCTGTCGAGTTTTCTTATGTCCTGGATTTTGCTGATTACATCTTGTGAAGTCCTTGATATGTTTCTGTGTGTTTTCTGTAAATTAGTTAGACACAGATGTCTGATCAGATTCAGATTCCAATTTTGTGGCAAGAATCCTCCATTGGTGGTTGTGTGACTTCTATTAGGAGACACATAGTGTTTGGTTGTCTCTCTTTTTATGATATTTGGAGCTAGTGAGAACCATTACTAGGTTACATCATTTTATTAGAGTTTTACAAAATGGTGATTTTCTAATTCAATCATTCCTTTAGTTTTTATTAAACTATTTTATAAAGTTTCTCCCAAACTATTTGTTTACTCTGAGGTACAAGTTATTCAGGAAAAAGGCATATTAAATATTTATGCTTCCCTTTATTAGTCAGTTAGCAGAAGAGAGAGCTGATTCCTGAGCATCTTGTGAATGTGATAAACAAACAAATTTTCCCTAACTATCCATTAGGAATTCATGGATTTCAGCATACTTGATGTATTAGAATCTACTGCAGTGTTTATTATACTGAAGCTCAGTTTGGCAGCAAAATCTTCACTCATTTCCTTTCTTCTTTGGACAAAACCCTAGTAGTTTTTGAAAGTCTCCTTGATATCTGGTAAGACAAATTGTTCTAGGCTCTTCTTATGCATTCCCTGTTTGAAACCTTAATCAGTTGTGTTCCAAAAAAAAATCTTGATTTCATTTAATAAGAAATGATTATTAGAGACCACAGTCTGGATGCTAGTGTATGCACAATTTTTAAACTTAGAGATATTTACAATGAACATACTAATGAACATTAATACTCACATACATTTCTGACTTTTCTCCTGTTCCTAAAATATGCTTTTCTGTTATTATTGACTTGGGGACATGGAATCATTGGATAGGGTAAAAGGGATATTACTGAATGTAACACTTGTCACTTTCAGAACAGATTTTTAAGAGCCAATGTGTGAAATTTCCTTGCTGTATTCCATCACTGGGAATAGAAATCCTGTGTTTATTCAACCTCTTAATATGGTGATGAATCCGTCACCAACCTGAGTGACTACGGAGAACGCAGCTGCCCCCATTGATCCACATTCATCATCTTGTATGCCTGAGTTTATCCTTTATTGTTTAAGCCTCTGATTTTTAGAATGATGTATTACCATAGCATAAACCTGACTAGCGAAATACTTGAATGCTTTGTCAACTTTCTTCCTTAGATTAAATCCATAGTTTAAAATTGGCTAATGTGTTTAAATTTCCATTCTCCACTAATGGTAACTCATTTTCTCTTATGGCTTTTCAGGATGTTTGTGTTTCTTTTGACATAAGGTTTTCCCAATTGCAGAATGACTCTAAGTGTTGACTGCCTTGCAAACGTGCCTGCTGATCATTTTCAGCAAGTTCTGATTTGAATTGCTCTGTCCTGGAGCCAATGTGCGAGCTGTGTTAGGACACTGATTTTGTTGAAGTGAATGTGTGTGTATTCTGTCCTGTATATAATCCGCATAGGACATTTCCATTTTTTGTACTATGGAGATACAATAAATATTGTCTCATAGGATATTCTCAATATAGGTTGCTGTAGTTGCAAACTTACTTTGTTTTGGAAAATATTTTGGTGAAACATAAGCACTTTGGGCCCAGAGATGTTTACTGTTCCTGTTCCATGACTACCTATAATAACGTTCTCTGTAATGTGAGAGAATCAGCATGTAATGCTGGAACAAGACAGGTGCTTAATAGGTATTTATTAAGTAAAATAATAAATGTTGTCAGATTTAAGCTTTGTTAGGAAATAAATACATTTGTAACAGAAGCTTTTTACATTCAGTGATTAGAAAAATTCTGGTAGAATTCTAATAAGTGCAAACAATGGTACTTCGTACTCTTATGTTTTAATTAACTATTATTATTATTTTTATAAAAACATATTAGTTGCTGTTGGTATCCCACCTGGAGCGCGTTCACACACCAGTGTAGACATCTCCCAGCTGCGAGGGCTGTAGGCTGCACTTCCTCCACTACTTACCCTTCTTCCCCATGGGAACTGTCTGGCAGAGATTATGCTTCACTATCATCACCAGGGACAGCATGTAGCAAATGACTTACTCATGTGAGGGTACAAAGCCTGATCCCCTTACCTCAAGGTGGGACAACTCAGTGGTGTGATTTTTGCATAAGAGTGCCTCATGGGTCAGGTCAAGGTTAGATTTTACGTGAGACATATCCTTGCCCAGCCCTTTCTATTTCCTACATTGCTTCTCTTATTCCCTTATACATTGTTTTTCCTAAAGAGTAATCCATCAATATAGCACGTGAATTCAAATTCCTGTTTTAGGCTCTGTTTCTAGAAAAATCTAATCTTAGACAACTGGTTCAAGGAGTGGTCCTAGGATGCAGTCTCTGAGGATGGGATTCTAGAGTCGAATCTCCTACAAACTAGTGGTGTGACAATGGGGACCACATCACTGCAGGTAGGTGGAGAATCTGAGCATCACCATTCCCTGGAATGCTATAGCAATAAAACTAAAATTTTTCATTTCCGGTGAACTGAAATAGGATGCAGGTGGAAATGAGGCACTTGCTTGTGCAGTATGTCTGATGTTTGAGAGGTACAAGAAAATAGCGATTAGAATGACTGTGATATTAGGTGATTATTGCTCCTAGTTTGAAAATTGAAAATGATAGGCTTAAGGAAATCAATCACAAGTTCAGAAAGACATGTGGGTGTCAGGCGGTTTCACTCGTGGTGTTTTAAAAGCCCTCATTCCCTATAGCTGGGTAAATGGCCAATCTAAGACCAAGCTTATAAGAGGAGCAGAACTTCAGAGTAGCAGATACTTCTGATAAGAATTGCAGAATTTCAGAGATGGATAATCAGCCCATTAAATTTAGGCCAAAGTGAGGCTCTGATAAGGAAAAAGTGGGGCCATGAATCTTAGGGTGAGGTGCCCCTAAGAACCTTGTCCTTCCAGATGCCCCTGAACTCACTGAGCCTGACCAAATATCCCCCTGCTCCCTTGTTGAAGTAGCCTCGCTCTACCCTCTTTGCTTGAAGACCATTCAGTAGACCTCAAATGTATCCGGTGCCTCACAAGACAATATTTACCCTCCTCAGTGACTGTGTCGACTCCTACCTTCCTAACCCATGATCCTCAAAACCAGAACAGTAACAATTACCTCAAAGTTAATTAGGTAGTAGTTCACATCAAAGCTTCTGTGTCAGATACAACCACTTTATTAAAGCATATTAACACAGTCTCTGGTGGGACTATCCTTCCAGTGAATGCCTTATTTTTTCAGTCTTTAGAAAGTAGAATTAGAAGCAGGTCACAGGAATAATTAATTAAACTTACTCATTGTCTTGTTTAAATCTTGTTTAAATGGGTCTATGTTAAATCTCCTGCTCTTTGTCACAATACATTGTCAAAAGGGCTTTGGTTCACCTGGATATTCTGCAGAACCCTTATTTGTCCACAATGTTGATGATGATATGTTGATTGGAACTAATAAGCAAGGAATGCCAATTCTGGATGCTCTGGTTAAAAAAAAAAAATGCACTCCAGAGGTTGGAAAATAAATTATAAAACATTCAGGCGCTTACTACATTGCAGTTATTTTAAGGGTTCTAGTTGTCTAGGATAACCTGGGGTATCCCTTCCAAAGTTAAGAACATATTATTGAACTTTATGTAACCTTCCACTAAGACAGAAGCACCAACCTAGTAGAATTCTGCAAGCCCACATTTAGAAACATTACTAAAATCCATTTATTAAGTGATGTGGATGGTCTCTAGTTGTGAGTGGGGTGCAGAGAGAGACATGGCTTAGTGACCATTATAAGCAGTCTTGTCCATAAAGCCATATGATTTGGTAGACTCCATGGTTCTAGAGGTATCTGTGGTTTAAAACAAAACAAAAAGACATCATGTGGAGTCTGTGGCAAACTTCAAAAGTAGCAATGAAAATTGCTGGTATTCTAGAGCAAGGTCATGGCATCTGTAATGGGGAAGTACATACCATTAGCAAAAAGCTTCAGTGTGCTGCTGAGCCACCCTGTGAAGGACAGAACATATAACCATGGGATGCCCAGTGACCTTGTGACCAGAACAGGCCAACAGGAGGTACACACATGCAGAGCACAGGTCATTAGTTTGGCTGAGATAGAAGGCCAGTGATTATCAGTGATTATCTGCTGGTAATTTCCAAAGAGGAAATAACACAGAGAACTAGATTTGGGAATCTTTGATTCCTTCTCTCTCCATAGCTAAGAAAAGAACAAGAATACTTGTATGTATGTGATATTTGAAACTCTAGTGAGAGTAGTGAGAGGTAGGAGACAACTATGCCTTTTTATTTTTTTTTTTGAAAATGTGATGTTTTGAAACAAATGGACATTATTGAAAACCACTTAGTGAAAGAAAAAGTAGTGATAAACTCTAACCTCATTATCCACTCTTATTCTGTAAAACTCCATTAAGCACAAAGCTTTTAATTTTGTACTGGTCTTCAACTGATTTTCAGCTTTTTCACCTAAGACAATCTAGGTTAGGTGATGTAAGAAGCATTTTTTGATCCACAGAAGATGACAAATGATATGAACCTCCTCTGAGTAGAGTTTGGGACCAGAAATTAGTCTCAATTGTGCTCTCCCTTTGCACTAAGAGATTCGATAAGTAAGAATATCAGTTTATATATAAAAAAGTGACTCATGATAATTTTTGCCTAGCCACAAAATCCATAACTATCTTTGCCCACTTACTATGGGTTTGAAGGTATTGGAGGGGTTTAGAGTACTCTTGGAAGATTCCAGATTTGCAAGAACAAATGATACACATATCATATCTGTCTGATATCTATTGTGCAAAACCAATATTTCCATAATCCATGAGCTATATGCCTATACATTCTCACAAAGGGGTCAATTCTTTTCATTTAACATTTTGGGGGTGAATACTGGAGGTTTTTGCATATATAATCTTATTTAGGCTATTTTAGAGACACCACAGGGCTTCTAAGTGAAGACAAATGAATGACCCATGAAAATTGAAGATTACTGAGCAACACATGGGGAACTGCAAGTTATATTGGTAATAACATTGCATTGTGTGACGATCACAGATGTGTTTCTTGTTAATATTCAATTCATTGAGCTCTGTGTAACTAATTTATTCTCTGTCTCAAAAAGAGAGGAGCAAATGAAAGTGATAAACAGTCCATTAAAAACTGAATATGGAAAAATGCCTTTAATTGTTATCTATTAAATTTGCTAATTAAATCATGTATTTAATATAAACATTAAAAAAGAAACACCTGAAATTGTCCACTGATCTTCAATAAAATAGCCCACTTATTTATTTGTTTATTTATTTTTAAAGACACTGCTTTGAGTTTAATTGACTCTACTATTGTGGTGGAAAACAACAGAAACTTAAAAGAGTACATCACACTATGATCTGTCAAAATGCTTTCTAGAATAGAATAATTTCCATTCCTTTATAGCTAATTATAAGTAATTTTCTATGTCCATTTTAAATGATGTGTCCTGGAGGTATATATATAGATAGATAGATAGATAGATAGATAGATATACACACACACACACACACACACACATATATACATATATGTGTATATATATACACACATTATATATATATATATAATGTATATATATCTTATATATCACATATATATTAAAATGTATATATATAATGTATATATATACACATTATATATACATATATACATATATAAGTATATATGTATATATATATACATTGTAATATATATGTAAAACATTATACGTTAAATTATGTATTTCCCAATATAATAAAATGTTTTATAGTCTATATCAGGAATCCAGGAATTGGCAAACTATGTTTCATGAGCTGGCCACTTTACTATCACTCATTTGCTCAGATACTATTTATGGTTATTTTTTGTTATAGCTGCCTAGTTAATTAGCTGCAGCCAATGTCTTATGACCCACAAAGCCTAAAATATTTACTGTATGTCCCTTTACAGAAACAGTCTGCTGACCCTTAGTCTAATACATAGAACAAAGTAATATACAATGTATTTTATTACCTAGACCATATACATAACTGCTTTGTGTTTGAAGATAGCAAGTAGTTGCTGCTTTAGAAATCTCTTTATTCGACTGATAGATACAGAACCATGTCCTCTTTTCACTTAAAGGACCTATAGAAAGTAGGAAAGAATATTTGTTTGTCTATGTATTTATTTGGTTGGTGCCTCTGGAGAAACTCTGGAGAGGATTCAAATAATAGCTAAGATCACCCAGTTTATGGTGCTGAATGGAAATCTGCTCGACCAGTTCCTTAGAAGTGTCCAGAAAGATTTCCAAGGAGGTTCTATCTGAGGTTGTAGAGTCCTCAAGCTGTGACCTTGACTCTATTCTCAGGGTAATCTTCAAATTAGATTAATACAATTTGTTTCCACTCTGTGAAAGGAAGTGAAATCTTGACCCATCAAAATAATGTATTTGAATAATTTGAAACAATTGTATTTATTAATTACATAATTTACATATATAAGATAAAGTATATAACATATAAATATAAATTATATAATTATAAATTAGAGAACTACCTAATTTTATTTTAATGAACAAATAATGCATTTTCCTAAAAAAAAGATTAATTACAATGTTTATGCTATAACAACATGTTAGAAATATGTCTGAAAAAACTGTGTGTATGAGTGTGTTTTTTTTTTTTTTTCTTCCTTTCTTTTTGGCACCAAACAAACATAAACTAGACCCTTTGCATGGGTATACATTTAAAAAAGAAATTAAATAGACTGGTGTGTGTCGTGGGGGTTGGAAAACTTGATCTAGCCAGAGAAAATTGTTTGGGAGGGGAGAACATCGAGGTGTGGGGCCATTTTAAGAGGGGATGCAAAAGTTTTAGATTTAATTCCAGGAAAAGTCAGAACTGGGTAGGTCAACCAGTTTTGTGGGTGGGTCGTTATATCCAGGAATTCAGTCATTATGCATGAGGTCAGGATTCTGGGAGGTCTGTCCATGCAAGAAAATAAAGCCAATAAGTAGGTTTGAACAGGCAGGATCTAGGTCCCTGGGTGGCACATGGAAAGGAAGAGCAAAATTATATACTTAGGCATTGGTTTCCTATGACATGGATCAGGTCTCAGGGCAGGAATGCAGCCTACAGAAGCAACACATACTAGGTGGAGAGACAAACTCTTTGATTCCCAAGGGAGTATCAAGACAATTGACCTGAACCATTGGAAATTAAGGAAGTATGGTAAATTGAGGACTGATCTCTGCAAAGATAACTTGAGCCCGAAAGACAGAAATATTTGAGGGAAATTGTGCCTGTTTCTAGGTCCTAGAGGTAGAACTTTTTGAAATATCCTGCCTCTCTGGAGAGTAAGATGAGATGCTTCTCACAGAATAGGGCTTACTGTTGTGGCTGTCTAAGCTTTGCAGTTGGCCAGAAGACAGAAAACAAGGCAGGGTCTGATGTATTCATTGGAGATTGCTTTGGAGCCATGAAACACATCTGAGTTACGCAACCAAATTCACTCAACTTTGGAAGGGAAGAGAATAGTGAGGGTGATTCTCTGAAAAATTTCAAAAATGTATTTATTAAACTAAGAAATAGTAACAAAGAGCTCCTATTTTTTTTCTTTTTTTTCTTTTTCTTTTGGTCATTCTCAGATCAGAGTCATATATCATGAGAGCAATCAATGTGTATCCCCTACGTTTTAGCTTTTAATTTCTGACTATTGCACCTATTTCATACCAGATCCTGATTTCAGAGTTTTTAACACCAGCCTGGTAACCCTTGTTTTGTCCAGGAATTGACAGTCTGATATGTATTCTTGACCTGTTGTGGACTCTACCTCCAATGAACCTGCTTTAGTGACACCTGGAAAGGCTTAAATTCCTTCCACGTACAAAATGGTGATCTTGCTATTTTTCACACTACTTTGTTCTGTTGTTCCACAATCTATTTAGCTGGATTATTGCTTGATAGCTTGCCAAAGCCATCTTGCATAGGGGATTCTCAGAATATGTGATCCAAGAATATTTGTTTATTAGATTATGATGACAATCAGAGGATTTCAGTATTATTAGATTATCTTGTGTCATAACAGGAAATCACAAGAGAATGTCGTAAACTCTAGCTTTTAGTTCTGAAGTTTAAATGAGTAGCAAATATTTGAAGGGAAGCTGTTGAACATAATAGATTTACATCACTTCTCATAGCCTTAATTGACAGAGGCATACTTCTTTTAAATGCTAAGGAAACATAAGCTTGTTTTATTTTAGGTTTAGGTCCAGTTTGTCAAAGCGTAAGCTAAATAATTCTACTTAATTCAATGATGTATAAATATCATAATTATATTATTTTTGAAAATAAATATTGTTATGTGAAGAATTGCAGGGAAATTAGAGATAATGTGGAATTTAATAGCAAATCAATTAGACATTACTAGAGAAACAATTTTGAAAAGGTGATGGTTTGGGAAGAGTTATCAGAAAGAAATTGAGATTGGATGTTTCTTCCTTGCAGTATAGACATTGAAAAACATTTTTCAAAGCCAAAATAAGAAAATATGGCAATGAAATTGAGAAAAAGTGAGATGTAAACATCATGGCGAGATGACGGCTCACATTAGGTTTGACCATGGTAAAACGGAATCTAAAGTTTGCAGAAGCATAAACTAAATTTGACTAAGAAATCCAAATTTTGTTAAGTTTTTTGGTAATTGTGATTTACCTAATAATTATTGTGTATGGACATGCATTCAACACACAGGAACTAATTTATGGGCCTTAGCTGTGTTTTGAAATATATATACTTTGCAGCCAACTGGAGTTTCTAGAATGATTCATGTGGTATATTAATGAAATTTTTAAAAACATTTATTTTAAAATTAAATATGAATTTGAAAATGTATCTGGTACATATAAACCATGATTTCGATAGTTGTCCAAAGTTTCTTTTTTGTTTGTTTGTTTCACATAAATTATATAAGTTAAAAATGCGACAGTGAATTATAAAGTAAAATATTAACTACATAATAAAACCTGTGATGTACAGATTTGGTAAAATTTGTAAAAGTAATGTGAAATTAACCAGTGTTTTGGAAACCCTGAAACAGAATCCAATGAGACTCTAGATCTTTTCAGGACTGTAAGCGCTCTCATTTATCACTGAGGTACCTCCCTCCTTGCTATTTGGGAAGTCGAATTGGAAATCAGAAAGTTGATTGGCAAGTATAGACTCAATAGCAAAACCGTTTTCTAGTTTTGAGACCTACGTCAACCAGCTCATGTAAAAATTAGGAGTTCACTTTGGAACAATGTAGTCTTGTTATAGCCTATGATGTTGGAAATACTTCATCTACATACAAAGGATGCTAAAAAATGTATACACATTTTAAGAAAGGAAAAAAC
Organism: Rhinolophus sinicus; assembly: GCF_036562045.2. NCBI lineage: Eukaryota > Metazoa > Chordata > Mammalia > Chiroptera > Rhinolophidae > Rhinolophus > Rhinolophus sinicus. The sequence goes on along the minus strand of NC_133751.1, from coordinate 14,883,572 downwards.
TGTATTAAAATAACACTGATGGTAACCACTTTGAGCACCTCTTGTAATTGTAGAAGTCAAACATGACTTGTATTCATCTTTTATTATCAGTATATATTGAGTATTACAATTTTAATACAGTTTTCCTTTCTTAAAATGTGCATACCTTTTTTTGGCACCCTCTGTGGTGTGTGTGCGTGTGTGTGTGTAACAACAGAGTTCCCTTTATTACTAAGAGGTAGTCCTTATAGCATCATTTTGTAAGACTAAAACATTAAGACTAACACTTCTAAAAATGGTCTGTGTCAACTTCTAAGGAGGACAAGAGCCCTGGGAAGGCAAGCCCCTCTCCTGAGTGAGGCAGCAGTTGAAAAATGTATCCCTGACAGGAAATACCAGACTTTAGTCAATGAAGAGGTGCTTTTGTTGAGTATGAAACAAGGTTATATTCCACTTCTGCCCTTATTTCTTAACCCTCTGTTTCTAGTCTGTAAAATAGCTTACAGAATTGCTGAGATTGAACAAAATAATGTCACATGGCAAGCACTCAATAATAATATTATGATTCGTTTGCCCTGAGAAGCTGGTCATGTTTTTTTGTGAGAATGGTGATTGCGAAATTGAAAGAACCATATTACTTGGAGGGACATGTGGGAGTGTGGGCAGTCTTAAGTATAGACCCGAAATCCCTCAGATGGAAAACATTCTTTCCACTGTGGAGCTCTGGCAGTAATGCGGCTGGGGTGGCAGCAGCAGCTGTGGTGATCACTAAGTTGTGGAAGCAACGAGATTGACCTGGAGTGGGGAGTTGACAGCAGCGTGAGTGAAGTCTCACCTTGAGCTGACAGAGAATATCTAACTGGGAGAGAAAACTTGAGCGATTTGAAGTTCCAACGCAAAGAGGGTCTTGAGCAATGTAACATAGTGGTAAGATGATGGATTCTGAACTTGAAGAGGTGCAGTACCAGTTCTGTGCCTTTGGCTGAATTAGTTAGCCTATTTCACCTCTCAGACTCTGTTCTTTCTGCAATAGGGCTCCTGGCATTGATGCATGCCTACCTCAAGCATTGCTGGGAGGGTTAAATGAGAAACCCAGGTGAAGTGTCCAGCCCTGTGAAAGCACTCAGGAAATACTCGCTCTCAGGAAAAATAAAACAAAGAAACAAAAATGAAACAAAGCACTGTTCTCTGCTGGACTGTAAGTGGAGAAACAACAGAATGGAGTTTTATAAAATCCACTTGCTTTTATCACAGGTCTTGACACCATGCAACCACTGAATCCATGATCACGTATAAGATGTGTGGGTTTTAGTTTTTTCATACTGAAGCACTATATTTCATAGTGAACCTTTTGATTTGGGCACTTAATATGGAAGCCAACATTTAAGATGATTACATTTTCATTTTCAGAGTGCCCTTTGTCCGAATGCCAGGGAGTTCCATATCTGGGCATACTTTTGAAATAAAGATGAGCAGCTTTTCTTTTCAACATTTAAAATAAAGTATCCTTTATTTCTAGGGAACACGTGACAAGCTCAACGTCTGCCCTGGCCTATGTGATACAATGCTCCATAGAAACGGAAAAGCACCGAAGTAAGGAGAATGAGTATCAGTGGCTCTAGAAAGTCAGAGTTGGAAGCTGTGTGACCCTGGGGGTACCTCACTGGGAAATGCTGAGCAGGCTAAAGTTTCGCTTAGTGTAGGATACCAAGGCTGCCTACAGATTTGTTTTCCAAAATTAGTGAAAGGCCCCTCACTGTTCATAGGAAGGGAGGTTATGTCTGAGGGTCTTCTCACACTGGGCTCCTCATGGAACAAAGAAATACAACTGAAGTGTTGACATATCAGGCTCCTGTACACCACTTTTACTCAATTTTGTTCTAGATCTTGAGTATTTAGTTATAGGTATCCCCAATGCAGAAATTAATCTTTAGACTATGAATGACAAATTTGCCTTCAGGAGTGCACCAAGAACAATGATAGTAAGTAAAAGAGGGCCTTGATTAATTGTGTCAGTGTAATTGACTTTGATTAACCATTGCTTTTTGTGCACGAAACCAGGGAATATTTGTGGAAATTTAAAACTTTACATAGGTCCTTTTGTTTGCATTTGTCTCTGAATTCAGTATGCAAAAATACCCCTTTAAACATTGAGAGGATGAAGAGGGAGTGTTTTCTAGTTCTGATTGTCCTCTCATTCATTCAGATTGAATGAAAGGTAATACCAAAACTGAAAACTCCCAAATACACTCATCAGTTTCCCCCGAAAGATATTTACAGTTGAATGTGTGTGTAAGAGAGAGAGAGAGAGAGAGAGAGAGAGAGAGAGAGAGAGAGAGAGAGATCTATTTTAATTCTGAAAAGGGAGAGAATAATATTAACTGCAAAAGTGCAAATGAACTGCCTGAAGGTCCTGTAAGGTGACTTATTGACATAAGTGAGAGCAGAGCCTGGCTTCAGATGATCTCTGTTTAAACCAGACTCTACTATTTGCTAGAAGTGCAGGCTATATCAAGTCACTTAGTATCTTCACTTGACAAAAAGCAGTAATAATAGAACCTATCTCATTGTGTGGAGATAGTAAGTAAATTCTTCAAAGGAAAGCACTTAAAATGCCACATGGCATTTAGTTAGCTCTACGTAAGTGTTAGTTTTTTGAAATTATTATGGAAAAAGATGCATATAAGTTAGGCATTTGTGCTCATGTTTCCTTTGTATGTTTCCCCATGAACTTGTTTTCTATAATTCTAAGATTACAGTGTTGACTATTGTCTTCTTCCCATCTTGTGTACATTTGTAAAAATTAATTAGTCTTGGCTGCCTGCCATAGCATCTGACTCTAATGGTTAAGGAAACAGAGATGTGATTTTGAGGAGATGGATTTTTTTTTTTTTTTTTAAGTCTTCATGAATTAGACATGTAAGAACTAGTGACTTTGGAATCAAATTATGAAGGTTAATATGTTTGGAATAAAATTAACTTAAGATGTTTAAATATGGACATTTGTGAGGTAATCCTTTTTAACTATGTCCTTCACCTAAAGTAACAGAATGACATGCTGAGACTAATTTAATTTATATAGCCTGAATTTCTGTACTGTTTTAAATATAGTTAAATCCTAGCTCATTAAGGACATCTGTGGTGTAATGGATAGTTGATCAGATTTGGAATTAGAATAATGCTTTCCAAACTGTAGTCTGCAGGAATTAGGTCCTGCAGGATGTTTTCAAGTGTTCTATGAAAAAAGATTTTCCCGGCCATGTAAGTAGCAAAATGCTGAATTGGCAGATCTGAGTTGAGAATCCAGCTCTGCTATCTATAGAATATGTAAAATTGAAGAAATCACCAAGTTGTCTGATCCCACTTGTAAGAAACGTAAAATAATATTTAATATTTTTTTCTGAAATAAATATTACAATATACATAAAAAAAAACATGAGACATGAATTATTGATGTATGTTGATGGACTCACGTTTGGAATTCAAAATGAAGTGGGTCTGAAATTGAGCATCCTTTTCATATGGTGGGCATTCACATTTAGAGGAAAAGTAAATGCCATGAGAAATGGAAAAATCTGCTTCGTAGGTAGAGTTCTATCTGCTATTTCAGACTAGATATGAATAGTGCAATTGATCTTATTATTAAAGTTTAAATAATTATTAAATATTGTTATTTGCAAAGGCATATTTTCTCTCTGATATTTCATTAATATGTCCTATCAATGAATGAAACAAAAACAGTGGAGAAAGAAAAACTAAACATCAGAATGGGATTTTAATAGAGCAGAAATATTCTAAAACCATCATTAAAAATGGACAAGATTATAAAAATAGTTTGGTGCTTATGTGATTAGAAAACCTGTGGAAATCAGTAGTTGAAAAAATATGTTTCCAAAAGAAAAACACAGACATTAACATATATTGGGGAAAAAGTGAAACAGACAGAAATCTCAGACATTGGTGGGAATGTAAAGTGTAGAGCCACACTGGAAAACGATTTGAGAGTCTCTACTAAAACTGAACATAGGCGTAGCTGAAGACCCCACATTCTAGAAACATATGTTTGCCAAAACATGTAGTAGAATCTTAATAGCAGCACTGTTTGAAATAGCTCTAAAGTAGAAACTATCCAAAAGACCATCAACAGTAGAATGGAAAAGTAAGCAGTCATCTATTCACACAATGGTACGCTGTGGAACAAGAGAATGAATGAACAATATGGAACTTAAGCAATAATGCAAATGCATCTCACAAATGAATCTGAGTGACAGAATCCACACATGAGAGAGCACATATGGTGTGATTCTATTTAGGTAAAACAGGAGAAGCCTATCTATGTTAGCAGTTAAGATAGTGATTACCTCAGAGAGATAACAACTTTAGGGGAAATCGATGGGCCTACCCAGGACCTGCACAGATTCTGTTTCTTGATCTGGTGCTGGTGGTCCATTTGTAAAAATATATTGAGCTGCATACTTAGGCTATGTGTACTTTTCAAAAACATTTAATTTCTTATTTATTTATTAAATTAGCCCCCAAACAGACTATAGACTACTTCAAAAATGAGAATTGTGTCTACATATTATCTGAGACACCCAGTGACTAGTGATAAAAGTGAACTGACATCTTGGGGTGCTTAACCATGGAGCTGGGAGGACTGTGGGTGGAGCTGGACCCCCGTTGACTCTCTAGCCCAGTTGTCCTGCTGAACTTTGTGGTAGCGGGAGGGACGCTAATATATAGAATAGCCATCTTGGGACCTGGCGATTACTTTTCCTTCTGCACTTGGGAGCTGGTTGGAGCCCCGGATTGGCGGTGTGCGCACTGTGGTGGTGGTTTTTGTTTTTTTCTTTTTTTCCCAAATAAACCGTTTTTCCTGTGGATTTATCTGGAGAGTTATTTTTTGCCAGTCTACACTGGTCTTTGCTTTCTGTACTTTTTTATTCTTTTTATGCGATGTTAAGGTTGACCTGCTGTGGCATAATGTTCTCTGTTTGCTGCTGACTAATGATCTGCTTCTATCCCTAAGTTGTTTCAAGTACTCTTCATGCACCAACTAATAAGAGCCTTGGGCCAAGTTGTGTAACAGGCCATTTTTAAGTCGGGTAACTGTCTTTGCTCTGTCACTTAGCATAAGCTGCCCTATCTTCAGTCACACTAAATGACATAGAAAAAAATAAAGACAGCAATGATCACTCTGAAATGCAGTTAAGTCAAATTCATTAAATACACAAAAAAACAACTGAATTTTTGCAATTTGTGGTTACAAGAGACTTTGGCAAGTAGAAAAATAATTCTAAAAGTTTATATTATAAATATTTGCAGTGAAATCTCAAGAATTTAGCAATAAATAAAAGTATTCTGAAAAATGAAAATGATCTGCATATGAGCATCAGTTATGTATTTTAATAAAACTATGAAGTTTATGAATGTATGTTTCTAATATATAGACTTCTGGATTTCCTCATCTCCCTCCTTCTCTTCTAAAATGCTTGGTTTTTCCACAATTATTTCTCCTAATTGCCTATTTTCATTTTTCACAGTTCACTTAGATGATATTGGTTTATAACATCAAAGGATGGAGGATATGTGAGTAGCACTGAGAATCATTAAAACGTATATCCCTAGACAACTACAAGTAAGGAATTAGATAAATGAACAAAGGGCTGACCAGGATTTCAAAGACTAGTTTTCTAATTTTTCAGTCTTTCAGGAAAAAGTGAGTGATTGCTTTTTCTTCAGTATTGGCACATGATAATTTAAATACATGGAAATACTGTGAATGCTGAAAGTGTCTAAATAAAAACTTTAAAATATTATTAAGTGATAAATACGTTACTATACAAAGAAAAAACATTTATAGCAACATCCTTGTAATATGAAAGAGTAAACTTTATGTCTGACACATTAGGCTGTCAAATAATTTAATAACTGATTTTAAAAGTTAAGATCATGAAAAAAAAAAAAGACTTTTTGAAATAGCCAAGTGCCTTAAATTTCCCTTCAGCTCATGACAGTGTCATGGTGAATCTTTACACTTAAGGCTATTTTTAAAATAAAAATGTTGATCAATGAAAATACATAAAAAGGAATAAACATTGTACAATTTATTTAAATATAAGAGTAACTTAGCTCATAACATTACTTATATGAGAGATCATCTCCTACACCATCAGTGGATAAATATTCCATGCTTAATTATACTCAGTGATAGGTTATTGTTATTACTAAATTATGCATTGAGTAGTAAGTTACACTAGTTTCATTTCATGACATGTCATCCTTAAAGCAATACTTTTTCTGGTGAGCTTGTTGATAAATTTTACAACAACAAAACATAAACAAAAAAACTCAATTTATGATATAACAAGTATAAGAAAATCCAACAAGTCATGTTTATTGTTCCTACTAGTCTCAAAAAACAAGACTCCTCATTGTCTTCCTATAATGATGTATGGTAAATATATATGAAGGAGTTTCTACAATAAATTGCTCAGAAGCAGTTCTGATTGACTCATAGGCAAAGTGACGTAGAGTAATTACTGATGAACACTATTCTCAATGGTTAAAGCATAGAAATATGGATTTGACTGTATTAACCAACATACTGAAAAATAAAATGCTAGAGTAAAAATGTTTGATACCCTGTGTCATTTTAGCATAAACACCCCTCCGATTGCATTTGTTTTAGAGGCCTTGACTACTACTGAATCCAGAATATGTCTTAAATCAGTCATTCCCTTTTAAAATTATGAGCTACTTTGAACAAATACATATTCTATTTTATTATCAAATTCTCTTTCTATGACCATTAATGAACGAATAACTTTAGAAGTTTGATTAAAAGCACCATATTCTTTTACACTGTTTGCATAGTAAGTAGGGATAGTAAGTTTTTATTACCAAGAAAAAAGCTTACCAGATTTTTCTGAAGTCTTTTAGATCATAAACTAAAAATTTAAGACACTACTTCAGAGGATCTAAGCTTTTGATTTTAAGAAACTCTTGTCTATAGTCTTTATCCATTTGAGCATCTCTGAGAAAATATGAACATGAGAAAAACTGAAAGAATTTTGGTAGTTTTTTTCTCCATATCATATTTCCCAAATTCAGAGTTCATAAATAATTGTAGATACTTTCTAAACAGTATCTGGAAGTATGTTATGAATCATGGAAGTATGTTATGACTATTATGGGAGTAAGGGTATGGTAAAATTGTTATCCACATGATAGTGGACTGACTATCCTGAGAAAGTAAGGCTTTGCTATATCAACATTTTCATTTGTCTTTATTCTTGTTGAATGACATATACTGCCAAATAACGGCATAAAAAACACTCTCAGGGTTTCATGATGTTACTTATGCTCAAGGTCTGGAGCTAAGGATTTTCAGGCTTGGACTAAATTTTTGAGGACATTTAACCCAGTTAGCCAATTGATGCAGGTGCTTCGTCAGTCAGCTCTTTCCTCCCAAATGTAAATGAGTAGCCTGAGTGAGTGTCCTGTGTGAGCAACACTAGACTTGAATTTCAGATCTGGCTCTTTGACTACCTCTGCTATTTTGGGTAAAGCACATGCCTTTACTGTACTTCACTTTCCATGTATAAAATAAAGGTAATAATACTTACTAGACTGTTATAAGGATTCAATACAATGTGACATAATGAAACATAGTAAACAAAGTCTCTATTATGTGGAAAATTTTTAAAAAATGGTTGGAAGGTGTTCTTCCTTGGCTTCCAATATCTGCATAATAAATATAGACATAGGTATATTTAATATAAAACATCAACTATGTGACAATTGTGACTTGAATTTTTTTAGTCACTGCATATATATTTGCTTTTAAAAAATACTTACATGGAATGTTTTTTACTTTACCCAAAGCCAATCACTTTTTGTTTTCATGAGATTCCCTCTCTGCTATTCTTAAAACTTTTAGTTCACAGAGACGTATCAGAAATGTTGCAGCCCTATACTGCATGATAAGTTCAAAAGCCACTTTTACTCTGACAAGCGATAGTGGGAAGATGAAAAAATGACTTCTTTGCGCAGGTAGAGTTCCTATGGGAAACTCCGCTCCTGCCTCTCCTACATTAGTTTGAGGTCTTGGAAAGCCACTTCATTGCTCTTGGTCTCAGACTCTTCATCTGTGAAATAGGGCCAATGATCCAAGAGGCTCGTATCTGAGCTTATGTCCAGTTGCACATACACAATCTTTTCTCAAGTTCAAATAAAAATTTAAAACATCCTCTTCAGTGGAGTTTCTTCATATGGAAATTTGATATTCAATATTGGAATTTTCATAGTTACATAGAACCTGAAGCTATTCATACAGTAAAACACAGTAATAAAAAGTAAATGTTAGGCTTTCATTTGAGAGGTGAAATTTATAGATTTTGAATAAATTCTGATGGTAGACATTGTTAGCTATCAACCAACTAGCACTTCACTATACTCCTTCCTTCGTTCCTTCTTAAAATGAACCCTTTGTGTTTTTTAGGAATCTGATCTGGTACATATATTTCAGGTAACTCTGGGCAACTCCAACATTTGCCAACAATCTCAATTAGTTTATTTAAATAATGCTAATTCCATATCCTTTGACTGGGATTGATTTTGAAAAGTCACTGTGACAAAAATCTTGGCAACAGCTCATTAGAAGATATATGCTTGGTGGCTTCTGGGAAAGGTTTCTTCTTTCTTCAAAGGAAATGAGAAAGGGAATTCTCTTTTGGTCATAGGGTACTGTCGTGCAAAATTTGGAACTTGGGTTTGAGGCAGCCATCTTGTCACCATGGGGTAGAAGGGTCCAGTAAGGAATCAGAAGCCACAGCGATTATTTTGTCATAGAGGATTTAGTGTTAAGAATTCTTAATCATATATTGGGAAACTGAAAAGGAAACAAGGAACGTGAAGGTATCATGGGCCCGGTAACTGTAGGAAGCATCTGTCACCCTTACAGTTGAAGGAACGAGGAAAGAGTTTGGAATTACTATATTTTGAAGTTGGAAGAAAGGGTCCAATAGTTATGATGCAGACTCATCACAGTTCATCATTTTAACAACAAAACCTGAAAAGTTTTTAAAAATTGTTTACAAAGACTATTTGCCTAAGAATCTGACTCATAGTGTTGAAATTGAGTAGTGTCCCAATTCTCTAAATAGCCTGTATATTCTTTCTCTCTCTTTTTTCCTCCTCTTCTTTCCTCTTTCCTCTTCTATGTCTCTGTCTCTCTGTCTCTCTCTCTCTCTGACACACACACACCCACACAGACACAATCCAACCCTTCCTAAAAACTAGGATGAATCTATATTAAGTTTTAAATAAAGATTAACTATAAATGATAGAATTACAGGCAATTATTTACATTTTCTCTGGTATTTTCTGAATGGCCTTTATTTCCTTTCATTAATATGCATACATATTTTGTATAACTGCAAAAATATCTATTCAAGTCTTTGTTTTAATGGTATCTTCTCATATAGGTTTTCCCTGGTTTATTATCTAAAATTGCAATCTAAATACTTAAAATTTTTCTTTCTCTACTTTATTGTTGTTTTGTACTTACAATCTAACATAATATACATTATACTTATTTGTCATATTTATTGTTTGTCTCCCTTACTAATATATGTGCTTCATGTGAGACAGGATAATTTCCTGTTTTGTTCATTGATGTGTCCTTAACACCTATAGTGGTCGCTGATAAATTGTATGAGCTCAATACATATTTGTTAAAAAAGGAATTAATTTGCTAAGTACATGTCTGTGACATATGCTTAATATTAAGTCTATTTTTTATGATAAGCAAGGAAAACAGTAAAATAATTAAGGTATCACCCTCATGAATAAGAGATTAAACATCAAAACCTTTTAGTGAGATTAGCAAGATCAAATGAAATACCACACACAGAGTTCCCTTCCTAGTCAATTTGATACCATCTAGAAATGCCAATGGCTTTGTTAATGACTTTGATATTAAAGCTTTTTACTACAGCTGAAACCAAAATGTTCCTGTACCACGATTTGATGGTGGCCACCTTTTTGAGAAAGGCACAATACTCAGTGTGGAGGGAGATAATTGGTCTTTACAGAGAATACAAATACATTTTTTTGATGCCGTGGAAAACCAATTATATGAAAAGCTGGCTTTTAATAGTTTGGACAGTTCTTGCTATTCTGGTTACACTTGCGTAGAGACTAAAAGGGTGGTGGCTTTGTATCAGTTCCTACAAAAACTGGCGGATGCCCTAGTTGCTGTTGAGATCCATTGAAACCTGGCAGGAAAATTCAACTTCAGTTCTTTCATTCCCTTTCTCCTGCTCCTTGTTTTCTTTGGAGCTCTAGACCTCCGTCATTAATGCGTGTTAACAAGACCTTTTAAAAGGAGTGAGTAGTAAAGAAAAAATAACAAGAAAGTGAAGGAGAGAAGTCAAACAAAAAGCAGGAATAGAATAGAAAGCAAAACAGCAAGGAGCAATTCCAAAAAATTTTAAGTGACTGTATTCAAATAGGGATGCAAATAACGATCTGGTTTATTACCAAACCATGGAAATAGCACCTTCCCCAAATCCATCATTTCCTTTCAACTAAATTTCCGCAATGTGAAAGTTACTGAAAGTGAAGTCACGTCATAATAAACACCATCCTAAACCAGATTCAGTTACTGAACAGTAGGGTCATCCTGGCTGTGAGGATCATTGAAATGACTAGACCACCAACATCCTTGCCAGTTTTATTTCCTTCAAAATATGTCGTTTTGCAGTGGAAGCACGTAATGTTAGTCACTAAAAAATTAAAATCAACCAAATACTTGGTTTGCTTTATGTGGATACCATTTCAATCAACAGTTATTAGAAAACACATATACATTTTAGTTTATTAGAATATGAGTTAGCCTGAATAATAATTTACTCATTGATAATTGAATAACTTGAAAGACATTAAACGATTATATAAGTACCTAAATTAAACCTGATGAATAATTTGTGCACCAGACACTCACAATTAGCATAGTACTAAAGGTTAATTAGAAACTCATTTAATGCATAACATTAATTCATTCAAATGATATTTATCGAGCATCCCCTACGTGCCAAGCACAGTTGTAGTTATTGGGATATGCATCAGTCAACTCTTTGCTGGGGCTGCTAACACACAACCCCTAATCCTAGTGGGTTACAAGAACATGTCTGTCTAGCTCATGGATTTGTGGAATGTCTGTAGCTCTGCTATGCAAAGCCGGGCTACATTGAGTTTAGATTCAGACCTGAAGTAAGATTCAGGTCTATTATGCTTGCCCATCATTTTAGAAACATGCCCCCCAAAGCAGTATCTACCATGGACATGCTATTTTCACGGAGGGAAGTATTTAAAAGTGGTACACTGTCATTTCTGTCCACATGCCATTGACCAGAACAAGTAACAGAGACAAGTTCTACATCAGTGGGGCAGTAAAAACATAAAGAAATGTATCAAAAGCATAGCAATGAACAAAAGAGAAAAATATATCTACACTTCTGGTAGTTACATTGTTGTGGGAGATAGATAATAAAAAACTAACATAATAAAAATGTATTAATGTATTTTAAAAGATAAAGTTTTAAATAAATTGGTATAACATTGAAAAAGTGAGCTTTGAGCAAAAACTTAAAGGAGTGAGTGGATTTAGCCATGAGAATATTTCAAAGAAAATTATTACAAGCTGAGGGACTAGCTTTTGTAAAAGTCCTAAACTGAGAGTGTGCTTAGCATGTCAGAAAAACAAAAGGAACCAAATGTCTGGGATGAGATGGACAAGGTAGAGAGAAGTAGCAGATGAGGTCAGAGAGGTAATGGTGCTAGAAATGCCAAGGGACTGATTATGTAGGTTTTTAAGGTAATTATAAGAACTTTGGCTTTCACTCTGATTGAATTACAGAGCAACCTAGGGAGAAAAATGTAGCCCTGGAGATATTCAATAAAAAATTACCAGTGTCTAGATGGTATGTAAAGTCATAGGATAAAAAGAAATCACCAAGGGACTAATGTACATTATGCAAGTAAAGAAGAGTAAGAACAGAGCCTTAGATTACCCCCAAATTCACCAGAAGTCAATTTCCTGTAGAATAGTCGTGTACTCCATGCATGTTCAACAAAAGGTAATAGAGCTACAAAATCTAAGCTGTCTAATCTCGCTTCTAATTTAGAAAACGTTTGTCTCAATGTGCAATCTATCCATCTATCGTAAAACAGCTGCTGTCCTTTCTGATTAGTGGAATTGTGCCTATTGGTTGCTAAACATTTTGAAACTGACTGATCTCACAAATGCCTACAGTGTTCATCTGGTTTCTCTTTTTATGTTTCCAATGATGGAGCAAGCTCACTTCTCCATCTGGCAGCCAATGACTGTGTTGGCCATCTCTAGTCATCGGAAAAAATGTCCTTATAGTTATCTGGTATTGGTCTCCCTATAATTTCCAGCCTTTTGTTTCATTTCTGGCCTTAGGAAAATCACAGCGTAAGTCTTATCATTCTTCTATTTGCCAGTTGTTCAAATATTTGTAAGAAGCTGCGTTCTCTTTAAGTCTTAACTTCTCGAGGCAAAATAAATTAATATCCTTCATTGTGTCATATAATATGGTTAGTTAAGCCTGTACATTATTCTGTTCATTCTTTTGGGTTTTTCTAGTTTGTGGCTGCAACCAAAGTGACTTAAAAAGGACTTCTTATTATAGAAGACAGTGGATGTATATTCTGCTTATTAGAATTATCATTTTATGACTGCTATAATATTATAACTGTGGTTATAAAATTATTATTTTATGAATGCTTCAATTTTTATAATCTTCTTATAGTTTGTCTTATTTATATTAGGCAACTTGTAGAAAACAGCCTAAGTAACATTAGTTACTGCCCATAAAAATTACTAATATGCAGATTCAAATCTTATATCCACATTTTATATCCACATCTTATATCCACATTTTCTTCCACTGTTTTGAAAATAAAAGTTTAAATGTCTTTATTGAGATTTGACAGATGGTTACTAGACTTATTTTGGTGATCACATTGCAAAGTATATAAACGTTGGATCACTGTGTTGTACACCTGAAACTAATAAAATATTGTATATTAATTATAATTAAAATACATTTAAAGAATAAAAAAATATATAACTAAATTTAAGAAAAAGCATTGCATAGAATTTAAGTTCAGTGATCAAGATGGACAAGTTCTAGATACTATTATTCAACAGATATATAAGGCGAGCCATGCATGTGAGCCACATATGTCACTTTACATTTTCTATTACTCACATTAGAAAGATAAGAATGAACATGTACAATGTATTTTATTGATATGTTTTATTTAACCTACTACGTGCACAATATTTTTATGACTATTTGTAACCAATATAAATAAAGGATTCATGAGATATTTTACATTCTTTTTCTCCATTACGTCTTCGAAACCTGGCATTTATTTTATATTTATACATCTACCCTTGTTTGGACCAGCCATAGTTCAAGTGCTCTGTATTGGCACACAGCTAGTCACCACCATATTGTACAGTGCCAGTCTAGATCCATGAAAGGAAGGATTATTGGTACTTGAGAAAATCGTGGATACGTCATTGAGGCAGGTACTCTTGAATCAGGACAGAAAATGTGTGAAGCTCTGACACATGGAGTACTGTGATATGAATCACATGGTATGGCTGGAATGAAGGAATATCAGGAGAGGAGTATGAGGGGCCAGCAGGGAACAGACTTGGAAGGGCTTGGCCTACCACTCTACAATGAAATAGCTCCCATCCAATAACTCCTCAGCCCTATAACAAGCCATTGTTATTAAATTTTAATTGCCTAATCCTATTGGAAAAAAAGGAGTTTAATTAATTTTCTTCCTTGTGCCAGAAAAAAAAAAAAAAATGCATCAATGAGAACATGTCAATCTTAAGAAAAAAGATCCTAGGTCTTCACTTTGAGGCTATTGCTGACACCACCAGCCCGCCCAGTCTTTCACCTTCCTGTCTGTTTCTTACTTTAAAAGACAAATTTGCAAATGACTAGGAAACCTACAAGATTAGCTCATGTTTTTCTTAGCCTCTGGAGATTTTGCTCTTCAGATGCCCACACCACTTGTTTGAATCCTAGGCTGGCAGAAGACGGTAAAATATTTGGATTCAACCAGAGGAATGGGGAAAAAAACGTGTTGAGAAATGTTTGGTGCCTTGAGTTTCCTTTTGCATAATATTTTTTCACACATTCACTCGGTAGGGCCAACAATTTCCTAATATTGCAGCCACAGCCACAGATTTCTGACCTTTACTTAACAGAGAGTATTTATTTAAATATAGACTCGGGCAGGAACAGAGTGCCCTAGAGAGAAGTCATTCATGTTTCTGCAGAGTAACCTACCCTTGTACTTTTCCAATTGAGGAAGTACATAGCAGTAGTCCATGATCCCTAGAAACTGTGTCCAGCAAGCTGCACCCAGTAATATTTGTGAAGTTTGTTTTGTGGGCATTTAGTTTGGTTTTGTTTTCATTCAATTTTTAAAAGAAAAAAGGAGTGTGACATCAAGTAACTTCCATATGAAAAAATAAATAACTAATTTTTTTCTCCGTCAAATGAATGTGAGAGTATGTCACATTAAAAGTAACTAAATCTACTATGTTCATCTTATTTCTTTCTGTCCTTTCCTTCCATATTGGGTCTTAATTTGAAGTGTGTGCATGTGTGTGTGTGTGTAACAGCATATTCACTTTTCTTTCTGTGTCTTTCTTCTTAAAAGCTGTTTTTCTCCAATGTTCTATTTTATAACTATTTCATTCTCAGTACTTACCCCCCCTCTCCCTCAAACCATACATGTGGTATATACAGACCATGTAACTCTTATGTATTTATTTCCTATTGCTGATGTAAGAAATTGCCACAAACTTAGTGGCTTCAAATAACACAAATTTATTACCTCCCAGTTCTGGAGGTCAGAACTAAAATCAAAGTGCTGGCAGGGGTGTGTTCCTGCTGGGGGCTCTAGGAAAGCCTTTGTTCCCTCCCCTCCTCTAGGGCCTGCCTGCTGGTGGCCTCTTCCTCCATCTTCAAGGCCAGCAGTGTAGAATCTTCAAACCTGTCTTTCTATGATCTCTGGTTTTTAACAGCTCCTTTCCTGTCTCTTCTGTTTCTACCGTTTCCTGTAAGGACGCTAGTGATTCCATTTTGCCTCCTGGATAATCTCCCCATCTCAAGATCAATAAATTAATCATATCTGCAAAGTCTCTTTTGCCATATACAGTAATATATTTACAGGTTCTGGAGACATGGGGGAGGGAGCATTATTCTGCCAACCACAGTGATGACTCCCAGCCTCTATCTTTAGCCCCTAATCTCTTTCAGTTTTCCAACTACCTGCAAATACGTGGGCATATCAAACACTACATGCTCAAAGATTAATGTTTCTTTTTCTCTGGCAAAATCAATCCCTTCAATTCTATTGGAACATCATTGGGACATCACCTCAGCAAATTTACCAAGCTGGAGAAATAGGGATTGTCTTAACCTGAGCATTCTCACCAGCACTTGCACAAAGCCAACACCTGACTATTTTTTTTAACTCCTAAAGGTTTCGAAATGTATACCTCTGCTTCATTCCTATCACCACTTTCCTGGTTCAGGTATTGTTTATTCTCCGTTGAACTGCTGCAATAGCCTGTATTCTCTGCCCCCAACCTGCTCCCTCAAGTGTATTCACAGTTCCTTCTAAAACGCAAACTCGACGACATGGTTCCTATAGTTAAGGTTTTTCATGTTCCCCCACTGACGATTAGCGTACACATTACTTCACTTTGCACATGAGGCCCTCCCTGGTCTTGTCTCTGATTATTTCTTCAGCCACATGTTTTACAACTTCCCACGGTACATCTTAGGGCTCAGTTACTTACTCGTGGTTCTCTATGAACTCACTGTGTTCCTGGAGCTACGTGATTCTCCCATCGTAACCATGGCCAGTCATGGCTCTGAAACGACACCTATTGCACTGTTATAATTGTCTACGTATGTGTTGTTCTAAACTGTGCAAGTTTTGTGAAAACATTATTTGATTTTATGTCCCTATCACTTAGCATGATGCACATTTTCAGTAATAAAGTGCCTTTTTTATTGTTTTTGGTATTGTAAATTCAGAGCAAGAGGCTTTTAAAACCCTTTCAAATTATTGAAAAAGTGATTAATTTAAATGCTCTAGGAGATTTAATAACTCGTGAGAACTTTGGTCTAATGCATTCTATTTGGAGGGTGTGGGAAAATTGAAGAGAAGTATGGGTCTTTATAAGAAAGCTGGGAATTATACTGACTACTTGGAAAACATGTGAGCTTTTGGTGAACAAAGTATATAAACATACTCAAAATAAAACATGCTTATCCAGAATTTCTGTGTGCTTGAAATGCAGGCTATGTTATTATTTTTATTTCCTTCTGCTTTCTCTTTTTTTCTCTCTCTCTGTCCCTTATTCCTCCACCCCTTTTTTCTTTTTCTTTCTTTCTCTCACTCTCTTTTTCTTTTTAAATAATATACTTAAAAGGTACCATAAGTCACTGTTCCCATCAACAGCTTGTTTTGGGTAGTTTCAGGCATAAGAATCTGTTTATAAAAGATCCTCTTACACTCTCACTCTTCCTTCAGCCTCACCCTTGATTTAACCTAACCATGACCTGAACAGCTCTCACTGCTGCTCTGCTTCCACCCTTCACAAATGCCGGTTTTACTTTTTAAGTTTTAGTTTGGCACATGAAGCTCAAATACTGTTAGTTCATGTTGGGAGGTCTAAAATATCCTATGAACAAGTTCATTTTGGTATAGAACCCATACAATTCCTGAAGCAATTATACCTGACACTTACTTTTCTTCAAGATTATTTCACATAGAAAGGAAAGAATAAGAAATTGGTGACTAGATTTGTCACTAAATTCTGTAAAATAACCTTTACCTCAAGCAGTCCCTGCTGTTTTTGTGTATATGTGTATGTGAAAAATCTTGTTTTACCCAGAGCTCATGTGAGAATGTTCTGAAGATACAGGTAGGATGGGTGGATCTTGGAACTCATTTTCTAAGAATCCAGTACTTACACTGCATACACTAAAATGAGATGCACCAGATGGCAAGGTCTCTCCTGCAAATGGCTATTGTGAACATAGAGGCCACTAGCCTTTCCTTAGCTACCTGCTATATCAAACTTTCTCTGCTGGGAAGGAGGTATGAGCTGTTCTTGATCTCTAGCTGCCAAAGTGTGGCCATTTGACCCTGTCTGCCGATCAGATGTCCATAATGAGAAAAGGTACAAAGATACAAAAGTAGACAAACCCTTTGAGAAAGTAGCAACAGAGAACCCAAGGGGCTACAGTGAGTTTCCAGAGATTGGGGCTCCCTAACCAGATAGTTTTTAAGGGAGAATCATGATTACTATGTTCTCAACCACATACCTCTCTTTGTTTCAATCATTTTCTGAACCTAGTTCTCCAGGCTTTCCTTCATTTCTTGAGCCATCTGACAGCTTTGTTGCAAATAGCCCCTACCTATCAAGTTCACTAGAATTGACTTGCATTATTTGCAAACAACAATGCAAACTAATTTAGTTAGGGATTGGTGACAGAAGAACACTAGGAAGTGTCTCAGTAAGAGTTACCCCAGAAGCAAAAGTTGAAGCCACAATTTGAGTGTCAGTGGTTTATGTGCAAGGTAATTTCAGGAAGCACTGGTAGGAAAGTGGGAAGGGGAGTCAAAGGGGACAGAGATGATGAGCACACTACAGCTCAGGGTAACTGGACCTCAGTCCTGCTGGGAGAAGTGTTTCTGCTTCTGAAGGGTCAGGAAGCTGCAGTATTTATCCTCAAAGTTCCCTCTGTCAATGGTTTAGGGCACTTCCTGGGGGGTGATAATTCTCCAACTTTCCATACTTCCCAGATCACAGAATGAGAAAAGACTCTTGGTCTTAGAGCCACAGGTGCTTATAGTAGGACACTTTCTGCCCATGTGGGAAGAATGAGTACTAAGGACTTATACAGAGAGTATAAGCATTGTGATGGCTTTTGGGATGTGTCTGCTGAAGTATGTAGGCTACAGCTCTCAGTTATTCAATCAAACACTAATCCAGGTGCTGTTTGGAAGGTAATTTGTAGACTTAATCCAAGCTCTTAATAGGGTGTCTTTAATGAAACAGAATTTAATTAACGAAACTGGAAATCTTAATGGGACTGAGAGAGTCAGCTGTAAAATTTTAAAAGGGGGCTGACATTTCTCTGAGAAAGGGAAGTACCTCTTGGAAGGAACACCTTAGACCTGTTTCCACGGAGTTCCATCCTGCTTGTGATCATCCCTTCTTGTGGATGATACTTTCAGCTTGTGCCATGGCTTTAAGGTGGCCTCTTCCTAACTAGCCACTCTATGGATGTTAGACATTATTAGCCTGTCCCCACAACCATGTTTATTCATGATCTGCTATCTATCTGTCTATTTCTCCATCCATCCATCCATCCATCCATCCATCCATCCATCATCTATTACACACACATACACACACATACATACACACACACACACACACACACACACACACATCCTCTATAGGTTCTATAACTCTGGTTGAATTTTGACTAGTATACACAATTTTGGTTCCTGGACGTAAGTGCTACCATAACAAATACATAAAAATGTGAGGGTGGCTTTGGAATCAAGTGGGTGGAGTCTGAAATAAATTTAAAGTAAATTTAGAAAAAATGATAGAGAATGCCCAAATTATCTTCAACTGACTGTAAGTAAAAGTATGGGTTTTATGAGCCCTTCTTGTAAGGGCTCGGAAGGAACTGTGGGGCATATTATTAGAAAGAGGAGGAAGGGAGATCTTTGGTAGGTAATGGCAGAAATTTGAGCGGAATTGTCTCTTGAGTGATGTGGAAAGCAGAGAGTTTTCTCTGGCTGGTATCATAGGGGAAAGTCGGAGAGATTCAAAACACAAGAAGGTTTTAATGCACTGTTGGTGGATCACAGATGGAAGCAGACACGTGTAAGGACCAGTGGGCAGTTTTGTACTGTTTTGCTAAGGCTGCCATAACAAAGGATCACAGACTGGGTCTCTTAAACAACAGACATTTATCTTGTCACAATTCTGGAGGCTATTAGTGTGAGATCAAGGTGTGAGCAGGCTTGGTTTCTTCTGAGGCCTCTCTCCTTAGCTTGTAGCCACCTTCTCCCTGTTTCTTTACATAATCTGTGTACATATCTGTGTCAAATTTCTCTCTTATGAGGACACAAATCATCTTTGATTAGGACCCACCCATATGACCTCATTTTACCTTAATTACTTCTTTAAAGACCCTATCTTCAAATACAGTCACAGAGACACTATGTGTTAGACTTAACATATGAAATTGAAAGGGATACAACTTAGCCCATGACAAATCTCTAGGAGCTGAAAGCCACTCCCAGCCTATAGCCATCAAGAAAGCTGGATGTCAGTCCTACAACTGCAAAGAACTAGATTCTGCTCCAAACACCTAAATAAGCTCAGAAGATATTCTTCCCCAGAGCCTTCAGGTAGAAGTCCAAGTTGGCTAACACCTTAATTTTGGCAGCCTTCCAGGACTTCTGACATACAGAATTGTGAGGTAGTTTTTTAAGCCACTAAGTGAGTGGTCATTTTTTATATATCAATAGAAAACGAATACAAACATCACATATGAGTGGCCCGTCACAATTTCTTTTTAAAAAAGGCTTGCGAAAGAAAGATTAAGTGAAATGAACTGTATTCCCCACACTCCAGTTGATCCCAACCTCATAATTTTCCTCTTTCTATTCTCCATTCTAAATTGTTCTGTCCTGTGACAGCATTTCTCTTTCAACACCAAGTTCATGGCCACAAAAATTTCTCAAACCTCTGCTAGCTGATAGTTTTCCCTCTCATCAACATCTTTCAGGGCCATGCTACATGAAGTTGTGGTGTGGCAGCAGTCCATCTGGGCTCCCATCAACATATTAAATTGACCCATCCATGAGCCAGGACCAGATTTTCTATCTTCTCTGTCATCTGGTTGTAAGGAAACTTCTCCAAGGTCATAGATGTGAGCTAAAGGATAAGATTCAGGGAAAGAAACATAGGTAGGAGGATGTCTTGGTTACCTACCAGTACGTACATAACTTATTCATACCCTCTAGAATTGGTTGGACTTAATAACTAATGTGCTATTTCCATCCGAGGATAAATGTTACCGTGATGAACCTAATATATGATTTGGTGGATCTGACAATGTCCAGCTCTTGATGGACATCTCTTATCACATTGTCACCTGATATATGTTCTGTTGCTTTGTCTCTAGCAGGAACCCAAAAGCATATAACGAGTTGCTTTTCAAATAGTGATTAATTCTTTGCTAAAGATGAACAAAAACTCATAGACACAGACAACAGTTTAGTGGTTACCAGAGGGTAAGGGGGGAAGGGGGTGGGAGATGAGGGTAAGGGGAGTCAAATATATGGTGATGGAAGAACTGATTCTGGGTGGTGAACACACAGTGGGATTTATAGATGATGTAATACAGAATTGTACACCTGAAATCTATGTTATTTTACTAACAATTGTCACGCCAATAAATTAAAAAAAAAAAAAAAAAAAAGGATAGTATGGCCTTGTTCCAATACCTAGGTCTATGCTCTAATTTCTTCTGTAGCTTGCCAGAGATTGGACATGATCTACGTATGTATCAAAATCACTTCCTGCACCATGGAATCTGGTAGGTTACTTGTACTGCTGCCTGAAACTGCTGAAGAAACCTCTTGCTATGAGCCACATTCAAAACTAAACAGCCTTCGGAGGCCCTTCATACATGGGTAGATCAGTGTCCCCAAGTATGCTATGCACTGCTTCCAAAATCCAAAGAGGCCAATTGAGGTTATCAGCACACCACTTTTCACCACGTGTGGTGGATTGGAGTACAAGGGGAGAGATAATAATTGATTTTGTAATAGTTTTTCACAGGAAATAAATGAGGTTAATGATAATGATAACGATTATTAAATTGGTTAGTTGCTGCTAGTTGCCCTAAAGGTTCTAAACAAAGATAATAGAAGGCTATGAAATAAGGTCACAGTATGAAAGCCAGAAGCTATTTTTTTGCCACATTTAAAGCGATTCACCTGAAGGGCAGATGTGTTGAAAACCAGGCTGCAGATTTAATATTATGAAAGCATCGAAAAGGGGTGAAATTCATAATCCTGGCAAATTCTGCTGTATTGAATTTGGGGCCCTGATAGGAGAGGACTGCAATACTGAGCCTGGATAGGGACATTTGGGCGCACACAGCTGAGAATCTTGCACACTACTGAGCCAGCAGGGCTAAATCCCTTCTCTTCATCTTGATAGCCCTCCCCTCCCCACATTGTCTACAAATATGCAAAGGATTCACCCGAGATAGATGCCTCTCAAAATGATGTTGTCCTCACCACCATCTATCTACTCCTAGTTGCTTCTAGATCAATCATATAGGTCAATCCCAGTATGGCCTGGCCAGGAAAATAGTGTTCCTTCTAGGGGAAGAGAGGGCTTAATCAAAGTATAGCGGCAGATCTGGTTAACATGTACTAACAGGAGCTGGGAAAACCTGCCTGGGAATGGATCTTGAAGATGCTGGATTAGGGAGAACATTATACATGCCTGGAGAATGGTGACTTTGTTCATATGGCCACAATTAGGAAAACAAAACAAAACAAAACAAAAGACTCATCCATTATATCTACAGAAATTTATCTCTTGCATCATCACCTGTCCCTTTCCTTCTACAGTTTCAGTAAATATGCACTAAATAATTGATGCAAGAATGATGCATGAGGAAAGCAATAAACCACTGGAAGGTTTATGATAAGCCTGTCATTGATTCTGATTTGGGGCAATTATGGCGGAAAGTAGATGTTTTGCAATCTGAGCTGGTTCTAAGAGAGTAACATTAATGAGATTCTTAAAGGGAACATTGTACTTAATTTGAGAATTTAATTTGATTGGCAATAACAAAACTTCTATAAAAGTTATAAGTTTCAACTCTTATTATAGGAATGTCAGATGATGAAAAAGAGGGAACACACTGAACTATGAACAAGTGAAGTGTCACTACTAAAAATAAAAAAAAAAGAAAGAAAAAGGAAAAGGGGCAACACTCCTAGATTATAGAGATAATTGACAGCTTGGAAAAATCCACCTGGCCAGTTAGCTTTCCTCATTCTACAAACACTGGATAGCATATTTTCATTATAAACGCACAGCCAAAATGTAAGGCTAAACTCTGAAATGCCTATGATTACTTGTGTGGGCAGGGACTGCTATGATTGGCTGGGTTTCAGGTCTGAGTATCTGTATAGACAGAGCAATGCCAAAAGGTATTAGATCAGAGCCAAACTCTTCCAACCTCTCAGAGGAGAACTGAACTGGGGGCTCCAGGATTTTTCATTTGGTTTCTCAGTGAACCTACTACCTTCTTCACTTTCAGAGATCTCCCTGCCCATGAAAAAAGAGCTGTCACTCCCCAAGAGCTTCACAGAAAAAAATAAATAGAATTGTAACCCATCAAATAAAGCACATCGAGTGTTGGTTGGGAGTAGCGACTGTCAGGACGACTTTTTTTATTTTCTTTGTTCTCAGAATTTCTAATTTTTCTCCTGCTAAACAGTCACTTTAAAAACCTTATCAATTCCATTCCGGTATCATCTGTAGATATACATACATATACACATATATACTTAGGTATATATTTCTAGTTTTCCTATAAGTGTAACTTTTGTAAACCTAAACTAACAAGTGGAACGAAGCAAAACATGCTGCTTTTCTGGCTTGTGTTATTTCTCAGCTTATTTATGCACCAGAATCTTAACAACAGGCTAATGGCCGGGAAAACAGAATCATCCTTTAACCAGTGAGACGGGAATTAGAAAACATGCTTCCTTGTAACAGGTTTTATTTATTTATTAGAACATGGCCAGAGACTAAAGTATAAATATAACACAAACTGAGTACTTTTACTTTTTATTTTAAAACATGTCAGAGATTTCATGTGGTTTGCATTCTTCCTCGGTCACTTCCTGGTCCCTGCCCATCCTACCCCCAGCCTAGCTTCTACTCCCACACCTTCAAGTAGCTTCTTAAGGTGAGTCTACAAAAGAAAACATCTTTATGAATAAGCTAAGTTTGAAGTGTTCATTAAAACAAACCTCCTGATTGTAGGCTTCTTGCTCCTTTGAATGTTTTACTGCCCGTTTATATTATTTAACATACCACTGGTACTTTTCTTAAACAACAATAAAATAAAACCATCTTATTGAATGGAAAGCTCGCACTTCTGCTGTGAAACTAATGATGTCTTCAAAACCCATTACATTTTTAAGCTCCTTTAACTTAGTTAAAATGCATTTCTCTTTCTCGCCTCTCAGAGTCTGTGTTTATACCTGAGTCCAGAATTACTTTCACCAGGAAGATACAATGTCATGTTTTATATTTTGTAATAAACATTTCTTCGGTTTAATACAAAATGTCTTTCAAATATAGAAAACTGTACTATGGGTTCGTTCCTTGTTGAGCAATTCAAATGAATGTCTGAAACTTTTGACTGACTTTTCTTTTTATCATTCAAATATTGATATTCTTAAAATAAAGCTTTAATTGAAAAAAGGGATCTTGACTTCTTTAATCAGGAGTGACAGGACCTGTCAATCTTAAAGATGATTCAAAAATGAATTAGAAATTTAAAAAGTCCAAATGAATTAAATGCCTTTTTATTAGATTTAATATAAATTCAATAGATTCATTTTTTTTTATTTTTCTTAAACTTTTGAAACACTATAGAAATGAATTTTAACTATCTCAATTGATTTTTTTCCTATACTTCTCAGTCATGCACTAAAGTCAGTTGTTAGAGTTTCATTAGAGAGAGTTGCTACAATAGAGCTTTGGCCTTCCCAGTCATAGTAACACTACCTACATATTTTTAAGGTGAACTATCTACATTAACTTAAAAGAAATAAAAATGATTCAAAAGTAATTTTATATTAATTTTATTTTTCTACAAATAAAGCATAGCTTTCAATAAATATAAATAAGGAAACTGAAATTTAGCAATTCCATAGTTTTGCTATACACATTTATTGTTTTTCAGCATTATTGTGGAAAAACTAACAATGAAATTATACATATTTAAAGTACGCAACATGATGATTTGATACACATATACATTGTAAAATGATTACCCTGATCAAGTTCATTAACACATCTGTTACTTCATATAATTAACTTTTTTTAGGGTGTGTGTGGTGAGAACACTTAACATTTACTAAAGCAAATTTCAAGTGCACAATACTATATTATTCACTATAGTCACCATACTCTACATTTATACCCTCAGAAGTTATTCATCTTATAAATAAAAGTCTGTATCCTTTGAACTACATTTCCTCATTTCCCATTCACAGTCCCTGGCAATCACCATTCTACTCTCTACATGTATTTACAAGTAATTATTTGTTTTACGATTCCACATAAAAGTGATACTATACAGTATTGGTCTGTCTCTGTCTGACTTATTTCAATTAACACAATGCCTTCCAGTTTCATCCATTTTGTCCTGAGTGGCAGAATGTCCTTTTTTTTCATAACTGTATTCCATTATAGATATAAAACATTTGCTTCATTCATCTGCTAACAGACACTTAGGGTATTTCCATATTTTGGCTATTGTGAATAATGCTTCAATGAACATGGGAGTACAGATATCATTTACTTTGAATATATACACAGAAGTGACATTGTTGGATCATATAGCTCCATTTAAAAATTTTGAGAAACCTCCATACTGTTGTAAATGTACCAATTTACATTCCCACTAATAGTGTACAAGAATTCCTGTTCTCCACAACCTTACCAACAATTTTTATCTCTTATCTTTTTCTTATATTAGTCATCCTACTGTGTGTAAGGTGATATCTTATTACAGTTTTAATTTGCATTTCCCTGATGATTAGTGAGGTTGATCATCTTTTCAGGTATCTATTGTCCATTGTATGTCTTCTTTGGAAAAAATGTCTATTCAGGTTCTTTGCCTATTTTTAATTGGATTATTTGCAGTTTTGATATTGAATTGCATGAGTTCCTTATGTATTTTGGATCTTAATCCTTTATCAGATATGTATACAGGCCTTTTACTTCCTTGGTTAAATTTATTCCTGAGTATTATATTATTTTCAATGTTATTGTAAATGAGATTTTAAAAACAATTTCTCTTTCAAAAGTCTTTGGTAGTATATAAAAATGCAACTGAGTTTTGTATGTTGATTTTGTATTTAGCAACATGACTGAAGTTGTTTATTTGTTCTAACAGGTTTTTGATGGAGTCTTTAGGGTTTTCTACACATAGGATCATGCCATTTGCAAACAGAGATAATTTTACTTCTTCCTTTCTGGTTTGGATGCCTTTTATTTCTTTCTTGCCTAACTACTCCGGGTATGACTTACAGTACTATGTTAAATAGGGTGGCTTGAGTAGGCATCCTTGACATAGTCTTGATTTTACAGGAACATCTTTCAGCTTTTCACCATTGAGTGTGATATTACCTGTTGGCTTGCCATATATGGCCTTTATTACCTATACTGATGGACATTCTTTGTATGCCTAACTTGTTGATAGCTTTTATCATGAAAAGATGTTAAGTTTTGTCAAATGTTTTTTTCTATATCTTTTGCAATGATTTTACCCTTTATTCTGTTAATATGGTATACCACATTTATTGATTTCTATATGTTGAACCATTCTTGCATCCTTCCACAGGTTTTACTACCTTTTCGTTGTAGCACAGAGGTTTCCCAGAGATATTCTCATTGGTTTATAGTTGTTTATTCATTGTGTTTGCTTCCTTTTGTGGATGTCACCTGTCACCTGTCATGGTACAAATTTAGAAATAACCTCTCATAATAGAAAAAGTAAAATTGGTTAATTTATTTTTTACTAAATCTATAGAATTATTATAGGAAATTAGGTGCTCTCGTCATATAATAATATAAAATGGGTGAGGGCTCTAGGTAATTAATAACTGCATGTTTAATAACATTCTTTTTTATTAGTAGAACTTATTAAAATTATATATTTGTTTCCAGATGGACCTGCACCATGTCATGTCTGAATAATGTTGAGCCATTTTCTAAAGCTTTACATGTCTGTCATAAAGACAAATAGAAGACTTCATTTACTCAGAAATGGGAAGTAGGGAAAAAACAATGTAACTTTTGGGAGTTTGCCAGTTCAAGTAACTTTGAAACTAGCCAATTGAATGAAGAGCTCAGCACATTATTTTCCTTCATAGCCCAGAATTTTAAGTGGAAAACATATACCATGTTTCTCCAAAAATAAGACCTAGCCGGACCATCAGCTCTAATGCGTCCTTTGGAGCAAAAATTAATATAAGACGAAGTCTCATTTTACTATAATATATGACTGGGTATAATATAATATAATATAATATAATATAATATAATATAATATAATATAATATAATACCGGATTTTATCATAAAGTTGTCATTATATAGATGATGGCAATAACAATTCTTAGAATATAATTTTTTTAATGATGTTTTCCAACCATTGTGTTGGTTTGTAGGGATTCAAATTGACATGAAAATAGATAATTATGGTGGGTTTTAGGAAATGGTCCTAATATCTTTCAAAGGAAGCTCTGGAGACTATAGGGAGACAGGATTCTATATTAAATTTGAACTCACTGAAATCTCACAATTCAAAGGAATCACTTCTACAACTTGTACTGAAAATGTCTTTCTTCTTTTTATTTGGGATTATTTAATTGGTCTATTTTTACTGATATTCTCATTTATTTAAAAAAAATAAAAGTTAATTTCTAAGATTAAATCAATTTGAAAGAGTTGGTACTTACTCATCAGCTGATTAAATTTAGCATTTCACCATAAATATGTTCACTTAGAATTCCTTAAAATGAGGTATTGTGTCTACCTGGGAATTAGCTTTTCACAATGAGTACTTATTTGTTTTTCTCTCTGCTATGATCTTTTGGTGTCTCTGCCTTCAATGGCAGATGGTTTGGGTGACTATAGGGGACATGAATCACAGCATCCTACATTTGCAGCATTCTACTGAAAACATCTCATGTCACCTCAACCTTCCAAATGCATACCTCTATCTTGATTTAGGTAGCCTACCTTATGACAAGGGCCAGTATGGCAACAGATTTTTATTAAAGGTCTACACAGTCTTTTTTTTTTCTTTTTCTTTTTAATCATTCAGGCCAGCACATTTTTTGTTTGTTTGTTTGGTTTGTCTTAGAGTGTTTTCCTATGGATGGTGAGGAAATGAACCTTCAAGCTTCACTGAAGTCAGTCCGTATAGGTTGGTCACATAGTTCCAATGCCTTAATTAAGGTCTGCTACCTCTAACCAGTTTCCAGTTTCTAGATTAATTCCGGTCTGCTATCTGTCTTGAACTATTTAATCCAGAGTGACTAAATATGTTTTTTGCACATGGTATTTAATGTTAGTTATGCTAATACATATTTCTGATGAGATGGGAAATTCTTATTAGTAGTTACCATCAGAATTTCTTTTTAAAAAGCAAATGTATTTATTCAGAGAAAAAAAGAAAAACACACAACCTTTTGACAAGTGATTAAGAGTGGAAAGTGAGATCCCCAGGGATCTGGAAGTTGATAAAAATGTTCTCAGTGATATGTAAAAATAATATAGCTGTCAATCTAGGAGAAAGAGAGAAGAAGGGGATAGAGCTACTCAGATGGCAGAAAACTGTATGGAATTTAAAGTAAATCCACCCATTATTCCTAAAATATTGAGTGGAGTTGCCAAACACAGAAATGTTTGTTGTGCATAGGTGTGAGTGTTTATATGTGCTGTGTGTTTGTGGGTGTGTATGTAAATCAGTCATGGGGCTGGGTATCTTCTGTACTGACACAGGACAAAAGCCCACACAGGCTTGCAGAGGAAAACCTGAGCACCTAAGTCTCAGCAGATTCCAGAAACCATAAGGAGAGTTCTGGAAAATCACAGACTGGAATTGTGTTTCAGGCCAGGTTTAACCAGATCTCCAAGAATCAGAAAGATTCAAGATAACTTATGTGTCACTTGGGACTGATAAATAAATGAAGGATGATTCCCTGGAAAGAACTGGAGCCAACCCTTGCTTCTGGCTTTTATCCTGATTTAGGAGAAATAAACATTATATAAATTGTAAAATGAGAAGAGTTTTTGGACTAGATTAAATCAAAAAGAACCTTCTTCTACCCTGAGACGACAAAGATATTCTTCTATATTTTCTCCTATTAGCTATGTGATTTTCTCTTTCACATGTAAATATTTATTCCATCTGAAGTTTATTTTTGGATGTGGTATAAGGAAGGGACCCAAATCTATTTTTTTTCTTATAATGAGCTGATCTTGCCAATATCATTTAAAAATAATGCACCTTTTCCCCAATGATGCCACTCCTCCCCTATATGCTTTCCATTCAACCATAAATTAGTTGAAATCTTATTATCTGATGGCCCTTCCTATGATCTCATTGTGGATTTATAGCTTTTTATTCTTTCGTCTTTAAAAAATTTAGTCAGGGGAATAAAAAGATACTGAACGTGATTAATGTACCATCTTTGAAATTTTATGAGGTAGTAATACCCAAAATATTAAAATTTAACTAAAAACCACAAAGTCTTAAGAGGATGCACTCACATAAAGGTATCAGTTAGAGTCATGTATTAAGTCTTCACTTCAAGAAGAGTATATTAAGTCCCTATGATATCCCAGACACTGACTGAGGCTCTAGGAATAAGGAAATAAATTTAGACTGAGGGCTGTCCTTTGTGTTGCTTTATTTACCTTTATCGGTCCATTGTCTTCTATCAAACAGCTTTTGCATATAAAACTCTGTGGTAAGTAATCATTGTCACTAGATATTTAGTGGATCCTAGAGTATAGAGAAAACAAAACAAAACAAAACAAAATGATATGAGATAATGTGAGCTATAAGAGCAAGAACAGAAGCAAGATGGGGTGGGATCACCCAGAGTTGCTAAATGGAAGGATATCATTAACTTTTGATACCACCTATCTTTTAGGATTTGAATTTTGTTATCTGCTATACAGAATAACCAAGCTGTCATATTCTAAAGAGAGAATAAGGACTAATACCCATAGAGTGTGTTAGAACTGATTATTGAGGGAAGGTTTTATGTCTTAAATTTTAACAACTATCCCTCATTTGGAGACCCATCCCCTCCACCCCCCATTATCTTATAGCAAACTCAAGAACCATAGCTTAAATCAAAAGAATTCTTTGGAACTAAACTAAATATCACAAGGTCATACACAAAAATTCACAAACTTTAGCCCTAACAAGACCTTCTTAGATTCTTGCTTTTCTGTATATATTTTTACATCAATGAAAAAAAAATTGTGTAAGTTTAATCATTTGCTTGTTCAGCCCACTGCAGATTAGAAGCATGAAGTTGTAAAAATAGTGGCAGCAAAACTAGAGGAAGACAATCAATATTAGAGTTATACTTGATAGTACAAAATGTGTCTTGAATATCAAAAAAGAGCACAGAAAGTAGAACTATGCATTTAGCATCTTGGCAAATGGTCTTATGTACCTCCTTCATGTGGCGTAATTATGGTTATTGAAAAAAAGGTAAATTTACACTAAGTATCTCTGATTAAAAGACATACTTTTTTGTGTGTTTTAGATTTTTTTTCCCCCCTGAAAATGAGTTTAGTTTTAGACAGAGGGGAGATTTTACACACACACACACACACACACACACACACACACACACACTCAGATTCAACTCTGCTGTCAGGTACTGTGAGGGATTTTCACAAATATTTCATTTACCTTAATGACTAGACTGTAATTGGAACCAGGTCTGTTACTTTTTCTTTATGTGATGCAATATAGAGCAGTGGCTAAGACCACTATCGGGTCAGAGGTCCCTGTGTTTGAATCTCAGGTTTGACATTAGACATTTCGCCATAAGAAATGATGCAGTCTTTCTGAGACAGAATTTCCTCATGTGTAAAATGGAAGTAACAATGCCCAAGTCCAATAGTCATGAGGATTTGATGAGATAACATATATAAAGTTCTTAGCTAGTGCTTAGCACTTCTAATCACTCAATAAACAGCTATTTGATGTCTCTTAATTCGAGACACTTCTGTCATTGGAGGATGCAAAGTTTAAAAAATAGCTTAGTCCCTCAGAATTCAGAATAAATTCTCATTGTATTTAGATTAGATATAACACATGACAAGTGGTAATGCTGGTTTTGTTATTGTAATAGTTGACCAATGAATGTACTTCAGATATATTTGAGAGTCATCTGCTTTCCCATTCTTTAACTGTCTAATCCTTCTATCTTCAAACCTTGGAAACCATTTTTCAAGGTCTTGCTATTCAGCATCAACAGAAGTAGTTAAATGTGCATTAAGACATTAGTATAAAGCCATCTCAGATAGTTGGAAGGGAAAAATCAAATCATACATTGTAAGTAGCATCAAATAAATAACAGCTTATATGCTGATTAGAAATAATACATTCTATAATACTGGGATTCATATAAAATTTACATAATAATTTTTGTTCAAAGTAGACAACCACAAGACAAACTGACTTTCCAAACAACTGATGTGAAAACAAATTTTTAACATGCTTCTTTTGTTCCATGCTGTTTTCTAGTCTCCATAAAGACTCTAGAGTGATCTTTTAATGTCTACATCAGTTTACATGACTTCCTATTTAAAACCCTCGGATGACTTTACATTGAGTGTGCAATAAAGACAACATTTTATGGCCTACATTTTACCATATGATCTGGTTCTTGTCTCTCTATGAATTCTTCTCCTTCCTTCTTTTCTTTTCTGTGCTGATTCCATAGAAAACACAATGCTTATCTTAATGATCCTTGAATGTGCCCAGCTCATCTCACACTCAGGATCCTTTCACCGAGAGCATCCTTCCATATATTGCTGGCTTGTTCTCATTATTGGCACATTATTTAAGTTTCCATTCAAATGCCCCATAATCCTCCATGACTCTTGTTTAACTACTTTCTGTCCCATCATTTTCAGGTACAGTTTTTGTTATCTCCCATTTCTGTCTAAAAATATTCTCTGTAGTCTGTTCACCATCTTTGATAGTATCTTGAGGATGGTCTTTATCTTTTTTGGTCACTTCCAAGTGTTAGTTCCATAATTATCATTCTCAACTTCGTTTTTCACTATTCCCTTCTACTGACATTCCTATTAAGCCAATATCAACTTTTGATATATACTGTCCATAGCATTTCCAGACCACCAAATCTTGCTTCCTCTATAACCATTATTTTATTCAACCCATTTGTCAAGTTTTTCCCAATAGTTATATTTATCTCCAATATCTCTAATTAACTCTTTTTTTAATGGCAACTTGTTTTTGTTTGTTGATGCAACATTAATTACACTTTTTTTAAAAGTCTTTTTCTGATTGCTTTAGTACTACTATTTTATTACGTTTAGTATTTTGGTTTGTTATTTGATCTTATGGACCCCATGATTTTTAGACAGTTTGGGGTCTTTGATTGGTTTTCTTCATTCACAATTTCTTAACAATTGCCTGTTGCTTCTTCTTGTAATGTCCACCTAGGTGAGAGGGAAGGAAATTAAAGAGTTTGAGTTCTTTACTTTTTCAGTAAGATGAGAAAATAATGAGATGATAGGTTTGCATCTGGCCTTCTTAATCATCTCTCAGCTTTGACTGTTTTGGAGTTTTCATTGTGGTTTTTGTCAGTGGCTTCCCTCTTATTCCCCAGATTCTACCACCTCTAGGTACAGATATCCTTATGATTGTTCCTACTTTATTTGGTGTCCTCATCCACTGGTTCTCACAAGTGTCCTAAAATGTCATTTTACTCTTAGTTTGAATCTCATCTTCTTTAAGTTCTCCAAATATTTTTTAAAGTAACTTCTCTTTTTGTTTCTGAGAGAATACATGCATTCATCTTATATTTAAATAGATTTCCTGCTATTTCTGTGACATGATCAGAGAAAAGAGATTGTAGAATTTGCTCACAATATGACTGGAAAGCAGAATTAAAAGAAAATTGTTACTTTAGAATAACAATTTTCATTAAATGTAAAAGTGATTGCAGCTTTTCTTTAAAGAATCCAGAAATGTCTCGGTAAGCATTTGTGTATATGTGTTTTCTAATAGAATTCCAGAAGTATTCTTGAAAGACTCAATCTTAGCCTAGTATCTGTTTGCATCAAGGTAAATCTGCATTTGCATGGTGTTTTTATACTTTGCAAATATGTCATTGTTAGCTAGTCATGGTACTAATAGGTTTTATATCTATTATATTATTTAATACTCATATTTCATCAATATTTCTAATATACTGTGACAAACTCATAGAATGTTAAGAATCTATATTTACATTTCACGGATAAGAAAAATAAAATTGAGAAATTAAAATACTTAGCCAGAACTATACAGATGTCTGAGCTAGAAAGATGATGTTGATGCTTTTAAGACAGAAAATGTCTTGTCTGTGAAAAAGTGTGATATAGCAACATGGGTGCATGTGGGACATACTCCCTGCTTCCTAAAGTACGTATAAGTCAATCAGTGTTTATTGGAAGTCTATTTTTATCAGAATATAGTTGTACCAGGAAAGAAAAAAAATATCCCTTATCTGAAATTAACTTACAGCTTAAGAACATTGGCTATGTAAAGAACTGGTTTAAGCACGTTCCTTATGGGGGAAAAAAAGTCATCAATATTTTTAACCTACAGTGGTTAACCTCAATCCCAACTTCATATGACTGCAGGGAATAGATGATGACAAAAGTGAAAGAGGGTATTCCTTAGGTTCATCAACAACAGCTGATGAAAAAGATTTAAGTAAACAGGAAGTTATTTGACTGTTAGCATAATTGTACTTTCAATAGAACTTAGTTTTAGAGACCACTAAATAGCAAAATGTACTTTTATAATTTATAAATTCTTTGCCTTTCCTATGGAAAAATAGAAAGCTCACCTTGGTCCCTAAATTTCAGTACTTAGCATAGTTAATAAAATAATGACTTTCTCCACCCTTAATTTTGTGTTTATGAACCCAACCAGTGAAGAAGTTTCCATTGAAATTAGATTTTTTTTTTTTCAGTTCTTTGGATATGATTTTTGGCCTGGTTTTGATATTACTCATTTGTTTTTGGATCAGCTTTTACCATGTGGCTGGGATTTTTTTGTGTTGTAATATTAAGTTGCACCATTGCTGTTCTAAAAAGTGGAATTAAATGGAAGTTAAACCTCAAAAAAACACCATATTGGAGCAATGTTAAACATCTATCTTGAACTGACAAGGGTATGGCATTGCAGTACATTTCTTATTGTATCTAATTCTTTGTGTGAGAAACACTGAGTTAGGAAGTAGTGAGTTTTCCTACACATATACTCAGACTAAAAAATGTAACAGAAGCCCTGAGTCAATGTGGTCTTCAAATAAATATCAGCTCTAAAATGAAAACTTATTTTATAAATGCAGTTTATTTTAATTTATGACTAGAATTAAAAAAAATAATTAATTAAAACTTTAAGTAAATAATTAAGATTTTTAACTTTATGGGGGACATGTTAGAGTTCAGTATAATATTGAATTTTTCTGTTCAAATATTCTGTCTTTAGTTAGCCTCTGGAAAAATCGTGTTATAATTTTCCTTGAAAATACTTAACTCTATAAGGCACTCATATTTAAAAATGCAAATGACTAACTAGCATACAGTTGACACTTTGCTTTATATGAAAAGTCTGACTGAAAATTTAAGAGTATTGGCACAAAATGGGTATTAATATTGCAAAAATGGAGTTTGCCATAACATAAATATGAAATCTGTTTTCTCTCCCTTCTCCCCAAAGAGTGGAAAGTTGTTCGTTTGCTAACACTATATACATTTAATCAGTACCCTGTTAGTACTAAATGGAATTCACATAAAAAAATAACCTGATATTTTATTATAGCTTAAAAATTCTTTTCTTCACATTAAAGCAAAATGATCATTTTCAACTTAAGAGTGTATGGAAAGTGCTCTGTTATTTGTCTATAATAAAAACAATTTTCTTTTAGAATCTCTTATTGATGCCTACTAGGTAACATATAATATGGAACTAAAAAGGAAATTAAAAACAAATACCGTGCTCTAGAGAACCTCAAAACCAAAGGAAATTTTAAATTAGTAATACAGATCTCTTTTCAGTAAAAATATCAATAGTTTTATGGCCTTACAAAAAGACATAATTGCTCAGGAGGCCACAATATTTAGTGAAAATATCATTGAATTTTGAAACCAACAAAAAAATGACCTGTGAAATTAACCAAGCCAAAATTTTTTGATGTTGAAGTAGTTTTCTCATGGTTCACACCCATGAAATAGCTTTGTCATGATTTTACATTGGCAAGCATTTCATCAGGATCATAATGAAGTAAGAAGATAGACATTGCGAGAAATCCCAACCTCATTAACCAATTCTTTTGTTGTTGTTGTTGTTAGTGGTCTAGGTTCAGAAAACATTATCAGACAACAAACAAATACTCACTTTAAAATTCTTAGTAAATATTTGGCATTTACAGAATTTTACTTAGGGAAAAGACTTGAAAGTGTTTGGGTTTATTTATGTGGACATATTACTGTTTTTCAGAAAATAAAATTGAGACATGATTAAATAGCTCTCCTTAGTGCTTTGCGTGCATTATGTCATCTAGTTCTCATGACAACCCTCAGAGATAGGCAATTTTATCATCTGCATTTTACAGTTTCAGAAGCTAACACTTAGAAAAGTTGAACAACTTGCCCAAAATCATGCAGTGGTGAGGGTGAAGTGTGGATATGAACTGAGTAACCTATCTTCAGAGTCAGTCCTGTCTACTATATCTGTACTGCCTTCCTGTGACTGGGTTCTTGGCAGTGACTAGAGGTGGGGGGCAGAGATTATTGGTGCTGAGTGTGTATGGGAGGGCTGTTTTATCTAGGAACACACAAACAAGGGTTGGCATGGAGGGAGTAGAATGCCCACGGCAAGAATTTTGAATCTAATTTTGTAAGCAAGGAAAAGGAAGGCTTAGGCTATCTACGAGCAGATAGAGTGACTTTATTCTAGATTTGGGACTAAGTCTCTGGTACTTGAGAGTGAATTAACATGGGCCAGTATAGACTTTAGGCAGAAATATGCCATTATTTGTTTATTCAACAGATATTCACTGAGCACCTTTGTATGCCAGCCATTGTTCTAAGTGCTGGAGATATAGTAATGGACAAGAACATCAAAGACACTAAACACGTAGAACTCACTTTATAGTAGAAGAAAGCAACAATGAACTGTCAGATCAAGAAATAAATAATATAATTTCAGGTAGAGGTAAGGTATAAGAAAGTAAAACAGGATAAAGGAATGGAGAATAAAGGGGAGAAAGTATATTTTTACAAAAGAATATTTTACAGATTTAAAGAGAAAAAAGGCCTTTTAATAATATGACAATTGTACTGAGACCTAAATATTAAGACCGATCCATTCATGTGAAGAGATGCAGTAATAGTTTTCCAGGAAGAGAAATACACAAATATAGGGTCCTGTTTTAAACAAAGTGATGTGTTCCAGAAACAATCAGAAGCTCTGTGTGATTGAAGAAACAATTGGTGAGGGTAAGAGTGGTATTAATAGAATGCAAAATCAACTAAGTAAAAGAGTCTAGATCAGGGGTGTCCAAACTGCTGCCAACTGCAGCCCATGATACATTGTTAATTGGCCCACAGCAAATTCCAAAAATATATTTAGTTTATTTAAATAAACCAGGTGAGGCAATGCGTACTTCACCTCGAGTGAGTGGCCCGGCTGTTTGTGTATTTTACCGCATATGGCCCTTGGTGAAAAACGTTGAAAAAAGTTTGGACACCCCTGGTCTAGATCATGTAGGGTTTTGTGCATCCAAATAAAGAGTTTAAAGTTTAATTTAAGCAAAATGGAATATTTTGCAAAGATTTAAGTAGAGATGCTCTGTGGACAATGGACTGGGGTGGGGAGACAGAAGTTCACATAGGAAGTCCAGTTAATATTTGTTGAAGTTCAGCCAACAAGAGATAATGGTAGTTTGGACTGGATCTTAGAGGTTTGGAGAGAGTTTTTATTTTATTTTATTTTTTTGAGGTGAGCAAGTATTAACTCTATTGACATTTTGAACACACTGAGTTTGATAAGCCTGTTAATAGCCACGTGGAGAAGTAGAATAGACAGTTGGCTACTTGAAAGTAGAATTCAACTTGATGTTGAGGATGCTGATATATTTCTATAGATGGTAATAGACATTTACCAGGGGAGAATAGACCAGAGCCCAAGGGCAACAACGTCTAGAGGTAGAAAGAGGAGATACACATATTTAGTTACTATAGAAGCGGAAAAATAAGAATACTGAGGTGCTCTTAAAGTCAAGTGAAGTTGTAGGATGGTAAGTGCCAAGTGTATATGAGTTACATAGATGAAAACTTAGATAATGTGCACAACATTCTTTTACAGGAACTTAGACATTTAAAAAAAAAAATATACCCCCTCCCCCCAAAAAAGAAAAGATTTCAATGTATAACAGAGCTGACAAAAATAAATAAAAACCACCATCTTAGAATGGTTGGTAGTAAAGGAAGTTGAATCAGTGTAGATTGGAAATAGCTCCAAGATTTTAAAGAAATCTGAGAAATAGAGTGAAATTGTGGTAGATGGATTATTTATATAAGAATGGAACACCCTCCTCCCCCCTCCCCACGTTTTGAAATAATTTAGTTGAAACCAATGATGTAGAGAAAGAGGGACTAACCAAGGGGATTTAAAGAGGTGATCTTGATAGAAAGTGGTTGTATTGAATGGAGGAGGAACCCTTGGTACATAATGTGAGCAACGATGATAAGATGAGTACAGATATTACTAGGTTTGTAGATTCCAAGGTGGAAAAAATGAAGGGATTTCCATGTAAGGGAGATTTTATTCAAAATCTCTGCTAAATCTTTTTCCAGGCAGGTTAATCATGAGAGACAGAACTACAATTCTTCCTAGAAATCAAAGAATCTGAATTCTTTCCTAAGGGGCCATGATGCATATCAATATATATCCCAACTACAAATGGTTCCAGTGAAAATACATAAACCAATGGTTCTAAAATGGTGAGCTTTACTTCACAAAGCCATATATCCTTGAAGCCTGTATACATGTATTAATTTTTATTTAAATTTGTCAAAATTAAAGATGATATACCTAATTAAAAAATTATCAGCTGCCATTTTTGTTTCAAAATAACACATTAAAATGCAAATTAAAATTCTTTCTTGTATGCAAACCTCTCATGTAGGATACTACACAAAATAAACTTAAAACATCAAGTGAATAAAGGATTCATCAAATAGCAATTGAGGAACATATGGTATTTTAAAAATGTTCTAAAACTTATGTTGTAGGTAAAAGTGACATAAATTAGAAATTAGAAATATGAAAATATAGAAAATAGAATGGTATATAGGAAGCAAAGGAAGGACATAAGATTTTTTTTTCCTCCTACATTTATGGTTCTTTTTAAACAAACAAGTTCATTAGCCTTTGTTACTTTGGATGACTATATATTTCAAAATCTTCAATGTAAAATAGTTATATTTAATATTAGATAACACTTTTTCTCCAAAACATTTAAACTTGTTCATCTCCCAAATTGGATGTAAAATAACTTATAAAATGTAGTTTGATCAAGTAACAGCTGGAAAATAAGGGAAATGATGTAAAAATATACCTAAAGTCTTTAGTATTAATATGCGTGTTGCAGTCATACGATTGCAAGTATTTATGTGAATGTTAGAATGAGAAAACAGATGAAATTGCCTTCTTGTCCACATGCCAATATCAAGTTATTTTTTCAACTTCTTCACACTT
This sequence comes from Rhinolophus sinicus, assembly GCF_036562045.2. Classification (NCBI taxonomy): domain Eukaryota; kingdom Metazoa; phylum Chordata; class Mammalia; order Chiroptera; family Rhinolophidae; genus Rhinolophus; species Rhinolophus sinicus. The sequence continues at coordinate 14,845,555 of NC_133751.1, read as the reverse complement.
ACTAGAGTTATTAAATATGTAAAAATAAAAATATCTTCATTATATTACTATAAAATAATACACAGTCATAAACAATATTCAATAATATTAAAAAAGTACAAAATGATAGAAAAAATTACCTAACTTTTTCATACTCATAGTTGAGCACTCTTGGTATTTTGGTTAAAAAAATCCTGACATCTTTTTCTGAGTACATAAAGAGAAATGAAGACATATATATATATATATATATATATATATATATATATATATATATAATTTATATCAATGGAGTCACTCAATGTATCTTTTTAACTATTTCTTTATTCAGCATGGTTATGTCTTCATAATATCTTACTTTATTTCAACAATCTTGTGTTGATAGACATTTATTAAATTTCCATAATTTTGATAATATAAACAATGCTAAAATGAGTTTAACCATTCTTTAATGCACTAGTTCAATAATCTGTTAATATAAATACCCAAGATGTATTTGCTTGGTCAAACAGTATACACACTTTAAATTTGAATTGTGATGTATTTAACATTTATAGATGTGCAAAGTACTTATATACCAAACCGTAGGTTTTAAAAGCTGTTGCATTTGTTCATTTTTGCAATCTCAAACACAATTCAGTTAAAATAGTCTAACAAGCACTTAGAAAGGGGGTGTTTGAAATTAATGAATAATTCTGTATGTATTTTTAGAAATTATCTTTGGTTAAGTTGTAATTCACCTATTTGCCTTGCTATTTTTTCCTATTGCTTATTTTTCATTATAATTCCAGTAATAAAAGACCTAAATAACCCGTGATTATATCTATGTGCTCTCTGAGTGTGAAAACAATCCAAAATTATTTAAGAAATTCCAGAACTCTTCAAGTGAAAGTCATGTTCACAGACTGCTTAAAATTTGACAAATTTGTTTCAAAAATGAAAAGAATTTTGAGTATTCTTTGGGGTGATTTTGCCACAGATATATTTCATAATACTGTACTAAGTTCAAAATGCTAGTCATCAGATTTCAGTATTTCGAAGTCTCACTTTGCAGCTGCAAAAGATAACTTCTCAGCTGCTCTGATGAACTTAATGGGAATTTTACTTGATGAGGTGGCCTGCCAGCTGGTCTGATAAATCCCTGTTCAGTCTGGATAAAAACAAGAGCTGAACAATTCATTTGTAAGGATTCTGAAAAACAACTAAAATGGGCTAAATTCTTGATTATTCCTAATACCTCCTTTGTCTGTTCTTTTTTTCTGATTATGTCTCCCAGACCAGCCAAGTACTCCCATTTACAACATGGTGAAGGAGACAGAGCTCCAACTGTAACACACTAAACAAGATTCATCAGTCAGTAGGCGTATGTATACCCTTGAAAGGTTTATCCTAACTTACCTCAGTTTCTTCATCCACAAAAGGCAGATCTTAGCTGCTTCCTAATATTACAATAGTGTACATTTACTTACCACTTAATTGTTTGAATTTGAGCATAATGATTTTACTGGAATTAGTTATTGTCATACAAAATACTCTCCCCAAAACATTTATATTCTTTAAAATTACTGAGGACTCCATAGTGTTTTTGTTTATATGAATTCTATTTATCAATATTTGCCACCTTAGAAATTAAAAATGAGAAGTTTAAAAATGTCTATTCTTTTGCTGTGCAGAAGATTTTCAGTTGTATATAGCCCCATTTATTTATTTTAGCTTTCACCTCCCTTGCCTTTGGAGTCAAATTCATAAAATGCTCTTTGAACCCAAGGTCCATAAGTTTATACAGATAATGAATTACAAAATTGTACACCTGAAATCTATGTATCTTTACTAACAATTGTCACACCAATAAACCTTAATTAAAAATTCTATTCATTCATTTACTTAAAAATAGTAATTATAATGAACCTAATATATGTTAATTAAGTATATATTTTCATGAAAATAACTATTATTAAAAAAATGAGAAGACTGGCATTGTATTACATATTTGCAACTCTAATGTGTTTAATGGAAGAGGACTGAAATCTCCCATGTACTTTTGTACTATTTGTCATCATGTTGCTTTTATTTCTGTATATGAAGAAAATCTAGCCTCACACAGATATGTAGTTAGGAAAGGAAGCAATATTTTAATTGTATTTTCTGATAATTGTGAATGTTCTCTTGCTATTACAAAAGCTAGATAAATGGCAGTTGCATGAAGGTTACTTGCAATGTGGAATGTAAAACCACATCAGTGGACATGTATATTCTGTTAACTTAAAATCCATTGGTCCACCTTACACTTTGAATGGATCCTTTGAATGGATGCACAACTTTCTAACATCATGTATTGGTCATTTGAGGACTATCACTTCACTGAGTTAGGCAAACTTTCCACATGTTGACACATTTCACTTTACATATCAAAAACAATAATCTTTAATATCACCACTGATCTCACTTGAAAAGTCATTAAGTATTGGGAAGGTGCCAAGCTCACAGCGACAAGATACAAATTTCTCAAACTTCTAATTTTCACTTGAATTTTAGCAAATACTGTCTGTTGTTTTTATTTAAGTGACAGGTTCACTTTGTTTTTGAGAAAATATTTGCCAAATATTCCAGTTTAAAAAACCATAGTTCATCAGTCATTATTTCAAATGTAAATAGGTTATAGGAAGACAGCAGACTTCCTGCAGTCGATTCAACTAACAAATCAAATGTAATTCATTTTCCTTTAGATAACCGTGATACAGGAGTATGCGAAGTGAATTTCGTATTCTGTCACACAGAATATAAAAAGACATGTGCATGATTTAATAAAATGCATAATTACTTTACCACAGACAGTTTTAAGTGAAGAAAATATTTTACATATATACCTTGTTTCATATTTAATCTTTTATATGTATGCCCCATTATAGATTAATCATATAACATATAAGAGCAGAATCTAATCTTCCAATTTAGTCAGATTAATTCTAGCTCTCCATCTTTCTAGTTGTGTGAATTTATGTTTTTTTTTAAATTACTCAGTTTTGTCAGAGATGATTATGTATTATATGAATATAATATAAATAGCGCATAACAGTAATTAAATATATGACCTTCATCGTACAGTTACTGTGGGGATTAAATAAATATTTAAAAGTCTTAGCACAGAAAGCACTCAATATATGGTATTAAAATAATAACACTAAAAGTTATTTGCCCAGAGGCCAAACCCTTGTCTTCCCAAAGTGGTAGGCTACCTAATTCTAGATGGATGGCATCAAAAATGCAGAAAAGTGATTCCTTATTTCAGGTTGATTCATGGTTTTCTCTCTACTAGTTTTTAAAATAAATTGTAGTTCCTAATATAAGACGTTTTTGAAGTTAGAGCTCTCCTCATCAGTTTGATAATTCTGCATTTTGGATAGGAAAGATAAACACTTTTATATGTCTTTTTAAGCATAATTGAACATTATTTTGAATCCATTAGACATGACACCTGTCTGCTAAGATTTTAGCAAATAGCTCATTTAAATCACCTGTAAAATAATCTCCCAGGTGAGATACTCATTCCTGGCATTTTCCCCCTCCATATTCTCTATGAGTTGCTCCTATAGTTATTATTTTAAAGTGACAAAAAGTTAATTATCCTTTTATAATTTTTTGATACCCAAAAATCACTTCAAAGTGTATATATTTGGGAAAGTATAGACTTTTTAGATTGAGTTTTCCAACAGATCTGATTATAGTAGACAATTTTATTTTTGTTCTATATAGTATAAATGTATTTTAATTGACCTAGTACTTATCATAATAGAATTAAACTGATAATGACAACAGTAACAATAACAACAATAGTAATTTTAAAAATATTTCCCTAGATTTGTCTCTTTTGTCTGTGACTTTTCTCTTTACTTTTGCTGTGCTATTACTTAGAATGCTTAAACATAGAATTGTATAGAAAAAAGGATTCATGCACACATGTGTTATTGCCAAATTATGTTCATTTTAAATTGATGAATATGTTTAAGACAGGTATTTGAAATTGCTATCCATTTTGGCCTTTATCACTACAAACTGTGCACCAAAACATTCTTTTTTGTTTTGTTTTGTTTTGGAGGTTGTTATTGCTTTATTTATTTATTTTTTTAAAAATAGGTAATGTCAGTGTGCCATGAACTAAGGATAATAAAACTAATTTTGTGCAACTGAAGCTTCCCCCCCCACCGCGCCCCACCAAATGTTTAAGTAAGGAGTGGAATAGATTACGTTAACAAAGGTAAATGAAAAAAGACATATGGAATGGCAGAATATAAAAAATTGGGAAATAGAATTCATGACAAAAATCATTAAACTGGACAAAGAAGACAATTACATGGCAGTCATCACCACTCACCATGACAATGGAATCAAAAACACTAAACACCGTACATACGAAAAGCAAACTACGTAAGGAAAGTTATATTAGAGATTGAGAGAATTTTACTATAATATCATAGAGGAAGATGCAGAGTTTTTCTTTATGAATAAACAGATTAAAAAATGTAAGGACACTAAAGATTTACATAAATATTATAAATAGTAGTTTGTCTGTGCTGATTAATGAAGGTACAATTCAGCATAGGCCCCTTCTTATTCATCACAATAATTATATTTAATTTTCACATAGAAAATATAAAATGCATTGTGAATAATTTTTATGAATATCTGCAATGAAAGACAGGTAATAGTAGTAGTAGTTAATTTTATTCTAGTTGGAGTTTGGTACATTTTATGCATTAAATTGTAATTTTTAAGTTTTAAGAATAGTGTCTTACTTCAGTTTGAATAAAATGAAGGGTATATTTCATTTAAATTTAATTGAAACATAAATTTATTGTAATAGTGACAAGGCATTAATAAGACCTTTTAATTTCTTTTTCCATTGGTATTAACATAAAGCCTCATCATTTCCCCCACAAAACAGAAGAATTTGTTTCTCCTGACTAAAGGAACATCATACTATTACAGGCATTTCTAAGGAATTTCTAACGTGGATGGAAAATGTTTTGAAATTGTTTAAATACAATATCTCTATAATGAGTGGCAATAATTTTCTTGACCATTTCTTTAATATTCAGAAGACCATGAATGAAATAGTGAATGATGTGTTTTTTAATGAGCTTAATTTAAACCATCATTAAAACATTGATGGGAGAGCTGAAGGAGAGTCCCTGAGGTGTAATTTGATCCCCACAGAACAGGAGACCACAACTTTTCCACCCAGACTGTTTCTGGGGGAAGGTGGACTTCTGTGTGAAATGGGAATGGAATGGAGAAAAAAGGCATTTTCCTGATTATGAAGGAAATTTTTCTTCCTAAGTAATGAAAGACAATTTCTCCATGATATATTACAAGTTATTTTGTGTTGAAAAAAATTTGAAAATCTTTATATCATTAAATCAAAAAAACTTTTTTGAATCCTATTTAAAAAATGATGATGACATAGGAAAACACTTAGAATATGGGTTTCTATATTGATTGCATCCCCAGTGAAATTTACTTACACATCTGTGAAGAACACAATGAAAGCCACTACTTCAACCAGAGAATCATATCAATATTTAAATAAATAAAGGATGTTGCTAAACATAAGAAGAGCATAGAACTACCCAAATACAATGTATCAAATGTATGCAAGATTTGGTAAAAATGGAAGCTGAATTTAATATAATTACCCTGGTGTTATGAAAAATTGAACAGATTTATACTGGGATTTTCTGTTTTAGTGATGTTTATAAACATCTGGCATTACTGAAAATATAAAATATGGAAAAAAAATTGAGACATCCAGTTTCTGGTTGTATATGTAAGCAGCATGGAACTCACCACTCCACCCCAACAACAAGGAAAAAGTTGGACACACTGAAAAATTAACAATGCTTTTTGGATCCATAAGAGAAGGCAGACACAAGGCAAACCACTTCCTCCAAGACTGGAGGAACAGACAGGGGAATAGAAGGAGTCATGGCTTCCCAGAGCAGAGACTCATGATCAGAAACTACCTGGGGAAGATAATCCTGAACTGTAATTGACAAATTGTTGGAGGCTTAGTATGGACCACTTGGAAAGTTAAAAATTCCAGAGGATCCCAGTTATAGGGAAACCCCCATAATATTGCCAGGTATACCTACTGGAGCTGAACCAGGTTCCAACAGTAAATATTGGAGAAAAATTCTCTCCTGCATCTGGCAGGAAGAGGGGAAAAAGGAACAATTTTGGAATTCTCCAGAGCACCCAATTCTTCTTAACAAAGCCTGCCCTCAAAGAAAACTAGTTAACCAGAGCCTAACTGACCTGCGGAAAGGCAATATTCAACTCCAGCCCACTCTCGCCATCATGTCCCACTTATGGGGGTGGAGATTGAGAAATGCCTGTGAAGTCCCAGTGCAAGAAAGTATGTAAGTGAAGAGGAATTTGTTTGGATGCCACTCTGCCACTAAAAGTTTGAGAAATGTTGGGCATATCACTTAACCTTTCTGAGCTACATTTTCTTCATTTGTTAGGGGAGATATTTCTATTTGATATCATTGAGATCTTTCTGGCTATGAAATTTCATTTGTCATAATATGGACTCTATCTCTTAAATGCCTTCCTGTACAGGGGAAACTCAACTATTGTTAGTATCCACTTATCGTCTCTGTGTGCTGATGAAAAGTACAAATTCAAGATTAAAATGACAGACCTCACAATTTTTTAACCAATGAGGTTAAATACATTGGTATTATGGAGATGACAGTATCTACTTCACAATGTGTTGAAATATAACAAAGCTAATTCAATAAGCTTAGTTTAGTTCCTTCTGAAACCTCTTACTTTCTATTTTCACAGGAGCCTTACCATAGGACAAGGACTTCCTTCTGGATGGGAAACCAGCAGTTTGGGCTGTAAATCCAATTATTGGTTATCATATTAGGAATTCATTTATGACCATGCATCTAAGCTACCTCTTCTGATTCACCGTTTATTAGCACTAAGTGTGATGCTCACACACCTCCATGTGCCTGTTGATTCTTGTGTCTTTTTGTCTGTTTCTACAATTCAGAGGAAAATCATGAAGGCTGTTGATCAGCCACTTAACATTAAAACAGATACTCAATTGTTAATTCTTCACTTTTTCTGTTCAAGATTTTAAAAGTCATGAATAGCACACTCTATAATTACTTTATACCAAGTTTTACCGAAATTCATAAAAAATATGTAAGGAACAAGCTGAAATTTTACATTGGCTCATTTTTTCACTAACATGAAATGTGAGCATAGTATAAAAATGTTGTTCTTGTTACAGATTTATGAGTTGTTGATCATCACAAGATGAAACAGGATTAGTCATTGACATTATTTCAAGATAAAGCCAAACAGTGAGGGCTGGTTAATGGAAATTTTTTGGGATTCTTCCTTTTTGCATTATCAGGAAAGTTATTCTTCCCCTTAGGTATGATATATTGGCTTGGAAAAATGTAAGATATGATTAAAAGTGTTAAAATACAGATGATTTTGGTTTGGTGGTTTTAGAGGATACATCTAAATTCCTATAAGTACGTTTTATTACTGAAATTTTCTGAAAAACTTTAAATGGAAACAAACATCTATATAGAAAAGAAAATATCCCAAAATATATTCTATATACTTCAACAAATATATATATATATATATATATATATATATATATATATATATATATATATATATATATGGTGATGGATTCCTTGTGCTATGTCCCATTTCACCAATAGATTCAAGTAACTGCCAAGACTACATTGGTGGGCTTATGAAGAGTGATATCCACACTCCCACCCATAGTGAATCATTCCTTGGTGAGGCTCAGGAAGGATGGAGTAACTGTCAGTATCCTGAGGACTCTTAAAGGAAAACATACTGTGAAAGTGCAGGTCTGTTGTCCTAAGACACTGTTGAATTTGCAAGAATTCAGCAACATGTGGTTAGGACATCTTGAATTCATTATTGGAAGCTTAAAAAAATTAATATACTTTCTACTATGTAATGTATTTTTAATCATGATTAAATTATACAGATACAATTATCTGTCTTTGTACACCTTTTGACTTTGTTAATTTTTAAGTGGTTTAAAATAGAAATTGTATTCTATTTTATAGTAGAAATGTAAAATTCCTGAGGGTTCTATACCCTATGAATTTACAAGCAATCAAATCCCATCTAGAAAAATGGCATTTAGGAGAAATTCTCAAATATACATACCCTTTTCCCTTTTTGTTTCTTTCATCTATCTATCTATCTATCTATCTATCTATCTATCTATCTATCTATCTATCTATCTATCTATCTCCATATATATCTCCTTAAGGAAAATAGCACGAGATAGATGAATTCATTTTAACATCAAGACATTGTAAAATTTGCTCCTCAATAGTGTGGGACAGAAATGTTACTTACCTTGGAGTATAACTATACTTAGAGGTTCACCTTGATTAACTTATTGAGAACTGGAATAAAGTGCTTTAAATATCACAGGTACTGATATTACCACCATGCTGTGACATTGAAACAGTATTCTTTGTGTGATGGTGTCATATTAAGAGAAATGGGACTTCCACTCTCAAACAAGATGGAGTAACAAGAACCAGATTTATGCTCCTGCATGAAGCAATCAAAACACAGATAAATGTACAAAACAATGGTTTTGAAGACACTGGAAGTGATATAGTAAAATACAATCGCTATTGAGAGACAGGAAAAAATGAGGTGAGCCCTATAATTGCTCAGCTTCTTGCCGTGAGAGGAGTTTCATGCCACAAGGTATAGAGAGATAACACAGGCAAGTTTGGTGGACTCCCTGAGTTCAGGAAATGGGAGTATGGGGTCCCCAAAGTAAATAGTTCATAAGACTGAATATTGGAGAGGAGATTGCTGGCCATAGAGAGAACTTGGAAAGTTAGCAGGCGTTCTGCCTCAGTTACTTATCTGAATATGGGTTAGTGCATGTATGTGAGAAAATTCTCTAAGGCCAAGGAAAGAACCACATGAAGAGATTAGAGCTAATAGTGCTAATTGTTCACAAAAAAGTAAGGGTAGTGACTGTTCCTGCTAGATAGACTGGGAAAACTCATAAATAAGGGGTTATTTGGTGGAGAGCTTACAATGGAATTTCCTCAGCAATAGGGAGTATTTATTCCTATTCTGAATACTATTCCAGTTCTGCTTTAAAACATTTAAAAAGCAAAACTTAAAAAGATCAATCTGCTTCAAAATAACTTAATTTCATCCCAGAACAAAACTGAATTGATTTATCAGACTACAAACATGTTCAGAAAACAGAAGACAAAATGCACATTATCTAGAGTTTACTCAAAGGTTCTTAGTCATACAAAGAATCAGAAAATACAGCCCATGGAGAGGAGAAAAACAGATCTATTAAAACTTACCTGAATTGGCATTGATGTTAGAATTAGCAAACAAAGTCATTTAAATAATTATTTTAACTGTATTTCATGCATACTAAAATTTAAGTAGAAACCATGGCAATTTTTTAGAGATTAAAACTAAGCCTACAATGAAAATTACATTAGATCTGAAAAAAGCAAATTAGAACTTGTAGAAGAAAACATTAGTGAAGGTGAAAACTTAGCAAATGCCCAATATGAAATATATAAAGGGAATAGTAGTTTTTAAAATTGAAAAGAATATCAGTAAACATGGGACAATTTCAAGCAGTGTAATAAATATAAATGTAAATATCTATCTATCTATCTATCTATCTATCTATCTATCTATCTATCTATCTATCTATCTGGAATCCCTGAAAAGACAAGAACAAGTAGGGGAAAGATATTTGAAGAAATAATGGACAAAATATTTTTAAACTTGATAAAAACTATAAATTCACAAATCTATAAATGTCAATAAGGCATCAAAGCCAGTAAAATGAAATTATACCAAGGAATGTATAATTAGTTTTCTCAAAATCAGTGATAAAAAGAAAACATTGAAAACAGTTAGACTGAGGAAAAACAAATGAACACAAAGAACAAGAATACATGGTAGGTACAGAATAACAGACAGCAGATGTCTCATTGGAAAAAAATAAATTCACGACAATCATGGAGCAATAACTTTAAAGTATTGAATGAAAGTCTTGTTAATTCAGAGTTCTCATCCTAGCAGAAACATCTTTCAACAATAACAGCAAAACAAGGAAGTCTCCAGACCTGTAAAAGTTGAAATATTTAATCAGTAGTGTACCTGCACTATAAGAATGTTAAAAGAGTCCTTGAGGCAGAAAGAAAATAATAACAGATGCAAATTGTGTCTACACAAAGGAAGGAAGAACAACTGAAATGATACTACTAGATAAATATATAGATTTTTATTGTTATTTAAATATCTTTAAAGGATAATTGAATGTTTAAAAAGCAATATCAGTACTGTGTAGGTTTTATGAAATATGTAAAAGTAAGATGTATGACAAAAACACCCTAAAGTTTGGCAGGAGAGAAATAGAAATATACTGTTGTGAAGTTTGTGTAATATATATGAAGTGTCATAATTTTACTGAAAGTATTATATAATATATTAATGTGAACACATATTAGAAAAAAAATGGCTCAAATCAATGACCTCAACACCCACCTTAAGAAACTAGAGAAAGAAGGAAACTTTAATATAATGTAAGCAAGGAAAGAAAAGTAATATAGAAGAGGCAAGAAATCAATGAATTAAAAAAAATACGATAGAGATAATTAATGATACCAAAGCTGGGTCTTTGGGATCAATAAATTCAAAGATTTACTTAAAAAGATCAGGACATAATAAAAGAGGACACATAATACAGTTGTCAGAAATGAGAAAAGTGAAAAGTAAAATTTACACAGATTCTGGAGATAGCAAAAGGATAATCAATTATCAACAATTTTATGCCAATACAGTTTAAAAGTGAGATAAAATGGACAAATTCATTGAAAGGCATAAACTACTGAATCTCATTCAAGATGAAATAGCTAAACTAAATGGGTTATGTCTATTTAAAAAATTAAATTTGTATTTAAAATTTCCTCACAAAGAAAATCCATACCCAAATAGCTTTACTGATTAATTATACCGAATGTTTAAGGAAGAAATAAAAATAATTCAATACTAACACTTGCAGAATTTTGAAAAGGATGGAATACTTCTTAACTCATTCTATTAAGCTGGCATTCTACCTCACACCAGACTCAGACATCTCAAGAAAATAAAACTATAGATGAATATCTCTCACTAAGAGGCAAATATTCTAAAAAACACAAAACTAGCAAGTTGAATCCAATGATATGTTAGCTTATATCATGGCCCAGTGGACTTTACTTCAAAAATGCGAAGTTGGCTTGACATACAAAAATCAACCTATGTAATCTATAGTATTAACAAATTTAAATGATAAAACCATATGATTTTCTTAATAAATGTAGAAAAGATTTTTGACAAAATACAGCATCCATTCCTTAGCAAACTAGGAATAGAAAGGAACTTCCTCCAAGCTATAAAAGACATACCCACAAACCCTACAGCAACCATCATGCTTAATGATTAGGTTGGGTCTCTTGCCACATTTATAAAAGATTATAATGGAGATGCTACCCAGTACACAAAGATAAAAAAAGGAAACAAAAATAATCCAGATGGAAAGGAAACGTTAAAACTGCCTTATTTTCAGATGACAAGATTTTCTGTTTAAAAAATAAAAATAAACCTATAAAAAAGCTACTGTAACTAAGTGAATTTAGTAATATTGCAGCATATAAGTTCAATATTTATAAAATTGCATAGGATCTCTATATATAAATGTGTTTCTATATGTTAGTGACAATCAAAATGAAATTTTAAAATACCATTAAAATATAATAAAAATATAAACTACTTAGGGACAAATGAAACAAAAATGTGAAAGACCCGTATACTAAAATTCTGCAAAATGTTGTTTAGCTTAGCTTAAGAAGATCTAAATAAATTGGGAGATATACTTGTTTTTCATGTAGCAGAAGACTCAATATTGTTAAGATGTCAATTTTTCCTAAAATGGTCTACAGATACAATACAATCCCAATCAAATCCCAGAAGAAAATTTTAGAGAATTTGACAGCCTGACTAAAATTCATATGGAAATGGGAAGGACCTAGAATAGTCAAAACGACTTTGAAGAACAAAAATGAAGATTAACACTATCTGATTTCAAGACAATATGAAACTACATTAATCAAGATAATTTGGTACAATAGTCCTCTTTCATCTGCAGAGGATACTTTGCAAGACCCCCAGTGAACACATTACACCATGGATAGCATCGAAGCCCTATATATTTTTCCTGTACAAACATACCTACAATAGTTTAATTTGTGAATTAGGGCACAGTAAGAGGTTAACAATAATAGCTAATAATAAAAGAGAACATTTATGATAATATATTATGATAAAAGTTATGTGAATGGCTTTGAGGCCATTATTAAATAAAATAATGATTACTTGAACACAAGCACTGTGATACTGTGACAAGAGACTAACAGGAGGAACATATGCAGCGTGAATACACTGGACAAAGTGATGATTCATGACCAAGATGAGATAGAATGGACAGCCTGAGATTTCATCACGCTACTCAGAACCACCATTTAAAACTTATGAATAATTTATTTCGGGAATTTTTAACCTTTTTGGACCCTGGTTGACCATGGGTAACTGAGACCATTGGAAAAAAAACAAACCAACAACAACAACAACAAAAAAAACTGTGCATAAGGGAGAACTAGTGTATTGGCTTAAAGATAAATGACTAGATCAATAGAACAGAATAGAGAATCCAAAATAAACCCACATAAATATGGACAACAATACACACATATACCCAGCCCTTGGCTTGCAGATGGCTATCTTCTTCCAGTGTCTTCACATGGTCTTACCTCTGCATCTGTGTATGTATCTGTGTCCTAATTTCTTTTTCTTAGAAGGATACTAATCATTGTGGATTAGGGCTTACTCTAATGGTCCCATTTAACCCTAATTACCTCTTTAAACACACTACCTCCAAATGAAATCACATTCTGATGTACTGTGGATTAGGATTTCAACATATAAATTTTGGGGGGACAAAATTCAGCCCATAAGAATATCTATATGCAAACAAATGAACTTCAGTCCATATCTCAACATTTGTCCTCAGAAAGATTTGCATGTGAATGTTCATAGAAGCATCATTCATAATTTCCAAAAGCTGGAAACAAACTAAATGTTCCTCAACAGATGAATGGATACATAAAATTCGTTGTAGTCATAAAGATGAAAAACTATTCAGCAATAAAAAGGAATAAACTGCTGATATATGAGATGTTGTGGCTGACCCACAAAACCATTATGACAAGTGAGAGAAACCAGACACAAAATATCACATATTTTATGATTCCATTTATACTAAATGACCATAAAAAGCAAACTTATATAACAGAACTAGATGATTGGTTGCCTTGGCCTGAGGATGGAAACAAAGAATGAACTAAATAAGTATAAGAGATCTGGGGGTGGGAAGATAGAAACGCTCTAAAACTGACTTACGATGATAATTGGATCACTTTGTAATGTTCATAAAAATCATTGAAACATACATCTAAAATGGGTGAACTTTATGATATGTGAAAATACATCTCAATAAATTTGTTTAAAACACATTCAGAAAAATAGCTAGTGTTTCAGAATTCAGATAAAAAATAGTTGTAGCCTAGGACAAGATAATAAACATAATATGATATTGTCTATTCAAAGACCTATATGCCTACAATTTTAACATGAGTATTTTAAAGCTGTTATATATCTATTCTGATTTACACTTTCAAGCAATGTTATTTTTTTCTGATATACTTTATATGCTATTACTATGCATGTTAGAAAACTTAACTTTGGGATGAGCGGATATAAAATATATTTGAATATAAGTTCCATGAGTTTGAGGATTGCTTGCCTCTATATTCTCAGCATAAAGCACAGGGCTTCACACATAGTATATACTCAATCTTTTTGACTGAATGAATGAACAAATGAAGGAATCAAAGTATTATACAATAACAAACATGTTATTTGAAAATGTCAATCAGTTGCTCAATTTATTGAGAATTATTTAATAGTGAAATTCCTTTATGATAATATAATACCAGGAATATTTCAATTCAATTTGGTTTTCCAGCTACTAATTCCCTACTCTGTAAAATGCAATCTAAATCATGCCTGTATGCTTTATTCTTCAAATATGAATAATGTTTTCAAACATTATTTGGAGATGACCTAATGGGTAAGCATTCGGAATTACTTTAGATAGGACTAATTTAAAGAAATGTACATATTAAACTTAGATAGCACATTTCCTCCTTTATTTTGTGCTGTCACCCCATGGGCTGTTGCCTGGCAGGATCCCAAAGCAATTCCAAATTCCAGCATCCAGAATTTCATGTGAAACGTACCTAGGACAAAGGCTGCTTGTATTTTTTTCAATGGTCACTTTCTTTCATGGGCTGGCACATAAAAGATGGAGATTTTTTTCCCCTCTTTTCCTGAATAATGGATTATAAAAACATATTAGACATCTCCAACATAATATAAACCTAGGGAGTATGTGGTGGAATATCTTAGGAATGCCATGCCAATAAACACAAAGAATTAATCAGCCCATGCTTTTGTTTTATTAGCCTACCCCACTCCCATGAGATACCGCAATAGTAAAATTGATTCATCCAACATTCTTTAATATTTGCCAGATAAGATGGGCTCCTCACCCTCACTTCAGTGACAGGTTGATAGCTGTATTTTGGAAATGTTTGTCCAGATCCAAGAAATTGGGTTCAGTGCAATTTATTTACTTGGGAGATATTTGGCAGGAAGTGCTATACCCTTACCTGGCAGAAGGAGACGGGGTGGGGTTTTCCTTCATTTTAAGTTGTGCTTAATTCAGTCTGAAGAAAAATAACTACAGAGCATAAATAAGAAGAAATATATACAGAGTCTACAAACTGGGGTTAAAGTCAGCTTCACCCCAGCATCTGAGTTGGAATCTCATTATCCTGTATATCTTAAGGACATATTTCCCCCACTTTTCAGCTATTTCCTAGGGACTCGCCACTTATATTTGACCTTTTTGTAAGCCAGGTAAAGACTTGCAATTCCAGCTCTGGCTGTTTTCTTTTTTCCTTCTTATTTTTATTTATTTGTGTTTTTTTTTGATGCTGTGAATCTTACATTCATATTTCAGGCCCACAGAGCTCCAAAATCACATCAGAGGCATTCTCTAGGCATGCAGGGAGAAGACATACCTGCACCCTTCCTGCACTGGAGTATATTTCTCTCTCTTAGGACCCTGACTTCCAATTTAAGGACATTTACCATCAACGGAACATCTGACAAAAGCGGATGTTTCTTTCTGCCCCTTGCTTTGTATTGTCTACTTTGGTCTCACATGATTGTACCATACTATTCTACAGTCATAGCCAGACTGGTAATAAGGCAGTCACTCAGACTGACCGGCATACATCATACAAAGCAAGTCAATCAACCTGCATGGAATACTAGATCTACAGAAAATCTGAACAGTACAGGCCAAGATGCTTTTATAGGTCACGCTCTGAGGTTCTTCTAAAAAAGTACTTAATAGGATGTACAGAAGCAAACATTGAAAAAGCGTAGGTGTTTTTTATCTTTTTTTAAGATTGAAATATCTCTGAACACTAGAATACTTCAAGATTATAATAATGTTAGCGTAAAACTAAATGTAAAATGCCATAACAAAAAGGCCTGACGTATCTTTGGAGATCAGAACTGGTAGAGAAAGATTCAGAAAAGATCTGAATCTATGGGCCTGTGGGGATCTGGGTACAAAAGCAGGCAGAGCCAGTTAAATAAGTACATTCTTTCTGATTTGCTCTTTCATTTAAGCTTCACGTTCATTTGGTAAAAGGTGGCTGCAGTGGCTCCTGGCATCACATCTGATAATCACGTAGGCCAACATTTAGAAAAATGAACAACAAAAAAAAACAAACAAATAAAAAAATGTTTTTTAGGTCCCTTTCTCAGAGAAAGAAAATCTTCCTGAAAAGCCTCCAAGAGAACTTCCTGTATATCTTACTGGCCAGATTTCTGACACACTCCCATTCCTTACTAGATCACTGTCAAGGAAGAGGGAATCACCATGGCTGGACTAGAACAATCCTCTGGTGTAACGTGGATTTTTAGGAGGAGTCTACCCAAAATACCCATCACATATATGATGTCAAAAATGGTGATGTCAATATGAATCAAAGTCATTCCACCTCAAATAAAACAACTCAAAATCTCATCATGTTCAAATTCAGCATTTTAGTTGATGAGTAATCCCCACAAGATCCCTGCTTAATTTTTCATGTTCTGTATCAAAAGTCAGCAAAATATTGCCCGCAGGCCAGGCCTACCTTGTGGAAGTTTTTGTATGGTGCCTGGGCTAATTATGTTTTTTTATTTATATATAATTTTAAATAGTTACATTTTAACTATTATGCATATGTTAAATATATATTTAAACATTATATATTTTCAATAAAATATGTTTGCATATATATGTGTGTGTGTGTGTATGTATATCTATGAGTAGGTACATACTCTGTGCGTGTGTATTCACACATACACACATTATATATGTATACTCTGGTTTTTCTCTTGATCTAGAAAGAAAATATTTATTATGTAGTTCTTTGCAGAAAATGTTTGCCCATTCTTTTTCTATGTGACTTTGGACTAAAAGACAAGTTATCCATTTCAACACAGCTACTATACAATGACAGACTATTTTAAAAATGTGGTTCTATACAGGGTTTGATTGGTGGTTCTCTAAGGTAACAATCTTGCATGAATTTTGTTCCTTTATTGATATCTATGAGATTGCTGGCCCATGCTCCTTGGAACATCTTGCCTGTTCTTTCTTTCCCTATGTCACCTTACAAGAAATCCACATAAATTGAGGTCACCAGAGCATGTCTCCATCCATTAAATTGAAAAAAAGCCTAACATGACTTCCAATCCTTTCTGAAGGGATTCCAAGAGCTAATCCCTTCAGAACAACAAAGCTTGCTGTCCTGATGGCTTCTCTACTTCTCTGTGTCTGAGAGAAATGAAGAGAAAAAAGATGTGCTTCTTTTTCAAGGAATCAGCACTTCATTGCTGAGAAAACTGTCAAGATTAAAGGCAAGACCCTTAGGAGACATTATTGCCTATTATTTATTTACTCATGCGTGAATCTCAGTTTCCTAATGAGGAAACTAGGAATTACAATATTTACTCCTCAGGTTTATGTATTTTTTCCTTTTATTGATTATAGGAGAAATGTACTTATTTTTACTTTAGTTATTTTCCATGGGAAGTTTGGTATACATTCACATAAACCAGTGATTTCTTATAAAGCAATCTGATTCTAATGATTTACAAGTTTGATGAAAAAACCACACACAAAAAAACACAGAACTTACTCTTTGATTCCTCTATGTACTTATTCCGTAAGTGAGTTTGTGGAAAACCTACTATTTTAAAGTAAGGACACCATTTCTCACTAAACCCCCTTACTCCCTCCCTATCACGTCTAAGACAGCTGTAACCTTCTAGAGCTAGAAATTTCATTTTGTTGTTGTTGTTGTTGTTGTTGTTGTTTTTGTTGTTGCTTCTGAGTGCCTGAAGAGATGTGAAGAGCTAGATCACTAATCCTTTTTTTCAATCATATCATTTTAGAATATTTTAAACACATGTGGGACACTTTCAAAGATATTCTCTATTTGCAATCTTGAACAAACTTTTGCTGATATCTGTGGGGTGGCTTTAAGTCATCTGCATGAATAATTAGTTAAGTCATCCACTTTCAAGGAGCTTATTTCTTATAGTCACAAAACAAAATAAACTTGCTGCACATAGATACATACTAATAATGAGAGGAGGTATTTTTAAAGATTTGCTCTGACAAATACAAGAAATACAATCAAGTGCCATCAATTACTTTAAAATATAATTATGATAGAGCTTGCCATTTACTGCTTTTCTACTAATTTCATCCAATTTATTTTCTATTTCATGTCATTATGATGATCTCATTTTCGGTCTTATGAGACAAATCGTATTTTACATATCGTCATTGATTTTTACAAATCATGCATGAGAAGAAGGCGTCAAGGAAAAGTGGAGAGAGATATGAATTTTAATTCAGGAAATCTATGAGTTGAATGTTACTGGATAATTTCAAATAAGTGTTAGGTTGATACTTGTTTTCACAATCCAAGGGAAGATGCATCTTTCTTATTCTACTTACTATTCTTATTTATTATATAGTAATCATGATGATAATTTTCTCTTTTGAAAAACTAATACCAATAATTATATCTAGTAATCCTTCAATTATAGGACAAATTTCCTTGCCTGAAATTACTGCCTGAAAAAATGTTATTGTTACATCTCGTTGTTGATAATCTATCTAGTACATTTACACTGATATCCCTATGTGAGATTGGCCTCTTTTCTTTTGAAGAGCTGTTAAGTCAATGGGGGTTTTATAGAGCATCCAACCAGGAGACCCACATTCATATGCAAGCACACCCAGCAAAATTCAGTTCAGAGGTCAGGCAAGAAGAAGAAATCAAACAAAGGTAAGGTTTTTTTTTTGTCAGAGTCCCAGCCTCTTTCCAGTCCTTCCAGGTGCTCGGATTGTAAACCTTTTGCCCCTAGTTAGGGGACCCTACTTTTCTTCCTGCGCTGTCAGTTATTGACTACGGAGCTACTTCGAAGGGAGTCAGGGAAGGTAAACTTCAAGGCATTTCTGGCCCTAAGAGACCCAGTACCTCAGGAGAAGTCTTCTGAAGAACGTTGTGGGAGCCCAGCCCACTGTTAGATGCGAAGCACACAAAGGTTGGCATAAGCATCTCAGGACATCTAGGTGGAATAACAACAGTGCCCAATTCAGGGATTAATCCTGAAAGACAGGTTTACATGTATTTTCAGATTGGCCAGTATAAAACATGTTTCTAAAACCACAAGAATTAAATTTGTCCCAGGACAAGTATATTTGATCACCAAATAGCTTGGGTCCACTTTCAGAAGTTAACTCCTAAGATCAAATGTATTGTTTCTGCATTTAGCAAAACTATTTTATGTTAACAGAATTGTTTTAGGACATTCCAAACATGAAAGAGATGCTATAATAAGGGTGTACAAAGCTAGGGTTTCACATGTGAAAATAAGAGTTTGAGAAGTAATTTAAAAATAATACTAATTACCTCAGATTTTTTTGTCTGTTTGTTTGTTCATTATTAGCTCAAATATTTTTGGCACAAATGCAATATGTGATCTCTGTGATGTCTTACAGAAGGAACTACATTTATTTGGGCACGGGCATTTTAAAGTCTCTAAAATTAGGAGGAGGAAGACATTTTTTAAAAACTATGCAAGTGTGATCAAATGTGAATGTATAATAAATACATATGGTTTCCATTTTACAATTTAATATCGTGTTCAAAGGCTTAGAATTAACTGTGCAACTTTTTTTAAAGATGATGCCAAGCAGCAGGCATGAAAGAAAGGTGAATATTTAATATGTATTTAGTTTGGGATTGTTAAATGCATTTACGTAGGCAAAAGACTTAGCAGAATATTGACCAGAGTTTAGTCCCACTTCATATGACTTTCCTTTGTCTTCCTACTTGATATTAGCATTATTAATTAATGGCTACTTTGTTAGGAATATCTATCAGCACTGTTCAATTAGAAGAAGTCTTTCCCCTTTCACTCTGTCTCAAGTATATTTCTGTATTTTATGTACAATAACATACATTACCTAAAATGTTCTGATGCATAAAACAATGTCATAAATTTGGCAATTACTTGATCACTTTTAATCGGAGAGCTGTAATTCTTAAAGTGACTATATAATTCAAAGAAGGTGTCTTCATTTGTTACTTAGAGTTATCCTTCTCTTAAAATTTCCGACCACTGTCCCCGAGCTGCTCTGGACTGATACCAGCAGCTTCTGGAGGACTGCATCCCTTGGGTCACTTCCACATCATCTTCCCTGTTCAACATTCCTGTGTCAAGCCACGTCCTCTACCGGGCACCTGTTCTCCACAGGTAGTGATGCAAGGAGAACTCACCTGTTTCTGCTGCTGGTTCTGTGTTCCTCTCTCATTCTTCTTACCCCCCTCTCTTGTTTCACACCCTTATAGGATTATGTTAACTGTTACCATTCTAACATTCAGATAGAGTTAACTCTCTATTGGTATGTTTGGTAATAACAACAATAAAAATAATTGATGTATCCTCTTTAGACCATGAGTTTCCTTCTGTCCAAACATCAGGGAATCTCCCATGAAACCTGTGATCCAGCCTCTGTTTAGGAGAAAAGGTGGGGTGTGTTATTTCTTAGATGGGTCGACATTCTTCTGACATACACTTTCCAGACTATTTCAGATCAAAGAGATTTTCATTTTGATCTCTATCAGGCAATGAGAACCTATCCCTTAGGACTATCTTTTGCGTAGAATCAATTATCTGGCATTCTCCAAAATTCTCAAATCATGGGGCACTGACAATGGTCCCCATAGAGACTTACTTTTCATACACAGGCAAAAATAGTGGAATGGCCCATGCTGAAGAGACAATGGGAGTGGCTGAAAGCACTGACCTCAGGTTTGTTAAAAGACCCTTTATTTTATATGTTGGTAAACTGCTAAATTGATGTGTGAGGAGTGTGGGGGACAAAATAAAATCCTGCTGGATAGAGATTTATTTTCTGTTTTTCATTTAAAGAGAAAACAATACTCTTGGTCAGTTACTAATAATCCAGAACACTATTCATCTTTAAAAAGTACGTGTGTGTGTGTGTGTGTATGTGTGTGTGTGTTTAAATTTACTGTATGTGTTAGCCACACTAAGAACAGTTGCTTCTGCTTAGTTTCATTCTTTAGTCAAATTCAATTGTAGATTTTCTGAGTGGTTTAAAATGAGTTCTAGAACAGCCCAAGGATAGTGCTAAACACACACTCAAGAGTTCCATTAATGCAGCTGATTGGGTGAGGCTTTGTAAAGCTTGGTAGAAGGTTTTAAAACTTCCTGGATTATCATCTTTGCTTTAAATTAGTGTCAAGGCCTTTGGTTCAGCTGTCACTTATTCTATCTAAATAGCAAGCATGATACAACTTTCTCACACATGTAAGTGTCTGTGTTTTGGGAACAGCATTTAAAAAAAATTAAAGTGTATTAATAAGATCAGATTTCATTTTTTTTAACTGTATGCAGTTTGTTGTTCACATGAGCAAATCACAGCTTGTTTGCTATAGACTTATTGGCTTGAGCATGTTTTCTTCTGAAAAATCACTTAAAATGTACAGAATTCATCTCCATGTGAATAGATGATCAAATTTTTTTAAAAATGCCTAACAATGAACTGTCACAACAAAGACAAGCATAAAGAGACATGACAACCAAATGTAATGTGTTTTCCTGGGTGGGATCCTAGAACAGAAAAATGATATTAGGTAAAAATCTAAGGAAATCTGAATAAAGCATGAACTTTGGTTAATAACAATATTGGTTGACTTATTGTTTCATGTGCCATACTAATATAAGAAGCTAAATGGGGAAGGTGAGTATATTTGGGAATTCTCTATACTGTCTTTGTAATTTTTCTATAAATCTTAAACTATTCAAAAATTTTAAAAAAATGGTTATTTAAAAACAACATCTCACAAACAAAGTTACTTTGCAATATCTTAGTAGGAAGTGCCATTTGTGGCAGACTGATTACAAAAAGACCCTAATTCTTTATCCCCATCTGCATCTGTGTACTTTGTAATGCATTTTACAGTTCTTCTTATCATGAGGAGGAGAATCTTTTTCCACTTCTTAAATCTGCATTAACCTTTGACTTCTTTTGTATAGTAGAATGTGACAGTTTCTAACCTAGGTCTGTGTGCTTCCATTCTCTCTTAGAC
This sequence comes from Rhinolophus sinicus, assembly GCF_036562045.2. Taxonomy (NCBI): domain Eukaryota; kingdom Metazoa; phylum Chordata; class Mammalia; order Chiroptera; family Rhinolophidae; genus Rhinolophus; species Rhinolophus sinicus. The sequence continues at coordinate 14,823,578 of NC_133751.1, read as the reverse complement.
CTTTGTTTTCGCTATGTGGGAGGATGAGAGATCATGTGAAGCAGAGTTGGGTCAGCTCAGTTGGCCCAGCCAAGGCCTTGGGCATGCGTTGGAGTCCAGCCAGGATAAGCAAAGCCATGTAGCTGACTTGCAGTTCACCACAGATAAACTGAGTGACTGCTGAGGGGAGGTGAAACCAGAACCTCCACCTGACCCAGAGCCTCATAAACAATCATAAGCATGTTTTAAATGACTAAGTTTTAGGGTATTTTTATTGCAGCATTACTTACATGCCACTGATATTGTACAAATAATGAATGAAGTTAATGCCACATCTACCTTACACATATTAAAAGACTTAAGTCAAACAAACTTGTTTCATGTGTTCACATGATAAACTTGAAATAATGATGATTTTCCTATTATAGCCTACCTTAGCTATCTCTAATCAGTCTTTCATTAATAAAAAAATTACATGCCATGATAATCAACAACATTGTAAAGATTATGTAAGGTACCAGATGGGCACTGGACTTATCAGGGAAATCACTTCATAGACTGTATAGATGTATGGCCAATGTGCTGTACAACTGAAGCTGAGGTAGAATAATATTGTATGAGTATGTCAACTGTAATTAAATATATATGTGTGTATATAAATATACAGATATTTATATACACACATATATGTACATATATATACATATGTACACATATATACACATATATATATATATATATGGTCATGGGATGTGGAGTAGAGCATAAAGAAGATAGTCAATGATATTGTAATGGCTATGTAAGATATCAGAAGGATAGTAGCTTGGGGGAGGGGTGTTATCATATTGTGAGGGTTGTAAATATCTAACTATTATTTTGCTTTGTACATGTGAAAATAATAAAATAAATTTTAAAACTGTGTCATGGAATTGAATTTCTTACAAAATGCTTTTCTGCATTGTAGTTTTTGCTCTTAAGATAAAAGTTTATGCCAATGTGGCAACTTTTTCCTTTTTTTTGATACAAGAAAGGGTGTCATAATCCCCATTGCCATTAATGGTCATCTCTTCTGAGCCTCCTTTTTTTGACATAATTCTCCGCAGTAATAAGAACAGTTTTTTTGGAGGTACCTACTAATGACCTAAACCTTCCTTATCAAATGCTCCACTGGAGAATATAGTCGTGAAAATGGCAGTTAGATATTCAAGGTCCAAATCCTGTCTTTCTCAGAATGAGCACTATATGCATTAGGTATAGTATTATACTATCTCCATGAGCCTTTATAGTCCGCAGCTCTACAATGACACTATAGTAACTACTACTTAATAAATATTTCGTAAGGATTAAATGGCATGACATTTAGAGCTTAGCAGTATGCATAAATCATGACAATCACTCAACAAAGATTGTTACTCTTTCTCTCCTGTGGCAGAATTTAGAAAATTTTTGCAATGATCTCTGTTAATATTTCACTTTAGTATGTTTTGCTACAAAATTTATCAAAAATGGGCATATTGTCTCATTTGAAAAGTTAAATTTTTACTAGCTGTCATAAAATCAGTTAAAGTATTGATAAGCAGGGTACACAAATAATAAAGGCCAACAGAGAAAGGGAATAAAAAATGTTAAGAAGAAGAAAAGAAAGAATAAAAACATACCAAAGATCGAAGAAGTTTATAGAGTGGTCACCACTATTTGCATGTGAAGGGACTAAATGCTTTACCTAAATCATAGTCTGTACTCTCCCCAGAACCATTATGAGATAGGTATGGTTAATAATTTTCTAAAAGTTCCAAAACATATGACTAGAAAAGTTTCAATAACTTGACGTGGGACCAAAGATAATGGTTGGTGGAGAAAGAATGCAAACCCAACTGTGCCCAACAGAAAGCTAAGCTCACTAGCAACTTGACTCACTAACTATATTCATCCTAGAGTCTTCCCTGCAAGACTACTGTATTCAGTGTACATGTCAGGCCACAAGTAATATCACAGATTTTTTTTCTGTGCCAGTGAAAATAGGCCCTTATCTTTCACACCTACCTTCAAATAACATACTCATTTCACTCAGATATATCATGATGATCCATAACTAGAGTGATTTTCTTATATTCAAATGCACTTTTTAAACAGATCAAATAAACATTTAGGATGCTAGTGTTGCCTCCCAGATTTTCAGCTGTTCACTGAATTCTAGCCTTGTAGTTCTTTCTGAATTATATAAAGAATCTTTGCTCTTTTACTTTCCTTTTTGCTACTGGATTTGAAAACAAAAGTTAGTGAAAATTTATTAAGAATATTTTAATACATTTTTGGTGGGCAAGAAATAGGATTGTTAACATATTTTATAGCTTTGACTCCACTCTTTTAAAATGTGTAGTTTGAAAACAAGCTAAAGGATTTTGTAACAAAATTCCCTAATGTACCCATGTTGCTTTTTTTTTTTACCGATGACACAAATAGATCTTAATGTGTCTTGAACTTTCCAATTCTCCACTATTTTCTCCCTGAAAAAGAGAGTGAAGACTTCCTGAACAACCATTTCAGATGGTGAATGTGGATGTTAATAAGCAGTGTATCTGTTTCATGAATTCAAGAATTTCTATCAGGCCTACAAATAAGATTTTCACCAGTTTCATTAAATTCTGAACTATGAATGAGTCTCTTTATATGAAGCATGAAGGAAATAGAATTTCCATGGGTGTGGTAAAGAATGTTGATACAGTCTTGGAGCAGAAATCGCTACTAGGTTTCCTATCTGTGCCATTGGCTCTGATTTTTAAAATTTGGTACAAAACTTTGAAGCCAAAAGTTAGATTCTCTTTTCTTCCTTGAAATTCTTTTTATAACAGGATGGAAGTAGTTATCGGCAATTTTTGTTTAATATGAGTGTGTGGGGGTTCAGAACGAGTCTCCCCAAGATGTGTCACTCTGGCATGCAGATTATTTTGAGCTGAAAACAATCAAGTCTCGGGAGGCTCAGGAAGAAACTTTGGCCTTCCTCTTTACTGCTGAAAATAATTTAAGATAGAGGACCTGCTCCAGGAAGGGAGATGTCATCATAAATAATTATAGTGTAATCTGAACTAGGTTCAGTAGACAGGGAGAAACCCAGCAAAGCCCATTTCATCAAAGTTCTCCCTGTGCCCCACTGTTTGAAGATGGCCCAGCAAACATTTGTTTATGAAACATTAACTCTTTTCATCCCCTTCGAAATTTGTCTTACTTCCGCTTGAAGTCCCATACCAATACTTCCCCTCCTTGGTCCAGAATGACATATATATCTCATTTTGCCTTCCTGTTTTTGGAATTTTCATATTTATGTGAATTTCCCATATGCACGTATTAAAACTTGATTTTCTCCTGCTAATCTGCTATATGTGGTGTGAAATATTCAACCAGACAGAAGAACTAAAGGGGTAAGGAGAAAGTTTCCCCATCCCCAACAATTGTGTACATGTGTATGTGTGTGTAAGTATATGTGTTTCATTGTAAAACTATCTTATGTCTAAAGCTTTAATGACCTAATAAGGTTAGGGACTATCACAAAATTCTTTTTAGGCATAGAAAGCTTACCAAACTAGATATTTTATTCTTTAAATATTTCTAAATGGTTTTTTGCCTGTAAGGTTTAGAAATATCTCTGAAAAATAATTCCCAAAATAGGACAAAACACATGAAATTAGTTCACAAATATTCATTAACGTCTCTGTATTTTCATCTCTTTATTTCTCTATATTTTGTTTTTCTATATTTTAATGTATTTAATGTATTAATGGTAAAAAAGACAGTATTCAAAACACATTGTCCTTGATTTATGTTTTATTGATTAGAATAGTAAAATGTTCATCCTAATCCCTGAATGAGTAAATAGAAACAAATTCAAAATATAAACTTGGAGACTATTATTAGGATTTGGATAACATTTCCGGCATTGCTGACATAATAAGCATATTTGTGTGAGAATGTTCAGAACTGATCAGATCCACTAAAGATAAAGACATATTTAGATTTTCATCATGTGTCAACAAAAAGTCGCAATCTCTTCCTAATAAATCCAGAGTATCTATTATTTATTATTACTAGTTTCATGTTTTAACAATGAGAAACATTGATCTGAATTCCCATGTCCCCAGACATAGCTTTGGAAGGAAACTGTTTCTTTAGTTTATTGTTACGTAGGCCACTGGAGCTTTCTCCCTCTTTGAGCCCCAAGAGGTGATAGATGGAGCTGTAGACTCCATAGAAGGCATACAATGACCATGAATGCCTAAGTGCTTCTTAAATAGTGAGGAACGCAGTTTTTTTTCCTCCCAATAAAATAAAATGTATTTATTTCACACTTACCCTTCACTATTTATGTGATTAACAACTTAACATTATTTTACATAAAAATAAAAATACATCGTTCTATTGATTGGAGGGATTTTTCTACCCTCTGCCCTATACAGGTTTCTGAAACATTTGGAACTACATGGGATCTAATAAAAGCTTTATTTTAATACCATTTAAGCTTCAAAAAAGAATATTTCCTGGTGATTCAAATCATAGAATGTTCAACCTGATATATTTTAATTCCATGGTTATATATAAGAATATCGAAACATTGCTTTTATTGAATATATATGGCCTATTCTTTCTTATGTAATAGTTAATGCTTTCATTATGAAATAACACACCTGCAATTGATAATCTCACAAAACACTTAGTGATTAAACATGACTACCAGTTTAAATAATTATGAATATTTGGAAGACATAGGGGGAAAAAAATGAAGCCACATGCTAGAAACAAATATATCCATTTGTCACAGTGAATACCATGGGTTTGCACTGAATTTGTTAATTCCAAAAAGAAAAGGCAAATCTCCAGTTCTTTTATTGAAGTTGAGTTATATTTAAGTCAATTATTAGTTAATAATGAGGACTCCAGTCAAAACTATGTAAAGGGTATGAAACAATTAGGAGAAATATTAGGATTTATAGAAAGTGTCTATGTTCCATGAAATGTCACTCCCTTAAATAGCTCTGGGAGGTCAGGCACATAATTCCCTTCACATATGGTGCATTTTTTCTGTGTTAAATTTTTAGTGCACTAGCTACAAATGGAGTTAGCTTGCATTAACATAGCTCCTTAAATATTATTACTCAACATTACCATATGATAAAACTAATCTCCCTTTTTACTGAGCATATGGGCATTATTCTATGAAAAACAGCTGTGACTAATTCGGTCATATCTAAGAGTAACTCCCACCTGTCAAATGTATTTGGTTCCATTTATTCCTCCATAATTAGAACATTCTATTGGCTGTTTTTGTTTTTTTCCCCCTTTCTTTCTTTCTTTCTTTCTTTCTTTCTTTCTTTCTTTCTTTCTTTCTTTCTTTCTTTCTTTCTTTCTTTCTTTCTTTCTTTTTTTTGGCTATTTAAAGCAAGCAATTATTCAGCCTTTATAAAAACTAGATTATTAAAATTATAGTTTTAAAAGGTTATTATAATAATTTTGTACTCACCAGATGCTTTCTTCAAAAAAAAATAATTACTACCTATTTTACACAGATGTGAATGTGTAAATGTATGTGTGTGCAGGCATGCTTGTTCATATTTTTTAATTAACATGCAAATACATTATTTAAAAATTACTAACCCATGGTAACCAATTTGTTACCATTAGTAGCATACATTCAGAAACAAAAAGAAATACATTCAGAGCAATTAGAAAAGAAAAAAGAAATGTAAATCAGAAAGTAAGAATTTAAACTATCTCTATTTTCAGATGACATGATTTTATGTGTAGTTACTATCCTAGAAATATTAGAAGAAACTATTATAACAAATAAATTAGTTTAGAGAATTTTCAGTACACAAAATCAACATTAAAAACTCCATTGTGTTTCTATACATTAATAATGAATAATCCAAAAATAAAATTAAGAAATAATTCCAATTGCATAGCATCACAAGGAATAAAATACTTAGGAATACACTTAAAGAGGTAAAAAGTGTACACTGAAAACTACAAAACATTGGTGAAAGAAATTAGTCACAAATAAGTGGAAAGATATATTGTATTCATGGATTGGAAGACTTAGCATTGTTAAAATGTCCATATAACCCAAAGCTATCTACAGATACAGTACAATGACTATTAAAATCCTAATAGCACTTTTTACAGAAAGAGAAAAAAAATTCAAAAATTCATATGGAACCACAAAAGACCTAGAATAGCCAAAATAATATTGAAAAAGAAAGAAAGCTGAAGACAACGAACTTCCTGATATCAAAATATACTTCAAAGCCACAGTAATTAAAACAGTATGATACTGGCATAAAACAGACATGTAGACCAATGGAACAAAATACAGAGCTCAAAAATAAACCCACACATATGTGGCCAACTCACCTTTGATAAAGGCACCAAAAATAAAAATTGGGAAAAAGATAGTCTCTTCAACAAATAGTGCTGAGAAAACTGAAGATCCACATTCAAAAACATAAAATTGAACCCCTACTTTATAACATATACAAAACTCAACTTAAAATAGATTAAAGACTTAAATGTAAGACCTAAAACTATAAAACTGCTAGAAGAAAACATAGGGAACCACTTTTTGACATTGGTCTTGGCAATGATTTCCTTGATATCAGACCACAAAAGATCAGACCACAAAAACAAAAATAGACATTTGGAACTACATCAAATTAAAACAAGTTCTGTACAGGAAAGAAACAATCAAAAGAATACAAAGTCAACTTATGAAATGGAAAATACATTTGCAAACCATGTATCTGATATACATATGGAATCAATTTCCCAAATATAAAAAACTCCTACAATTAAACTGCAATAAATAAATAAATAACCAATTAAAAATATGCAAAGCACTTGAATAGACATTTATGTAAAAAGGACATACAAATTATTAACAGGTCATGAAAAGATGTTCAACATCTTCTATTAGTAATCAGGGAAATTCAAATTAAAACTCCCAGGGAAATACCACCTCACCCCTGTTAGGACGGTTATTATCTAAACAAACAGACAAACAAACAAACAAATAATAGGAAGTTTTGTTAAGGATGTGGAAAAATTGGAACCATAAAATGGTGCAGTGGTTATAGAAAACAGTGTGGAGGTTCCTTAAAAAATTAAAACTAGAATTACCATATGATTCAGTGATCTTACTTCTAGTTATATGTCCAAAAATAATTGAAATCTGTATCTAGAAGAGATATTTGCACTCCTATGATCATTACAGCATGGTTTACCATAGCCACAATATGAAAAACAACAACAACAACAACAAAACACAAGTGTCTATTGGCAGATATATGGATTAAAAAATGTAGTTTAAAAATATAATAGAATATTTTACAGCCTCAACAAGAAAGGAAATCCTACAATTTGTAACAACCTGGAAAACATGCTAAGTGAAATAAATCTGTCACCAAAAGACAAATACATGATTCCACTTATATGAGGCACCAAGAAGAGTCAAACTCAGATTGTGGTCAAGATAGTGGAATAGGTACACTGGGTGCTTACCTTCTCTAACGATCAAACAAAATTACAACTAAACTACAAAACAACCATCACTGAGAATCACCTGGCATCTTGATGAACCAAAGCCTTACAACTAAGGATATACAGAAGAAGCCACCTCGAGACTGGTAGGAATAGCAGAGATAGGGCTGGTCCTATACCTGTGTGTGACCATTAAAAATTGGGAGAGTTATCTCAGAGGAGGTACCCGCTCCCCCCTTGAGGAGCAAGGAGTTCCAGCACCACACCAGGCTCCCCAGCCCAGGGTTTCAGTGCCAGGGAGAGAAGTACCCATAACTTCTGGTTGTGAAAACCAGCAGAGATTGTAGTTGAGATTGTAGTTGAGTGAGCTGGAGGGCAGCTGCACTCCCCGGGTCTCCTCTTAAAGCATCTGCACATGGAATTACTCACTGCTGGACTCACTCACTATGAGCTCCAGCACTAGGACAGTAGCTCAAAGGATGGCAGGGATATACAAGGAGGAACTGAGTTGTCTGGCTTCAGGGTGGGGGATAGAGGAGAATATTTCTCCTGGAAGGAGGAGCTGGCAGAAGCCATTGTTTCTTTGTTGAGCCTTCCTCCTTCCCTGCCTGCAGATGCAGGCAGCTACCATATCAGAATCGCCATCAGCCTGCCTAATACTATTGGCTCTGCCCTGGTGATTCTGAGACCATGCCCCACCTAAATTTGGGGCACACCCAAACTGCTTCTAGTGGCTTTTTTGTATAAACTGGGCTCATGCTGCAGACTTTCCTAAAGTCTCTCAAAGGTTCACAAAACCTGAACAAGCAGCATCTGGCTTCAGCATGTCCTGTACAACTGATTGAGTAGCACTAAGGCTGGCACTAGTGATAACCAGCCTTGGTTAGCAGCTTGGCCTCTCAAAACACCTCCTAATACAGCATGGGTGGCAGCCAGTTGTGGATTGCTTTGTGGCTCATGCCAGGGGACCCTGGACAGGGCATAGGCTGCTGCTGAACTTGGCCTGCAGGGCGTCTCCTCCCAGGTGGCCCTGGAGCTAGCATGCTCAGTGGCCAGCTTTGAACTGAGCTGAAACATCACCCGGCCACCTCTAAGGATGACACATACAAAGGGCACACTGGACAGGCACCAGAGCCCTGCTAAACTGAATCCCGCTCCATAGGGTCGGCTCCTACACAACACTCCTTCACTGTAGTAATGGCCAGTCCTCATAAACAATGAGCCCAAGGGTCAATCCCTCCTACTGACATGCAAACAGCAACCAAGGCTCAACTACAATAGGAGGACACACACAACTCACACAAGGGACATATCTGGAACACCCAGATCTGGAGACCAGGGAGACTGTGTCACTGGGCCACACAGGACACCTACTCTATAAAACTACTCTACTAAGATGGGAGAGATAGCAGCCCTACCTATTATATGGAAACAAACACAGGGGACATCCAAGTGGGGAGACAAAGAAACATGTCCCAAATAAAAGAACAGAACAGCTCCAGAAAAAGAACTACACAAAACGGAGATGAGCAATCTTTCAGATGCAGAGTTCCAAACACTGGTTACAAGGATGCTCAGTGATCTCAGGGAGAACTTCATCAAAGAGATAGGAAACATAAAAAAATGGAGATAAAACAACATAAGAAAGAATCAGTCAAAAATAAAGAATACAATAATGGAAATGAAGAATACATTATAGGGAATCAACAGTAAATTAGATGGAGGATGGAATTAGAGAATTGAATCAGCAATTTTGAAGATAAGGTAGTGGAAAACACCCAATCAGAAAGAAAAAAAAAAATCAGGACAGTTTAAGGGGCCTCTGGGACGATATCAAGCATACCAAAATTTGCACCATAGGGGTACCAGAAGGAGAAGAGAGATAGCAAGGAATTGAAATCCTATTTGAAGAAATAATGACCAAAAAACTTCCCTAACTGGGCAAAGGAAATGGATATTCAAGCCCAGGAAGCTCAGAGAATCGTAAACAAGATTAACCCAAAGAGGCCCACACTAAGACACAGCCTAATTATTTTTAATTATGAAAGGAATTAGGGAAAACAGTCTTTCCTAAACTGTCTTTAGCAAGAGAAAAGCAGTTTTTTTTACATACAAGGGAGTTCTCATAAGACTGTCAGATGATTTCTCAACAGAAACTTTGCAGGCCAGAAGGGACTGGCAGAAGATATTCAAATGATGAACATCAAGGACCTACAACCAACATTACTCTATCCAGTAAAAATATTCTTTAGAATCAAAGGACAGATAAAGAGCTTTCCTGACAAGAAAAATCTAAAGGAGTCCATCACCACCAAACCAGTATTACGAGGATCAAGGATTCTTAGAGGGACCTCTTTTTAAGACCAAAAAATAATAAATAAATAAATAAATAAACAAACAAACAAACAAACAAATAAATAATATGAATCATAAAATGGCAATAAGGACATATCTATCAACAATTACTTTAAATGTAAATGGAGTAAATAATCCAATCAAAATACATAGGGTGGCTAAATGGATAAGAAAACAAGACCCTTAGATATGTTCCCTACAAGAGATTTACTTCAGATCAAAAGACATACAGATATGGAAAGTAAAGGGATGGGAAAATTATTTCATGGAACAAAACAAAACAAAAACAAATAGCTGGAGTAGCAATACTTATACCAGACAAAATAGACTTTAAAACAAAGGCTGTAAAAAAACAGACAAAGAAGGACCTTAATCACACTTCTGGATATTTAGCTGAAGAAACCCAAAACACTACTTCAAGGGGACGTGTTCATCCATGTGTTCATTGCAGCACTGTTTACAATAGCCAAGATGTGGAGGCAGCCTGGGTGACCCTGAATGGATGAATGGATAGAGAAGAGGATATATATATATATATATATATATAGATATATATATATATATAGATATATAAATGTTATATATTATATGTATATTTAATATGTATATGTATATTATTATATATAATAGTCATATATAATATATGCATATTTATATATATTATATAAAATATATTATATATATGACTATTACTCAGCCATTAAAAAGAATGAAATCTTGTCATCTGCAAAAACATGGATGGGCCTAGAGGGTACTGTGCTGAGTGTAAGTCAGGCAGCAATAGACAAATATCATACAATTTCATTTACAAATGGATTCTAAGGAACAAAATAAACAAAACAAATGAAACAGAAACAAATGAAACAGAAATTCATAGATGCAGAGAACACTTTGATGGTTGAAAAATGGGAGGGCAGTTGGGGTGAGTGAAAAATGGGAAGAGATTGAGACGTACATATTGATTGTTACACAGTAGTCATGGGGATGTAGGGTATAGCATAAGGAATATAGCCAATAATATTGTAATAACTGTGTATGGTGTCAGATGGGTATTACATCTATGGGAGTGATAGATGTGAGGGGGTTGGGGGCAGGGTGAAAAAGGTGAAGGGATTAAAAAATACAAATTGGAAGCTACAAAATAGTCAATGTGATGTAAAGTAAAGCATAAGGAATATAAACAATAATGTGGTAATAACTATGTATCGTGCCAGGTGGGTACTAGACTAGTTAGGGTGTCACTTCATAAATTGTATAAATGTCTAACCACTATGCTGTACACCTGAAATTAATATTAAATAATATTGAATGTCAACTATAATTGAAAAACAAATTTAAAAGGTGGGGAAAGGTGAAGGGGAATAAGAGGTTCAAATTTCCAGGTATAAAACAAATAAATCACGGGGCTGTAATGTACAGCATAGGAAATATGGTCAATAATGCTGTGATAGCATGATACGGTGTCAGATGGTTGCTGGACTTATGGTGATCACTTCTTTAGGTATATAAATGTTGAATAACTACGGTGTACACCTGAAACTAATATACATTGTATGTTAGCTATATTTTAATAAAAATATGTAGAAAAAGAATAGTCAAATTTATAGGGGCAGGAAACATAACAGTGATTATCAGCCAGGACCTGTGGGGATGGAGGTAGAAAAGTGGAAAATTGTATTGTGAGTATGATGTTTTAATTATGCTAGCTGCATAAGTTATAGAGATCTGCTGTACGACATAATGTCTATAGCTAGAAATAAAGTATTGTACAATTGAAAATGTGTCGAGAGAGTATATATCATATGTTCTACCCTCTCATATGTTTTAAGTGTTCTTATCACAAAAACCGCAAAACACAAGAAAACTTTGGGAGGTGTTAATATGTTTATATGTTTATTACCTTGATTGTTGGTGATGATATCATAAGTGTTTGCATATGTCCAAACTCATCAAATTGTACATATTAAATGTGTATAGGTTTTTGTATGTCCCTTATACGTCAATAAAGCTGTTAAAATACACTTAGTCAAATACTCTTATAGTATAAGAAATTACTACTTTCACATGGTAAAGTTGAACATTATCAGGAATAAAAATTGTGATTGGAGAACTGCTTTTCATAGCAGATTGACTGGATGCTGTACCTTTTTAAAGTGTGTATTAGTTTTATTTTTTAATATGTAATTCATAGGGTTAGATACATCTTTTATTTATCTAATCTATAATCTAATTTGTTTGATTGCTCTCTTATCCTATCCAACTTCTCCTTATTTTTATTTTATTGAATTTACTTGATAACTAGAAGTCCATTTTAACTCCAATATTTGACCAGAGGTATATACCTAGTTTGGTATCTGATGAATTAATGCTCTGAATCTTTTATGAGGGGTTTTCTGATTCAAGATATCACACACACACACACACACACACACACACACACACACACACTTTATACATTTTTTTGTTTATAGTTTTATGAAGCACTGCCTCCAATGAACAATGCAAAATGAGAGAAATGAAAATGGCACAATTCTGTAGCCAGAGAAGTGGCTTTTGTCAGGTCAGGTACTCTTAGGATTCAGGAAGTTTGTGCAAATAGACTCACTTCCCATGAGCCAGTGCCTCTTGCACAGTCATATCACTGGTCCCAGGGTGGAGGTTGCAAAATTCTCCATCTTTATATATAGGAACCTAGATTCTTTGTGTCTCCAGGAATAGTGGATATGGAAATACAAATACACACATATAAAATCCCCTATCTTTCTAACTCATACCCATCTCAGGCAGTGATTACCCTTTGATGAGCCTTCTCAGCCAGCCCTCTCAGTTCTCTGTAGCTTTTCCTCCTCCTGAGAGCTTAGGTGGGGTATGGAAGAAATGAGCAAATGGTAAAACAATACGGGACTCTAGAAGCATGCTTGGGGTAGGTGAAGGGATATATTTTGAGGGGTTCACCTATAAGTGAACAAACTTCAGATTCTCCCTGGCTGACCAATGGGAGCTCAATAGGTTCTGGCCACTACCTTATACACCACTGCTGCCTTGGGACTTCTCATTACAGCTTGTCATGTGATAATGTATGGCCAAAGTCTCCATTACAAATGTCATTCAAGGGTGGGGGCTATGAAAAGCTAAGTACTATCTGCATTGCGGTCTGCATTTGGTTTTCCAAACCCTTCACCAGAGGAAGTCATTAGTGTAAGTGATTAACTTCTGTGACCAGCAGAGACAATTCATTGATACTTAATGGCCATGTTGGATGACCAATTCACTCACATACTAATTCGTTGTTTAAAATTATTGTAAGCCCTATAGAGGACATACATGACATAGTATGTTCTTGAGTATCCTCATGGAACTTGACTCACAATTTTTTTTTATTAGTTTTAGGTGTACAAAACGACATAATGATTAGACACTTACACATTTCATAAAGTGATAACCCGCACAAGTCTACTCCATCTGACACCATACATAGGTATTACAATACCATTGACTATGTTCCCTATGTTTCACTTTACATTCATGACTATATGTTTTTAATTACAGTTGATATTCAATATTACTTTATATTAGTTTCAGGTGTGCCAGGTAGGGGTTAGGCATTTATGTAATTTATGTAGTGATCCCCCTAATAAGCCTAGTATCCATTTGACACTATACATGGTTTTTACAATATTATTGACTGCATTCCCCATACTGTATTTCACATCCCTGTGACTATTTTGTAACTACCAATTTGTACTTCCTAATCCCTTCACCTTTCTCACCTTTCTCCCCAACCCCCTCCCATCTAGCAACTATTAGGTTTTTCTCTGTATCTATGAGTCCGTTTCTGTTTTGTTTGTTCATTTATTTTGTTCTTTAGATTCCACATGTAAGTGAGATCATATACATGGATCTCACATATGATATCTTTCTCAGTCTGACTTATTTAAGTTAGCATAATACCCTCTAGGTCCATCAATGTCATTGCAAATGACTTAATACAGTCTCTACAATCCTCAGTGAGGTAAAAATACCTGTGGTAATCCTATTTTCATTTTTCTTTTGGACAGAGAACTCATGACTAAGAAATACAGGGTAGCAATTTTGAAAAGGGTAACAATAAACCAGTTCCTAATAGGTATATGAATGATTATTTTTAATAAGAAAACATAAGTTTAAGCAGCAAAATTTTCATCTTACATTAGAGATTTGTGAATTTAAGAGTAGCCAGTGATTTGTTTACATGCCTTTATAATACACCACAAGTTGCCTACTCCACATTCATGGATAACTCATCAATGACAACGTGGCATCATATATGAATTTAGGAACATTAACTGTGTATCATCTTTAACAGTATGGATGAAGCTGATTCGATTTTGATCCGTAATTCAAACATATTTTTAAGTGTACATATTTGAAATTTATGGGTCAAAAATTAGGTTGACACAAATGTATAGTATTATACAGTATAGATTTTAAGGTTGACACACAGCAAGCAAAATTGATGCTATTGAAAACAAACTCTTTATGATCTACAAAACAAGTGAAAATTATTGCAATTGATAATCACAATCAACTGAAGAAACAGTAAGGATGTACTGACAACAAATGGTCCTTCTAAAATGGAGAATCCCGACTAATTTTTTCCTACACATAAACTGTGTTCATCAGAAAGTTTGAGTAGACTGCGAATAAGTAGTTAGTAACCCCTAGTAATGTATTAATTTAGTAACACTTATTGGATGGATATAATTAGCTTTTAGTCACACATACAACCAAGAGCCCATTGAGCTATTAATAATATAACAATTGGAATTTAGGGTAGGATTCTTGTTCATTGGAAGGGCTTTCTGATCCCACTGCTACTTCTGTGTAAACAGCCTTATGAAGATGACAGACTAATAATTAGCATTCAGTGATGTGGTTTATATGTTGATATTTTACATGACAGTAACAACACATGGAATTTTTTAAAAGAAATTTCAGAGCAGTAGCTATAAAAGACTGGAAGTAGATATTTAGAGTTGAAGGAAATTAATAAGATGTTTTATTACTGGTACTATTGCAGAGCAAAACCATCGCTCCTTGATGGTGAGCCATCAAAACGCAGTATATTCCTTCTAGCCATCTGTTTAGAAATCATAATGATGACCATAATGGAGCTAAAAAAAGGAAAGGAAAGGACATTCAGACTCTCTTTTTGGCCAATCATGGTGAAGCTACAAAAAGGCACCTCCCTGGGTGGAGAAAATGATGGAGGTCAATTACCAGCTCACAGTGGGACACGACAGCCATCAGGGATTGGCTGAGGAACAAATGAGGACTTAGGACTTTTGGCAAAGCATATGCCACAATCTGGAAAGGAAACAAAGGTCTCTACTTATAAGGAAACAAAAAGCGATGAGTGATCTGAGGCCTAAAGTTCGAAGTGCTATCCTTGGACAGTTCTCTAAGGAAAATTAGGCAATCTCTGAATAAGACAACTCGTTTATTTCTGTCTCCTGTATTAGTGATTGTCAAACTTCAGTGCGTTTAAATATCATTTGAAGTAGCTTATAAAAATGAAGATGCTGGTATTTCATTAAGTTCTGCAGAGCTCGCATACTTGCATCCTGACTCTGTCATAAGTGTGGATAAACCGCACTTTGAGAAGTATTACTACCTCTTTCTACCCTCCCTCCTTTTCAGGAGATGACCTCCACACATCACAGAAAAAACTGAAGCCATCAGAGTACTGTTACTCTCAATTAAAATGATTGCATCTCCAGCCATGTGTTCTTCATCACTTTGGGTCTTAATGTGGATATTTTACCTTTTGGTCTATCCAAGGCTAAGCCCCTCTTCTTTCTCCCATTTTGTCTCATTTCACAAGGTCATTATAACATGTCTTTAAGCCTGCTCCATTTCTCTTTAGCATCTACCGAGTTTCCATCAGTGTTTAAATACCTAACATCTTCCACCTTAACATTTCATCCCTTGATTCTTCTTCCATTATTTAACCACCACTTCTCCCACTTTTTATTTGTCCCTTTTAAAAACATGTCTCTAGGGTCATTGCATCCACTTCTTTGTCATGATCCACCCCTTATCCTTCTCTGTCTGGCTTATGCTAATGTACCTCCTCTGAAACTCTGCTAGCTCCATGAGATCTGCTAGCTCCTTGTCCATAATGAATTGGAAATGTTTTAGATCCAGCTCATTGGATGTCTTATTTATCTCTTCCATTTCCTTGAAACATTATCTTCCCTTGGTTTTTCCTGCATTTTTAAAAAATGGATTTGCTCCTGTCGCAGGCAAAGAGTCTTTCACTGTTTCTTAATCTCTTATATGTACTTACCTTCCTGTCACACAATTATTCAATGTTGTATATCTTTTTAAAACTTTTTTTCTTTTCTTATTTAAACTTATTTCTATATTCTGTTCTCTTACATAAATATGACTATCATGTGTATGCCAACAAATCCCAAACATATATCCATCAACCTGACTTCTTTCCGTAGCTCTGGGCCTATACGTCTAAATGCCTACTTGACAATTCCTCCGCAACTATCTCAGAGACACTTGAAACTTAATATATATAAACTAGACTCATGATCTCTTCTTTGCTTCATAATTGCTATTATTTAATTTTTGTTTCTCATTATGTGATCGGCAGGTACCAGTTGTTCAGGCCAGAATTCTGGAAGTCATCCTTTACTTATGTATTCATATCATGCTTCACATACAATTAAAAAATACTGCTAACCTAACTGCATCAATATCTTTATAATTCACCCATTTGTCTTTATCCACACTCATGGCATTTTCAGTCTGGGCCAACTTTATTCATTTCCTGGACTATTGAAATATTTTCACAACTGGTTACCTTATATCAATCAATTCTTGTTACCTTTCAACTTATTCTCTATAGTATTGGCCAATGATCTTATAAACATGATTTGCTTGTATCATTCTCTTGCTTTAAAAAGAAGTTATGAACCCAAGTGTAGCAAGACCCAGACTGATGCAGGAAAGTGTTCAGAACCATTGAACTACAGATCACATTCTACACTCTCGAAAGAGGCAGCCACTACTGAGCTCTGGCTGATCGCTACATAGGACAATAGAGATTCAGTGCTTCCTAGCCATCCATTTTTTACTAGAAAAAGCTGTACATATTTGTCTTTTTCTAAGAATAACATGAACATAATCATTTCTTTAACACTTGCATTCCCCAATTGAGTCTAAGCACTCATCAAGGCTAGGGCCTCAACTATCTCTTTTATTGCCTAGTGCACAGCAGATGACCAGAAAAAAACATACTTTTAATAAATGTATTTATTGTTTATGGATTAAAACAAGAGAAAAACAGAGGAGAAAGTCAATCATTCTCCTTACAAAGGGCAAGGAATAAGAGAGCAAGAGTTAGAGAGAGAGTGAGAGGGAGATAGATAGATGATAAATAGATAGATAGATGATAGATAGATAGACAGATGATAGATAGATAGCTCATAGATACCACAATATTAAATAACAGCTTAATCTTGAAGAACGAACAGGATGATCCCAGTTGCCCACTTTCAAGAAGTGTATCTCAGGCTGAAAAAGAGCATGCACAAATATACAGTGTGAAATTATGGGACTTATTAAGAAAATCCTAAATCATTTGGCACTACTATGATGGGGTCCAGAGGAATTATGTAGATTATGACCATGAAACTCCAGAGTGCTCCAGTGAAGAATTAGACCATGGAGTATGCTAATTCCTCAGCATTTGAACTTTACTTAATGTAAGTTCAAGAGCCAAGGATTTGTGTTTTAGAAAATTAATTCAGTGACACTACTAAGAATGAACTCTAGGAAAGAAATGTTGGGCGAAGGAACGCCAGGTAAGTAGCTATTACAATAACACTGGTAGAAGATGATAAAGGCATACATTGAACAAACAGCACAGGGTACATGGAAATGGATTTAAAGGACAGTTAGGATTAGAATCAACAATTTTACATCTACCCCATAAGCACAACAGCATACTAGTCATTTTCTGTTCCTAAATAAATACCACATTTTGTTTCCTCTGTATTTTCTCAAACTGCTCTCTACATTTGGACCACATTTATTTTACTCAGGAAAGGTAATTCACAGAACTTTATTTGTCCTTAAAGTCTTGCTTCTCAAAGTGTGATCTCACAACCAACAACAATGGCCTCACCTGGGAGCTTGTTAGAAATGCAGAATCTTAGGTCCCATTTAGACCCCATAAACTAGAATCTGCGTATTAACAAGATCCTCAGGGGATTCATAAGCACACCAGAGTTTAACAGCCCTATTTAAATTCCAGTCCAAACTCCTTATCCAAAACTTTTCTGGATGTTCCCAGTCTCTCCAGTCCATGACAATACATAAAGGTTATTTCTATTAGGTTTGTAAGTTTCCATGTATCAGCTTACTTGTACCATAGTTATTTATATGGGTGTCTTTTGCCCCTCCCTAATTTGTCAGTTATAGGAGTCAGGAGGCAGGGACAAATCCCCATCATCTTAGCATAGCCCTGCCCTTAGGTCCTGTGTAGAAAGTTTACTCGAGGTTTTCCCAAGAGACAGTGGTAGTAACTTCTCTTGCTTCCACTTTGGCCAAGTTGTATCTCCATGTCTTATGGTAACTTACACATGTTGATTTCAGAACTCTCTTTGTCCATCTCATAATAATGATCACTTGTCACCAGTAAAGGATTATCCATGTTTAAAGTGTTAAATTCCTCTATTTATGCTTGCTAGTGTTAAACATGTAACATCTATTCATTTAAAAAACAAATAATCTAGATGATCTCATGATGTACTTCTTAGCAGTATCCTTTCAAATGTAACCTTTGCCTGAATTCTGGTAATATCAACTTGAAAATTATCTTCTTCAGAGTGCATCATTGAAAGCATAGAACTACTGAATTTCTTGTGATCTATTTTGTTATGTTATGTATTCGTAAAATAATGCCTTTTTCATTTTTGCCTATTCACTTGATGCTTAGAATTTTAGGGAAAGAAAAGAAAATTCTACATCAGACTCATTGTATATAAGTCCATGGAAGTTTTCCTTTTTTGGAGAACAAATTGAGTTAAGGTTCTTTAAAAAATGGGTCACTCAAACCATCATTCTCTCTTAAGCTGCAGAATGTACTTGATTGGTTTGCACTAAGTGTTTTAGATAAAGAAAACACTCTTTCTAAAATAGCATGCAGTTAACAGCTGGGAAAGAAGTAGTGAGGCGTTAAACTGTCCATTATGCTTAAAGAACAACTTGGCTAAACTCCTTCCTTCCCATTAAAAACTCTGAATGTTCTTTTGAATTTATATTCCTGTACTTAGGGTGTTTGTTAAACCCTTTATTGTTACTTCATTTATAACTCAGACTAAATAATTAATTCATACCAACTTTTTTTAAAAAAAAAGCAGGTTATTTTTAGTTTGTCTATGAAGTAATATTAATGATATTTCAGACATTAAAAATAATAAGACTTTCTGAAGGAAACCGTCAGGTATTTTACAGGTTAGTAAGCTGTGTTTGCAGGTTTAAATTACTCTCCTGGCTTTGTTGTGATGTTTTATAGTTTTTAAAAAATTCAGATACAACTTTAGGTGACATTTGCAGTTGAGGAGGAGGTGGAAAGAGAAAAGGAGGGAGGTTTGAGTGCAAGGTAAGTTCTATCGCTATCCCCTTCTGACCTGAAGACCAAAAGCCAAGACCAAGGCCTCCAGGCACTTAGCTGAGTACATGCCAGTCTGTTTGGGGAAGCTTGACATTCTTCCTTCCTTCCCTTTTTTGCCTGCTTTATATACAGGGAAGAATATTAGCATTTTTTTAATGTTTTTGATGTGTCAGACATTTTGGTAGGTGCTATAATAACTTCTATGTGATTCTCACGATAAGGGGGACCTGGTGCAATGAAGAAACTTATGCTCAGCAAGTAAAATTAATCTGCTCTAAATTACAGTGATAGCTTCAGAGTAGGACTTAAATTTAGATGTAGCCTACAAGAATCACCCTTGTCAATAGTATCCATCATTTCTGTTCATCAATAACTTGTCATCTTATTTTTGCTCTTTGAAGATTATGTGCATTTTTCCTATGCATTCTATTTTCTGTTTTCTCTACCCACCCCCCACACCCACCTTTTTTTTTTTTTTTTTCCTTTTACTTGCTTTAGATACCCTGAATTTCTGCCATCTGGAATTTAGGAAACTAGGGGTCATTATTTAGTTGAATATTGTTTCTCTGTCACCTCTAATTCTAACACTCCAATTATGTGTATGTTAGATATTTACAGCAGATATTTTATGTTCTGTTATATTTCTTCCCAATTTATTCTTCTACATGTACTTCTGTTTAACTACTTATATTGAGATGTATTTGAGTTCAAACATCATGTTCTACTAAATCAAGTCTATTACTAAAACTATTCATTGCGTTTTTAGTTTTAGGTATTCCAGTCTTAGTTCTAGAATGTCTGTTTGAATCTTTTAATGGCTTTTAAAATTTGGTAAAAAACGTTCATTCTTTTATCTATTTTGTTCATTATTTTTTTCTAAATTTTGTTGTCCATGTTATTTTCATAGTTATTGTCCCTAGTTTTTTCTTCAAGCAAAATTAATGTTTTATTGTTCTAACTGGCTCTTCCATTTCTATACAATATGTTTAGTCTTATATCTATTCTTATTTTGCCTGGTTATTTTAATATAATGAAATATATTGTATATAAAAATTTTATAGTCTCTGGACAGTGTTATCTTCTTTCACAGAATAGAAGGTTGGCCTTAAATTCTGGCAGGAAGCTTGAGTGAAACCAAGACACCTTAATCCAATTAAGGACTTAGCTAGGTCAAGGACTATTTGCAGTTTTGGTAAAGCTCATTCTAGTCTTGTTTCAAACCTTTTTTAAAGATTTAGATCTCCAGGGGTCCCAACTGAGATCTTGGAGTGTTTGTTAAAACCCTTCTTCCTTGGTCAGATCTGAACTCCAATTCTGGCTTCTTAGTACCACAAACTACCAAACATTCACTTCAAAATTCAGTGGTTTTGGCTGAGCTTCTTAACTTTCTCTCCATGAATCTTAACAATTTGGCAAATATCTCAAGTGACAAATCTCCAACTGTCACACCCATTTCTGTCCATCTTTTTTCTGTACATTTTCTAGGCACATCAATTCCTGATTGTCTGGGCAGCTCCAAACCCTAATGTTATCTTTCCAGATCTATGCTATTACTTAAAGTTCTTCTGGCTTCTTAGGCTTGGACCATGGATAATTTTTCCACCCTTCTCTTGAGGGAAAAAAATCGCCAAAGCCCTGGGGAAAGAAACAGATTGCAGATGTAGGAAAATAAAACGTTGACTTGCTTATCTGTATTTCTCAAGCATCTTGGCTTTTCAAATCCTAGTTGCTTCAGAAACTCTCTAGGGCATATATATATATATATATATATATATATATATATATATACACACACACACACACACACACACACACGTACACACACACAAACACACACACACACCAGGCATGCCAAAAAATTATACACATGACTTGTATTCATCTTTTGTTACCAGTATATATTGAGTATTAAAATTTTAACAAAGCTCTCTCCTTTCTTAAAATGCATACACATTTTATTATATATATATAATTTTATCAAGTTGTGATAAAAGCATTTATGTGCTTTAAGCTAACCCATCATTGTCAAAATCATAAGAGTAAATAAATATAAAAAAAATTTAGTAGTTTTGCATATTTTATTTATGTAAGCATAGCATACTAAAGTAAGAGAATTTATTATGCATATAAAGTTCTAAGAATTATTTTTGAAAAATATTAATAATTAAGTTCGAATGGCAAACATTTTCTGATGAAGTAACCTGGAATGATGATTCATTTCAGACTTTGAAAGATGTGTAAATATGATGGATTTGAATATTCTGCACCATTTCAATACTGTGAGAATTTAATGTAGCACAAGACATGATAAAGTGTTTTGAACAGTTCTGCAGTTTCAAAATTTCAAGTCATGTACATTTCATGTACTTTTCATAAAGACTCAGAAGTTGGTAAAAATTTTATAATAACAGTCATTAATATATAACTGGAAAAAAGTAATAGAAAATATTCACTCAAATTTTATCCATTTGCATTTGTCTTAATTGTGTACATTGAACAGTAAAAGAATAAAGGTAACACAATCAAAGATAGTACAATAAATACCATCAAGTTTAATTTAACCATTGTTTTAAAACTTAACAATATAAATACAAATATATGATCACATACTTTTTGGAAATGAAACAAATATAAATTTTTAACTAATGTAATTATTCTGAAGTAGAAGAAGTGAAATGCAAAGACTGGAAGTTGATTTAACTTTTGTTGATGTGCATAAATATATTGCAAGACTGAAAAAATAAATTTTAAATGTCAATATATTCTCAGGATATGATGCTATTAGAATTATGATAGGATGATTTAACATTCCTATATACCTACTTCAAAGACATTATTGTTATTAATTTTTTTGGCTTGAATTATTACTACCAAATTCTAAAAATCCAATAACACATGGAATTTGTTACTCAACTTAGAGTTTTATAGTAGGATACGCTTGAAGAACAATATTATTTTTAACGAATAGTTACTTTTTTTGTCAATTAGATGTTATTCCAAATAATGAAAAGTAGTATAACATAAAAGGAACTATAATAAAATAAACAAGAAATCAAACGCATACAATTTTAAATGATTAAAACCTTTAGAGTATATGAAGTGCTCAATGTTTCATTTGGAAATTTTTGAGTAAAGTTTAATAGTACTACCTAGGGAATAAATTGTTCAGGCCTAATTTACTTTAATGCCTTCTGAAAGGGACTTTGAAAAACACAGACATTAAAAATCATATGAAAGGAGCATATAGTAGTAGTTTTATGACATACTATTGCATAGCTTTTGAAATTATATAGTTATTTTCCAGTTTAAACAGCTTTAGAGAGCAAATTTGTTAAGCTAAAAATGGTAGAATCACATTAGTCAAGAAAGAATATGTACATTTGTGGATAGATAAATTAATATAAAAATGAAAGTGTTTGCCTCACCTTTGTAAAGTAAGTTAGGTAAATTCATAGCTTGGATAATAATTCAGTTTTGACATACTATACCCATTTCAGCCGAGTTAAGTCATTACTTGATAATGTATTTTTATCACTTGCTCCTATTTATCACTTTTGCACAATATACACAATAAAATAATTGAAATTTCCATTTTTTTGTGCTGTTTACATTTTAGACTTTACAAATTATCAGAGTTTTGAACTACAGAGTTATATGTTGATGAATTTTATTGGTATTTGGTTTAGCTTTTGTTGTTGTTTTGATTTTAATATATTAAATGAATAAATTTGCTTTTCTAAGTTCTGCTTTGACTTTATAGGGCTCATAGCTATGATGTGAGTAATTCAACAGTATTCAACCTCACACATTATTTTCACTGAAATGTCTTTCTTTAAGTCTCCAACCAGAGGAAAACTTAACTAAGCATAGGACTTTTTGTTTTGTTTATATTTGAGAAATATGTGAACACAATAAATATACTTTTGACATCTTTTTCTTTGTATCTCTAAATCCAAATGTTTCATGCCTCTTATTTTTACTTGTTTCAATAAAAATTATTTAACCTCACACAGATAATTTTGTTGTTGTTGTTTTGCAATTATTCCCTACTTTTGGGAGAAAGTCTAATTCCTAGTGGAATTTTTCTTATGATGTTGATTTCACAGTAGATCATGTATTTTCTCAAGTTTTATTCTGCCTTCATAATAAAATATACTAACATGAAGGGTGCTGAGAGATAATTTACTTCTAATACTTATGCTAAAACTAATAGTAAGCTAAAGTGATGATCATATTTACTTAGCAGTTGAGTGATACAAATAGAGGGAGAAGGAAGGAGATGAAAATTTGGACCGCCTTCCATGTATTCAGCCCCATGCTGGTACCTTAGCAGTATTACTTCTTTAAATTTCCTAATATCTCTGTAACTGGACTCTTTCCATTTCAGAGGTAAGAAAACTGGATCTTGGGGAGAATATGATAAGTACAAAAATATATTTTGTTTTCCCAGTATGAAATGTGTAAAGGAGTTTCAAAACCCATGGGAAGACAGAGAATAAACTTCAGTGCAGATAACTAATTGCCTACACTACCCATCTTAATGATTCTGTATTTATTAGTGGTAGAAGAGCACTGCCACTATGGCGTATTAGCAAAGAGAGCTTTCTAGATTAATCTGCAAGAGAAGCTTTATTCAGTTTGGGGGTTCCGTATTCCTTTAACCTTCAAAGATCAATGATCCAGCCTCATTTTCTACCTCCTTCTAGTGAGCCCAAATTTTCAATAGATCCTCCTTCTACAGTTTGTAGAAATCCCAGACAGTGCTTCCAGATGCCTTATATCTCTCTGCCCTCTTGGCTATCTCTTTAGCTCCAGGCGACTCTTCCTCTTTGGTTTAGTTCGTCACTTTTGGTCTGGAGACCAGCATTATTAAGGTATTGCTGTTTTTTCCACTATACTATTTTATCCAAATTATAGATACAATGCTTCAATTTCTCACAATGAAAGCAGAAGTCAGGTCATAAAATTTAATAAGACTTTATTGCAACAAAGGGAATTTGAAATTAGTTACTGAGCATACCCTATCCCCTGCAGATGGAGACCATCTCTGAATTTCAAGGAGGGTTGCCAGGTAAAACACAGGACACCCAGCTCAATTTGAATTTTAGAAAACAACAAATAATATTTTAATATAAAAATGACCAAAATATCTGGACATGCTTATACTAAAACCTAGACATAATTATACCAAACACTGGAACATACTTATACTGAAAATAAAAAGAAAAAAAGTTGTTTATCTGAAGTTTCAATTGAACTGGGTGTCTGTATTTTTATTTGCTAAGTCTGGCAAGCCTAGTTTCAGGTGCCAGGTTTCCTTAACCACATGAGAGGTCTTCCCAGTGTCCAGCCTTCTAATTTCTCAAGTTCCTCCTTTTTATTCTTAGATCTATTGCTTAAACATCAAGATTTTTTTAAAACTACATTAAATATGTAACTTGTGTTTTTCTTGAATAACGAGCATTAGAAGCCTTGAATTTTGGTTCTTAACTCCATTTACAGGCTTCGGACCCCAGGGTGATTGCTGAATCTTTCTGAAACTCCTTTGATCTGTTGCCATAGACTAAATGTTTGTCTGCTCCGAAGACTCATGTTAAATCCTGATGACCAAGGTGATAATATTTGGAGGTGGGGCCTTTGGGAGGTGATTAGTCATGAAACGGAAGCCCTCATGAATGAGGTTAGTGCTCTTATAACAGGGACTCTCTGCTCTGTATTCCAGGTAAGGACACAGTGAGAAGATGGTTGTCTATGAACCAGAACTACTTGGGCTCTCACCACATACCAAGTCTTCCTGCACTTTGATCTTGGACTTCCCAGCCTCAATGTATGAGAAATCAGTGGTTGTTGCTTAAGCCACTCAATCTATGGTATTTTATTATGGCAGCCCCAACTGACAAGACATCCAAATTAGGGTTCAGTTCAAGCTCTAAGCCCTGCCTTGCATGGTGGCTGTGAGAATCAGGTGAGATAACAAAAGAGAAGGCATCTAGAAAGCAGAAGTTCTGACCCCACTATAAGGAAACATGTATGTCTCGTGTTGTCTTTTAGGCTGTGTTTTACATTGTTTCATTTAATTGGAATATAATGGGGAGAATCTATAATTATAGCCAGATGGTTGAAGAGAAACCAACAAAGAGGGCGGAACAATTGTCTTTGACCTCCTTTCTCTGGATGTTTTCTTTTGCCAATCTGTCAGCTGGACTGTGGTATCTATCCTGATTTGCGTCTCTAATGTTCTCCAACTTGCCTCTGCCCTTTTATGTTTTTGACCTACTCTGTAAAACTCATGTTTGATTGAAATTGGTGTCTTCAGGCCCCTAGTCCTTAATCTCACTGTTTGGTGTGACCGTACCTTAATACCTGGTGTTTAGTTGCATGGTTATTTGGTTTTATTTGTTTGTTTTTGTCTATTTCTGGGTGTGTATATGAGTGCTCTCTTTTAACCTATATTGTTTTCAGATTTCAAAGTTCCCATTCTCAGTGGTGTTAAAAGAAGTGTCCTACCTCCACTCTAATATTTAGAAAAGTCTTTTCAAATCATTTCTCCAAATTTTGCTTTCTCCAAATATTTTGAGTGCTTTTTCTCTTTCTGACATGTTGGTGTATTCCTGGAGCTAACTGATATCAACTGCTATACAAAGTCTATAAGGATTACCTTTAGAAGGCAGAATTTATAAAGTCTGTGTAAATGTAAGGTTTAAGTTGATATCATAGTCCTTTGTGTCCTTTCAACTTCCACAGTTGCCATGCGACATGTTTTTGAAATCCAAGAATCAGTCAGCTTTTATTCCAAACCCAACCATTCATTTGGGTTCTAGAAATGAGTTTATTTTATTTTATTTTATTTTATTTTATTTTAATCAGTTTGGAGGTTGTGGGGGAAAAACGAGTAAAACATTTAAGTGCTGCTATTAGGATGCAACGAAGATATATGGCAATTATATTTTCCCATTTTCTTAGGAGGGTAATATCCTTCAAGACTTATTAACTCCCACTTTTGCCTTCCAAAGTATTTATCTGGTGATGAACATATTTTCTGTTTGTAACTTTGAATGTTAATAAATATGTTAATAAATTATTTGAATAATTTATTTGTGTGCCTTAAGATCTATGGAGATAATTCCTCTGTGCTGTTGCTTAGGATGCATAAGCTTCCAAAATGGAGCTTTCTTTTTCTTTCTTTCTTTTTTTAAGGAAAACAATTCAAATACTCAAGTACTATGAGAAATGTTACTTCTTTGGCAGGACTGCCTCCCTGTTGTTGAACGCTTGGCACACACATTGTGCTATCAATTTCTATCATTCTCCCATGGTAAAAATCACTCAGACATCAAATAAAATAATTTGGCAAACTCAACTAATGTATTCTGTGAAAATCAAATCAGTTTCTACAACCAATTATTTGAAAGGTCACTTTAAAATGTTTTGTTTTCATTAACATCTTAATATTTTTTTTAAGGGAAGGGGGAAGAATGCCATACTTTGTAGGTTTAAATAAATAAATAGAGTTTCACTGTATATGATTGAGTCATTTCTACCCAATTAAGTGTTTCTTATGTAACATTTAACTTTATGTCTAGAATTTTCTATGTATTTTTCAATCCCAATTTTTAAAACTAATATGTACCAAATTCCAAATCATTCTTCTTTCAGATAATTAGAAAAAGGAGGGAAGTAGTTTGCCAAATAAAATAGAGGGTATGCATTTAAATTTGAGTTTCAAATACACATTTTTTTTTAAAAGTATAAATATGTTCTATGAGATATTCAGGACATACTTATATGGAAAAAAAATCGTTGTTTATCTAAAGTTCAAATTTAATTGAGTATCCTGTCTCTATATGGTAACCTTAGAAGAGAGATAAAACAGATGATACAGAAAAAAATTAAGGTATTATCAATGAATTTTAGGGAAGAATACTTGGAACTTGGATTAGAACTCTAATTTTTGTAGTTGTAAAGTGAAGAAGAGAGTTAGTTATTATGCCTTTTTAGAGGAAGTCACTACATTCCATGGGTAGGGCTAATACCCTGCTTGAATTTTATAGATAAAAGAGACACATAGAGATTGATGAACTTGCCTAACGTAGCAGGTGGCACAACTAAGACTACTCTTGGTGACCACAGTTGGTTGGTCTCCAAAGACCACCAACCCACCATCCATCATTCTAAATGCTTTATCTTGGAGGAAAGCACTGCTACATGCCTGCCTGTTATTCATCTGCAAAGTTCTTCACTTGCCAATGGTGTATAATAAGGCCGATCTTGCAGTGTTGTTGTGAAAGCTTGCTAAAACATATTTATAGCATAATATAAATATAAAAGATGGGCACTTAACACAAATGTTTACTTTCTTTCATAAGCATTTAACTTTCTTTGAATTCCTGGGATCATGACAGGATTCAAAAATCAGGAGCTGGGATTATGAAACTGAGAGGCTGAGGACATTATTTTGAATCATTTGTTAGAGAGGCATTGAGGAAAGAAACAGGGAGAAATGTCTCCTTACATCAGTGTATTCTCAACAGCCAAATTTTCAAATAGTGCATGGAAAGTTGTAGAGCTAGATCCTGAAATATATTTAGTGTGGAAGGAAGATAGAGAACTTATGCTAATAGGCTTAATGTTACTGATTTTGGATGTGTATATCAATATTAGTATTGATGTTACTTACATTTACTGTGCTGTAGTAATTATTGCATTTTATGTATTTATTAGGGCTCTCAAATTTTTATCCCTAAATTTGTTTTCTAAGTCTCTTTAATCCCTTGTAATAATGAAAAGAGAAGCTAACACTATATGAGAGATTCTATGCCAGCACTTGAGCTGTGCTAGTTCACGAAATCCTCAAGATATCTCTACGGTGGTACATTGTGTGTGTTTTTATTTTTCTTATTTTAGATGTGAGTAAACTGAAGGTAAGCAGGTTCATTAAAATGTACATGGTCACACAGCTGGCAAGGGGAGGAGCCAAGTTAGAACCCAAGAACCCTCTTTTTTAGTATGTTTTGCTATTCTACTTCTAATAATGTCTTAAATTCACTAATCCTTCTGATTGACCTGTACTTGTGTCAAATTAATGGTGAAAAACTTCATCTGTGGACTAAGGAGCAATTATTTTCTATGTAGCTTCAAACCCATAGTCTTTCCCATTTTAGAGTTTCACTGGGTTTCTGCTTTACTTTTCTAAAGAGTTATTTTAATGGATTTTCTGGAAATAGGTCATTTGGCTTCTTATCGTCATATAGTTTCACAAGCAGTCTCTAAAATAATTCTATCATAGTCTATGTAACTTATAATTTTATTCAATTTTACTGGAACTAACCCAGTTAAAAAAACAAACAAACAAACAAACAAACAAAAAGACTTCACATCCTAATGATAATTTTTAAAACAGTCAGATTATTACTATCATGGATTATTACTTTGTATCTTTACTCAGAAATGTGCAACTTTCCAAATGCCATTAGATATTAGAGTTTTCAACACATGGCCTATGTTTTCTACTGTGCTTTCCTGACAAGCCATCTAGAGTATGCTACGTTTGCTATCTTAGTGCAAGTTCAACAATTACTCATTGGTGGAATGAATATAGTAGTTTTCCAGGGTAAGATTATCCTTTTAAATAATTTGCTTTTGGTATTGGTTTAGTTATTATTTCCTTTATGAACTCTCGCTACCCAAGTCTGTGTTGAACTTGACTTCTTTTGTAGACCTACAGCAGCAGGTACTTACCTCTCTCTTGTGTCCTCAGGCCCAACAGCCACTGGAGTTCTTTACAGATTGCCAAAAACCTTGACCTTTGCATAGTAACTGATTCCTATTACCCCTACTAGTTTTTAAATCTATACTTTGGGGTACTAGAAATGGCTGAAATGTCAGTTAAGTCTTTTTCATAAACCTATTTAGAGTACCAACTTAATCGAGTCATAGAACTGTGAGTGAGTTTAGTTCTAGATAATATCAAGACATCCATGTCAGGAGTTCCATTCTTTGTTTATTGGTAGGGACAGACAGCTTTGATTTTGTTTAGTTAACAGTAAAACAATAAGATAGTATTTAGACTCATAATTCAGTGTAAAAGTATGCATCAAAAGTGTGCTAGATATGGTAGATTCCCACTCAGTATCTACTACCAGGGGCTGGAAAATGAACATTTACAGTCTCCAGATACCTTTGCAGCTAGGGTTCTAGAAGTGAAAACGTTCACCTAGATTTGGGGCATTTTTCTAATTCGAGCTCCCAGAGACCTGGATGCTACAATGATACAGGTTATTGAACAACCTGAACATGCTGCTTGATGGTAGCCAGACTGTGCCTGAGAGGTTACTCCATGGAGGGTGAGTGCTGACTTCTGACAGTCTCCTCGGAGCTCTGATCAGGGTACTTCGCTTCAAACCTGCCAATGATTTCTAAGGACTTAATTCACTTTATTACTTATATGTGCTTAAAACCTATAGGGTGCCTATTTTTCACAACTAAGCCCTAAATAATTCAAATGAACTGTTTTTGCACTCATTTGTGTGTGTGTATGATTTGCAAAACAATGATAAATAGGTAAATAGCATTGTTACAGCTAAAACCTTAGAAAATGAGAGGTTACTCATTAATATTTATTATACCTGTGTGTACAAGTATAATCCAGTTTGTGTTTTGCACTATAAATCCCAAAATGTGTTATATTATTTCTGTCAACTCAGGTTGCCAACATAAAGCCAATATAAACTGGTTTTACAGGAGTTTACATATAATCTTTAACAGCTGGGCTTGAAAATGATTCAGGTTTTAAAGTTGGAAATGTCTTCCATTTTACTAGGTAAAGAAATAAAAATCTGAGAGGAAGGATTAGGTGATGTAATTTCTTCTGTTTGATACTAAAATTCCATAAGAATCTATATTGAGAAATATAAAAATATTGCTGAATTGCACTTTTCTAGGACTGAGAAGTGTGGGTGACAGAATGCATTTTATGAACATTTTTTGCCTTGTAAAAGTAGCATTACATCTATATGTTTAATTCCATGTAACAATGAACTTACTTTCTGTCTGCTTTTTATATTCCTTTATGGTTTACTACTTCAGGCATTAAATAAAAAATCTAATATGTTGAGGGAAAAAGGTTTTCATATCAAAAGCTTCTTTCTTCAAGCAAATATTTGGTGGATTCCCACATGTCTAGTAAAATAAAAACGAGTGAATACTATGTATGAGTATCACAATATTCTTTTCAAGACTTGGCAGCAGAATTATTTAAGTAGGTCATTCTATCTTGAAAGCTAACTAAGGATTTATGAGGAGGAGGGGGAATCTATCTATAAATTACTTCTTGCAAGGTTAAGATGCTTTTGGATTTAAGATCCAGTAGTACTAATTAAAATATTGTGGTTTTTCAACAAAATGGTAAATTGTATGTGACTTAGTTTGTGTTGAACTAAATGGAACATCATCACTCTTCTTGTCTAATGCTTACCATTGAAGTCAGCCATTTTGAGATAGGTTCCATGTTTTTAAGAATGCACAGTTCATTGCAATGGACACATATTCTGCAAGTGCATTGTGCAATGGACCTGTAGATATGGGATGGGGTGAACAAGGGTAAGCTTAACTTTTAAACATGTGGATTCTGCAGACCTAATATCTGGATTCAAATTTTGACTCCATCAAATACAAACTGCATGATTTGGGGCATATCACTGAACTTCCAGCTTCGTTTTTTGTTATTGTAAAATGAAGATTACAATTGTGTCTACTTTATGCAATTGATGTGAGAAACAAGTGAAATGATTCATGATATGAGTGCAAATTCTCTCAAAAGAATTTTACACTGTTAATTGATTCTAAAGGCAGAAAACATGAATCATTCTCTCAGTACATAGATTGACTCAAATGACAATTTGCTGAAAAATACAAGATATATAATACTAAAATATGTTTACATTTAAAGAAGATATGAAGCAGCCCTTTAAAATGCTGCTTCTTCTCAGGGTAGCTTTGCTAATGGGCAGTTAGCCTGGCTGTTAGGTGCACACTAGCCCCCTCCCATCTGCACTGGGTGGAACAATACACAACAAGCAGCATGCACATACCTTGTCACCTCCACACTGTGCCTTCCATGTGGGGTGACCATGTTAGGTTTATAGTCAGGCTATACCTGCAGGGATGCAAGTGAAGGGATTTCTGTGGGTGCTAGGATCAAGGTCAACAAGGAGTCTTGCACACTCCTTTGTGCCTGTGGGCTCCCTCAACTGTGTGCATGGCTGGGTGTGTGCCAATGAAGAGGTTATGATGGAGGGTTCTGCCTTACTAACCTGGGACTTAGCCAGCAGGCTTGGAATCTCTCCTCTGACCTTACATTTTCAGAGTAAGACTAAGTCTTCAGTGTAAATGGTAACCCCTTAGATGCGATACTTTTGTGCAGAAGATTATCCAAGAAACTGTATCTGATATTGCTCACCAGAGTCTCATTATTTACTCAAAAAACTAGTTAGGCTGTTTGAAATAGAAGGACCAGTTGATGGTCCAATTGTTTTAGGTTAATACAACTGAACTGTAGTGACTGTGAATTTATACCTGCATCCAGAATGTGCATTTACATTAACAAAAGTTGATGACAAAGACAAAGAATTTCATTGTACAAAGAACTGACATCACACATCAACCTCCAGAGCTTTTTCCATGTTAAGTGATGATATTAGCATCACTTCTCCATCTTTTTCTTAGTGGCTTAGTCTGCTATCAACTTGAGAGGCTTCAAGATCCATTATTACTATTATTATTATTATTATTTTTTAATTTCAAAACTTTTTAACCATCTGCCATCATTTACATTCCTCTACAGGCATAACTATAGACTATATTCTGTCATCTCTTAGAACTCTTCCATTCAATTATTTGAATAATGAATTCTGTCATGAATTTAAATAAACATGCTAATTCCTACTTTCTTTAGATTTTTGCTCTAATGTCACCTTAATATTCTTTGACCACACTACATGATATAATAGTTTCCCATCCACAGGATTCCCTATTCCTTATACTCACTCACATATATTTTTTGATGCTTATTGCCCTGTGCCATAGTATACTTTGGCACTAAAGGTATACTAAAAATACAAGCTCATTAAAAATACAAGCTCATTAAAGACAGAGACTTACTGTTTGTTTATTTTTTTAAAGAGGTGTATCCACAAGTGACAAGTTCCAAGCACACAGTGGATGCTCAATCAATATTTTCAAGTCATTAATGACATTACTTTTGCCACACAGCATACTCAGATATCCAGGGAATGAGGAGGGAAAAGTAGCTAATATAAAATATAAAACAGGGAAAATAAACCAGAGAGGAGACAAACTCCTTAAATCTTCCCCCAGGGAAGAGCTTTATGTAAAAAGGAATAAGTCTAGAGGAAATTGATATAATCCCTTTATATTTGATTGTTAATATCAAAAGAATCTGATGTAAAGTTTTGCAGCAAAGCATGATAATATATATCAAAGGTAGACATGGTGAAATCTGTGCTTTGGATGGTAATCAGGAAGGTACAGCCACCTTGATGGGAAGGGAGCTGAAGCAGGTCTTCCCTTGAAAGGGGGCTGGGAGAAAAGTAGGTGGTAGTTCAGGGCTCAGATCTGTCAGAGAACACACAGACACATGCACACACATACACATATACATACACATACACACACATATATATATATATATATATATATATATATATATATATATATATATACAGAGATGTATATATGTGCATTTCTATGTTTCTCAATTTACATATCTATTTCTAATAGTATTCATAAACACAATTAGAGAAGTTCTACCCATTTTCTGAAGTATTTGATAAAATTTCTTATCGACCCCAGCAGAATCTTCTTGTGACCGATTTACATTTTAAACCAAATTCTTAACTATAAGACTATGCAGATATAGGCTAAAAAACAGACAAACACTATTACAGTCCATCTTTGGTTTCACTACCTTGACATTTGTGTGGTAGAACTTACCAGACTGAACTTTCTCCTTTCAAATATTTTTTTTTCCCCATCAGTGATTGTATTCTCTATCTGAAACTTTTCTTCCATGTCTATTGTTTGTTACTGAGGCTTGACTCTTTTAAAGGGAAGAGTTCATTTATTCTGTCACTTATACTGAATGTCCCCCACCCACCTAGGTGACTAGCAGAGTGAGAGTCTACCTTATTTACTTACACTTTGGTTTATAGCTGACACTTATACTGAGTGGTCCTTTTAAGCTCAGCAGTAGTAGAGCAGCCAAATCATAAACACATTATGTATGTGTAGAACATCAGAATATAACAGCAGGACCCAACTGCCATAATGTATTATGCCTCTGCATTATATAAGAGTTTTACTCTGATACAGATGGGGGAGGAGATAAAACTTCCTACAATGTGCTATAAAATTACTTCCGATTCTTGACAAATTTGATAAGAATCTCATCAAATTTGTGTGGCCTGCTTTTCATAGCATGGCCAAGTGTTGGTATATGACACACGCAGGCATAGCCATGTAGGTTGAGATAGTGATCAAAGTGTCAACAAGCTTCTTGGCATCTCAGCACCTCGTCCTTGTTTTATAAGATGATGTGGGAATCTTTTCCACTCTCATTCTTTTTGTATATATGGACATTATGAAAGATTAGAAGGGCAGTCAGTTGTTACTCTAAAACAGTGATGGCATGATTATTACTTCTCTATAGAGACACTTTTCTCTGTGTATCTACTACTATCTATGGTCTTTTGCTGTTGCCACTGTGTTTACACTTTTCTTAGTCTGGGAAGGATTTTAGTTACATGTAGAGAACACACACTGTCATGATTAAGAAGACAGACACAGGGCTGGGTAGCTTGGGTGTGAATCCTCAAAAGCTTCTGATCCTATTAAGTGTGTCATCTTGGGAAATTATTTTACTACTTTCTATCTTAGTTGTATAACCCTCTTAGGGGTTTAAAGATTCACTGTGATGGTTTTTGTAAAGACCTTAGAATATTGACTGCTATAATAAGTGCTATCTGAGGATTTGTGATTATTAATCTGTTGTAAGAAGTATAAAATGGAGCAGGTGGGAAAATCACACTGAGAGGATATAGGAGACGGGCTGTGGAGATGGTACACTGCACACCTTCAAAATGGCCTCACTGTCATGGACCAAACGTGAATAGCAAACTGAGAGTTGTACACATACGACTTCTGAGTCCTGCAGTTTACAAGTTTCCTACTCAGAAGTTGCTTTTGAAAGTGTTTTGGGTCATTACTTACATATGTTCATGGGAACAAAAAGAAAAATTGTACAATGAAATGTGACAAAAACGGTAAAAGAGAATGTTTCCATTGTTGTGAAAAAAAAAATACAACAGAAACTATACAAATATAATCCATATTGTCAGTTGTTACAATCCCCTTTGTTTTCCGGGAATTAAAGAAAAAGAAAAAAATATCTGATGGCACAGCTGTGATAGTGGAAGTTTTGTGAGAAAAGGCATCAGTGTTTTTCAATAGTTCATCTCTTTCTTAATCTCTGTACATGATTTATGTAAAAGATAAAGCCTAAATCAGTTAGGGGAATTCAAATTGCACTAGAAATTTCTGCCAAGAAAAGCAGTAAGAAAATTCCATAACTTCTCCATGTTCTGGCTTAATTTCATTTAAATATATTGAAAAATAACAGACAGACTTCACTGTTAGGAGATGGTGACTTGGACATAGGTTTCCTTAATTGTTTAGGATAGCAGTACCTTTAGTGAGCTTAGTTTTTTTCTTTAGAATTTTTACTGAAATTACATAAATCAACAAATCTTAAATTTGTTCAGTTTTTTACTACTATATGTATAATGTTGGAAAAGTAATCATATTTCTTTCCCCTTTGGTTACTATGAGTCACTGTCCTACTACCATGTTTTAAGAAATCCCTTATTGGCTTCTCTTTACCTGCATTTGCTCCATCCTACTGCCCCTAAGAAGAGCCTGAAATAAGGACTTGAAGGCAGGTAGCTTATTTGGGCCTCTGACTGGGGAAAGTGAGAGGAGGGGTGGAGTGGAGGCCATGCCAGGTGACATTCTTGAGTTGAATTGATACCACTGTGTGCAATTGGGCTTGGCTCCTGACAGGTACTTCTGAGGTGCTCTTTAGAATGTGCCTGAGCATTGTCCATTTGAGGAACTGTCCACTCAATTGCCCATTGGTTTAAGGCTGCATTAGCCCATAGACACCTATGTCCATTTATCAAAGATTGTTGTACAGGGTTCAACTCTAAACCCAAGTAGCACACGGCAAAAGGTGAAAGGCACGCGACATAGCTGAGATAAAGTGCTGCTAGATTACACTTGTGCACATCTGGTGGTGGAAGCTATAACTGGAAGAAGAGATGACCCGTGTGGATATGGGCAAGGCAAAGAGATGTCTGAGAAAGCCTGCTCTATGGGGAGAACACAGCAAGAGGATCATGATCTTCAAGGCATTTCGTTTCAACCTCATGCTGAACAAACATGCTGACTAAATACAATGAATGGAAACCCAGCTATGCTGTGTATACCATTCTAATATTTCCGTGGTTCTTCTTCAAGGGGATGGAAGATTCACATTCATGGACTCTTCCATGGCATGATGAGAACTTAATAAATATTGTTTTATTACGTTTTAAAATCTTTACAGAAATTCCTCTGGGATAGTTGTTGTTTACCCCTTTCCTAAAAATTTCTTAAAAGTAGGAAAATGAGATTCAATGACTTTAAGCAACTTGTTCAAAGTCCCTTTGTCACTTTGCTCTTAAGTGGTGGTGTACACCCTCCTTTTTGATATTGTCGTCACACCAAACCACTTCCTACACAGCAATGTTTCAGATGGAGAAGGCTATGTTACAATACCTCTTACAGAAGAAAAATATATATTATAATAAAAGGATTGTAATGATCATGAGCATCTCTCTGAAATGTATTCCTTTTTATTCCTCGTGTGCTTTAGGTCCCTGATCTGTTCCTATCTATGGTGAAATATTCAAATCTCTTAGATTTAAACATCATAATTTTACTTCAATTATTTTAAAACATCTAATCTCTTAATTACCTTTTATTTGATAAATATAATTAGCTATAAGAAAAGCAAACTTTTAAAATATTCATCACATAGAATATAATTTGCAAATCAAAATTTCAGGGGAAAGCCTTTTTATGATCCTATTAAAGCTTCAAAATTAAATGTAAGTGTACTTATTTTCAGCCAAATGTTTTCCTCTTTTACACTTTCTACAACTGTTGATTAAAAAAAAAAAAAAGTTATCTTTTTCCAGCTGGCTATTTTATTTAAACCTTAAGTTAAGACAGCTATACTTTTCATATAATTGTAAAAATAACTTATTACCTTATGTTTGTTAAAAACAAAGGGCAGTTATGTTTTAAAGTAACTTAATTATCTTAAATTCCCATGTTTTTATGAACTCATCAAGTTTTCTGGCTGTTTAGGTTACCTAAGAAATATTTTCCAAATGATATTTTAGTTTTTTGCTGAAAATGAAACAAAACAAAGATACTTTAAGCATGGCCACACCCCCAATCATAATATTGCATGAGTATATATATCTGATAACCCAAGCCATAAAAAAAAATTATTGTAGTAACAGCCTCTACATGTGTTTTATAACTAAGGTTTTAGGTTATCACACTCTACTGTTATTTTAATTCTGTTACTTGGTACTGTTATGACAAAAGATATTAAAGTTACTGAAAAAGTACGGTCACCCAAATGAAAGTATAATTTAACTGAAATAGGATTATACTGAGGATGGTATTTCCTGTTCCTCCTAAGAATTCTTTTTTCTTCTTTTTTTAAATTTTTCATTATAGCTCACTGTTATTCTGGATTCACAGAAATAAGAGCCTGAGGGATAAATTTATGTGCTATTGTTTTATTAGAGGGTGCAATCATTCCAAGGGAACTGGAGTGAGGGGAAAGGAAAGAAAGGTAATGAAGGAAGCACATGAACTAGTGTGCTACCGGCTGGCCACTGCACAGATTAGGGATGCTTTCTTGATCGCTCAGAACTCCCTGACGAGGAACCATATGTCATGTCTCTCACGAGATTCTATGCTAAGATGAGGGACTTTATGGTCTGAATGTATACCCCCAAATGTTATAGTTGAAATGTACCCCCAATGTAATGTTATAGGAGGTGAGGTATTGGGAGGTAATTAGAATTAGATGAGCTCATTAAGGTGAAGTCCTCTATATTCACCTATAATTTTGACTCCCCCCCCCAAATTTAACTACTTAATAGTCTACAATTGACCTGAAGCCTTACTGATAACATAAAGTCAATTAACATATATTTTGTATGCTACATGTGCTATATACTGTATTATAAAAATAAACTAAGATAGACAAAAAATGTTATTAAGAAAATCATAAAGAATAGAAAATATATTTATAGTACTGTGTGTATTTACTGAAAAAAATCTGCATATAAATGGAGCCATACAGTTCAAATCTGTGCTGTTCATCGGTCAACTGTAATTAATTTCTCCTACTCTCTGCCTGCAACACTCTCACAAAGTCATTACTTTCAGAATAAATTCTGTACTCTTCACTCCAGGCTCATCTCTCTCCACTTATTCATGTCCTGATTCTCTTAACTCCATTCATAGTGGACACTGTTCTTCCTCGGAACACATTGCACTTCTTATACCTCTGTATCTCTGAAAATAGTCTTCCTTCTGCTTTCTTCTTCTTGAATCACTTCTAAATATAATTTAAGGCTCAGCTCCAGGATGAATGCATTTTATTCCTCTAGCACATAACCTTCCACCCAGCCTTGGTCAGTTCTCTCTCCTACCTGCCATATTGTTATATGCTCTCAGTTGTAGATTGCACATCACATTGGAGATTGCACCAATTAGTTCATATTGTCTTTCTGCTGGTGTCTCTGATGGAACAAAGTAGCTGGCATACTGTAGGAATTCAATAAATGCTTGCTGACTGAATGAACAAGTAAATCTAGCTTAAGTTTAATACGGAGTTTAATTAAATTTGAAGAGGAGGCCACTCATAAAAGCAAGATTAAAGATTGTTACTTTAAAAATTCCACTTTTATGCTGGCATCATTAAGACTGGACACTTTTATTAGTTATGCTACTATGTCGTCTGTCACTTTGGCATGAAAATATATTTTTGTCGTTGTATGTTGTCCTTGAACAGTCCACACTGGATTACCGATTGTGAAATAATTCCATGCATGAGAAAATGTTGTCTATATTCCAAGCTCATTATTTATATTTTCCTTGCAAAAACACAGCTGCTCCAAAATAAGGTTTGTTGAATGGAATTATGATATATTTGAATAATGGCAAACTAAGAAAGAGAAGTATTCATTTTCATAGGTTGTTCTCTGTGTTTATAACTGCTGATAAGAGTCACACTCAAAAAAATTCACAACTTATTATTAGGAACAAAAGAAAAACTGTCTTTATTTTAACAAAGTGTTTACCTAAATTCATTTCTGAGACTAAACAAGTGTTTAATTACATGTTAATAGCCATTCACTTGATTGCTATGTATGTAAGTGATTGATCTTTTGGATTATTTTATTTTTATTGTCCTTCTGACTCATTGCCCAGTTCAGGTGCTGCCTTTTCTCACCTGAATTACTGAAGAAATGTTTAGTATCTTTCATCCTCTCCAATCCTCCTCCACCTCCTTTCACATATATATCCATTCCTCATAGAATTATTGCTCTGGACTTTTTATGATACATCTTACCCCCACCAGATCATAAAGCCTATGATAATGTTTTCTTGTTCAACCTCTTCAATAGAGTCCAAGTTCAACACTCTGGACAGTCTCTTCCAAAATCCAAGCCCAACCTTTATAGCTGTGTCTCTGTTCATTCCTCTCACATATCTTTCGCTCAGGGCCTGGATCATCAGTTCCATCAATACTTTGTTATTTTCTTTATATTGTTTTTTTAATATTAATATTATACTTTTACTCCAAGGTTTAATTCAAATGCTACTTTGTCTATGAAATATTTCTATGTTTCACAAATCAAAATTATTCTTTGTGTGTGTTTCTGTTGCTGAATCTCTTCTAAATTATTTTGTAAATTGTTACTTAGTTTTCCCCAACCCAGAGTTTGTAATTGTTGGAAAACAGGTTTTACACAGTTTCATTTATTTCATCTAAGTTCCGTAACATTTAATACATGTGAGCATATTGCGTGTGTGTGTATTCAATAAATAAACATTTACTGACTGTATAAAATTATCTTCATAAATGTTCAGGACACTGTGTCTGCATCCTGTCCTGAAGCAATAGAAGTCTTCAAATTGAGGGTGTGGAACAATCCACTTCCCAGTACAATGGAACCTAGTTTCTTCAGGTAGTAGCTACACTGGAGACATTTCCCAGTGTTTCCCCCCAGTTAAAAACCATCTATCCTGAAGCTTTTCTCTCCAATTCTTCTACTCTTTTTCATAAAGCAATTTGTAAAATATTAAAAGTAATGTATTCTGGATGGTGATCTGAAGTAATACATCTTGTAGTATCTTAAATAGAGGGGACACTGAAAAACACCAAACACTTAACAAAGATGAAAA
Organism: Rhinolophus sinicus; assembly: GCF_036562045.2. Lineage (NCBI taxonomy): Eukaryota > Metazoa > Chordata > Mammalia > Chiroptera > Rhinolophidae > Rhinolophus > Rhinolophus sinicus. The sequence continues at coordinate 14,783,437 of NC_133751.1, read as the reverse complement.
AAGAAAAACAGAAAAAGAAAAAAAGAAAAGGAAAAGAAAAAAAAAAGGAAGAAAAAGGAAGGGGAGGAAAAGGAAAGGAAATAAAAGGAAGGGAAAGGAAGGGGAGGGAAGGGAAGGGAAGGGAAGAAAAGTGATCATATGACATTTATTTTCAGGCTTTTTTTTTTTGCATATGGAGGAATTCACTTAGGCCAATAAGAGTCAAATCACTCTTACTTTTATTTAATGTTTTTCATTCTTATCTTGTTGCCTATTTATTTTTTTAAGAAAAGGATGCAGAAGGCATAAATACATAAATATTCACAGAGATAAGGTGAACTTTCAACATGTTTGAAAGTCCTAGAAACAGGGCTATAACCCAGATTACCTTAACTACCATTATTCAGATGCAGTTGGTAAATCTCAAAACCAAGATGGAAAAACTGGACAAATCTTCACTTTTGGGAAATCTCAAGGTACATTTAAACTTCAGAAAACAATGATATTCCCAGAACAGCTTGTCAATATTAAGAAAGCTAATTCATTTCATAAGGATAAAAAATTAGAGAAAAAAACATATCCAGTTAATACAATCATTTCTTTTTTAATCTGCATGATACCAAAACTCCTTCTTCTCCCAATCAGTATCAATTATTTGTTAAATCAATCAAGAGTTTTAAGCACTTGGGAGACCTCTGAAGAAATAAATGTAATGAAAACACTGTTTTTTATATTTTATGCTTAGTAAAGGGTTTGTTTGGTTAAAAAAAAGTGAACTCAATATCTCTATCAAAACATAAGCTAATTTTGCTAATTTGATTACATTTTACTAAAATAGCAGTTGATGCTAGAATATACTAATCTTGAAAGAAGAATGGATGGGAAACATTAGCCAGATAAACTACTAAATCTGCAGCTGTTGTCAGGGTACTTACTCTACTACTTTAACTTCCAAGACAAGATGTTATTTCTCATTGAATGTAGTTGAAAATGCATGGTATTCTCTGTTTGGCTATTTACTTCACTCATCCAACTCATTAAAGTAACTATCATATAAATTAATGCATTTATTTTTCCCTAATCTATTTTTATATTTGTTGCTATTGTTTAACTTCAAAACCGTTTGAATGTTTACATATGTTTATATGTGCATTTAGGAAAGGTATGTTTGCTACGTTGGATACTTTCATTTGCTCTCTTTTAATCATGTTAACTTGTAAAATTCTATTTAACAATATTTAAATCTTGGCATTGTTTCCTGAGAAAAAATGAAGAATCAATTATTTTATTTTGTTATTATTAATAACAATAAAGACCTAGGAGAATAAGTTACTTATATTTCAAAGACTCTTAAAGTTATTACATTTATTTCATTTCACAAAATAAAACGAGTAATCAAAACCTAGTTTAAATGAGTTGTTTCAGCATAAGTGCTTCTTGAATCAGCTAAGTAAAATTTATTTTAGTATCCCAAGTGACCTGTCCAATGTAAGCATCTAACTCTTTACAGAGGCTATAACAGACACTCAGGGCAGGCGGGAGCTTACAAAGTCTAGTCATTTAAGTGGTGCAGTCCTCAAATGACTGTGACTGGGCTTTAGGCTCTTTCAGCCAGAGTCACCCAAACACAGGCTTTAGCTGGCTGCATGACATTTGCCTCTACCTTTACAATCAAGAGTAAAGCCACTGCAGTTCCTAACAACCAGACCATTCTACAGAAGGAAAGAAATAACACCATGAACTCTGCTGGTTAAGAAATGAATGTTCTCAATTGCTGCAAGTTAACAATAAAATTTTGTCAATTATATTTTGATTTTTACATATATTGATTTCCAAGAGGATTGAAGAAAATGCCTCTTAATTTATTAGAGAAGTTCCTTCATCGGGATATTTTATGGAAAGGTCTGTGGGTAAATATTTGGTACAAAGTGTAAATGTAAGTCCTCTTAAAATGACTCTACTCACAAATAATTTTGTTTTCAAAGGTCACATCTCTTGAGAAATGACTAATTTTCTCCTGGTGCTTAGTAATCACAATTATGAGGAATGATGGTTCTCGATGACTTTTTCTCCGAACATGAAACAACATATTTCAAAATTGGGACTCTAGGACATTGGGTTCTTCTAAATCACATTTTCCCCCCCAGTAAATAGAGCAGGCAATTCATGGACTCATATTATCATATTTCTACATAAGGCTATACAAAGTATTGTATAAGAATAAATTCATAGAATATCAACAAAATATTTGTTTACTAGCATTTTTTTAAACATCTAAATTGATTACAACTTGAAAATTGTTTTTCACTGGTTTCAGCTATGTAAACATTAGAATGGAAATTACATTTTCACTTAATCATCTGGACATCTGTATCAAACATCTGGACATTTGAGTCAATTTTTTTTTTCTTGATTCTGCTTTTATCCAGCTGTTTGGTGCAATAAAGATATCTGTCAAGCACATCAAGTCTACATTCTTATCACTCTTTGCACATCTGTTACTCTCATGACCTTTAGCCAGTCTCTATGAAGGCAGAAGCCACTTTCTGGGTCTATTTTAGTCTGTAGTTTAAGAGAGAAATGTAAGAAGAAACTTAATGGACAAGGAAATAATAATACACTTATAATGCACTGCTTTTCTATTTTGTCCTAGGCTTTACGTGAGGTGAGATTGGTCATGTATCGTGTGCTGTTTTTTAGGCTTTGTGATCCATTTATGGAAAAGTCACTTAACAAAGACAATAGAGAGCTGGGGTTAAACTCTAAAGTTTGAGACTGTAACTTAATGCTGTGCCACATGAAAGAGGGTGGAGTGCACAGAATTTTAGTCAAATAAGTTTATCCCTAGAAAAATATGGTAAATTAAAACAAGCTTTCAATTCACATATTGCAAATAGGAACTAGACAGGTGATTGGGTGCAAGCAGAGAAACCAAGGGAAGTATTCAATCCTGTAAGTTGGACTGTGTTGGGTTCACAAAGGGAAAGTACCAAACCAGAGCTTCAGAAGAGAGAACAATAGCATCATCTAGTCCTACACATTGTTTTGAATCAAGTGATATTCCATTGAGCTCTACTAGTTCAGGATGGGGGTACAGGTGGGGCCTCAGAGTTAAGTGTGTTATATCTGAATACCACATTGATATATTGCAGGCTGTTTCAGAAGAGATACTTGGCAAACTGGGGAAGAATAAGAGGATTATTATTCATGTCCATCTAATAATGAATAAATAACAAAGGTGTCATCCTAGCTCCTTCTTGACCTGAACCAGCCTTCCTACTCCCTCTCCCTATTGTAACCCCAAATCATCTCAACTTCTTTGCTGTATCACTTCATTCAATGTAGCCTTTCTTAGTGATTGTTAAATTTCAAAGAACAAAGGTGCTCAAGGAAAGGGAGGTACATACTGAGGTGTTTCACAGAATCTCAATAGAGAAAGTATTGTCAGGTCTCATGAAAGATGGTACTGAGAATGTAAAAGCCATCACAATCCAAAGAAGCTATAACAGTCAGCTTGGGCTCTTATAACAAATTACCATAGACTGGGTGACTTAAACTATAAACATTTATTTTTTCACATTCGTGGAGGCTGAGAAGCCCAAGATCAAGGTGTCTGTAGATCGCATGTCTGGTGAGGGCCCTCATCCTTGTTTGCAGATGGCTCCCTTCTTTCTGTAGCCTCACAAGGTAGGGAGAGATGATCCCTCTCATGTCTCTTTTTATGAGAGATTTAATGTCATTCATGAGGACTCTGCCTTCATGACCTAAGGTGTCCCAAAGGGCCCACCTTCAGATGGCATCACAATGGGGATTAGGGTTTCAACATGTGACTTTTGGGAGGACATGAACATTTAGTCCATAGCAGCAGCCTATTTGCCTTCCACTTTTTGAGACCATTTAGTCTCATGGTGCTGCTTCCCTCTATGGCTCAGCATCATGGCATGATGCTCTTTTTTGAGCCAGATTTTGGATCCGTCTAAAGATGACTTAGCATGACTGAATTAAAATGATGCTATTAACATTGAATCTATATAAGCTTCTGGATCTACTGTTGATAAAATAGAAATAGAAGCTCCCTGTTCAAAGCTGATCTACTCAGTTAGACAACATGTCAACCTCAGTTCCATTAACCATTATACGGGTTGATCTCATGGTACCCGAGGTTGTAGGAAGGAAGCTCTCAGGACTGGGGACAATTTACAGAGGTGGGACATAGATTGAGTGCAAACCCCAAAAGAAATATACCATATATCATCTCTTTTAACCATTGATTGTTACTGAGATACTCAGTAGGCCAGGTCCTGACTGTTGTATTCCTTCAGTAATATGTTTTTTTTCCTAGTGTGGCCATAGCACTAACCACAATGTATTATGCTTCATCTGTTTATCAGACTGTCATTTCATGCAATCTGGGAACTCCTCAAGACCAATAATTAAGTCCTATTTATTGTTGTACTCATGGCACTTCTCATAGTGTTTTTCACACAGTAGATCGATCCTCAAAGTCTGATGTTCATCTAGTTTTCCATGGTGAGTCATTAATTAAATCAATTATAACACTCAGTGAGGTGTTTAGATGGAAAAGGACTTCCATGTGATTTAAGGGGTCAATTATAGGTAGGTAGGGAAGCCGTAGATTATTTATAGAATCACATTTGATGTAGCTTAGCCCAGACATCATGAATGTTCCCTTTATTATCACTCTGCTTGGAAGGTAGAGAGTACCAGGACTGGAAGTTTTCTAACATGATAACCAGCAAAGCTTTGCAAGGTGCTCTGCAGAATTATGAGAAATGTTACCATCTTTATGCTCTTCCACAAGATGCACAATGCATGTATTAAAAACACTGAGTCAGGAAAGGGATTGCTGGGTCATATGGTAATTCTAGTCTTAATTTTTTGAGGAACCTCCACACTGCCTTCCATAGCGGCTGCACCAGTCTGCATTCCCACCAACAGTGTATGAGGGTTCCTTTTTCTCCACAGCCTCTCCAACACTTGTTACTATTGTTTTGTTGATGATAGCCATTCTAACTGGGGTGAGGTGACATCTCATTGTGGTTTTTATTTGCATTTCTCTGATGATTAGTGATGTTGAACATTTTTTCATATACCCAAAAAATCTGAAAACATTTATCCATAAAGACACGTGTGCTCCAATATTCATTGCAGCTTTATTTATGGTAGTCAAGACATGGAAACAACCAAAATGTCCTTCGATAGATGAATGGATAAAGAAGTTGTGGTATATATACACAATGGAATACTATTTGGCGGTAGGAAAAGATGAAATAGGAGCATTTGTGACAACATGGATGGATCTTGAGATTATAATGCTAAGTGAAATAAGTCAGACAGAAAAAGCAGAGAACCATATTATTTCACTTTTATGTGGTTTATAAACCAAAAACAACAAAAGAACAAGACAAACAAATGAGAAACAGAAACTCATAGACACAGACAATAGTTTAGTGGTTACCAGAGGGTAAGGGGGCAGGAGGGGTGGGAGATGAGGGTAAAGGGGATCAAATATATGGTGATGGAAGGAGAACTGACTCTGGGTGGTGAACACACAATGGGATTTATAGATGATGTAATACAGAATTGTACACCTGAAATCTATGTAACTTCACTAACAATTGTCACCCCAATAGATTTTAATTAAAAACAAACAAACAAACAAACAAGCAAACAAACAAACAAACAAAAAACAGTGAGTCAAAGAACACTATTTATACCAGAAATTTCCAAATTTTTCTCAACATAGAATCTCTCCCCACCCAAGCACTACCTCTTATTCTTCTAAAATGGTGGTCCTAAGACATTGGTCAAAACCACATTGGCCGATTGGGATCAGAAGAGCACAGTGACAGAGAAATAAGAAGGTATCAAGAGCTGGAAACTCAACAGACAATCAAGAACCAGGAGTCTGTGCCATGAGAGATGGACAGGAGAATCAGATTAAGGAAGGTGAGTGGGCTAAGCCTTTGGTGGGGAATACTGCAGTTCTGCAAAGGCAGAAACTAATTCCCAGGGATCTGCAGGTGAAAGTTGGTAGGAACAACTTAATAGGAACTTAGAGGCACCTATTAAGGAGGGTCTTTTCTGACACCCAGGCCAGCTGGGTGACTGTATTATTTATAGTTCTCTGGGACACAGATTGCTTATCTAGGCCTAGATATACATATGGGGATCCCCTTATTAGAAATGCATTGTATGCAAAGCATTATTCAAGGCATTTAGTGAAATGAAAAAGCATTTTCTTACAGGTTATTTTGGTAGGTTAGAAATATACTTTTTTTGGGGGAAAAAAGCAGATAATCCATCACAATATATGAGAAGTGACAAATTACAAGTAGAATATTTAGGGGCAGTGAAAGTTCAGAAAAGGGAGGAAGGAATCACTACGGTCTATGACTTAGAATGATTTACCAGAGAAGATAAATTTTAGTTGGAATTCAAAGGCTGGATAAAATTTAGGTAATTGGAAAAGAAGGAGGAGGACATTCCAGGGCTGGTGATAAATGTGAATAAAGGTGTGGATGGTAGACTGCGTAACTCACGTTTGTGTTCAGGGTGACTGAAATAAAATATGTGTGGGGACAGAGCCAGGAGTGCAGTTTCCAGGCTCTCAGCCTCACGTGGAAAGGTGCTGGCTCAGGTAGTAAATGGCCATCAACTATGATTGGATGGCCATCAGCTGTGGCTAGTTGGCCGTCAGCTGTAACCAGTGAGCCATTGGCCACTAATATAACTGCTGTGGCTACACTAGCAGAAAATGGGAGCTAGCAAGAAGATGGTGGCTGAACCAGAAAGTGGCGGAGTGAGGGTTGTGGATTGTGTGGCTCCTGTTTCCTGTGTCTCCAACCCAGCCGTCAGTGAGACTATAATGGTATGACTCCCCTACCTATGGCTCCGTGGGTGTTCCTTTCTGGTCTCACCATGGTCCTGCATTCTTATGTGGGGAGAGGGACCAGAGACCCTGCAGGCCGCCCCGTGTGACAACATGTTTTACAGAGTCATAAAACATGTGATGAAAAGAGAGGTAAAGGCCAGACTGCTGTGGGTGAAACCTTGATTCTATCTTATTCTGCAGAAATAGAGACTCTTAAATAATTGTGAACAACAGAAGTATAACAAGGAGAAGGTGATGGATAAAGATCCATGTGTGGTGGTGTGGATTGCAGATGTCATAAAAGAGAGGTTTTAAATGGAGAGCTTTTAAAAATAAACAGCTTTTTGCATCTCACCCTGGATTGTCTAAGTCAAAATTTTCAGAAGAAAGGCCAGAAGAGAAGGACAAAGCAAGAGAGAATCTATTGAGATTCACTTAACAGTAGAATATCAAAGTAGCAAACTCCAACAGAAATATGGAGGAAACAAATATGTGGCTTGATTAGCCCTGGGGAATGTGGTGTAGTGAGTCTCTAGAATAAAACTAATTGACCTTATTCTCAAAAAACCTGATGGGAATTTCAATTTCACAGGTATGGATTCAGAGATGAGCAAGCAGAGATGGAGCCTTAAGGAATACATTTAGAGGTAGGGATTCACATCAAACCATACACCCCAGTGTGGCTGGGGTTGTCACCGAGATTCCTTATTACCTGATTTCTTGAACCCCGACCCTAATTACTGTTCCTTTTCCTGCAAATTCATATATTTTCCTACCAGAATAGCATATTCTTCTTTGTTCTCCTAAATGGATTCCTCCTCACCTATTCCTGAGTTGGTCTTTTCATCAATTTGGTTTATTTATTATTTGTAGGAAAGAAACTATATATATAGTAATGTTCCAAGGCTGCTCTTAGCGAAGTAGGGTTTATTTACAATACATCTAAAATTGGGAAAGGAGGATTGTTTCATCTCAAGACTAAAAAATACATGTTACTTATTTTTTCTATTTTTGCTTTAAAAGACGTAAGATTCTATTTGCATTAATTGTCTACTTTAATACCATGTCCAGAGAAGCAAAACAAATTGGAATTCCTTTCTTTTTAGAACAAGAGTGAAAATGTCACTCCTACTTATGAGAGAAGTTATATAAGAGGTATTGAGGCAAGAAATGCCTGGTAGTCAGAGGAGTTTATTGGAGAATGATCCATAGCCTTTTGTAAGATATAAAATATCACTGTGGGACCAGAAGCTGAAAGATTTTTAGGAAAATAGGAAATGCACATTGATGAAGTAATGCTGAAATTTTATTTCATTCATTGTATTCATTTGTTCCTCATCTTTTCTACTCTGATCTATTGCCACAAATAGCTTTTCAAAATCTCCCCCAAACCAATTTACAATACTTCTCAGAAGAATAATTTAACTAATATTTTCTTTGTTTTCAAACATATCACTCCAAGTCCCTGGAGAAAGGTTTCACTGAATAATCAACTTCCAGAAAAGAGACAAAATCCATTCCTGTTATTAATGTCTTTGACTAGATGAGGACATGTCTGCTATCTTAAAGAATTTCTAACAAACACATCCAGTAATCTAGGACGGGAACATCAACAACTCAATAGTTTCACTGACATATTTCTGTTGGATCCGCTATTCATTTAAAATATACACATAGATGGTATAAGAGGTACTCAGAATGTTTACCTTTCTAAACACTATAAACAGCACCCTGGACTGTGGTGAATGAGTAAGTGGAGAACAGAGAAATTTCAGGCCAGTGAAAATAATCTCTATGATGCAATAATGGCGGATATATGTCATTATACATTTGTCCAAGCCCATAGCACATATAACACCAAGTGTGAACCCTAACGTAAATCATGGACCTTGGGTGACATTGTGCCCATATAAGTTCAACAATTGTGACAAATGTGCCACTGTGGTGAGTGATGTTGATAATAGGGAAAGCTGTACATGTGTGGTGTTAGAGGTATTAGGTTGGTGCAAAAGTATTTGTGGTTTTCGTAATTATTTTTAACCTTTTAAATGGCAATTACTTTTGCACCAATCTAATACATGAGGAATCTCTGTACCTTCTGCTCAATTTTGCTTGAAGAGCTCTAAAATATAAAACAACTTAAAAACAAATGATACCCTGTGTACTCTCTAAACACGGACAACAATCCTGTGTAAAGATATACCTAAATATCTATGATATTTAGAATAGAGATCAGCATATAAAATTTGGAAATATTATGATTTGGGGAAATCTTTGCACATCCCAAAGTACAAAAAAGTGCTGGGAAAAGTGGGGACAGTTGCTTTTTGAATAAAAACGACCGATCATTTGTGATATCTGGAGAGATCATTTGTTCATAAGAGTATATCAATCTACATATGAATATTCAGTATGGAAGTGTAGCTTACAAAGTTGGCAATAAAATGTTTATAACACATTCATGGGTAGATTGACAATTTAATATGTCAAAATTTAGTGCTCACTTTATTGTCTGAATTTTAAGTGGCAAATAATGTACATAATCAAAACAAGGATATGAAGATATGTTCCCTGCACATACTTCCATCATGAAAAATAATCTTGCATTTTAGAATGAATAAATACAGTCATGTTTTATGTTCAAAATTGTTCTCCACTGCACAAGCCATTATTCCACACTTTTGAAAATGTACCACATTCATAATTTTAAGAGATGACAAGTGAACTACATATGTAGGCTCACAACTAAACAAATGGTATCAACTAAAGTTTCACATTGTTACACTACTCATTAAATTCTGCTCATACTATGCTAGAAGAACTATGGGCTAATATTTGTCTCAATATTGTTTTGATTGTATGAGGACTTTCATATCTTTTTGAATGCAATCCAAACTGCTTTGGGTTTCCAAAGGATATTTTAACTCACAACTGAGTATCCACTGAACAGCATTCATAAAGTGTTTCTAGAACTACCAGGCCTTAAATTCTGATTCTGATATGAAATTTCTCTTACGAGACACTCTGATAGCTACCATAGGTAATTATAGGTAGTAAAAAAGTATATGGGCATATTTTTTCATCTTCTTCAGGTAATGAAAATACAGTAGAAGCATTGTTTTCTTCCCAGTCAAGCCTTCCCCCCACCCAAAAATATTACAGAATACCAAAATATTCTAAGAAAATGGATGAAAATGAAATGCTAAGTAGAGGTTCCAGAAGTAAGTGACAGAGTCAGAAAATACAGACAGTGCAAGCATGATATGTGTGTGGTGCATGGGACAGAGCTTGTGCTAAATTGTATAAATAACATGTTGTGGAGCATAAAAACAAAAATACCCTTTATAGGTAAAATTGGATTGGCTGCAAGAATCTTTGAATTTTGCTTTGAAGAGTTCAAAGTTGATCTTAGAAATTATTTTAGGGGTCGTAGAAACAAGTGCTTTCAGAAAGAATAAAATGGGGTTGTTGTAAACCAAGTATATTTAAAAGGAAGAGAAACTGGATAAAGCAAGACTATTGAAAAAGTCTGTAGCGATTAAAGAATGACCTATTGAGGCTGTGGGTTTTATGGCTGGCAAAGAAATATAGAGACCAAATGAATATGTATCATGGTGTTGTTTTTCTAGGGCTGTCATAACACAGTACCATAGACTAGATAGTGGTGTAAAGAACAGAAATTTGTTTTGTCATAGTTCTGGAGGCTAGAAGTCAAAGATGAAGGTATCTACAGGATTGGTTTCTTCTGAGGCCTCTCTTTTTAGCTTATAGATAATTGTCTTCTCCCTCTGTCTTCACATGGTCTTCCCTCTGTATGTCTGCATCCTAGACTCCTTTTATAAGGGACCAGCCATATTGGATTAAGACCTACCTGTACAATCTCATTTTACTTCGATTAGCTATTTAAAGGTTCCTTTTCCAAATAGTCACATTCTGAGACAGGGGGTTAGGACTTCAAAATATGAATTATGAAGGGATACAATTCATCCCATAACAATTATGTGCAGAAAATTAAAATGTTTCTGTAGAAGTTTCTGGAATTCAAGGCTTTCAAAGAATAAAATTAACATGTGAATAATAAAGATATCATTTGATTAGAAAATATTTTGAGAGGGCAGAACTAGCAAAATTTGAGACCCACTGGATTTGAGTTGATACCTGGGCATAAAAATAACTACAACTTACAGGAAATACTCTATTTTCTTAGAACTAGGATTTCCAAAATGACTTGAATGCCTGACATGGTCTGCTTAATGACTACTGTCCCATTATAACTATTCATAGTGTTCTCTTTTGCTCTAAAAATGTTACTTAGAAGATAAATTATAAAGTCATTTGAAATCTTCAATGGATCTTCAACATAAATAGGGGGAAGCTAGTTAAGCTTAAACTCTCGGTAAATCTGCAAAATTGCTAACTCCCCAACCACCCTTTCATATATGTCATATATTTAGTGAATATTACCTAAGGGTGTATTATGAGCTGGCACTCTGCTAAGTGCTTTAAGAGAAATGATGAAGAGGACACAAGTCTTCCTCTCTTACTCTCATTGGTTATCTTTGAACCCTCACAATGAGAGGTAGATTATGCTATTATCTTCTGAGACTTAGAGCAGTTGAGTAACTTGACGTAGGTCACACAGTAAGTGGAAGATGATCTGAAGCTTGTGTCTCCAAAAGCCAGGCAATTAACCTCTAATCTATTCTGGCAACTCTAATTCACGAGGTTAGTTTACTCTAAAATGAAACCAATGAGGACCGGTGGTCTTTCCACTAAACCATATTCTCATTTAGTCTCTTCTGTAGAGCAATCTTAAAAGCAATCTCCAGATACTTTTAGTGTTATCTTATAAAGCCCCAGAATCACTTTATTGACAACCACATTAAAAATATTCAATTTAGTGATTAGTTGTTCATAAGTTACTTTTTTCCCTTCTTTCAGTTTTCATATTATGTTAAGAGTAAAACATGCTAATTTGTTATTAAAAAACAAAACAAAACAAAAAACAATTATCTTTTTCTAAATTTCTTTTTCTAATCCTTTGGATGATGTAAGTATAAATCATGAGCTAACTCCTGGCCTCTGCAGAGGGTAATTTAAATGACACATGAATTTTGTGTCTTTATAGATTTTATCATTTTATTAAGCACATAAAATTTTCTTTATTTATAGATGATTCTCTACTTTTATTCATTTAGTTCATGTAGACAATAAATGTATTGAGTATTCATAAAATATCTCAGACAATATTTAGTTTCTTATTGGGCAATCACTTTAATTTATTAAAGTCAAGGAAAGGAATCTGATATATAACTAAGGTTATTACCAACATTTTAATTGTACCATGATTATTTATTCATATTATGGAAGATGGAATTGTCATTTCCAATCCTTCAGTTTTTTCACACTGATTTTCTTTACCATATGATTTCACACTTTCTCTCACTAGTAGTGGAGTATTTTTCTCTGCCCCATTATGTTAGATTTCACCATGTAACTTGCTTTGGTTACTGGAATATGAATAAAAATGAGCGCAGCAATTCCCAATCTAGGCTTATAGCAGCACTGCCCATTTATGCTTATACCTCTTGGATTTCTGCCATTGCAATTAGAACATACCCTGGCTAACCCATTGATCGAAGGAGGATTAGAAACACATGGAACAAAGTTTTAGTCTGCAGCTTGGTCCAAGTTTAATGAAGTTTAGCTGCTTAATCAGCCAACTTTTAGTTGACCAGCAGGCACAAGTACAAGAATAAATGATTGCTGCAAGCCACTAATTTTCAAGGTAGTGTCATTCAGGAACTCAGCTCCCACTCCCTGCACAAGAACGCAGGACATGGTGAGGCCAAAAAGGAACACCAACAGAGCCACAGATAGGGGAGTCATACCACTATATTCTTTCTGGATGGCGGCTGATTGCGACACAAATCCAAACATCTGCCAGCACCCCAATGAAGGGGTCTTCCTTCACTCCAGTCTTGCTGGTGGCAAGGCGAGAGGTAGGAAGTAGGACCCACATGATCTGCAATCTGCCATCCGCGCTTGGTAACCCCACTTGCTAGCCGTAATCCGCTCTGCTTCTCGGCCAACCAACCAACCCCTGCATAGCCACGGCAGTTATATTAGTGGCTAATGTCTAACTAATGCCTAACAGCTAATGGCCACCCAGACACAGAAGATGGTCATCTGATTACAGCTGATGGCCATCTAATAACCGAGCCAGCACATTTCCACCTGAGGCTGAGAGCCTGGAAACTGCTCTCTGGAACTCTGTTCCCACACTCCAACCCTCCAGGGTCTCACCTCACAATCTATGCAACAAACATCTTCCACGAGGGGCCCTGTGTCTGAAACCCAGCTCACAAGAAAAAGTTTCAGTCCAGTTCAAGTAATGTCCCAGGGGCTGTCCCTTGATGTCCACCCACTTTCTGGGCACAGCCAGGATTTTTCAGGGCACCACCAATCTTTCTGGGCACAGCCAGACTTCCTGGGCCCAGCCAGTCTTTGTGGGCACAATCAGTCTTTCTCAGGGTACCACCAGGCTTTCTGGGCACAGCCAAACTTCCTGGTCACAGCCAGGGTTTTTCAGGGTACCGTGCTGGAACAATAGTGGCTCATAGCCAAGGTGCTTACATATTCTCTACAGCGGCCGATTGAAAACATCCTCCTGCACCCCAACAAGGGGTCTTCCTGCACCACAATCTCTCTAGCGGTCGGACGAGATACAGGAAGCAAACATCCGCCAGTTCTACTACACGGTGGTACCTTCCCAAGCAAAGAGTCAAGCGGTCTGTCAAATCAGTGATAGAAGGCAAGTCCCCATAGTTCACAGTCATTCGCCAGGGCTGTGCATTGGCCTCACGATGTATGCCCTCTACGCAGGGCGAGGGCTCCAAGTCCTCCCCAACCTGGAGGTGAGGAACGACCTTGACCTCACCTGCATCCTCCACTGATGACCCAGCCACAGCAGGTGGCCATCTGATTACAGCTGATGGCCGTCTAATAACCGAGCCAACACCTTTCCACATGAGGCCGAGAGCCTAGAAACTGTTCTCTGGGACTCTGTCCCCACGGTAGTTTGTTACATGGCATTATTGTGATGATAGATAGCTTATCTATGTACACTCAGAAAATGTTTTTAGAAATCTCTCATGTGAGATGCTGAGCTAGAAGGTGATAGAACAGTAGGCAAGAGAACGGTGATACATGATCTGATAAACTACAGTGTAGAGAGTGACAGAGAGACAAGTAAACGGATACTTGCTGTACAATGTGCACAGGTGTTTTGATCAGAAAATGGTACTGTGGGAGCATATGATACTGTTGCCTTGCTTATACCTGTGAGTTTGGTGTAAATTCTACATAGAAAGTGCTATGTTCGCAGTAGAAAAAAGTACAGATTTCTCTTTCAAAAACTATTCACATATGGAGCAGTGACACGTACTCCAAGCAGTTAGTATGAGTTCATAGAGGGTCCTGAATATTTGAGGGGCTAAAAGAAGATGTGCATGGCTATGGTGAACACTGGAAAGTGGAGGGGGAAGTTTTGAGGTATGTGAGATTTAGCCAACGGGGCACCTGGTTAACTGTGGTAAGGTGTTTGGACTTGACTCAAAGAGCTATGGTAGTGGTGGTAGGAGGGAATTCTAGCTTTCCTTTACTACACCTTTATTATTCAGTGGCCTTTGCCTTGAGAGGGTGAGCAAGCCTAATAAAACGCTCTTCCTGGAGCACGTAATTAATGCATTACATGTGATAGCTTTGTAAATTTATATTTGTCAGTTTCACTTTCTGGGAGCCAAATGGGGATATGAACAAAACAAGTGATTAGTCATGTTTAATACAAGCTTAGGAATAAGCAGTGGATAAACTTATTAGATCATCTTGCATGCCTGTCTCTGTCAACTCAGGATGGATTAAACCTTAGACTAGTAGTTTCCCAGTGGTTTGTTTGGTCTAATCTTAAAATCATCAAATGAAGGGACTTGAATTCTCTGGGGAAATTATTCCCTACTTTAATAGATTTTGCGGCTAAGAAATGCTTTTCTGATAGGTTGACCACATTTTCTTTGCACAACTTTGACCGTTTAGTTTTAGTTCTGATTTAAAACAATCTGAACACTTTCTTTTCCCTTTAAATAGTCACAAAAATCAATGTTAAGTTCAGAGTTAAGATTAAGGTTTTTTTGTTTTTACTTTCCAGACCCTAATCTTTTTTTACTCATATTTGAGCTTGTTTTTTCCCCCTCTAGATTTATTACTAGCTCACATGTTTTAGGTCCATGTCACTCTATTTTTTATCTGGGCTTGAAGCATTTATATTCCCTTTTTATTGTCATCTCCCCCAGTGATGTCTGCATCATGCCTCTGTGGAGGATCATTAGTCAGCTGTTTGTTCCCCTTCCACAGCCATGCATAAAGACATTATGTGAAATAAGGCTCTCACACAGATCTTTGCTGAGTCCTTAGGAGACTTCTTCACAGTTAGGCACTCTGCCATTATCCATGAGTTATTTTTTCCTTTTCTTCCAGTTTTTATATTAACAGCAAAACATGCAAATCAACTGAAAAGTTTCAAATGCATGCTTCTGAAGTATTCAACAAAAGAAAACTGATTAAAATGGGTTCTCCAGACACTGCAGAGCCTCACTTCTTAAGGGCCCTTCCACAGCAGACAGTAACTGCATGATAATTTGCACACTCAATAGAACCTTTGAAACTGGGTTTTGGCAGTTCTTGCTAATGGTAGAGAAATATTAGCAGAGACTTGACTTTCTCACACTGCTTGAGGTATTGTGTTAAGGGATGAGGCAGGGGATTTTTAGGGAAGTGTTTTTGCTTAAGTCTGGCTACTCTTCATTTGGAAGGGGCATTTATTACAGGGTGAAGAACATTTTTGCTGTGCCCTTAGGACACAGCCATTCTTAGGTTCCAAAGCACATCATCCAAAATAAATTCCCTTGTATGGTCTTGTTGGGAAAAGAGTGTTATGAGGAAGAGTGAAGATGAAAGGTCAGGTGGGGGGAAGTACAGAGAATGAGCGAGTATTTAACTATTATAAATATCATTTTATGTATATATATATGCATATATATATATACATATATGCATATATATACATAAAATGTATATATATGCATATATATATATATATATATACACACATATATACACATATAACACCTTCTAAGATGTTAGAAATGGGAAAAAATCTGTAGTTTGAATGAGGCAATTGTATTAAATAAGATGTTTTCTATCAAAAAGAACACACACTCTAGGTGGAAGATACACAAAGATCCACACACTCTTTGAAAGGCCGCACATATCACTTTCTCTTATGTCTTAGGATAACCCAGCGAGGACAGCTCAAATGTTACTCCCAATTTAATTTTCAGGTCAGGAAAATGAGAATTAGCAATTGTAACTGTTGTCAAAGGGCTCCAGCCTGATTTTAACCACTCTGTGTACTGTGCTTAGATGAGGTAACCCTTGTAAAATATCATACCTGGCCCATAATCAGAGCTTGTTACTATACATCAACCGTTATTACTAATCTGAACAAATGGTGCGACTTGTTGCTTTTAACCAAAATTCAAGACTTTTTAAAAACAGTAGCTGTTCCCAAAATGCTAAGGGAAAACTCTTCTAGGAGATAACTACAGATGTGCAGCTATTATGAAAAAAAAAAAAAAAGAACAACAACAACAAAAACTTCACAAATAACTTATTTGTTTAAATTAAACAAAAATAAAAAGTTAAAAAAATTTATACTCACTTTTTGGTAATCTTGCTTTGTCATTAAGTAGCTTTGTGTGTCCTCTGAAGTAATTTTTCCCACTTCAGTTGTCCCACTGTAAAATGAGGGAGCTGGATTAGTGATAAAATGAGAGGATGTATATAAAAGCACATTGAGGACAATACAGCAACAATGGAGATGCACACCAATATTATTAGTTTTACTACTGTAAACTTCCCATTTCGACCTCCAGTGGGTAGAATGGTGGCCCTGAAAGTGATATATTCATATCTCAATCCCTGGAACCTGTGAATGTTACCTCATTATGGAAAAAACAAAACAGGTTTTAGAAGACGTAAATAAATTAAGAATTTTGATATTAGAAGATCATCCTGGATTATCTGGATGGACCTTGAATCCAATGACAAGTGTCCTTATAAGAGACATATAGAGAAAACACACACACACACACACACACACACACACACACACACACACACACACACACACACACAGAGAAGAAAGTGATGTGAAGACAGAGGGAGAGCTTAGAGTTATGTGGCACAAGTCCAGGAGTACCAGCAGCCATCAGAAGCTGAAATAAACTTTTCTAGGGCCCCCAGAGTCATGTCCCTGTCACCACCTTGATTGCAGATTTCTAGCCTCCAGAACTGTGAGAGAAGACATTTCTGTTGTCTTAAGCCACTTAAATTTGGGGTAATTTTCAATAGCAGCCTTAGGAAACTAATAAAAGACCTAAAATGGTATCATTCCAATCTTTTTAATTTATTTAATTTGACTAAATTTTTTAATTTGCCCATAAAATGGCAAATTAGAATGCATGATTCTTAAATTCCTTTCCAAGGGCTATACTTAATAAAATGTGAGCCTTTTACCAGTGTGTTTTGGAAATGTACCCATTTTAGAAGCCAAAGCTAGAGACTTGGGGCATTAAAGGGTTGGCTAAAAATGGGAAGGGTACCACAGCCTGCAGTGTCCAAGGAAAGTGCATAATTAGCACATAAACTAATCCTGATTTTTAGCTATTCTTCAGGGACAAATAAAGGCTATGCAGGTTATAAATAATTAATCCATCTTGTACATTTTACTTCAACAATTCAAGTGTAGATTCCTGGAATCTTTTTTATGTCAAATGTTCTTATTTTTTCCAGGCAGAAAAAGCTCTATTTAAAATGTGTATTTGAAAACAAGAAAATTCAGAGGATTGTCTTAAGTCACAATTTTTAAGTTTTAAAATATAATGCTGCTACTTTCACACATATCATAAAAAGCAGAATTATGAATATTATATTCCCACTTTTGCACAAGTTTTTCTGTGATTTAGAAAGTTGATTAAGTTAACAGTGGCATCCTATTGAGTTATTAATTTCTGCCTGATCAACAGTGTAGAATTGACATTAACTCCTCAACAAGTATTTATTTAATGATAATATTTTTTTCACATTGAATGAAAACATATGGAGCAAAAGTTGAGCTTTCTCTGTTAATAAAATTTTAAATTCTAAAGTACTAACATGGTAAGTTCTAAAGTGCCGATCCAATAGTTTAATTCTTTGACTGCTACCTAGACAAAATGTTTTCCTGTTTTTAAACAGTTTTCAATGTGTTAGATAAAAGTAAAACAGAACAAAACCAAAGCAGAAGCCTGTTACAAGGCATTTAGATGACACAAGAGTCCAGGAGATACAGAATTCTATGTGCTAATTCTATCCACTCTATGCTGTTTCTATCTGTTTCTATCTGGAAAAAGATGTGAAACCTCTAAGACAATATTTAACATAGTGGTTACTTAAGAATAAAATTAATTTTAATTGTCTATTCTTAAAATAAGCTTTTAGAATGCCAAATATCAGCTTATTGAAATTCTGTACCAATACTCATAGCCATGTTTATCACATAAGCAGCAGCTACTATTTTTGGACGCTACAAGTGATGGATAATAGAAATGTTTCCAGAAGATTATTTTGATTATTCGCTGACTGATAGGTTCACAAATCAATTTACTTGTCTACTTTATACATGTGTGCTTTTAAACATTTTCTATATACTAGACACTGCTCTAGAGGCTAAGAATTATAATAGTAACAAAAAACAGATAAAATGTTGCAAGGAGCTTCCATGGCAACAGATGTGACCACATATAAAGAGATAAGCAAATAATCATGAATGCAAGGACAGATAAAGCGATTAGAAGTGTGGCTGGATGGCAATGAGGCAAGGAAACCTAGCAGTGTGTGGGGTGGGAAGTAGCCAGGGGTCAGAGCAGAGCCTCTGGGTCAGGGGAACATAAGTTGAGAATTTACACTGAACATATGGATAAACCAGTAGCAAGATGCCGAAGTCTAAAAATAACCATAAGTCTAAACATAAACCACCATGTTTTGAATTTTATTTTCATGAAATCACCCCATTGCATGTAGTGCCAGCACCACGGAAAAGCAAATATCTTGATTTGAAGGATTCATGGGCTAAAACTTAAAAGGGAGGAAGTTGAAGATGAAGACCACACACCATCAATCTTTGAACAGAATTTGTATCTTACATTTATTGTGACTGCAGAGTAAACAATAGATAATCAATTTCATCTTTCAATTATGTTCGGTGAAAGCTTAGCATTTTTCTCCCCAGCCCCGTCATTGGCTTTCTGAGTTTAAATAGCCACATGTTACAGAAACTGTGCTAACTGACTTGGCAGACGAAATGTATTACAAATCCCATTCTAAGGGGCACTTTGAAGCTGTGTTTTGACTCTTTCGGTTTATTAAAGAAAGTTCGGCTGTTTCCATGAGAATTTGAGATCAAGCCATGGAAAGCGTCTAAACCCCAATTTGTCAGAAAATCAGGTCTTTTTCTGGAGATACAAATAACCGTAACAGGCAGAGATTAATGTTGTATGGGAAAATGGGAAAGGGACAAAACATCTCATTTTTAATTAAGGTAAGTTTAAAGAAAAGTCACAAGCAGATTAGGTTTGTGTGTCATCTGTAGGCCAAGAATCTATAAAGATTTTTAATGAAAGTCTAGTCATCCAAATTTCTTTCTATTTTCCTTTCTATCTTTCTCTCTTTCTTCCTTCCTTCCTTTCTTCCTTCCTTCCTCCATCTGTCCCTCCCTCTCTCCCTTCCTCCCTCCTTCCTTCCCTTCCTCCTTCTCTCCCTCCTCCCTACTTCCTTCCTTCCTTTCTTCCTTCCTTCCTTCCTTCCTTCCTTCCTTCCTTCCTTCCTTCCTTCTTTCTTTCTTTCTTTCTTTCTTTCTTTCTTTCTTTCTTTCTTTCTTAATCACTTTTAGTCACTGAGACATTCTATTCATAGCACATTTTTGGAATATAAACACTGGTATGAGGTACATTAAAAACAGTGGTTTCACCAAGGTATGTTTTAAAATATAAATCACTATATAGACTGATGTTTAGGAGTGGTGTGATTAAAACATTTCTAAGACTAGACTCCTAACTAATTTAGTTTTGCATATTAGTACTTGCATAATATGTACTTAATTGTTAGTTTACTGTTGAGCCTCCCTTTCAGATTTGGCCCTTAGCTTAACTACTGAGTATTGGGGACAAGTAATCCTTTCAATTCAATTTGATAATGTTTACTGAGCACTGACTGCACACCTAGCATTGTTCTAGACACAGGGCATAAAGTGGTGAAAAAAGCAAAGTGAAATTTTTGCCCTGTGGAGCTTATTTTAATTTTGGGGTGTGTTGGGCTATTAGGCTTTCTCTGTCTTTATCCTTCTTCCCACAGCTGTCATTCAAACTCCAGCTGCGATGTGAGACTCACCTTTGTGCATGTATTCAGAAAGGCAGCATGGGCAGTGAGTGCAAGGTTGGTGCACACAAGGTTGGTGTAGGATAATATTTCTAATAGTTTGAAATAATAAATGGCTATTTGATTTTTATATGCCACAACATACATTTAATGATTAAAATTACACACGCGCGCACACACACACGCACACATTCCTGGGTGAAAAATGTAAACATTCATAATTACTCTTTTGAATCAGTTGTCTTTTGTCTCTCTCTGACTTTGTGAAGGGGGTTATTGTATTAAGATATATGTAGAAGATATCAAACACATGTATTATGAAAATATTTTAATTAGCTTAAAATTTTGAACTAATGAGAGCTATTGTAAATAAAAATCCATACATTTGAAATGTTTAAAATATCAATGACTATGTGAATGAAGTTGACAGAAGGAAATTGAAGATGTACATAGTGAAATTTGTATGAAAAAATTAACATTAATCCGTTGACAATTACCTTGATTGTTTGAATTAAGATGATGGACATGTTGTAGATTTCCATGATAAACCAGTCAGGCTTTCTTACTTCAGCTGAACACACTATATATTAGTCAGTTTGAGCTTCCATAGCAAAATACCATAGCCTGGGTGGCTTAAGCAATATCTTTTTTTTTCTTCTCACCATTCTAGAGGCTAGGAAGTCCAAGATCAAAGTGCTGATAAGGCAGGTTTCGTTCTGAAGCTTATTCTTTTGGCTTGTAGGTGGCTGCCATGTCACTGTTAAGGTCACACGACCTCTTTGTGTGCATGAGGAGAAAGAGAGCAAGCCCTCTGGTGTCTCTTTCTAAAAGGGCACTAATCCCATAATGAGGGTTCTACCCTCATCCTCATCTAACACAAATTCCCAAAGGCCTAATCTCTGAATACCATCATATTGGAAGGTAGGCGCTTCAACAGATGAATTTAGGAAAGAGACAAATGTTCAGTCCATAACACAGTAGATGTTCTCATAAAAGCCTATTCATTTGAGAGCAATATTCTAAGTGAGGAGGTTGTGGCATAAGTGATGATTTTGTGAGATTTTTAAGATAATCAGTATTGATGATACCACCAAAATAATTTTCAGGAGGCTACCAAACCACTTACAGTTTCTCACGCTAATATTGAGCAGACCAATGCATGTGTCTATATCCCTGGGCTTCTGGCTAGACTGAGGATAGTCCTTTTTTTGAAAATTTACAGCCAAAGATCCCTTAATAAACATTAAATGTCTACACAGAACTTTAAAAGGCTCTGAATTGGACTCAAGATGCATTCACTCCATCAGACCAGTTAGTACTGTTCCCAAATTGGGGAAGACATGAATTAGAACTGGGCTTCCATAAGAGCATCAGTTTACAAAGTAAAGATGCACAAGGAGTCCATAGAATCTGTTGGAGAGTCGGTGAGTAAAGAGATGGTCTGTGTAATAGTCAGGAAATGGCTCTCAGTGACCCCTACTTCCAGTTGTTCTTGCCCCTTGAGTGTGCACTGATCCCAGAGATCCATTTATAATGAGCAGAGTATATCAAAAGTGATGTGATGTCACATCTGAGGTCAGGTCAGGGCCAATCATGCATTCATACCTTAGTTTATCCAATTTCTTCCTAGCTCACATCTAGGTAAATTAATTCATCATGAGGGTAAGCATTCATTTGCATGTTATAAAGGTCTCTTTCTCTACTTCAGTGAGTACAGAAATGGCTAAACTACACCCATTACTATCTTCCCTACCAACATATACTCAACCATATGTACATACACAGTTATGCACACACAAACACTACTTGTGGTGATAAAAGTCGAAAATCCTCAGGATACACAAACTATCTTCTCTGTCCACCATTCCAGGAGGATGTGACTAGAAACAGGCAAATACCATTTCCATTACACAAGGCAGCATCAGATGTGTGATTTGTGAGACCTCCACAGTGGAAAAGACTAATAGAAAGGGAAGTGAGCCAAGAAATTAACAACTAATGGCTTTTCTTTTTCTGTTAATAACACTAGAAAAAACAAGCATGAAAATCATCCTAAATGATAGGGAAGGTTGCAAGTAGAAAGCATTACCGTTATTACCCTGTGGCACCTGAAAAGCTTATTCAATTCTTATGTTGTTACATTGGAGAAGAGCAAACAAATGTTAAAAGAGCTGTTTAACTTAGCTCTTCTGTACTGCACAGCAGCCTGATTTGAAATTCTATAGGAGAAGCTAAATAAATCAATTTCTGCCCTCTGTTTATATCTTGTCTAAAGTCATTCTGTATTTTACAGCTTTCTAGTTCTAGATGTATAACATTTATCAGTTTGGATGTCTGGATTTGGAGTTTCTCAATAAATAATTCAATGAGGAAAATTTCACGGTGAAACTCTTAATCTTGGGCTTTCCTTTCTCCCTCCTTTCTTTCTTTCCTTTTTTACTTCCTTCTATCTTTCTTTGAGTAGAATTGTAATTATACTTTTTTATTCTGGGTGTTTTGCACATTAAGGCTTTTACATGAAGGGCATGAAATGTCATTAAAAAGGCAATTTAATTCATCCGACATAAAATACCATGAAATAGGCATTATTCAAGATGGAAAGAATTGCTCTCATTCTCAGAGTGATTATAATATAATTCATAGACTAAAACCAAGGGCATTGGCAATAATAAGTACAATAACTGAGGCACCAAAACAGCGCTCATGAGTATTTACAGAACATTGGTACTATTTTCAGTTGTGGAAATCTGAAAATGATTAATATGTTATGTGCTGTGACTTAAGATGTATATTAAATGAAGAGCATTTAATATCCCAAGAAGTATGAAGGAAGGGACATTTTTAGTCAGACAGAAGAGTGTGTATTGAAGGTATGTACATAGTATTTGAAGGTTACTCAGTAGTAAATAAGAGTCTGCTGACATGATAGATGCTAGGTCCCAAAAGATCATGCATGCCACAGGCAGTGGTATAGAATCCATCTGGGAATGAGGTGGATTTCAGGAAGATAACAGTGGTGGCAATGAGAGGAATGGCTAAAAGGATGGAAAGTCAGAGGTCTGCTAAGAGGCTATTGTGATATATATCCCAAGAATTGATCAAAATGTAGACTAAAACAGTGAAAAGAGGACAATGAATATAACAATGGATTTGAGAGACAGTGAGGAAATAGAGTAAAAAGATGGGCTGAATGGTTATGTGTCATAAAATGACTTCGGGTACCAGACTGATGGTGATATTCACAATCAAGACAGAAATCATAGGAGGGAGGGTAGATTTAAGAAAGTTTATTAGAAAACAATGTGTATATGTTGATGTACTTATAGAATTTTCACATGGAATTATTACAGTGGACAAATTCCTTTATGTCTCTGATATTGTAGAGAAATATGGGCTAAAAAATAGAGATGCAGCAGTCATCATAACATCTGGATGGCATGTCACTAATGGACAGTCATCAGAGAAGATGGTTGAGAATGGAGCCTTCAATAAAAAGTGAAACAGGTAGAAAAAATCATCTGCTATGTGGCAGGTTTTTAATTAATTGCACACAGGAGCAGAGGAACAGAAGAGCCAGAATAATACAATATAACAGAGCTCAGAAAAAAAAAAAAAAAAAAAGAACCTTTGAGAAAAAACAGGAAATGAATAATACAAAATGCTATAGAGAAGACAAGAAAGAGTAAAACTGAGAAAATGCTATTAAACTTGATAGGAGATGACTTTCAATGCAGTAGTTTTAGTGGGTGAGAGGGTGGAGAGGAAGATGATGAAGGAGAATCGAATTGCAAGAGCTTACAAAGTGAGTATTTGGTTAAGTGGAGGCAGGGAGTACTGGCTTATTTCACCAAGTTTATAGCTGAAAACGAAAAAGACATAAGGCTTAAGAGAAAGGTAGTTTGAAGACGGATATTGAAAACTTCAGCATTCTTATGGGCAAAGGGGATAAACCCAGTAGCGAGACTGATCAAAGCAGAATGTGTAATTGATACAACAATGCATTCTTCCAGGAAGGAAGGTGTTAAAGAGGAATATGTAGACACTTTAACCTTGACCTTTATAAATGAGAGAGTCTTCCTCTGGGGAGAAGAAAAGGCATATGCAAAAATACAAAGACACTATTAGGAGAGCAGGGAAGTTGAGAGATCATATGCCAGGTGGTCTTGATCATTTCAGTGAATTGTTGGTGAGATCATCTGTTCAAATTTATGATTCCAGGGAGGGCTGGGAACTTCAATATGCTGAAGAAAGTTTGGATTCATTGCTACAAGGAGTGAAATACAGAGTCAAAAGTGAAGTTTGGATCACTTGTATGTTCAATAAAATCAGTAAGTGGAAAGACTCGCCCCCAATTTAGTACAGACAGGAGTGAAGAAAACAGATAAGGAGGATGTCCCAGGGTTAGAATTGGGGGAAACAAGTGTGGGCCCTACAGGAAGCATTAAAGATACACTGCAAGAACTGTCTCAAACTGTTTTAATGAGAAGTTGCAAAGTGATCCAAACAAAAGTGAAGTCAGATGGACTTAGACTACGCACCACAGAGGGATTGAGGGCATGAGGGTCACAATAAAGACACAAATTAGGTGTGTGCACATCATGAAGGAGCGTGTGGTATTCAGATTGAATCAGTGGTCAGAATGTGAGAATTGGAAGGGAAGCAGTTTCAAGGGATGACACAACTAGGGTGTGGACACACCCATAGATGGTTGAGTTGGAGTGGAGATGCAGGTCACTGGAGTTCAATAGTTTTAAGACTTATGAGGCCACAGTGTGAGAGTAATGGCAGGGGAAGGGAGAAAATGAGCTTGTAAACTAGGCGACGAAGCCAGTGAAAAAAGATTTTTCAAGAAGAGTCCGCAAAAAAAAAAAAAAAAAAAAAAAAAGTTAGCTAGTTAATAATCAGTTTAGCTATTTAATTATTTCCATTTAAGTGAGGGCTGTTTTGTGGGGAATTATTAACCATGTGCAGTGTCAGTTTGGGGCTGAGCCCATGAGTTTTACACATACTTAGATGTATTTAATGTGTCTTATAGAAACACAGAATCACTGATATAAGCATAATGACTGACTGCCAGTCCAATCTGAACTGGAGCCTTGAATTTATGTATCAGGGCCTCAATTTTAAAGGGACATTGTACCTTGAAACACATCCAGCATAGAGCAAACAAGATGACAGAAAGGACTCAAACCCATTATTGTATTAGAGATGTAATTTTCTAGAAAAGAAAAGACTCAAGGGGGATACATTTCTTGAGTTTAATATTTCAAGTAGAAAAGAAATTCACGTTAGTAGGTCTGATTCTGGAAGCTAGACCTAGGATCAATGGATAGAATTTATTCAACAGCAAATTTTGACTTAAGAAAGGACAGAATTTGACTGCCCCCCAAATGGAAACTGCTTCCTCCTGAGGGAATGAGTCCATGATATGGAAACTGTTCACAATAGAGTAGTTAGATAATTCTTGCATACACTGAGTATGGCCTGGGAGCTTGTTAGAAATGCAGAGTCTCAGGCCCCACCCCAAACCTACATTTTAACAATGTGATTTTGAACAGCACCCTCAGATAACTGCTGTGTACATTAAAACACTGACCAAGAGGACATTCCTACATTGGGTGGACACTTGAACTACATGAGCTATATAGTTTATTACTGTTCTAGGACTTTTGTCATCTGTTCTGATTCTAAAAGTAATTCTCTCCTTCTGTGGTTTATCTCTTTTAAATTTTCAAGCCCCAAATGAAAAAGCCTGTTGCACTTTGATTTTTCTTATTAAGTGTAATTTTGTAAAATTATTTTCACACAGCATCATGCCAGTCTTCATTTGCATTGTAAGAACTTTCCAATGCTACTTTTTTAAAATAATTTTTTGTGTCCTAAGAAAGCTATAATGGAAATATTGTCTTAACAATGTTTAGAAAATGATAAAACAATAACATTTGCAAAACCCTGTAGCATTCTGCTTTCTACTTGTTCCTCAGTCCTCTCTGATTATTTAGTGATGAGTCTTGATATAGTCTGTGATTTTTTTCTTTAGTAAGTAATTCGTTAGTAATATAGTAAGTAATTTAGTAAGTCATTTAGTTAGCAATTTACTAACTAGTTAGCAAAATACTTCTTGCGATGAATGATATTGAGAGAGAATTGTTGCCATCTTGTTTCTGTCTTGCTTTCTCTGTAGTCCCTCCATTTGGGGAACAAGCTCACTATCTCTTATTTTTATTACTCAGCTTTGTGTAAGGTCATGGAATTTTTTCTCTCAGATAACTGAAGCCTTGTTTTACTTTTACATGCCTGCTAAAAGAAACAGACAGTGATTCATTTATCAACAGATAAAAGAAATTGATAAAGTGTGGTAATAATTATTTTTATTTGTATTCTTTGCTCAGAAAGCACATTCCTTGAATTTTTTTTCTCTCCAAATGGAAAGAATTTTTAATTAGCATAAATATGATACAGCTCCCATAGAAATGAATAGGGCTTTGAACTTAAAAATCTCCCATGCCCTGGTATTGTTTTGTGTGTGTACAATGACTGGGATTTATAAAAAACAAAACAAAAACAAAAACAAAAATCTCTACTGTCAGCAACTGGACATCACAATTTACAATGTCTCCATTTCAAAGGGAGTTTTAATTCTACTTAGAAAAGTAGTTGACTTATGGCAAGTTGTGGCAAGCAAGAAATCATGGTTTTTATAGTGGAAAAAAAGTAAAGGCAGAGTTTATTGTAATTTCTTTTCTTTTAAATTGGGGAAAATGTTGTCATTTATGGTGAATAATGTGCTCGGCATCCTAACTGAAGCCTTGCTGTATCAGTTGCCTTTTATTTAAGGGCGATTGCATTCTAGACAAAAATAAATTATTCAAAAAAAATGTTAAAGTATGTTTTTGCTTACTTTGCAAATACATTAATAATATTTTACATATGAGATCCAAATATGACAGTGATGCATACAATTTACTTTTGTGTGTTTAAAACCTCAAACCCCACTAACTATTTTTTAATTGACTATTCATCCCTTGTCTTTTACTTAATGTTCATACTGACACATCTTTATGTTTTATACTTATTTTACTTATTTATTTTTTGTTTAAAGGCCCAGTCCTCGATGTGAAACTATGAAAAAATATCAACATCAATCCCTCAGTTACATGGAAAGATTTTTAAAGAAAAACATTAGTTTTAAAAACTGGCTATTTCACCTGGCTCTCATTTGAATTCTTGGAAATTTTAGCCATTTTCTCATTCTTTACAAATTCTCTTTTCTCTGGAGTGAAACATCTTTTTGTAATTATTTTTTCTTCCCCCCCCCCCCTTTTTTTTTTAATGCAACTCTTTGGATTTGCAATGGACCTCTCCTTTCACTAATCTGCTTTTCCAGACTTAGCTCCCTTTACCCCCTTTTCTTGGGTCACTTGCACTCCAGTTGCTTGGGATGCTGACTCTCCACCGACCTGATGATTTAGTTCACCTTGGTGTCCTTTATGGAATCCCTCTTCGTGAGGTTCATTTCCCTTAAATGTCACTTTCCAATATCATATTCATATTTCAAGACTTGTGTCCAATATGTGTTATATTCCTATCTATTTCAATGGCTTTCAGCTAGAAAGTTTCTGTTCTTGTTCTTGGGCTTAGGATATTGTCTTTCACTAGTCAGCCTTCAGAACATGAAGATTTGGCTTGTTCTTTCCATCCTTCCACTGCTGTGTGCCTGTTCATTCATTTATTAACCCACGGCTTTATATTTATTATTGTATCTATTATTGTATTATACACGTGCTGAGAAATAATGTGGAGGTAGCTTTCTGGAAGGGAAGAAAGACTTTTGCACAATCGATCCTTATAAAATGCAGTGAATGTTACGGTAGGATACATATGCATAATTGTACCAAGTGGCTCTGCCAGAGGAAACAAATGACATAGAAACGTGTTTATCTGCCATTGATGGGACATGTGACATTATTATTTGAAGGCCAATAAAACCATGCAAACCAAAAAATATGACAAATCCAGTTTAACAAATCCAGTTTTATTAGTATTTTTCGCTGTTAGTATTTCTTACTATTAAGTGCAGTGCTTTCCCTTTGCTAGGGAGAGAAATGAAGAATAAACCACATCACAATGCAACATGGGAAAAGTAAACAAAAATAAAGGACAAGTATCCATGTTTACTGTTCTACCTACATGTAATTCTTTCAGAGTTCTAGGAATACCAAGTATACGGCCATGATCAAAGTAGAAAAGGGGTTTTGGTCTAGTTTACTGATCAAAGGCCTTCCCAAAAAGCATAGATGGGGATGTCTCATTCCATGATAGAATTGATGTAAGCCAAGGTAGAATACCCACATGTCCCTCTGTCATACCAATATTTATCAGTTATTGTCCTAAAATGGAAGTTAAAACAGGAAAATACCTGTTGTGCTCTTAATATCATTTACCTTATCAACAGCTATAACAATATTTTAACACATTGTGTTTTTCAACTACAGGGGATACAATCATAAAAATATTACCCCTTATTGAGTTCTATTATGTATCTTACACATTTTATTTCTCTCTCAATTTCACACCATCTCTGAAAAGTAGGCATTATTGTCATCCCCATTTTGTAGCTAAGAAAGTAAAAAACATAGAAAGGTTATGCAATGCCCCCAAGACTACATGGTTAGCAAGTGACAGACACAAATTGGGAATCTAGGAATGGCTAATAGTGTAGGAGCTTGGATCTCCTTGTGCATTTTAAGTGCAATTTCTAAGTATAATGTGAGATTCACATTTATGGAAGCTTCTTACGGGTTTGGAAAAGACTTCTGTTGTAAGTTTTTCTACAATTTCTTATTTAAAGAAATGGTATTTTATTTTTCTTTCTCAATATTTTATTTGTTCTGACCAAACTCCTAAGGTTTGTCTATAAAACAAGGCATTCCCATCGACCTGTTATAAGGGTCTATAATGAAGAATGTAGCTAGGATCTAGTATGATTTTGTTTTCCTTTAGCTCCAATAAAGCAAACAAGTTTAAACTGGATTTATTAAATTTTGCCTGCTGGTTAGTTGGCTTCCCACTAATAGCACTTGGAGTTCATGTTATGACCATAATACTGACTTGTAACAATTTGAGCAGATAGTTTTCATATTAGCTTATGATGCATATGTCCAATTAATTTATTTTATTTCTAAGTGAAGGGTCCTTCTTGGTTGCGTGTCTGCCAAAATTTGAACTCTGTACTTAAAATCAAACAAAGGAACTAAATTGATTATCATTTTCATCATTATAAGGCATACAAATGTGCAGTGCGAATAGCATTTGAATTATTGCAACCAGTAAAGTCAGAGGGTTATAATAATGAAATAAGTGAAAATAGACAATAGGATATCAAGCCAAGCTGACAAGGTAAGTGTTACGGAATCCGCAGTAACTACAGGAATATGGAAAGAAAGTAGGTAAGGTAGCCAGAGAGACCAATGAGTAGGACTTGGATCAGAGATAAGGCTAAGGTCTACCAGGAATATCCTATAAATTTTCTATTTAGAAAATTAGTCATATAATGAGAACAAAGATGAAAATAGGTAAGGATGGAAACTGCCTATTTCTGGAAGGTCATGATAATAAAGAAACCATGTTCCAACTTCACAGATCCCATCAAGGACCTTTGTTTTTAGCTCAGAGAGAATGACCTAGACATACACATCCCAACATACCAAATTTTACAGGAATATTTGTATTATACTTACAGCATGTTTCATGGCCATGATTTTCTTTTCCTGCAGTAGAATGTAAATAAAAAGCTACATTACCACCAGAGAGTTGATTAAGCACAATGGCGAAAAAGACAGAAAAGGGGCTAGTAGGGTGAAACTGACGATGGATACTTATATAATCTAAACAAGGTTATATTAAAGGTGATGTTAGATTGCAATAAGGGCTATAAATAAAATAAATTGGAATAAGATAGTCAATAAGGAGAATATGCTGTTTCAATTTTTTTTTTCCCTAGAGCAGGTTTATTTAAAGGTCATTTACTTAAGACCTGAAAGATGAGAATTAAAAAGCCACTTAACAGTTTAAGAGAAGAATGCCAAGGCAGACTAACGATAAAATTCTAATCCATAGGTGTTGATGTCATATTGTAACTTTTAGAGTTTTCAGAGAACATTTCTGGCACTTCTAATGGTAAACAGAAAAAAAAAATAGAACCTTTTCCTTCTTCACACAAATACCAACATCACCGACATCACTACCACCCTCATCTGTACCAACACCAATCATAGCATTAATGAAGTATCGATCTTTAATGTATAGAAAAGAGAATTGACTGCCTAGGATGTGCCTAGAATGGGCATATTATCCTAGGTGAACAGCTACCTATAATACTCAACAATTCCTAAAACACAGGTATAACCATTATATCAAGAGCCAGTAGACAAATAGTTCTAATAGAGAAGATTCTTATCTTGTTTGTGACTTATATATGTGTCAACTTGAATAGCTGAGATGTGTGTGGCTTTCAGATGAGAATTTTAGCTTGGTTCTATATAAAAAATTTACTCTAAATCCATTCTAAAGTTATTTGAAAGTAAATTATTGAATATCATTTCAAAAATATTAAGTATGAAACACATATAAATGCATAGTCAAAAATTCTTGAATAGACAGAAGAAAGAAATATTTCAGGACATATTGGATTTTTAAATAAAATGATCTGTGATTTGTCATTTTACTCGTGTGATTAAATTACTGGCTTGGTTTAGTAGAAATGATTCAGAATTCATTCAACATCTTGGAGTATAATCCCAGTTCACTTGATTAGTTTATCTTATGAATGCAGGCTTTGAAATTCTCATGTGAAAACAAGGAGGTTGCATCAGATGGCTGCTGTCATCCCTTTAAGTATTAAAGCTTCTGATTCTGCAATCTTATGATGACGATAAACAAAAATTCGGGGAATTTGGTTGGGTGTGGTTGAATAACATTACACTTGGCTTCTTCCTTACAATGTATCAGAGTGTTTCATGTGCATTTACATCTGAATAGGGAAAATAATTTATTTGTGAACATAAATATTACTACTAAATGATACCTTTAAAATTATGGCATAAGCACTGACTAGCTACAGGACTTTGAAAGTAGGAGAAGAAACAAAAGTAGGCTATTTGAGAACGATAAAGTCTTTTGCATCTAAAGAAAACAAACAAAGAAACACACAAATAAACAGTACTCCAAAGCAGATCATAGAGAAAGTTCTGGAAAATATTATTGAATATAGAAATATAAAAGTAAAAGGATAAATCACTTATGAATTGTAATAAAATGTTTTAAGAAAAGTTACTGTACTTTTTAGACCACAGAGACAGCTACCTAATAAGCCTGTCAAATTTTGTAACCAATGACCTCTGTGATTTAGAGATCTAGGAAGGCAAGTTTAAGCTATATAGACATCTAACATAGAATTCGGACTTTTTAAGGTTATGAGTGGCAAAATTCTCAGATATTCATATACATTTTCCCCTCAACGCATGGTTGTAGCTGTTAACCATGACTGAGACGTCGAAGAGGGACCTGGTGCCACTCATTTCTGTAAGTACCCTACATGTATTCACTTATCTAATTCTGCAGAAACCCATATGAGAAATTTTACTATTGTTATGGACATTTTACAGGTGAATAAATTGAAGTCATTATAACCAGGAAGTGGTAGAGACAGGATCTGAATCCAGACAGGTTTACCCCAGAGCCCTTACTCTTAAGCACTTTGTCTTCGATTCCTTGTTTGCTGTGTTTGTGTCTTGTGATTATCACATATTAGTGAATCGAACCAGAGTTGATCAGCTCTGAACAAATTTTGCAGAGCAAGACTTTATTACCGTGGAGCTTTGATGCACTGCTCAGAGACCTCACACTGACATTGGGTTTTATATTTAGGATCCAAACCCATTGAAGGGGAACACTGTTTCTCGTGAGAGGGTCACAAGGTTTGTCCTTTGTGCTGGTATTTTCCATTTCTGATTGTGATGGGAAAGGCTAGTTAATTTTCATTTGTTAACACGTGGAGACAGAATGCTGTCTCATATAATGTGTTAATATTCCTAGAAGATCAGTCATCATTAAAGAAGCAGTTGTGTTAAAATTTATTGATCATGTCTTGTCATTTAGTATTATCTGTAAATATCTTCTCTTGTACATTTAGAGGCATTTGGCTAAGTCATTCCAAGTTTTCTTGATTTAGTTTTCAGTATAAAGTGATTTATACTGATAACAATAGCTGTTGAAAAAAATAATTTTAGCCCTGCATAGTACTAAATGGGTTACTTTTACTTGTTTAAACTTTCATCATAACTCATAATTATCATGATCATTACTTATTATTGCATTGCCCAAACCCATAAACATCATTCTTCTCTTTCTTTTATTATAAATCAATTTTAGAATGTTAGCTATGGAGGCTCCTTAAAACTCACTTGGTTCACGTGCTCATTTTCTTTTTCTTTTTTTCTCTCTATGTTCTCTGTATTCCATTTTGAATGTTCTAAGTTATTTCTTTTTTCTTTTTCTTTTTTTAAAATTAAATTTATTGGACTGACAATGGTTAGTAAAGTTACATAGGTTTCAAATGCACAATTATATTATACATCATCTATATATCACATTGTATGCTCACCATCCAGAGTCAGTTCTCTTTCTATCACCATATATTTAATCCCCTTTACCATCATCTACCACCTTCCCTCTCTCCATACCTCTGGTAACCACTAAACTTTTGCCTGTGTCTATGAGTTTTTGTTTCTTTATTTGTTTATTTTGTTCCTTTGTTGCTTTCAGTTTTATATCCCACATATGAGTGAAGTCATATGATTCTCGACTTTTTCTGTCTGACTTATTTCGCTTAGCATAATCTCAAGATCCATCCACGTTGTTGCAAATGGCAAAATTTCATACAAACAGGCAACAGATATGTGAAAAAAATGCTCAACTTAACTAGCTATTAGGGAAATGCAAATCAAACCCACAATGAGATATCACTCCACACCTGTTAGAATGGTTGTCATCAACAAGACAAATAATAACAGTGTTGGAGAGGCTGTGGAGAAAAAGGAACCTTCATATACTATTGATGGGAATGTAGATTGGTGCAGCTGCTATGGAAGGCAGTGTGGAGGTTCCTCAAAAAATTAAGAGTAGAATTACCATATGACCCCACAATCCATCTCTGGATACCTACTCAAAAAAATCTGAAAATATTTATCCATAAAGGTATATGTACTCTGATGTTTATTGCAGCTTTATGTACGGAGGCCAAGACATGGAAACAACCAAAGTTTCCTTCGATAGATGATTGTATAAAGAAGATGTGGTATATATACACAATAGAATACTACTCTGCCATAGAATAGATGAAATACTGCCATTCACAACAACACCCTCTCATTTTCAAGGAAACCAAACAGTGTAAATTATTTGCTCACGTTTTAATAATAATCATTCATACTGAAATTATAATAGTAATTGTATGTTATAAGAAAATTAGTATTCATCTGACTTTTTAACTTATGGAGCACTTTTACATGTATTATTTTATTGATCTTAGAATTCTGGGAATAAATACAAGAGGTGTAATTACTATAAATGGGTACCAGTGGGAAAAGACAAGTGTACAGAAGCTAGGTGATTTTTCTCAAGTTCATGTAAGCTATAAATAAAGGAGAGGGATTCAAACTAAAAACTTCTGTTCCTCTTTACCTTACATAAAACTAACTTTTTATTTTTAAAATGATTATACATATTTCAATATTACAAAAGTGATAAACACCCATATATTCAGTATCCAGCTCAAGAAAGAAAACATTATTGAAACAATTGATGGAATCAACATATTCTTCCACAATTTATTTATTTATTCATCTTTTAATGGATAGTTTGTTCTGATGGCAGTGCTGCCACAGCATTTTTGTCCCCATTATTTTGATTTCAGTATATGTAGAGAGAGAGTAGAGTAGTAGGTTGCTCTCTCATCAGGCATGCACATGATATTCTGTTGTTTGTTGTTGTCAGCAACACTTTCTGTGTGTGACAGAGAAAGCCAGAGGGAGAGAGAGAAAGGGAGGGAGAGAGAAACAGAAGACAGGAAGGGAGTGGCGAGAGAGAGAGAATTTTTAATTTGGTCAATTTTATGGGGGTATCAAATGATTATTTTCTTATGGTGGGTTTATTTACATGTTTCTGATTACTGATGAAGTCAAACACATTTTCAAATAAGCACACACATCAACACACACACACACACACACACACGATTGGATTTATCTCTAGGAATTGCCTTGCATAACCTTTACCTCTCTTGTTTAATAACTTATAATTCATAGGGGTTCTTTATAAATTTTGGACATTATGTTTTAATTATATTTTTTACCAGTGTTTGTCTTTTATTTTCACTTACATATTGCCTGTTTTCATGAATGGAAATTTATATATATGTATATATATATATATATATATATATATATATATATATGTATATATACATATAATTTTTTATTTTTGTCCTCATCGTTTCAGCTATTTACATCTCTTTTAATTAACACTTTCTTTCCCTGAGATAACAGAGCTATTCTCTTACACATTACTTTAGAAGTTTTATAGTTGTTTTCTTATTGTTTATAGCTGATATATGAGAATACAAGTATATTCTGTTAATTTACTAATATCAGTTAATAATTCTAATAGTTTTCTTGCAAAAATGTTTTGAAGTTTTGACATGTAATTTTAGGTTTAACGTACCTCGAATTGGACTTTTGTGTGTCTATCCTGCATATATGGGTCAAATTTAATTTATCACATGATTGTCCTAGCACCATTTATTTAACAGTGTGTTCTTTTCTTGTGATCTGTCCTCTTTGTCATATAATTGGTGAGCTCATTCTACTTTATTTCAATCAATGATATAATTGTATTCATTTCTACTTGTATATTTTGTCTTTCATTTTTTTCTAAACCAATCTAAAGTAAATCAATATTTCTACCTTCTTTCAGAACAGCTCCCCAAATATATAATGCTCAAATCAAATTAGTTTAACAGCTTTCACATCTAAATAATTATAAATATTACTACTTAGAAGTCATAACAGAATAATTGAAACCCTGATGATGAGTTGGTGCTATAGAAGCCAGACCCCTTTCCCCTAAAAAACACAAATCTTGCATTCTTCACATTTTTTTTTAAACTGTGAGTAAAATGTGTCCAAATATATTAGATGTAACGATAAAGAAGAAAAGAAGACCCGCGTAACAGTCTCATTTTACAACATCCTTAGAGAATCCTTGGATGAGCACCTTGGGTATGGCTAAGCTTCTCATTGTTTTAGTGACCCACAGACTGGTATCTGGGAGTCCTAATATGTATATTTTTTAATTTTTGTACCAGTTCTTATAGTAGTACTGTCCTCCTCTTTTGCAGAAATGAATGGCTCTTCATCTTGGATATGGAGAAAATTTAGCATTGGTTTTGGCTCTCAGGCAAGACTTGGAAATTTTGGTCTGTTTGTGGGCTACATATTTTAGAGAAAATATTTTCTAAATGACCAATTTTAGGTAGAGGACTAAGATAATCATCAAATCTCACATTTTAATTTGTCTCAGTATAAATCATTGAAGACTTTCAGGACCATAATTATACTCAGGGAGTTTAATCAATAACCTATAGAGGACTAAATTACATTAATAATTAAATATAAGTAAGTCTGTTAACTTTTCATTACAGTCGCAATAAGCTACCACAAACATACTGTAGCAGCTGAAAACAACAAAAAATAATTGCCTCATAGATTCTGTAGTCCAGAAATCTGGGAAGGCTTGATGTATCCTCCACTTAGTCTTTCAAGGCCCAAAACAAGTTGTCTGCATGGCTGTGTTCTTTATTGTTGGCTTTGGGGAAGAATCTGCTTCGAGCTGCTTCAGGTTGATGGCCAAATTCAGTATTTTGTGGTTGTAGGACTGAGGTTTCCACTTCTGTGCTTACTGTCAGCAGGGGACCAGCTTTGCTTCTAGAGGCTGTCAGCATTCCTTCTCACGGTATGTATGTATGCATTCTTATTAACACAGGTCTAATATCTTTCGTATTTTGAATTTCTCTGACTTTTCCTTCCACCTTGGTGTTATCACAAAAATGTTTTTATACCTCTGGAAATGTTTTATGCCTTTGAAAAATGCTATTTTAGATAAATGATTTCTGAGTCTATGATTCTTCTGCAGTTTGCCCTTTTATCTCAATATGATTAAGAGTACATCAATGTAATCAATCTGTGTTAATGCAAATCACTTAAATTAATTTATTTTCACACCTGTATAGTTTTCCATTGAATAAATATCTCACAAAGCAGTTATATGTTTTTCTGTGGAGAGACAATTGGACTGCTTATTTTATTTTAGGCATTTATTTCTTGTTTATATTATAACACTGCGGCTGAGAATGTATATATCTCTCCAGGCTCATATGTAAGAGTTTCTTCAGGGCACAACACAGGAAAATAATTCCTGAATCAAAGAGTGTGAGTTTATACAAGTTTGTAAAATAATATCAAATTACTTTCCATAGCAATGGAGCCGATTTATATTCCCATTAGGAATGTATAAGGAATTCCATTGACCCACATCCTTGCCAATTTGGTATAGCTGGTCTTGTTTATTTTCACAATTATTAGTGATTATGTGCTTTGAATTCTATGTTCAAAATATATTTTAAATCTAACCTAAGCAACTCTCATCTTTACTTAGATGATAAAAATAGAGACTTTAACTTGTCTCAGTATTTTCACTGTCACCACAACCCGTCCAACTAATTGTCCATCCAGCAGACAGAATAATCAAATAGAACTTGAATATCAGAGACTCAGTTTTCTTCCTAAAATCCTTGCATGACTTTTCAATGCACCTGGATTGAATCCTAAAGCTTTTTGTTTGTTTGTTTGTTTGTAGTCCTATATGACCTCCCTTTCCTGCCCTTCTTTTGAATCTTATTGTCTGCTGTGGAAGTCCTTCCTTCAGTTCTTCCTACCTGCCAAGCTCCCTCTTAGCATAGGGCCCTTGCACAGACTGTTCCTTCTGCCTGGAACACTCCTACCCTTACTTCCCTTTTGCTCTTCCTTATCCTTTAGATGTCAGTTTACATCTCACCTCTTCTGTAAAGTTTTTACTGACCACGCTATTCACAATAGCTTCCATCTAAAAACACATCTTTGATTTTATTTTTGATTCATAACATTTAAACAGTGTTTGGTTATTTATCGTCTGTTTACTTATTTTTTTCTCTCCTGAACTGTAATCTCCACGAAGGAGCTCTTTCACTATTTTGTTCTCCTTTGCATTCCCAAGCCCCAGTGCAATGTAGGTGCTCAATCTTCACATATTCTTTGAATAAGTAAATGCAACATATGTAGGTTTTCATAGTTATATCATTGTTAATGGATCCACCAATTAAATTGTTTACATTTAAATGTACTACATTAAATATTTAAAGAAATATTTATTTCTATATGAAATAAGTAGAATAACTTCAAAATAAAATAAGTATAATGGGAATTTCTCTGTAACTATTAGGATATACTGAAAGCCAATACTAGGTAAATGTGTCATGGTCACATTTATTTTGATTTAATTATCTAAATGATAAAAGGGAAAATGATTATACAGCAATTTCCCCAGCATGGAAATCCATGGTTAGTAAAATAATCAGACTCCAGCATCCTTGTAATTGGATAAAATCTGCATGTTAAAGAGGATTTTAAAGATCACATAGCTTTACTGCATACCATTATTTTCACGACTGGAATTATTTCAGGGGTCTTACTCTGTCAGACATTGTGTTAAAGGCTCGATGTGCATTATTTTCTTTAATCCTCCCACTAATCTCATGAGTTAAACACTATTCTTAAGAGGTTTAATAACCTGCTTAAAGCCACACGGTTAGCAATGATAGAGCTGGGACATAAACTTGGAGCTGTCTTACTCTAAAATCTATGCTTTTAAAAGTTGTGCTTGTCTGCAGCCTTCTTTAATTAGTAATTTAAACTATTAAAACCATGTTATTATTTGAGAGCTACTAGGTACTTGGTGCTTTCAACTCTCCTTATGCACACTATCTTAATAATAGTATTCCTTCTAGTAGAAAATAAGAAAGTAAGAAGACTGAAAAATGGAGACATGTTGAATGTGCAAGATATACCTTGGAAGGAAGAGGGGGACAAAGAAAAGCAACAAAAAATAAATTTAAAAACTCAGAACTCTATGAACTGTAGTTGTTTTGAAAAGGAGCATATGACCCTGGATAAATTAATGTCTCTAATGTCATAACAAAAGCCTGGAAAAATAATAATTGATGTCCATTGCAAAATATCTCAAATCATAAAAAATAATATGCAATGTGCAATATATTTTAATAAGATTTCTGTGCTATCCTTTACAATTGAATATATCTGTGAGTTAAAAGGATAAGCTTGACTACTTGGAAATTAACTATAACTGAAGCAATTTGTAGGAAATAATGAAAAAAAGTAATAGGATGTTGGGACAGGTGGAAGAGAAATAACGTTTACTTTTACAAGATTGTTCTCTGCGCTAGAGGGTAAGGTAGACATTCTCATTTAAGACCTGCAGTGTCAAATATACAAACAAACTGAAGAACAACATACTGCTCCTTTAAACAAACAATTCTCGTCACTGGACAAGATACATAATTCCATGTTCCTATCATCACCCAACTTGAATCTTCCCCTCTTATGCTGCCTGAATTAATGATTCACTCCTGGCAGCATCACGTGTTTATGACTGCTGGAGTCTTGCCTCCCTCTTACCAGATGTCCATCTTTCTTTAATAAGGTTTATCTTGGCCATATTGGCTCTGAGGGGGCAGGATTCACATGGGGTTTCTCTTTACTTTTGATATTCTGTTTTCCTCCACATCTTTGTCTTGTTTTTTGATTTTCTGAGCTGTGTAAAGGTATTTTTTCTTCTAACTTGTGGCCAATAGAGCAGACTTATGCCAATAATGGATCATTCTATCAATCTGCCAGTCTAGACATAATGACCATCTTGGGTACAGCCAGAATGAAAACCATAGGTTGTGTTCTACCAAGTGAGCCAGCTGGAAGTTTCTTTCCAGCAGGACAGAAAGGGGGCTAAGTTTGTACCAACCAGCAGTATCTTTAAGTGAAGCAGAGCACAATTTGAATTGAGTTTCCACAATCCCTCAATATATGTACTGAAATGGCTTAAAAGTGGTGAAGAGCAGCTCGCAATATGGTACCAACCTCTCCATTCCACTTTTCTACATCTGTTCTCCCACCCCTACTCTCAGAGTGGAGATTTCTATCTTGTGTCTCAATTTCCAGGCCAGACTTCCAGGTTTAGAGACAGAATACACTCAGATTGGCTTGCTTATTTATGTTTGTTTTGAAATTCACAGAAACTAATGTATGTGTGCATCAACTGGCAAAAAATTACAATCAGAGTGTACCTTTTTTATATTGGAAAAGAAGACTAGTATTCAGTTATGAAAATCCTTTGGAAAGTCATTATTGAGATAGTCTTTCTATTTTGAAGTCTAAAAAACAAAAGAAAAGAGGAAGGAAAGAAAGAGAGAAGGAAGGAAGGGAGGAAAAATGTCTCCTGTAGTTATTAGTATTTTCCTGATTTCCCATTAAACAATAGCTGAGCCAGTTGCCAAAGACTATAGTCATTTACTGATAAAACATTTTGCATCAGAAATTAACCACATTCAATCTCTCTACCAGGTCAAGTAAACTGGAAAATTGTCAGAGACTTTCAGAAGAGAGGTATATCAATCAGAAATTCAGGTAGTAAAATATCATATCAATTTGAGTCAGATAAACCTGAATTTGCTTACTGGTTATATTATCTAGGAAAATTGTTACCTTTTTTGATTTTCATTTCCTTATTGTAAAAATGGAGATTAAAAAGAACCTATGTCAGTAAAGTTGCCTGGGTTTCAGGTTTGTCACCCCAATAAACTTTAATTAATAAAAACAGAACCTATGTCATGAAGGCTCATGAAAAAAAGATAGCATATGCATGCATGTATACATAGATCACGGGCATTATGCATGCTCAACAAATGCTTATTTCCTTTCCTATTCTTTTCTCTCACTTCTGTGTATGCACTTGTGTTTTCTATGGTGTGAATGGACTTCATTTCTTTCTTTCATCTTCTAGCTGACTCTCATCTTTTCCCTGATTTTCCTCTGCACTTAAAACTGGACCAAGGAATTTCCAGTTTGGGTTTATATTTTATGGTTTATATTTTATGTCCTACCTACCCTTTAACATATTTGTGTTATCTGATTTTTATAGCTATTTAGTACCCATTGTTACAATATCTTTAAAATCCAGGAAAGATATGTAACTTTGATAGTCACAACGTGCCTACAGATTTGTAGGTGAGTAGACTGATTGTTTTGTGATTGAGGGTCTCCTATGATTTGTTTTGTTTTATTTAACTTGTAGATCGTTAACAGCTGAGCTAAGTGATGAGGAAAGATCAACTTCACATGACTTACCTCTGCTACAAATTTCATAAATACATTTTAACAGTTTTGTTAGAATTGTTGCCATATCATAAATGTACATATTTCTAAGAAATGTGTAATATTGGAAGTATAATTTTTATGAAAATTCACCAAAACATTTATCCCTTAACATGCCCTCTTAACATACATAGAAGGTAGAGTGACTGTTCACTTTATTTCAAAAGGATATTATTCATAACATCAGACCATATGTAAAAAATCAAATATAACTAAAACATAACAATAATTTGATTATATGGTTCAATTTTGGTTTTGGAATTGTTCTGAGTGATGACATAATTCTAAGACCAAAGAAATTAAGGGGGGATATGTAGATAATTTAAGAGAAAGAAAGCCCAGTTATATAAGATCAGAATAAACAGGCTGAAAACAGATTCAGAGAAATGCAATGCAATTTACTGTTTCCTTGCTGTTGTAACTAAGAGGAATATGCTTTATAGGTCCATGTCTGGCTGAGACTTCTTGTTCCTCATGATTAGTTTTGTACTTTTGCTACCTCTTATTAAATAAAGGCATTCCTGCCAGTTTAATAGAATTGCTCAATTCAACTTTACATACTTTAGTGTCTTTGGGAATTTAATTGTATTTCATAACATTTGTAAAGTGATGGAAGAGTCCCAATTTCCATTCTTATGTGATTTTCCATTTATTTTTAATTAAAGATAGTATCACGTGACATTACTACATCTCTCTGGAGGACATTTCAAATCCTGACAGTTCCCTGGTCTGTCTGAATCAATCTCTATATGAAATAATACCAATGCTGCAGAATTCTGTAAAAAGACAGTGAATCCAGCAGTCAACTTTATAAAGTTGTAC
This sequence comes from Rhinolophus sinicus, assembly GCF_036562045.2. Classification (NCBI taxonomy): domain Eukaryota; kingdom Metazoa; phylum Chordata; class Mammalia; order Chiroptera; family Rhinolophidae; genus Rhinolophus; species Rhinolophus sinicus. The sequence goes on along the minus strand of NC_133751.1, from coordinate 14,741,611 downwards.
AACGTCCTAAAGGTAGAAGCTAAGCCAATTTTGAAAGAAAACTGTCAGTCCTTCTATTCTTATTTTATTTGTTTGGCCTGGGCCCAAACACTTTACATAAATAAAGGTGTTATACATACCATAAGTCACATTACAGTAAAAGCTATTTTAGGAATTTCCTTGCCTGCTACTCAGATGCTGCAGTGCATTATTGGAAAACATGTATTCTTGTTATTGTAGCTACTAACAATGTTAAACTTAAAGAAAAATACTTAATTTTCTTGTAAACTCTAATTACATAAGAAATAGTTTTATATGCCTAGTTGAAAAATAATGTTTTCCCTCCTTTGTACCAAAATTGTAAGTTTAATGACATGTATGAAGAATTGAGACTAAAATACATGTTATCACTATGTATGGGGACAGATGTTAACCAGATTTATTGTGGTGATCGTTTCACAATATGTGCAAATATGAAGTGATTATGTTGTACACTTGAAACCAATATCATGTTATGTATCTACTACACCGCAATAAAAAAACACAACTGAGGCCAAATGGTATTGGCAACTAAATTTCTGAAGTGAGTAGCCTCTGACTTATATAGCATTTCAATGTTTTATCAATATACAGAGATATAGAGAATACACTCCAAAATCTATTGTAAAGAAAATTAAAATATCCAATGAACTTTTGCATATTCCTTTCAAAATAAAAGCAAAACTGAAAAAAGCACACCTCTGATTTAATAGGTTTACTGCTTTATTTAGAATTTTGAGTTTTACTTAGGTACCCTTAAGTGACCAAATAGCAGTGGACAATAACATAGGTAATTGTGATATTTTTTTAAAGTATGTATCCCTTAAATGTCCATTTATTAATTTGAATCAAAGCAGAAACCCCAGGTTATTCTTTGAAGTTATGAACTGAGACCTAGAGTTGTGAAATACGACCCTTGCTTATGCTTTTCCTTTTATTTTCTGTTTTTTCTCCTTCCTTCATTCATCCTTCCCTCCCTTCCTCTCTTCTTTCCTTCCTTTCATGTCTTCTTTCTTCATCCTCTGTCTTTCTACTTTCCTTGCTCTCCCTTTACATTTCATGCATTCAGTCTTCTTAAAGTATAAAATGTCAGCAAAATAGGGTGTTAATACACGTATCCACTATACAAAAGCTATTTTTGATTTGCACTTAAAATGAGCAAATACACACTTCTGAAATAGCAAAAAAATATTCATTTACTACTTAAATATACATGAAATATTTTCCTGCAGAATGACAATGGTAAATATTTTCTTATTTGAAAGCATCTAAAACTGAATTTGTTCTGCATGATTAGTAATTCCCTATCTTATGTAAAACTATTAAGCAACTGTTTTGTTCGTTTTCTATTTTGTCTTTGTCTTTTATTCTCACTAGCTAATCACCATTCCAACCTGTAAGGAAAATACTTTTCTTAAGATCCTGTTCAAATCGCATATTTTACTCCATGGAATGCCAACACTTATGCTTGAGAAATCTTTGTATTCAGAGAAAAGAGCTAAAATGAGGGGCTGTCATCACTTGAAACTAATGGAATGTGTATATTTCTTCATTGACATGACTCTAACCATTCAGTCAATGTGACAAACTACATGCTATTCATTATCTGTGTTATGTTCCAGGAAAATGTAGAGCATTCCTGAATCTGGTAAATTAATTTATTACTTTGGAAAAAAAAAATTTAAACTCTTCTAACACCCAGAAAATGTGTATGTGAGTGTGTATGTATTATCAGTGCGAAGTTCTTTTAATATGTTGGCAATTAATGGGCTAGAACTTTTTAGTTTCAAGCTAAATTTCTTAATTATTTTTAATGAGTTGCTGAAATATTTAATTAAGAAATTTGAAAAACTTTAAATCTAACTATAGTTGTACTCTTCATAGTAAATTTGCATATTCTTGGCAAGTTTTTACTTATTTCACTTATTGTTTAAATTTATAATAATTAAAATTACAGCTAGCCACATTCCTTGGTTTTTAATAAGGTTTTTGTACTATTCCATCTACCTCTCATAAAAATATAATGAACATATTAACATTATTCTCATTTTACATTTGAATAACCTAAATCTTAGAAAAATTAATTTTCCATGGCCATGAAAATATTTGCCAGATGAAAAGCCTGGAATCCATATCTCACAATTTCTCATTTAGTATTTCTTCTAATTCTGCCACAGTTCGACCAACTCATAGAAGTATAGCAAGTACATTCACATACTTCAGTTTGTTTCTTCTATTCGTTTTTCAATCTAGTCTCTATTCTCATCCTTTAAGAATGCCAATCTGACTATGTAACTCCTGTTTATAGCCTGTCTTTGGGCTCCCATTCCTCTCAAGATCAAGGCCAAAGTCATTTACATGGTTGATAAATTCCTGCAGTATTTTCCCCTGCTTACCAGGCCAACCTTGTTTCACTTTCCAAATGTCCTCTGGACTTTAGTCATATTGTCTTTGATTTAAACTTTGGACTTCCCACTGAAGGGATTTCTATCATTGTGGTCACGTTTTCTGGAATGCTATCTCTACCCAATTCACATTCCCAACACAGGCTTTCTGATTTCCTTTCTATCTCCAGTTAATACCACTTCCCTGCATCCCTGAACTTCCCTTTATGTCCACACAGAGTAGGTGGCCTCTTGTATCATGTAAAGTGCTCAGTTTATTGTTTCTAGTTTGAGTTTTGAAGAGATGACATCATCTAACTGCATACTCAGATCACTTTGAGTTTGGGTCCACCCCCTAACCTCTCCTGCCTCCTACCAGTCTCTATCTTAATGAAATATAACTGACTGCAGATTATAGGGTATTCTTCGCTCACGTACACTTTTGTTATTTGGAAGAACAAGCTACCTCATTTCTTTATTCTGCCCTTTCCTTTTATTAAGCTGATATAGTTTTCTTAGTAACTGGCATGTTAAATATTTTTTAAAGTACTGAAAAACTTGATACTCTGTTTTTAATAAATATAAGTTATGAAATTTAGTACAATTTTTTTCATTCTATAGTGAACAACTACTTTGATTGGCTGTTTAAAGTGGCTACTGATTCATGGAATGAATTTCTATGATTTTGTACTCCATAGATAATTCCGTTTTGTTGAATCTCAGTCCTGTTTTCTAGACTCAGCAGACCCATGTTAGCATTTCTAAACTTTGTTGTCTCTAACAATAAATCTTGTTAGTAGCTATTTTTTGGAAAGAATATTTTCTTTACCTTTAAAGAAAAGAAAAAGAAAAAGTATAGATCTGTTTTCAGCTTGGCAGACTCCACATACAGTGTTCGCCAGTTTGTGGTAACTACAAACTCAAATGTAGTCAAACGTAAAATGAACTGCAGCCAACTTGGTCAGCCAAAGTATAACTTCATTTACCAAATTGTATCTTCCAAGGGATTTCAACTTTTTAAACTACTTTTAAATGAGTCATTTAGTAGGAATTATGAATACTCAATAAAGATCATTAGGAATGAGGCTGTAGGCCACAGATGAATGATGGGCAGCTCGAGGAGTGCCAGGCACATAGCAAGTGATCAATTAATATGTATTGAATGAAACACACAGGATGCTATAGAGGAATCCCACACACATTATGCTAAGCTAAAAGAAGTTGGACACAGAAAAGTGATATTAAATGATTTGGATAAATTACAAATCAGGTGAAACTGATCTATGCTGTTAGAATGCAGGGTAGCAGTTAATTACTGGGGGGAAGCAGAGCCTGATGGGAATCCCAGGGGGTGGGGTTGCCCCTGAGGGGCTGGCTGATAACTGCATGCTGATTACAAAGATGTGCTCAATCACTGAAAATTCAAACAGTTGAACACTTGCAATATGATGTGCATTATAATTTAATAAACACTAAATATTGACTAAATGAAGATATTTTCTGTAACTGTCATATCAGTGAAGAAACATGCATTAAACTTATACAAGGAACCAAATAAGTGTCTTTTTTTAAACAGCTGTAAACTTCACTGAAATCTTACATGTTGCCCATTTGTTAAAATCAAATATAAAAATGTATCATTAATTGACCCTCCTGAAATTTGACGAATTTTGATTTAAAGACATAATAGTTTTGGATAAAATAGCAAGTAAATCCATTAATGACAACTCTCTTTTCCACACCTTCTCTAAATATCTATAAGAATATATTTATTAATAGTCCTGGCCCTTTGCTTTCTTGATGTTAACAAATTGTAGATAGGATAATCCTTGGGAAACTTTGTATCCCCCTTTTTTGGCAAGAATTATATAGATACCAGAACTTTTTTTTTAAAATAACATAAAAGTCTTGTATTTGTATTTATTTCTTAACAAGACTAGAACTATCTACATGCTATGAAAAACATCTAGAGAGTAACAATTATTAGAAACTCACTTTAGCTCAAGTGACGGGAGTGAATCACAAGGACATAGATAAATATGGACATAGCCAACTGTTAAAATAGCTACACAATCAGGCACCTAGGAAGCTGAGATGTATTCTGGGAACAGAAAAATAGTTCACAATCCAGGGCAATTGTAGTGGATTCTGTGGTAACTTCCCAGACTGCCCATTCAGGATGGAGGTATTCACTCCCCCCATGACTGGGAGTGTTGGCTGCTGATGGCTATTAGCTGAGCTGCTCCTTGAAATTTCTCTTTACAGAAAATCACAACTTTTCCCAAGGACAGACCTTGCCCTGTGATTCTTTGAAGCAGTGTATAAAGCCCTGGCCCTTTGGCTTAGTAAGTGACAACCCTGAAGGGCCAGCCTATCACCAGAGCTCCTCTGGAGATCATTGCAAATGTATCACTGTTCCCTTATTCTCCTCTGTCCAAATCCTACTTCCTTTATTACCCACAAGTGTTGCTTCTGCAACCATTCCCCAATAAGATCCCTGCAAGTGAAACTTTGTCTCAGTGTCTGATTCCTAGGGATACAATATAAGACATAAGTACCAGGAGTGGTCTGACAAAGAAGTTTCCAAAGTGGGATTTTGAAGCTGGACCACTCTCCTGCCAGCTTGTTCTGAAAACCTTGTCCTGGATAGTATGTAGAGCAAGGATAGATTCTCCAAGCTGTAATGGTACAATTGTTAAAGTATCAGGACTGTAAATAGGGATGGGATGTTGGTGGCACTGGCAGGGGTGATATGCCCGGTTCTTGAGAAATGCAAGTAAAAGAGTAAATATAAGGACTATAGAATTTGGTGGCTGCTCCTGGAGGAAATTGATGCATAAGAGAAAGACAATGGAAATTGAGCGTGATTAACCCCCAAGTAAAGGCTAAGTGGGAAAGCATTGTGGGTAGGACATAAAAGAGAGAATGGGCTGGGTAGTTGGTTAATGACCTGGAAAGAGGAAGATTGGAAGATTAGTGACAAAGACATCCAAAAAAGAATCATATAAATGGACCTATTGAAGAGGGGATGGATTATGAATTTATTTTTGCATGTTAATGCCACCCAGAGAGCATCTTTTTTGCTTTAAGTTTTAAGTCTTTTATTTTTCTTTGCTATAAATGCTATAATTTCTTTTCTGGAGGACTTTTCTTAGCCATTATTTAGTAGGAGGTTTTCCTTTATCTGAAAGTATCTTACTTCCTCTTCTCTCCTGAAAGATAGTTTTGCTGGATATAGACTTATAGTTGACAGTTTTTTTCTTTCAGTATTTGAAAAATGGTGTCACTTCCTTCTGACCTCCATGGTTTGTGAAAATCACTATCATTCAAACTGGTGTTTCCTTATAAGTAATACTCATTTCTCCCCAGTTGCTTTCAATATATTTTTCTTTGTCTTTAGTTTACAGAAGTTTAATTCTTATATGTCTTGACATAGATTTCTTGGGTTTACCTATTTGGGATTTGCTCAGGTTCTTGCATCTTAGGTTTAGTATTTCACTAATTTGGTGAGCTTTGAACCATTATTTTTAAAAATATTTTTGAGTTCCACACTCTTCTTCTGGAACTTTGATGATACTCATTTTGTGTTCTTTCTGTTTTTCAGATTGAAGAGATACTACTGACATGTTATCAAGTTCACTGCTTCTATCCTCTGTAATCTCCACTTTAAATCTGAGCCCATCTAGTGAGGTTTTAGGTTTTCTTTCGGGCTATTACATTTTCCAGTTTCATAATTTCATTATTTTATAACTCCTGTTTTTGTCCTTGAGATTTTCTATTTTTCATTTGTTTCAATCAACTTGTAATTGCTTGCTGAAGCATTTTAATGATGGCTGCATTAAAGCCATCTGAACGTTTCAACGTTTGATTCATCTCAGTGTTGGTGGCTTTTTAGTTTTATGGTGTTTTTTTTCCCTCTTGTTTTTTTATTTTTTCAAGTTGTGATTTTCCTGGTTTGGGGTATAATGAGGAGTTTTCTATTGTACCCTGGATATTATGATTATTTTGATACTCCAGACCTCACTTAATATTTTAAAGTGTAGTGTAGGAGCTGGGTGGGTTTTTATATTTAGCTTCCTGCTTGGCCCACCAGCACCATACAAGCAAAAGTAGAGAGCAGACTCACATTACCTTGCTGCAGAGATCTGAGGGGTAAGCCCAGATCCTCTCTTGGCCCCACTGATATCAGGGAGTGGGAAAGAGAGGAGTGGATCACACTGCTTTTTCTCACAGTTTGGGATTGAAGCTCAGCTCCTTGCTGAGGCCCACCATAGAGGAAAAGGGAGGAAATGGAGTGCAACTGAGCCTTGCCTCTGCCCACCTCGTTCTGTTCCACCAATGCTGGACAGAGGTAGAAGCTCATTCTCTCTCCCACCCCTAGGGCCTGCTGAAACCAGAGATGGGGGCAGAGTGCTGAGTAGTCCTTCTTCACTCAGCCTCAGCCTCGCTTAGGCTCTCTGCTGCCATGTGGAGACGGAGATTCAGCTCCCCACTGAGCTCCACTGACCCAGGGAGTAGAGCCAGGAGTAGGAGGATGATCATGAGTGGTAAATAACCTGCCTTTGCATTATCTCATTCATGTTTCTTCCTTCTGGGTGGACGTGGAGGCTGTTTGTTGCTGGACCCCACTGATAGGGAAGTGAAGCATCACTGTTTCTACAAACAGGATATGGAGTTTAGGGACCCATTTGGTCCCTTCTATGCTGCCTAGCAGGTGAATTAGACTGATGTACCTTACTTCCACCAGAGGGGCTTGGGAGATCAGCTCCCTGCTCTGCACTTCTGACAACATCCAGCTGAGGAATGGGAACCACATGTGTTCTGGACGACCAGGATGGAAAAACAGTTTTCTGCTCAGCCCTGCAGAAATCACTGGATGGGAAATTAGAGCCCTGCTTCTGGCTTCTGCAAGATAGCAGGTGGGATTCAGGTCAGCCCGCCACTCAGCCCCGCTGAAAATGTGGGTGGGGAGAGGGTATGCTGCAGTTTTTCTTTTGGTGTTTGGCTGGAGTAGGACAGTGATTGCCAAAATGGTTTTCTGCCATTAGGCCACTCTTTTCCTTTTGCTAGGGAAAATAGGCTTTCATGTGTGTTAGCACGTGCGCGTGTGCGCACACACTTACTTTTCTTTCTATAGTCTGTTGATGGTTCCATGTTAGAAACTCTGGCACCACCCTCTCAGGGATATATGGGAAGCAATAATAAAAGCCAGGGAACTCATCTCCATGGTGTTCCTCAAGTTCCAGGGTCCCTAGGCAGTCTTCCTACTTTTTAAATCTTCCATAGTCTTCTTATGCTTGTTTGTTCTGTTATTTCCATGATTTTGAAGTTGTAAGAGGGAGAACCCTTTATGTATTGGGGGTATTCCATCTTGGCTTGAACCGAAAGACTGACCTCTTGCCTAAATGAGGGCTAACTCTGAAAAATCCACCTAGCTCCGGAAATCTTGTTGAGACTGTTGTAACTACATCAAATCTCAACTCTTCTCTCTGTCTAATCCCACATCCTGGAATCCTTCAAAAGAGCTTTTCCCCAAGAAATTTACGTCATAGTAAATTTACGTCATAGTAATTTACGTCATAGTAAATTACCTGCAGTTAAATTTCTATTGTCAGAGTCTGTTTCCCAAAGAACCTGACCTAAGACATAGAGTTGTTACATCTCAGCAGGAGGTGCTGGTCATGTGATGTTCTCCACTTCCCAAATGTGGTGTCCACATACTTTCAGTCTCAGCATCCAGTCTTTCTGAAGGGAGTGTCACATTCGATTTTCTATCTTCTTGCTTACTTCCTGATTTCTATTTAGTCATTTTTTTCTGCTTACTTATCTTTTCCATTACTTTTTATGTTGTTGTTCATTAGCTTCTCCCCACAACTGCTAAGAATCTCAGTACCTGACATTTCAAAGCTCTATGAAAAATTTAATTGATAAAATGTTGTCATACTTATCACACAAAAGCTTATTAGAACTAGCTTTCAAACTGATCTATCCCCTAGACTTCTGGTTAGCCCAGAATTTGTCAATTCTAGATGAGATGCTCAGTTCCTTCCTGGTCCAATCACCTGTTTGGTGGGGCTATAAAATGTGATATCATAGTTTGCTAATTCCCTCAGCAGGATTCTGATGAAAACTTTTGGACGGGTACGGTGGGTGTGACGATTTTCTCCTTCCAATAAACATTTTTTGGTCCCTATCGTCTTTGCAGTTTATACAACAATCTGAAAGAAAAACTGCAACTTTGATAAATATATAATTTATACCCAGGTAAATTAGGCCTTGGTACATGTTACTCAAAAACTAGATAGTCACAAAGGTCCCTTCCAACTCTGGAAATCATTAATAATGTTTTTTAAGTAACACATCCCCCCGTTGTTGTTTTTTTCTCTTTAAAAATGTAACTACCTATAACTCCAGGAAAAGAAATACACCCAGAGAGAGAGAGAGGAATATATTAAAATCAAACTCTGGTAAATGCTGAAATGAACAGTCTATTTAAAAAAAATGCCAAGCTTTGTCTTAGAAACGGTTTGGCTTTAAGCACTGGCTTCCAGGCATCCAACACTGTGGAGAACAAATAGCTGACTATGCCAAGAGAGTTTCAGCAGCGTGAGAAACTCAGTACGTTCTTCATCCACAAGTTGTAGGAAGCTATCAATTTTTTCTCAGATCTTAAAATGAGAAAACCAAGACTTCTCAAATGAGTCATACCTCAATAACTAAGCATTTTCCCATGTAACTTTTTAAACTAGAGATTGAACTTTAAGCTCATAAAAGTGAATTCCATGTAAACTCATATCACTAGTTTGTGGATGATGGGGTCAGGTGAAAAGGTGAGGTTTAGGAATAACATATCTTATAATTTGGATTTTGAAAGTGTTCCTTTTGTTTTGAATAAAATAAGTCATATCACATCAACCTCACTTCACTGAAAAATAGTCATTCAGATTAGCCTGATAGCAAGGATGGCATTAACCTGCATGATTGTTAATGTCCATTGGGGACACTTATCAACATTCACTATTTTAAAAGGCAGTGTTTTACATTTCAAACCTAAATGTACTATTAAGGCAATTTTCATATGGGTAAGTCAACATCCACAAGGCAAAACTGGTCAGGAGATTTCCTGGAAATGAACTTTACATTCAGGTAGTTCTAATTTTACATTTTAGAACTGTCACTTACTAAATGTGTGATTATAGGTTAATTTTCAGTATTGTTTTCTTCTCTCCTTAAAATGGGATTGTTTTGCCAACAGCCAGAGCTCATCAGTTGTAACTCAGTTTCCAATTCCATATGTTTGGTAAAGGTAGCTGGAATCCACTATCAAGAAAGTTCATCTGACTAAGAAGGAGTCAAGCGGTTGGTTGAGCATGTCTGCCATGAGTAACTAGGGAACTGACAGCACAAATGCTTAGACTTACTGGTAATGTTCTAGTTCAAAGACGTTTTGAACACTAAATAAGAATATGTATACACATATATCAAAATGACTAGATATTGACACAAGAAGGAAAGAAAGATTTATTGAGTAGGGGGATAGAAAATAATAGTACTCGACAATGTCTGATTTTCCCTTTTTTATGGGAGTATGAGAAACTACATCTCCTAGCAGGCCCACATGATTGTGACCAAGGAAAAGTGAAAGAAGTGATGTGTGTCACTCCTAGGCTGCAGCAATGGTAATCCCATATGTAATTTTCCTGTCCATCATATCCTCCAAGCCCTTAAGGAAGCCATTAAGGTGACAATATCAAAAGGATAAAAGAGCACGGTATACTGAGTAGCTGAATGCTAGATAGAGTCAACCAAACCCATGGTAGACTTGACAGATGTGAGAAATAGAACTGTGTTGTTTTCAGCCACTGAGATTTGGGTTATAGCATAACCTGAACGGTCCTGATTGATATGGGAAATAACTACACGATAACTCATTTCTACAACTATAAGCCTAAATAACATTTCTGAAGTATCCATTTGCTGGTAGCATAAAATAGTAAAACTAAGCACAAATTCTGAAATCTTTCACTCAATTTAATGGCAAATCAAATAAACTGCCAATACGATACTATTTGTATCAGAAACTTTGCAGGAATAGTAGCAGTCATCTGATTTTATCCTCCATGTGATCTAGTGGTAAAACTTGTCAACTTGAAGTCCCCCCAAAAAGGCCATATTTATTTCATCAGTGTGTCATTTAGTTGTGGACAGTGGCCCCCTTCAGGCTGACATGAAGGACGAAGGTTCCTGGAGATTACTAGGAATGATGTCCATGCTGTCAATGAGTGGTAGAGGAAGAAATATCCCTCTTATTCTGATAGGCTTTGCCATCTTTGAAGAAGTTTTAAAAATGGTGGTCATGAGGGGAGAAAGATGACAGAACAAGCCAGCTCAGCAAGAATGGCAAAGGAGGTCCTCTCATGCCTAGCAATACATTGTCTATGTTGATATGTCCACTGACTCTTGTTAAAACACAAATCATCCTGATTGATGCACCGAGTACCATGGGGACATAGTTATAGAAAAACAGTTTATTTAAAATGGAGACAATTTTACTTATTCTTCCCAAAACATTGAGATTTTTGTTTGATTCAGCAGTTGTAAAATGTACAACATTTTTGTTCTTCATTTTATCTCCACCTTTTCCTGGGAACATTTATTTAACATATATGTGTGTGTATGTATGTATGTATGTATATGTATATGTATATGTATATGTATATGTATATGTATATATATATGTGTGTGTGTGTGTGTGTGTGTGTGTGTGTGTGTGTGTATACATATATGATCCCTCTCTGCAGGTCTTCCATATTAATCACCAAATAATTTCAAACTTCTGGAAAGGAGATTGGTTTAAAAATCCATTGCTTGTGGATATTTTTCTAATGAGTACACCACATTTTTCTCAGCCTTAAGAAGCTCTAACTGGGTGCAGAAAGCATAATACATATGGCTTTTATTCCCAATAGAAAGACTTGCATTCTATGAAGAGATGAAAGTCCAGCTGAAGCAATTTGTTTTAAAAAGATTCTCAAACTCCATATTAAATTGTCATTTAACTAATGAATTGATTAACCGATTAAATTGTGTCACATTCTCTCAGTATGGAAATTTTTAGACATTAGCTTTTGGTCACAATAGTTTGCCTCTAAGGCTGAAGGTTAATATCTCGACTGACACGTAGGAGATGTTTCTCCTTAACCAAAAAAAAAAAAAAAAAAAAATGCAAGCTATGTAACGTAGATGATTATTTGTGCATCAACACTGCATACAGTATGTCTTTGCCTTAGAATGATTATACTTACAGCTAGATAAGATACATTTAAAACAAAGAAAGCCAATAATACCCATTATAAAACAAGCACAGAAGTAAGGAAAGATAATTTCAGGTAAGGTTAAATTATATAACCTGGAGACCATCATATGTGTCTGGCATTGACATTAGGCAGACATACATACCATTATGTTTTGCAGTGATGTAGCCATGGTCCAGAGCAGGAAATATGGCAACAGCCCCTCTCCTCTAAACCTTCTCTATTCAACACTTTCTCTGAGGGATTTGGGATTTAAACAGTGGATGGGTATATATGGATGAAGGGAACTTTCTTCCCATCATTCTTTTTTTGTTTTTCCCCACTCCTAGAATCTACTGTGAACTTATAAGGACTTTTTTTTTTCTTTTTTCTCTTGTCTAATACTAAATTATTCTATCATATCTTTCTGGATATTTCAATCAGTCTCTCTTCCCTGACCATACTATTATTAAAAACCTGGCTATAAGCCAACAAGTTTCAGAGGAGAAATGAAAGATAGATTAACATTTTCAAAATGTGATCCTATTTATATAAGTAATAAGAGTGTTATATGTATAAATTTTTATCACTGCAACAAAAGTTGAGAAAATATGAAAAATGTAAATTTAAATACACAAAAATTACTCAAATTCCTATCACTAAAATAACCACTTCTGACATTTTGGTGTATTTTTTTCTAGAACTTTCCTAATCATATATGTATTTTTTAAAAAGTGATCATATATAATACCATTTCTTTCCTCATTAAACATTATGTAATGAACAATTTTTTATGTCAATGGAAAATAAATCTATATCAGCATTTCAATAGTTGTATAATATTCAATTTTTTAAAGTTTCATAATTTGTTTAACAAACTCCTATTTTTCTTTCCCTGTAATGAATGTGTTTGTATGTTTCTCTTAGTTCAAGTATCATTTCCTTAGGATGTTTCTTTGAATTGGAATTATGAGAGTTAAAGGGAATAGATATTTTGGCTAGGTTATTTTTCCTTTTAAATTGGACAGTAAGCCACCAAATCTCTAAGAAATAACATTTACCAAGTAAGGATAAACAAACCATCCTTTATCCCCAAGATAATTACCTACCTAGGTGACTTCTTGCCTTTGCAGTTTTCCCTCCCTCCACTTTTGAGAAGTTAATCTTAAATGAATATTCTATGATTTGTATGATTATGTTTCTCCCAACCAAATTTATTGCTGATTGATCACGTAGAGTTCTTAAACAGTGACTGGCAGGGCAATCAGGGATGCTCTCTAGACATTGCTGGAAAACTTAACCCTCATCTAAAAAGGCAGACTGATGAGGATGTGAAATACCGTATGGGGAATATAATCAATGATGTTATAAAGATTATGCAGGGTGTCAGATGGGCACTGGACTTATCAGGGAGATCACTTCATAGATTGTGTAGATGCCTGACCACTGCACTGTCTACCTGAAGTTAAAGTACAATAATACTAAACATCAACTATAGTTAAATAATGTCATCACATATATGTAAAATACAACATGGGGTATACAGTCAATGTATTGTAACAGCTACGTAAAATGTCAGGGAGTTGTCAATGTAAACTTGGGGCGGTTATCACTTTGTAAGGGATGTAAATGTCTAATTATGATGTTGTTTTGTACACGTGAAACTAATTAAAAAAAAGAAAAAAAGAGCAGACTGAAATAGTTTGGCACTAGGTTACATATAGAGGGTTCCAAAGTGTTCTTTAGGCACCGTGAGTGGTGTGCTTATAAACTGGATCTCTGAAAAACAACAACAACAAAGTTGATTCGTAACATTTGCCCATGCCTGTGGTGTAAATACTCCTACCATGGCCTATTTCAAGTTACCAACTGACTTGAAAGATTCTTCAGTATTCAACAATCAACTCTCACAAGCTGTATGAGACTTGAAGTGCACCACTGGCCTGGGCAGGGGCCAGGGGTGGTCCCAGGACTCTGTTCGTAATATAAGGTGATCCTCATTCCATGTCAGGAAGATTTTAGTGGCTAAGCACTGTCCAAAATCAGTACCGCCACCCTCTATGCCTGTTTCACTTTGCTTATCTGATTATATTTGGGAACAGAGAACCTACATAAACTTGCTTTTGGACATAAAGACTTGGATATCCTAACTAATAGCCCCACTTTCCTGCTTGAGTTGGGACATGGTATAGTAAAAAATCATAAGATGGGTTTCACTTGGGGGCCTTTTTCCCCATTTGCCATAGCAATTATTAACAACAGATCCAGTCACCAGGACTTGGCAAAGTACAGAATCTGTGAGCAAACTCACTGTTTCTCTCTTGAGATATTTTTAACACTATCCTACTGAATGTCTGGATTAGTGAACAACATGTATTTTTATTTCCACTCCCACATCTAGACACTACTTGTGAACACATTTTGCAAATTGTAAAGGGGAAGAGCACCATTAGTTTTTATTATTTTTCTGTAGTCTTGTTTCTCTCTTTGTTTCAATCTTTGAGAGTCTAGATCCCTGTTTTGTTCTCGCCTTTGCTAGCAATCAGAAACTACTAAAATCCCAACAGCTCCGATGTTTCAGTTTCATTTGGTTCGTTCTATGGATTGTATGTTTGGAGAGAGTATCTTGAATAATTCATGTCCCTGAGTTTACAGCTATTAAATAGTAATTGTAATAGCTATTGTTCACATGAGCTGAGAATTATAAAATAGTTGGATTTATTCGAACTCCAGGTCTAAAATGTCTTCCAATCATTGCCATTGTGCTTAATTAAATTCAGTTGTTTTTCATTTTTTTAGCCAACTATACTGAAGTTGAGATGGAAATCTGTTTTTATTTTTATTGGATGCCAAGGGAGCAAGCTATCAGCAAATGTCAAATTTACAGGGAAATATATCTATCAATAGGCACATGTGATTTTGCAAGATGACCCAAACTGTGCACATTCCTCAAGAAAACAGAAAAGAGAATCTACAAAAACAGCTTTTGCTGTAAGAGGAATATAAGTAAATTGAAATCCTTTCGTGATAACAAAAGCCTCAAAGGAAAGACTGGACTTGGTCCATATTTGAGGAATTTGCAGATATAAAGAGTTAGTTATCTTCTACTCCTGGCTCGGCGATGCATAGTGCAAAAATATTTGCTGTCAGAAGAAGAAGAAAAAAAAATTTGTTGGAATGCATAGATTTCACTGACAGAGAGAGCCCAAGAAACCTTCCCCTCTTTGTCTTTATATTTCTGACTTTTAGGCAGTGTTTACAATATGACAAAACCATTGGTTTTTATCCACCAATCTCCTCCCCCACCCCGCCAGTATTATTTTCCTTTGGCATGTAATTCACTCTTAAGACATGCTGTGAGAGTTCTGTTTCCCTAGATTTATAACACTAAGCAGCTTGATATTACATAGCTGATAGGTTACTCTTTCCTATTTTTCCCCTCTAAAATGTCATCAAGTTGTAGGCAAAAAAGCACATGAGGTAATATAACACATATGCCAATAGGATATTAATTTCTAAAAAATGCATCCCAAACATTTGAGAGTGTTACAGGAACACTTTCTCAGTTAACTCCCTAAAGGGTGTAACAAAAATTAAACGTGTCTGTAAAAAGTCTTTTATGAAACATGTATTACATTATGTTCAGGTAAATGTGGTTTTCGGAGTGTTTTCTTAAACACATTATGCAAATTCACGTATCTCCATCTCAGTATTTGCCATGAATGTCCACTCCTCAAAAGAAAACACTTGAAACACTCCAAAATTGTATTGTTTAGGTAGCTAGATAGTTGGAACTTTGAAAAACTTTATGTCAACAGAAAAAAATACTTCAGCCCATTTCTTAGCTTTAATTACAGATGGTTTTTCAATGTTCTTATTAATTCATACTATGTGGACACAGGAGCTTAAATTAAGCAAAAGTTGTGTGCAGAAAAGGTTGAAAATACTTGAATCCATTAGGAAAAGCAATTTGATAAGTAATTATGTGCCTAGTTGCTTCTTATATCTATTGTGTGTCACATACTTATGTAACTTTGAGACTTGGAATTGTTGTTGAACATTTTGTGTGTTGTCCAGTGAGAAAAAATACAGGGTGATGATGGTGTGTGTGGGGGTGATGGAAAGGACTAGAATTGTTCATTGCTCTCTGCACAGATGAGCTGGAGGGAGAAATTCGGCCCTGAATTGCCCATTGGTAGAGTTCAGGGGTAAATTATTGTCACATTGAGACCTTTCTTGAAGTACCAATTCAATTTAAGATCCCCTATTTTATTCTTTCATAAAACCTGGAATTTGATCTCTTCTCACTGAGTACTACTTGTAATATTTAGAGTTTGTAAGTATTTGATTAACAATTTTGACTTCCATGTTGTAACTGTAAGACCCATAGGACAGGGCTGACTAGTTACTGCTGTGAAATGTCCTTGGCTGTTTCTTCACCACAAATCTACCCACACCCTAACCCCTTGTCTTGTGCTGTTTTGTTGTACTTTCCAATGAAGCTCATTAGGGAGGTACTGACTGCTATCTCTTTTCTTCCCACTCCATCCAAGGTTGGCTTTTCTTGAGGGAGATGCTGAGTCCTAGCCCTAAAAACCCATAGACTGAACTCTGATTATTGTTCTTGTAGATGAAGATTTTTAAATTACAGCCACATTTGGATAAATCTCACATAAATCCAACTATTCCTAGAATTCTTCTGCCTCATACATTCTTGTGCCCATGAAGGATTTTTCTCATTTTGAAACAGCTTGATTACTACAATCATTATTTCTCTATAGATGACATAGTATTACTCCTTTTTCTAACATTTTTATTACAAAAATGTTCAAATATAAAAATAAAAGTTGGAAGAAATGTGGAACAATAAACAACACAGATTTTATAACTAATGTTTGCTATATTTGCTTTACAATATAATTATTCATGTAGTCATTCCTCTTTATAATCATCAAACTGTCTTATTTTTTGATACATTTCAGAGTAAGTAGAGACATCAATATACTTTCCCCTAAATATTTCAGCATGTACATAATATTAATATTTTAAAAACATTAGTAATTGCTTTGTAATTTTTATGATGTAGAATTTTACAAAATTGTCACAAACTGATTTCTTAAAATTAATTTTTGTAAAATTAATAATACATAATCTATAATCACTTATAAATTAATTATATTAATTTTATTATATTTAGCATGTATTAGTTCATATTATCAAAACCACAGCACAGTCTGATGGAGACCATTTATGGTGGTGCAAAAATCTACCAAAGACACTGCTGTTTGCTGTAATGAAAGCAGAGAAGGTCAGTTCTGATTACTAATGAATATTATATGTTGAGCGTTGACTATTGAATCTTTTAGCAGAACTGTTATGAACTCTACCAAGATAATTATCTTCAATGTATGAAGTTACAATGAAAACTACAAAGGGCTATATAAAGTTTACATTATTATCATTATTGCTTTCTTGAATTCTTTTTTTTTTCTTTTTTTTAAGATTTTATTGGGGAAGGGGAACAGGACTTTATTGGGGAACAGTGTGTATTTCCAGGACTTTTTTCCAAGTCAAGTTGTTGTCCTTTCAATCTTAGTTGTAGAGGGTGCCATTCAGCTTCAAGTTGTTGTCCTTTCAGTTTTAATTGTGGAGGGCACAGCCCAGCACCAGGGCCAGTCACCATTGCTAGTTGCAGGGGGCAAAGTCCACCATCCCTTGCGGGAGTTGAAGAATCGAACTGGCAACCTTGTGGTTGAAAGCCCACTGGCCCATGTGGGAATCGAACCGGCAGCCTTCGGAGTTAGGAGCATGGAGCTCTAACTGCCTGGGCCACTGGGCCAGCCCCCTTGAATTCTTGATTTATTGCCATTTTGTTCTAAAATATTTTAGATTTACATTAAATAATGCATTTTTCAATTGTTACAATCTGAAAGTATGAATTTATATATGCCTGCATTAATTTACTTATGACCCATATTATTCCAAAACCTATTTAGAGAAACTTACACCTACATATTAATTTAAACAAAGTTTTATTTAAATGTATCTGTCTTGGGTACTAGACCCCAAGGAGTTGGAAGGATGAGTATTGTTAATCCTTAAAAAAATTAAATTAAGGAGTTTGTAGTTATATCAGCAGTCAATGTGAAAACTATAAACATTTTTAAGGGAAAAATTGCATAAATGGAGAAATGTTTTGGGTACATGAGTTGTAAAAGTGTGTGCTAAACTCAAAATGAACAATGAAAACACAGAAAATATACAGAGGTACAGAGAGGTTAACGGTTTAGACCAAGATCACAAACATAGTTAAGAAACTACCAAAGGTTCAAACCCAAGGAGTCAAGATTCACAACAAATGAATTTAGCCATGATTCTAAAATAATTCAATGAGTCTGATACTAGTGGGAATGGAAAGAAGTAAAAATTGAATAAAATGGAACTTTACCATTCTACCTGTAGTATCAATTGATAAGAAGCAGGAGTTGGGAGAATAAAAGCTAATATAAATTTTGAGGCTGGTGACTGGGAGACTCAACTTCCATATAAGTCAGGAGAAGATGATTATTGGGGAAAATATAATTTTTTCATTTCATAACTTGTGAAGTATTCACATAACAGTAAGTTTTAAAAACACACACAAGAGGCGGTTTTGGATTATTTTGTATCCTCAGATGCATAGACTAGAGATCTGGAATAGAAATCTAACAGGATGCCTACAGAACAGATCCAAACATCATTTCTTGCACTTAGTCAACAGGTTTGCTCATAACCAGAGTAACTGAAATACTTTCACAGTGAAGTAGGTGAGGGCATTAGAACAGAAAAACTGTTTCTAATTATTCAAATTCTCATTATAAGGAGGTAGTGGGATCATCACGAGTTTTACATACTGAGTAAGTCTTGGAAATTGGGGCAAAGCTGAGGTATACTTCTACCAGGAGAATGATAGTTGCTCTGTATAATTGTTTTAATAAGTTCCCACGCATTTTTTTCTGATAAAAATTTATATCTAACTTGTACTTCTCTGTTAATTTTGTCAATTACATCATAATTCTTTGTGAAAAAACAAGAAACAGGTGAAGAGGTTGTTAAAGAAATTACAAATGTGTCCTACAGGTCAAAAGACAACTTTGACAAAAGAAGGAGATGAATTACATAGGAAGTATGAATTTCTACAGAAGAGAGTTTATCCGGAAAGGGGAGTGGTTTGCAATGAATAAACTCTCCTCGTGTAGGATCTCTCTCATACATCTTGGAGAGAATTGAGACCAGCCCTTAACATAATAAGAAGTGAAGAAATAAATAAAACAGGTCCTATTAAATGGGAAAGATGAATAAAGTATTTAGTAGATTTTCACAGGTGTAATGAAGTTTGCCCATGATAACTCAAAGATCCTACTCGATCAGAAGTTGTGTAAGTTGTACCCTGTACAAATCTAGGAATTGACATTTACCATTGTAGTCATCAGAGATGTGTATGTTGATTAAAATAGTGGTCAATCCCATTTTCCAAAATAGTAAAGAAGACTTAGTGTAGGAAGAGGTACTAGGATAAGAAGTCTGATCTCAAGTAACTAATATATCACAGTATTCGGCACACGTTAAACACTCAATAAATATTAGTTGCCTGAACAACTAAACAAATGAATAAATGAAGAAATGATGAAGGGATGGTTGAATTGGTTTGCTGACAGATTAGAGGAAAACGTTAGTAAAAAGAAGGAATTCGACAAAGTAAGCACATATAATGAGTACAATGCAAACTGCGAACCTTAAATTCAAGAGAAAAAAACAAACCCTGGAAAATATAAGATCGATTTGTAGTCATGTTTAATAACAGAGATTTTCAATATAATACTTTTTAAGTTTAATTATTTCAACATGTTAAATTAATGGAAGTGCATTAGAAAATAATTAGTTACAGCTCTAAGGTCCCACATGTTTATTTTCCCATAATTATTTCTCAGAGGACCTGAAATAATTGAACTTCCACTCCAACTACTGCCTTTCCTGGTAATGCTTAACTTTCAAAATAATCAACCATTTAGCCTCATTTAATTTTTTTTTTTTTTTTATAAAAGTAAAACATGTTCATTGTAGAAAATGTATTTACTTTATAAAACCACATATTCCAGAAAGAGGAAACTAAAGCAAGATAAATCCCAAGTTGACATATTTGTGTTAAAATCTTCTCCATTAGTCTAGCTTCAGTGGACAAGCCAAACACAATTAACTGAAGTTTGAAGGTTTGATCTCCATTTGCAATAAAGATCCTAGTGTTCATGTTAAAGTATTACGCCAACATTGTTCATTCCAGCTGTTACAACAAACTACCATAAACTGGGTAGCTTGTAAACAACAGAAACTTATTTCTCACAGTTCTGCTGTCTTGGAAGTCCAAGATCAATGCACTGGCAGATTCCATGTCTGATGATGTCTCATTTTCTGATTTCTTCTTGTTTTCACTCTAGTGTCCTCCCATGGTAGCAGGGGGTAAGGGAACTCCCTGGGGTCTCTTTACAAAGGCACTAATCCTATTCATGAGGTCTCCCCCCCCCCATGACCTAATAACCACCTAAAGGCCCCACCTCCAAATACCACCACATTAGGGATTGGGTCTCAACAAATGAGATTGGGGGGCGGGGACAAACATTGAGTCTGTAGCATTGTCAGACAATATTGTAGGCTGTCATTTTTTAATTTTCTGTATGTGTGTTCCTGAATAAAACAAATAATACTGATGTTCTCTTTCAGAAGAAGAAAGCTAAATACATTGTGAGATTGTAGTGGAAATAAGACTGGTTTTACAAAGAAAAGAAATACATCTTTCAAGATTTCATGATGTAGTTGTACTTATTCTTAATTCAATTTAGCAACTGTTGATTGAGTATTGGCTATGAGCTAGGCACTCAAGGTAGCTAAAATGAATCGTGTTTTTATCTATTGACACATCTAAGACTATAATCTGTAAAATATGATAATTGTGATTTGATGTGATTGTTGTTTACCTTCAATGTAATTTTAACTTGTATCCTGAGAGAATTCCTTACAAATAGAAATAGAGAATATCTATGTGTTCCAGATATATTTCAAAACAGAATATAGTCTATCATCTATCTGTCTGTCTATCTATCTATCTATCTATCTATCTATCTATCTATCTATCTATCTATCTATCATCTATCTCTCTGTCTATCTACAATCTATCCATCTATCTCCTTATCTATTCCGATTATGCATCCCAATTAAAAAAAAATAACATTTTCTTATTTCTGTATAAAGTGTTCTATCAATAAAAAGCATATCCTGGATGTGCCTTTCTATTTCTCTTTTAGTAGTTGATTTAAAATCAGAGAAACTGTATTGACTATAGTAGGTACTGGGACCCTCATTTAGTGCAAAGACTAGACAAAAATAACAATTATATATATATATATATATATATATATATATATCCTTTGAAACTCAGGAAAAACATAAACCACAAACACTGATTAAACACATCTAACAGTGCTTATATAATGATACGTAAATGCATGTCCAAAGCCCATTAAGTTATTATAGGTTATAGGATAAAATTCCATGATACTAAATTGCCTTCATTGAAAACAGCGTCAAAAAGTGATGTCAAATCCTTAGGTGCCAATGATAGTCATTCAAGGAACTGACCTACTTTTCCTAGGACAAGGCTCCAGTTTTTCCAAATGCTTGTCATTTGGATTTTAGGAGAAAAAAAAAAAAAGTCACTGCTTTATTTGTAATTAGAAATAGAACTTATAGCACAATGGATTTTTTTTTTTTTTTGCTTATTTACACTTATAAAATAATCACGTGGTGAAAAGCATTTATAAAATAATGTTGTAGTAGAAAGCCAAACATCAAATTTATGGGGGAAAGTTTAGAAATGTTTTGTTCCATTTTAGCTATATAAATATAATAAGAAATCAGAATGATACAATAACTTGTTGGAAAATGAAAAAAAAGTCATCTTTAAAATAGAATGTTAGAAATTTAGTTTGACCAATAACTGTTATATTGAAATCATGGAAAAAGATTCAAGACATAGGCAACTACGTTTATGG
Organism: Rhinolophus sinicus; assembly: GCF_036562045.2. Taxonomy (NCBI): domain Eukaryota; kingdom Metazoa; phylum Chordata; class Mammalia; order Chiroptera; family Rhinolophidae; genus Rhinolophus; species Rhinolophus sinicus. The sequence goes on along the minus strand of NC_133751.1, from coordinate 14,719,831 downwards.
AAGATGCATGAAATGATTATTTTGAGGATGATATACGTAAGTTTTTTGTTTATTTGGTTTTTTTTTTTTAAGGAATTAATTTCCATATTGAAGTCAATACCATCAGTCACGTGGGGGTGATATATTTAGTTGAACTCTCCTTTGAATATTTATGTAGTAATTTACATAGAAAAGCACTAGTGCTATGCTTTTCAAATTTGAAAATTCATCTATTCTTGTAAGTCACTCCATATGTTCATTCATAACCTTAATCACCCCAGTAATCTGAATATCTCACACTTGGAAGAAAAATATTTGAAAGAGAACTGTGTGTGTGTGTGTGTGTGTGTGTGTGTGTGTGTGTGTGTGTAAATATATAACCACATTTTTACTAGGTGGTTTCTGGCAATGTTTTTAGGCCTCATTTTTTTGCAGCTGCTGCTTTTCAGTGTACTGTAGCAATATTTACTTAAGCCAAGTTATATGAACTTATATAGTGATTTCTAGGGATAAAAATGTGTGGAGTGGTGAACACCAATAAGTAAATAAGTAAGTGTGGAAGAGAGTATAAAGTAGCTTTGACTTAATTGAAAGTTAAATCTTTTGAAAATTCAAATGAAAAAAAGAGTAGTAGGAATGAGAAATAACTAGGACACACAATAATGAATAAAATAAATGAAAAATATATTTTGAAAACAGTAAGAAGAAAAAGAGAAGAAGAAAAATGGAGCTACCACTTCTAGTACCGGGTTTAATCAAAGTTTATTTCTAGCATGTGATATGTCTCAACATTTGCTAATGTCACATGCTGGTTATATGTCCTGAAATAGCATCACAAAATTTTGTCCTTGATTTGAATTTACCAAGTGCTCATTTTTAAAGGGGGGAAATTGGCAATTATTCTAGCTACCTACTAGAATAAATATAGCCTTGGTGTATGTTCACAATGTATTTTGAGACTTTGTCTGAAAGTATTTATTTACTAGATTACATTGAGTTAGAAAGAACTCCAGGAGTTATCTAAAAGTTTAAGTCTGTCCCAGGCAATAATTGCTTGATAGAGTGAAGTCTTAGGATTATGGTTTCTATTGCAGGTTATAATATCATAATAGAAAACACTTCTTCTATTGCTGATTTTATTAAAAAAATAATTCAGTTTGGCAGCAACACTTTACTACTCTTGCTTAATTTGGGAGCCAGAAAACTTAGAAATTAGGATATGGTTCTTTTAAAATGGTAGTTGGAAGTTAAATATTAAATAGATTTTAAAAGTTCACCTTACTTTCTGGAAATGATTGACACAGTGAGGTCATTTGAAAATCCATTTACTAGGACTCAGACAGAATAACGGGAAATTAGTACACTCCTGTTTTCATGTTGCCCTTGCCTTAGTAACAGATTTAACATTAACCTTAAGCATAGTTTTTGAAATGGCAATTATTAAAATAGAAAAGATGTGCATTTTCTCCCACAGTGGCAATATTTTATTTCCTAATAATCATGTCTTAATAAATATTATTGGTTATACTCTAATGACAAAATTAAGACATATGATAGAGACAGTGTATGATATATATATGGCAATGTTATCAGATAACACAGCCATGAATATCTCTCCAGAAACAAATTGAATTGCCCAATGGTTGATGAAAATGCTGAGGGCAGTGAAAGGAAAGGGAGCCTCACAAAGGCATTCCAATCTATTTCTTTAGTAAAAAACTGCTTAAAATTAGTGAGGATATTGAAAGCTCAGTCTTTATAAAAAAATTAAAACAGATCTAAGCACTACTAAGTAAATTTGGATTATTAGAGGAAAGATATCCTTTGAGTCTAACATATAATGAAAAACACTGATATTTCTTAATGGCCTTACAGTAAACCAACAAGAATCATGGGTGTGAATCATGAATATTTCTTCATGTAAAGTGTCCATAATTCTTCCAGAGTAGGATTAGCCAATAAAAATATAATATGTAAATTTATTATTTCTAAATGCTACATTAAAAAGGTAAAAAAAAAACAAGTAAAATTAATTTTAATAGAATATGTAATTTACCCATGTCAAGAAATTTTCATTTGAATATGTAATCAATATGAAATTATTAATGAGATGTTATACATTTCTTTTTTGCATTTGAAATCTTCCCAATCCAATGTGCATTTTATGCCTATGATGCATCTCTGTTAGAAATGGCTTTGTTTTAAGTGCTCAACAGTCACATGTGCTTAGCGTTACTGTATTAGCCAGTACAGCTCCACACATTGAATACAGCTCAACATTTAGAGGGACATGAGCTAATCTAATGTGTTGTAAATTGAAGTTTTTACAAATCACTGGCAGACACATTTCCAGAGTTCATTAGGTGAAAACAAAATACTTTTGTTCCATAGGTACATGAAGAAATTAGGGTATCAATTGCTGTTTTGATACGCACTGTTCAGATGTTTTAGCAATAAAAATAAAATACAAATGCCTAAGAATAATGGTCTCTTTTACAAAACATTTTTATAATTGAGTAAATGTAAAAATATAAATTGTTATAATCAAATATAAGAAGATTTATCCATTTTCAGATTAGCATACTTACATATAATAAACATAAGATAAAATATGTCTTAAAAGTACTAATCTTAGGTAGTTTTAAATCCTTCAACAATTTCTGAAGTAAATACTGAATTTTAAAATTATTAACAGATCATTGGTAGGCTTTCTCACTTTGGATATACATTTAAGAAAAACTGTTATTTTGAAGCAAAAAGAGGGGGTCCAGTGCTTTCTAGTGCCATCGGTGACCCTTACTCTAACTTGCTGTCCACCATCCATATCTCATTGTTTGTTGGATTTCATTCTCATACTGGTTGCTTCATGGTTGCAAGACAGTTCCTTCACATTGACATCATGTTTGAGTTCTGTTAGGGTTTGAATTGTGTCCCCCACAAAAAGATATGCTGGAATCTTAACCCCAATCACCTTTTAATATGACCTTTTGGATATAGGTTCTTTATAGACTAGGGGCTAATCCAGTATGACTGGTATCTTTATAAAAAGGGACAATTTGGACACAGAGACAGATATGCATGGGGGGAAGATAATATGGAGACACAGGGAGAAGATAGCCATCTATACGCCAAGGACAGAAGCCTGAACAGATCCTCCCCTCATAAACCACAGAAAAAAGAAACCAGCCCTGTGGACACCTTGATTTCAGACTTCTAAGCCATCAGAACTGTAAGACAATAAATTTCTATTGCTCAAGCCTGCTCAAATCTATGGCACATTGTAACGGCAGCTCTAACAAACTAATGTATGTTCAAGCTAAAATGTGGGGGGAAAAATGGAGTACTCTTGGCTTTTTCCACCTGTACCTGTATCTTTTCATCAAGAAAATACCTATTCTAGAAAACCCTCAGCTGACTTCTACTCAAGTTCCACTGTCCAGAATAAGTTTATGTGATCATTCCAACCTGCAAGTGAAGGGATGGCTAGAGAGGGGACAGTAAAAAAATAGTTAACCCATAGTTATTTTTGCATTTTGATTTTCCATCCAGGGACATTTCTTCCTTGCAAAAAAAAAAAAAAATGTTCTGTTAGCACATATGAAGTGGAATGATAACAGTGTCTACCAAAACGGAGATGTCATTTACTTCACCACTTTTATACACTTTCACTCCACATAGACTTCACATTCTTCTATGAGCGTTTGGCTAGCTATATTTATGAAAATGGATGTTTTAAACAGATATGTGAGATTAAAAGAGAAGTTGGGATGGCAAAGCGGTGTCTTTACTATAGGTTTCAGAAAACTTTGAGTAAGGCAATTATTTATCCTCTATAACTTGGTCTTCCCAACCATACCCTACAATTTAACTCACAGTTTTGTTTTTCTTTTTAATCGGTTTGCAATGGCATTAGTAACTAGCAATATCTAATGCCAAGTACTTTTGATTGTAAACATATTCTTGTCTTCAACAACCTAGGGAATTGTAAAATGACAACAGGGATTGGGGTTGATATCGCAAATTTATATAATTGCTTGTTTTCTGCTCACGTTAATACACTAATTCAATTTCATTTAAAAATTCATTTTGAATAGTCAGTGATTCCAGTACTGGAGTTACCTTTGTTTGAAGAAGACAATTATTATCCAAATTTCCAATATTTACCAAAGAAAACATTCTTTGCGATAAGCCTCAACATGGCCAGAAAATAAATGTGCTGTGTGAAACAACAATATTTTTGTATTTCAAATATTTTTAAGCTTTTTAAACTGACATTTTTATTATTAATACATGATGATGAATTAAAGGTCTTGAGGTGATGCTTGTTTATGACTGATATTTTCTATTTTGCTCTTCCTATAGAGAAGTCTAACTGTTCACCCAAATCTGGTCTCTTCATTCATGCTATAAAGTTGTACCTGGAAGGTAGTGGCTAAACCGTATATTGCCTGACTCTCGAGCCCTCTTTATTAGTATGTGTAGTAGCCACTGATAAGTCATCATCGCGTTGAATGAAGTAGAAGTAATGTGTGCCACTTTGGGACCAAGAGTTTCAAGAGGTGGGTATGTCTTCTTCGTGGTCTGTTCCCTTCTGGTCCCTGCATATTGATGACAGTGAGGCCCTGTGGAGTGGTGGGACAACAGAATAAATGGGGTCTAGATGCAAGAAAGGCAACATGGATGAACACAAAGCCCTTAACCCAAACACATTACCCAAGATTAAAATAGGAACAGAATGTAACCTTCCATTAAGTGAGCCTTTATCTCTTTGGATCTATTTTTACAGCAGTTAGCCTCCCTTAACCAATAGGATCTTTTTCTTTCCCCATTCTTATACAAACTTTAAATGATTAATTTAGTGTTTTCTATATTGCAATTTCTATAACATCAGGATTGGTGTGTTACTTGTTAGCTGCTGAAAACCCATAGTACCTGTCACATTGCAAGTGCCTTATAGATGTGTGATGAATAAAAGAAGCAAACGTTTTAGAATACACTAATAAAATTATGTTCCGTTTTGTCTGACCCATGAGCAAACAGGGCTCTTATGTTCTTAGCAAATATCTAGCTTTTGTATTTAAACCCAATAAAATGTATCTTCCACTGGCTTCTTGACAGAACATTCCCAGCTGTTTCAGTGCTGCATAGCAAAGCTCTGACAGCTTTTAGAGCAAAAGTCAATATTAGTTAATAGTCCATCTGCAATTGCAAGTATTTTATTTCACCACAGCAACAACTTATATTCCTTTTGCTACTGTTTCCTTTGGGATTGGTGTTCTGAAATTTAGCATTCGCAACCAGTCTCAGAGCTGTAACTATAAATCTCTTTGAATTATTTGTTATTAATTCCTACTCAACATGTTCTAATTAACTCATCGTAAATCCTCCAAAAATACTGCACATTTTACGTTTTCATTAGGATCCAATAGGAAAGAAGTTGTATCACTTTCCCTTCTGTTACTAAGTTGTCTTTCTGTATCATATGCATGTGACGATGTATTTTAGTTTGATGTGTCCATTACATAGCTTCATCAATGATTCAAATTATACCCTTCATTCTCTAAGATAATATATTTGGAAGTGACAAAACTTTAAGACAGGGGAAGACTACACACACCTACTACCATACAATCCTCAAGGCCTTTTGGCATGAGAGTATGTATATATATGTTTGTACAATAATGTTCAGCTTATTTTCATACATTGTGTTCTGAAGAATTATCCTGATTTCTCAATAGACTCTGTCGTCTTCAATTTTTCATTTGAATTCTGGATTTGTTTGAAGAAATTCTAGCATCATTTGGTTGTTTGTTGTCTGGAAAGAGCCTTACTTCTACTATATTTGAAATAGCATATAGATAAAGAATACGTACGCTTTTTAGTTTATGCGGTGTGTGTGTGTGTGTGGTCCTTTTGTGTTGATATAGTTTTAAAAAATAATTTTGGTATAAACAGAGCACCAAAGAATCTATACTTAGAAGAAATTTATCGTTCGAATAATTAAACCTCCTAAGTCTGTTAGAGGTTCTTGCACAGATGTTACAGAAACAAAAACATATTTAACAGATAAAAAGTGCCTTTGCTAGCCTTTCTTTACTAATGTTGCTAAATAAAATGTCAGCCTTTATGTTCCTCCATGATTAATGTCAGACTGACTGATACCTCTGTTTAAAAAAAAAATAATAATAATAATAATAAAACCCTCAGTGTTTTTATCAATGACTTGCAGTAGTGTAGTAGTTTTCCAATTTTAAATGAAGAAATGAAGTTTAGAAGTTGTGTTGTTAGAATCTTAGAAATGTGTATACCCCAGTTTGAGGTTTTGCTGAAGGACATACATATATAGCAGTTAAATGTCCCTGATAATATATACACTGGATCCCAGAATTCTGAGTCCTAAGTTTTATAAAGGTAGTAGAGAATATATTTACATAGCTGTTAAAGATTTACTAAATCATTTCTTTAAACATTTCAGGTTTTCTCAAACATTTAGAAATCTAGAGGTTTTATATTTAATCTTTCTGTTTCGTTTTTTCTTTATTTTTTTAATTAAAGTTTATTGGGGTGACAGTTGTTAGTAAAGTTACATAGATTTCAGGTGTACAATTCTGTATTACATCATCTGTAAATCCCACTGTGTGTTCACCACCCAGAGTTAGTTCTCTTTCCATCACCATATATTTGTTCCCCTTTACCCTCATCTACCACGCCCCTCCCCCCTTACCCTCTGGTAACCACTAAACTATTGTCTGTGTCTATGAGTTTTTGTTTCTCATTTGTTTGTCTTGTTCTTTTGTTGTTTTTGGTTTATATACCACATATCAGTGAAATCATATGGTTCTCTGCTTTTTCTGTCTGACTTATTTCACTTAGCATTATAATTTCAAGATCCATCCATGTTGTCACAAATGGTCCCATTTCATCTTTTCTTACCACCGAATAGTATTCCATTTGTGCATATATACCAAACTTAAAAGCTTCTGACAAACAAAATAAACCATTGACAAAATAAAGAGGAAACCAACTGAATGGGAGAAGATTTTTGTAAAGAGTGCCTCCGATAAGGGGCTAATATCCAAAATATACAAGGAACTCATGCAACTCAACAACAAAAAAACAAATAACCCAATTGAAAAATGGGCAGAGGACATGAAGAGACATTTCTCCAAAGAGGACATACAAATGGCAAATCAAGCTATGAAAAAATGCTCAACATCACTAATCATCAGAGAAATGCAAATAAAAACCACAATGAGACATCTGTTTTCTTTAGATTAAAATGAAATAAATCAAATATTTAATTAACTAGATATTCTTTCCACTGATAGCTTTGATAAATCCTTGATTTAGAATATCATTATGTGGGCAGAACAAAAGCAAAGTGTTTCTCAGATGGTAGTCACAGATTTATATTGATCACCACCAGCCAAAACTCTCACCTTGTTGGGTAGTAACAACAAATATTATTAGTCAGTCAAGCTTACTTTGAAGTCCTTTAGATAGAGACTATTTCATATATTTCAATTTGTATACTAAAAACAAAAATTCTAAATGGTAGAATTATATGTCAAATTGTACAAGTAGAGGTTCAGAAAATATAAAAGCAAACATGAATGTCAAATCCTAAATTCATAGATATTTATTACAGTTAGTCAAAGTAATATTAAAATTTAAAGAAGGATTATAAAGCAAATAAAATGATTTTAGGTCTCCCAAAATAAATGAAATTGCACTATTTCCTGCCTGCTTCTCTTAATCACTAGGGTTATAAGAAGTGATGTAAGTTTGGCCTTAAAAGATGATTAGATTTGAATCCTTTGAGAGGTAAGACATAAAACTTCGGGTGATAAAAAAATATCTTAGACAAAGGCTAACATGGGAATATATCAGCTTTTGGGGTATACTCTAGAGAGAGAATCTAGGTATAAAACGATGAGAATCTAGACTAGAGTAATAACAGAGGGAATGCAAAGGAAATAATAAACCCTCAAATCTGGAACACCGACAGGCCTGAAGTCTGGTTGGAAATGGGGAAATGAAGAAAAGTGATGAATCAAATATGACAAGAAATTAAGTTGGAAATTGAAGAATGAGGATATCCAAAAGAGTATAGGAAGGTAAAAAGATACGGGTTTAAGCTTTAAGAAAGCAAACCACAGCAAGCTGGATATTTTATGTCTAGCTACAGTTGTCTCTGATGAAATACTGTGGAGATAAAGGATAATTGATCATCTCTCAACTTCAGAGTAAAATAAACACTTTTTTTTCCAAAATTATGAAAAATTACCCTATTTTTCAACATGTTATTAAAGGAGTCTGGAACATTTTTGCAATGTGAGTGTATTGGTAACTCTTTTCTTAACTGTAAAGAATATTACATGGTAAGTATGACTAAAATTCTAATAATGACCTTTGCAAATCAAAGTTAACATTTTTTAATATTATCAGTTTAAATAGCATGAATCTAAAATTTATACTCTTGCATAATTGTACTTCATGAAAATACTTCCAGCTCATGGGACTAAATCCAGGAACAAAGATTAGAGGGTAAAGTTAAGTAATAATTATTATCTAGTCCATCCATCCCTTTAATAAATATTTTAAAAAGCAAAACAAAAACAAAAGAAGGAAGCTAACACCTAATTAGCTTCCAAATTTGAGGCATCAGCTTCCTCCATTCCTTACATGTATTTAGAATACCATTTTTCACTTCGATCTACTATTCAATTATGCAAAAGAAAATACGGGGAGAAAAAGAAAATTACTAGGTGTTGTTATGCCTAATAGATTATATATAACAAAATGACAAAAAGAATATATGTACTTGTACAGAAATCTTGTGATTTGGGTCAATTATATACATCAGAGGGGCAAATTCTGTTGAATTTGGAATTTGTTGAAATGCTCAAACTATTTTTCACATGTTTTGGCTCTTCTTTCTTTCTATTTTTTTTTTTTAGAGGTTTTCGCCACTATTTAAAAACACAGTGGGATTGTAATGGATCTGAGAAATGTAATCCATATGTTTTGGAAACTTTTACAATTAAATCACCAAATTACTGTTCAAAATATTTTTGACCATTTAAAATACAAGACCTTTTTGTAAACATACATATACCCACATAAGAAAATAATGCAACATTCACAGAATTACTTTTTGATTAAATATTTCATTTCAAATATTTGTTTTCACTTTATTACTGAATGGCATATTACTCAAATACATGATACTATATTAGTAGTGACGTATTATTTAAAGTTATCAAGAACAATTTACTAATAAGTAGTCAAAAACTTTCCCTTAGTGTTCATGTATCTGTCACCTATTCATTATCCAAACATGTAAATATTCCTGCAGACAAATCCAACCAGAGACAAAAACTTTCAAACGCATTCGAATTTATTACTACTCTGCTGACATCCTTGGGAAAAAATAACCTTTTTTTCCCCAAGGATTATGCGTATTTTATTATTATTATTATTAATCCTCATATTAATCCTCATATTATTAATCCTTGTATTAATAATATGAGGATTTGCTGTTGGTGTCTTTCTTGAAATATCTATTGGATAAATTCTTCATTCCATCACATTTGACTCGGAAGTGTACTATTTCATTTACTCATGAAAATAAAGAAAACTTGATTTTTCCTTTTCCTTGGGTAAGACCATTTATTCTTACATCCATGACTCGTCTCTGGCATGAACCAGACTATTTAGGAAAAAAAAAATCTCATGTTGTTGGAAGAAACCCCTACTTTGTGATTTGTATTCACGAAGGACACTGCTGGATATGAGTTATCATTTCTGTTTTGCAGGTGAGGTCAGTTAAGCTTCATTCACTGAGTCATATCATGGGTTGGGTCTTCCTAGGGAGTCCTCTTCCTTTGCCTAACTACACCTACGGGTATTGAAAATTTTCTTTGTTTTTTTCTGAGATGAGCTTTTTCTTTACTTAGCTAAGATTGAAAGAATTTTAACAAATATTTCTGACATTAGCGATTATTTATTCAAGTGACTATAAATTTGAATGCTGCAGTGACTTATAAATCGAAAGAGCATAGCAGCATTTGTTTTTCCTAAAGAAGCATAATTAACTGCTGTAGCAGTAGAGAAACTTTGGCTGAGCATTTAAGAAAATATAAATTACAGGGTATTGTTAAGGAGACATTCTTAAACATAGTGTATTTATTCATTTGTAAAGAAATTGGTATAATGTTTATTATTATGAATATACTTTGCATTTGAAGCACAGTTTTAATTCCCAAGAAACCTACATTTTTATAGTTCTACTTTTTTATGTTATAAGAAAAAATGTAGATGGGTGTCACATATGATTTCTAAATAATTGCACTGTTATGGTTTTCTTTGTGGAGGGCAAGGACGCTTGCTGTAACAACTACTGTGTGAGTATGTAATTACACATGTTCTGCTACTGTTGTGTGGAGATAGCATGATCTATTTGTGCAAACATAGAATACTGCCATATGGTTTAGATTCTGGAATTGTGTATTATGAAATCATTTGCAGCCCTACCCTGAACTTCCACAGAGAAAAATCACACAGATGTGAGTGTCCCATGGGCACTGTAGTTTAAAAGCTCTTTGTGGAAAATAAGCTGAGATAAACTAATAAAGCAGAAATCTCCTTTCCTCACAATTGTGAATATTGTGTCCTGGAAAGAGCATAGGCCTGGAGTCAGGCAGAAGGAATTAGAGGGTTGTCACTTGAACAAATTATTCAACCTTTCTGAGTTTCTCCATTTCTAAAGAAAAAAATAAGACTATTTAAATTTTGTATCTATTTGTATGAAAATTCTTGGAAAATTGCCGACATGCCGCAATTGGTTGTGCATGCTTTTATTTCCCATCCCATTTCACTACCATATATATATAAAAGTCACATTAATTCATTATACTGTTTTTAAAAAAGATTAATTAATGTCAATTTAAAATGAAGGCTCTATGCAATACTCTGTAATATGTTATATTCATTATTTGATAATTTGATAAGAAGCCACTATTTATTAGAAGACTCAGGTAATTGTCAAATGAGTGTATTAGTAAAAATAAACTTCTGTATGTAAGAAAGTTAAGAGAATACTAAGGCTTTTTTGAATTAATAATAAAATGTAGATGGTGTTCCAACAATTGTGCTTCTTGGTATTTACCCAACTGAGTTGAAAGCTTATATCTACCCAAAAACCTGTATACGTATGTTTATAGCAGATTTATTCATAATTGCCAAAAGTTGGAAATAACTAAGATGTCCTTTGATAGGTGAATGGGTACGTAAATGGTAGTGTATCCAGACAATGGGATATTGGGACTATCAAGCCATGAAGAGACATAGGGGAAACTTAAATGCTACTATTGAGTAAAAAAAAAAAAAAAGAAAGAAAGAAAAAAAAAATCAGCCTGAAGGCTAAATACTATATGATTTCAATGATATGTAATTCTGGAAAAGGCAAAACTATAGAGATGGTAGAAAGATCAGTAGTTGTCAGGGATTTAAGAGGAGGGAGGGATGAATAGGCAGAGCACAGGGGATGTTTAGGAAAGTGAAACTACTCTGTCTGATAGTACAATGGTGGATACATGTCATTCTACAATTGTCTAAGCCCACACGATGTGCAACACCAAAAGTGAACTCTAAGGTAAACTATGGACTTAGGGTGATAATGATGTGTCAATGTAGGTTCATTGATTGTAGCAAATATATGACTGCTGTGGGATGTTGATAGTGGGGGAGGTTGTGTCTGTGTAGGGTAAGGATGGTATTGGAATTCTCTGTATTTTGCACTCAATTTTGCTGTGAACCTAAAATTTCTCTAAAAGATAAAGTCTATTAAAATGTACATAGTGGACATTTATTTTACATTTTAGTAATTTTACAGGAGACTATATCTGTTTATCTCTTAAGTAAAATTAGTTTAAAATTAAAAACAATTGGAGATACTCTATGTATTAGCTAATTAGTTGAACAAGCCAGGAGGGAGTAGAACCAAATATTCAAACTATTGAAAGAGAGAAATCATGAGCCAAGAATAATATATCCAGCAAAGATATCCTTTAGATATGAAGGAGGAATAAAGACCTTTCCAGACATACAGAAGCTGAGGGAATTTTCTAATACACGACCTGCACTACAAGAAATACTAAAGGAGGCTATTTGACCACCATCAACAGGGACAATTTGTGGCAACCAAAACTCAAAAAGGGGGAGAGTAAAGGCCTGAACCGGAATATGGGAATGGAGAAAGTAAGCGTGCTGAAGAAAATGGAATACTCTAAATATCAAACTTTCTTTTACATAAACTTAAGGGTAACCACTCAAAAAAAATCCAGAACTGAAATATATACTGAAATAAAAGAAGAAACAGAGGGAAACATCATAGGATACCACCACACAGAAATAATAGACAACAACAAAAAGGCAAAGAAACAATGGAGACACAGCCTTACCAGAAAACTAAAGATAGAATGACAGGAAATCCTCACATATCAATAATCACCCTAAATGTAAATGGACTGAACTCACCAATAAAAAGGCACAGAGTAGCAGATTGGATCAAAAACTAAACCCAACCATATGCTGTCTCCAAGAGACACATCTCAGCTACAAGGACAAGCATAGACTCAAAGTGAAAGGGTGGAAATTGACACTCCAAGCAAATGGTACCCAGAGAAAATCAGGTGTAGCCATAATGATATCAGATGAAACAGACTTCAAGGTGAAAAAGATAACAAGAGACAAAGATGGACATTTCATAATGGTGAAGGGCACTGTACAACAAGAAGACATAACAGTCATCAATATTTATGCCCCCAATCAGGGAGCACCAAAATACACCAAGCAACTACTAACAGAACTAAAGGGAGAAATTGACCAAAACACAATTATACTAGGGGACTTAAATACATCATTGACAGCTATGGATAGATCATCCAAACAGAAAATAAATAACGAAATAGTAGCCCTAAATGACACATTAGATGAAATGGACATAATTGACATTTATAGAGCACTTCATCCTAAAACATCAGACTATACATTCTTTTCTAGTGTACATGGAACATTCTCAAGGATAGACCATATATTGGGACATAAAATCAGTCTCAACAAATTTAAGAAGATTGAAATCATACCATGCATATTCTCTGATCACAAGGCTTTGAAATTGGATATCAACTGTAAAAAGAAAGCGGAAAAACACAAATACATGGAGATTAAACAACATACTTTTAAAGAAGGACTGGGTCAAAGAAGAAATTAGAGGAGAGATCAAAAGATACATAGAAACAAATGACAATGAAAATACATCCTACCAAAATTTTTGGGATGCAGCGAAAGCAGTTTTAAGAGAAATTTATCTCATTACAGGCCTATCTCAAGAAACAAGAAAACTCCCAAATAAATAACCTCATGTTACACCTTAAAGAACTAGAAAAAGAAGAACAAGTAAAACCCAAGGTCAGCAGAAGAAAGGAAATAACAAAAATTAGAGCAGAACTAAATGAAATAGAGAACAAAAAGACAATAGAAAAAATTAATGTGACAAAGAGCTGGTTCTTTGAAAAGATTAACAAAATTGACAAACCCTTGGCTAGACTTACTAAGATAAAAAGACACTGATTAACAAAATCAGAAATAAAAGGGAAGTTATCACGGACACCACAGAAATACAAAGGATCATCCAAGAATACTATGAAGGACTATATGCCACCAAATTCAACAACCTAGAAGAAATGGACAAGTTCTTAGAAACATATAGCCTTCAAGGCTGAACCATGAAGAACTGGAAAATCTAAACAGAGGGATCACCAACCTTGAATCAGTCATCCAAAACCTTCCCAAAAGCAAAAGTCCGGGACCAGATGGCTTCCTGGAGAAGCCCTACTGTCCCCTATCTCTAACACTCATGGTGTCACCACCATGTAGGCTTGAGACCACCAAAATGTACATGTCCTATTTCAGCTCATCCCTGACACTTCCCTATCTTCTAACATTTTCCCCACTCTGCCACCATAATCTCTTATCTTGAATTTTCTGATATTTATCCTAAGTGGCATCTCTGCTTCTCTTGTTTCTCCCTATGATATCTTGATGATATAAGAACTTGGCTTCACTAAACTATATTTCCCAGTATTCCCTTTCTAGGATAGTTCTGGATAGGATGGGCTATAAGAGACTGTCTCATATGGGAGGGGGAAGATGGAAGGCAAGCAGCAGCCATTTTGTAACAAACATAACTCCTCCCAGTTATTCAGTCAAATACTAACCTTGATGATGCCATGCAGGTATTTTGCAGATTAAGTAATATTTTTAATAAACTGCTATAAATTAGACAGTTTATTCTCGGGGGTGTCTAGCTTAATCATTTGGAAAGTTTTTAAAAGAAGGCTTAAGCCTACCCTGGGGGAGAAAGAGACTGCAGCCTGTAGACAGCTAGGTCTTGCTCATGCTTGCAGGGTTCTAGCCCTTTCGTGGACTTCTCTTCCTAAATGTCTAAACAACTGGGTACCGTAGCCTAGTCAACACAAAAATTAGCCTATTGACACAAAACATTAACCATTATACCCAGCAAAATCTCAAGTATATCAATTTAGATGTTTATTTCCAGGTAAAAAGAATGGCAATGGCCCTCAGTATATTACACACATAAGTAATAATTGACTCTATCGAATTTTTGCTTTCACAAATAGGCAAGATCTTGTTTTCAGCATGAACGTGGGGGGAAAAGAATCTAAAGTGCATGCCAATATTATGACTACTATTCCTCAAACATACGACTGACCTCTTATAAAAGAAGTATTGTAGTTTTTACATTCTGCTATCAATCACACAAATGTGAACTGTACATGAATCTAATAATATTCACTTTCTCCTGAAGCTCCAATCTGTCTCTTTATTCTATCGCAAACTTCACCAAGGTTTTTCATATTTGCTCTTTCAAGTTCTTTATCAAGTTAATTGCTCATCTTATTCCTCTTTGAATTTTACCTCTATCATTTCACTAAAGCAATTCGTGCTAATGCTTGGGACCTAAATTCGTGAGCATGTTTTATTTCTAATCTTATGAAACCTCTCAGAAGCATTTTATACCTTTGACTTTGTTCCCTGTCCTGGGGGAATCCAGTTGCAGATGTCTAAGACACCTTTGAGTTGGCTCTACAGGGTTAAAGCTCAGCTTAGAGGTGAACACTAGAGATGTAATTGTGTCAATTATCCCCGATTAGGTAGTAACTGAAGCTGAGATTGCTGATGAAATCATCCAAGAATTTAGTATGGAGTCTGAAGAAAGAGGCTTAGAAAGAAGGTGTGAGTAATGTCAACACTTAACTCCTTAAAAGGATATAGAGGTGAGTAGAAACCCGTGAGTGTGGCTCATTTTAGAAGAGGGAAAGTGTTTCAAAAAATGTGGTTGGTCAACATGTTTGTAAGCTGATCCAATGACAAAAAAGAAGAAATTTTATTAAATATTTGTATTGGGGGGACATTTGGGAGACTAGTAGAAGAAGAAGGCAAAATGAAATAAGTTAATGAATAATTAAAAATCAATAACTGTTAATTAGTTTGCACTGCATCTAAGATGACTGATTTGCTATACCTGGCTTTTCTCAATGCAATCCCATTCTATGTCTAACCTTATTTTCTATTTCTTCTTGTTTTGAGTTGCAAAGTGTGCCCTGTAATGGAGATGATTATCCTTTTATTTAACTCGCTAAATTCCCCATTCTATTAATTTATACAAGATTACATTGAGTTTTAACTATATGTTAGTATTGTGCAAGCACTGAAAACTCAGCAATGAACAAACAGTGATGGGTCTCTGCCATACACAGTAAATTCATGTAGCCAAACTGTAGAGATTATTATAACAGATTAGCTGAGGGAAAAAACAACAACCATAAAATCTCAGTGGTTTACAACAGTGAAGCAGCATTTATTTCTTGTTCAAGGTTCATATAGACTGAGATCAACTACAACCCTTACCCATATATTTCCATTCCAGGACCCAGACAGAAAACAGAAACAAATGGACTGGAAAAATGTATTAGTACCTCTTATATGCAGGGTGCAGCATGTCCATTTATATTTTATTGACTAAAGCACATTATATGGCCAGGCTCAATGTCAATAACATAGGGAATATATCGCCCTTCCATAATGAGCCCCTTGAACTCTATGGCAGTGAGCAGCAGTTATAACTCTGTTACAAGGAAAGAAGAGTGAATAACTGTCTGCAGTAAAACAATCTAGCAGTAATATTTACTCCTATATTTTATGTACAAAATCATCCCGTAAGTATCTAAGAAAAGCTGGCTCAGCTTTTAAGTATCAACAATAATGCTGTATCACTGCGAGTGATTCTTAAAAGTGACTTGAAGATGGGCATCATCGTTAGAACTTTGTTTTATAATTTAATTTAACACAATTACGTGTATACTTTCTCAAGAACATTATGAATGATTGATATACTTTAAATTCTTATTTCTACTAGAAAATTCTATATTAGGAAAAAAGTTATACTTTTATGTAGCATGCAAAATAAATCCATTCATTAATTCATTGAAAGATATTTACTGAGTTCCTAAAATATGCTACAAGCACAACTAGAAACCCACAAGCACAGCAAACAAATTGTCAAATATAAAAAGACCTCATCTTTGGCCTCTTTCTCACACCTGTGCACTACACCCAGACTCACATTGGATCCCAGGCTCCTTCAGAGTCGTTTCCAATCTGGCCCATTAGCTGCAAATCGATTATACCACGACCCACAACCACAAGCTGTGTTCTTTTGAAAGGCATCTTATAGCCTTTAGGAAAAATTCAGACTCATTATCATAATATAGAGTGCCCTGCAGGCTCTGGGCTTTCCTCCTTCGCCTGGCTTATTTCCTAAGACTTTCTGCTGTCTCACAACCTACAGCCACTCGGGCCTCTCTTCAGTTCCTGAATTCTATGCAATTTGATGTCTCCTCATTTTCTAGCAGGCTCTGGGCTTCCCTCCTCCATTCATCCTTCCCTGGAAAGGATTTTCCTGGCCCTTTGATATAAATAAGATTCCTATTTTATTTCTTAACATCACCCTGTATTTTTCCTTTATAACCATATAAAAATCTGTAACTATATACATTTGCATCATCATCATCATCATCATCATCATCATCATCATCATCACTTTAATGCTTCTTTTGCCTTCTAGACTTCAGTACTCAAAGTGTAATCTTATAGACTGGAGCCAGTGGAAGACCCTTTCTTACTAGTTTGGGGCAAGATAAGCATTGAGAGTAAGCATTTCAAAATGTTTGCAGCGATTGGACATTGCCAGGCCATCCAGGTTTGTGATCAATGGGTTTGTTTCTGACCAGAATATAAAACAATTATGGTGTTGTGAGTCATATTGGTACAAGATACATGCTGGTCATGTGTAGTTGGGCCACATTGCAACAAGGGACATTTTAAGGTTAGTTTGTGCACTATAACCCAAGTGAATGGAAAATTTTGAGAAAATGTAAGCTTTTGCATGTTTTTATAATTTATTATTTTTAAGAAGCATTTACGTTTTAAATGATAGCTGCTTTTCAAATTATGGTTTAATATTATGTTATCTTAAGACAATAAAAATTGCATTATTTATTTTTGATCCTAATTTATATAGGGAGAAACATGGGCTCATTAAAAGGGAACGGTATAGTAATTGTATGCCAAATAATGGCGTGGAAGTCATTATGAAGAGCTGAAAACCAAGAGTTCACACTCATTTTACTTAGAAGTATAGTTCCTAGTATACTGAGATCAGTCTTTTAACCATAATTGATGGGAATGTGCTAAAACCACAGTATGTATTTTTTGTGGAGGTATACTGGATAATTTAGGAATGGAACCATCAAAACTTAAGGGGTATTTACATAAAATATATAAATAAATATGTTCAAAACCTAAAAGTTGTTTGTAAAAAAGACTATTGAATTAAAAAGCGGACAGAAACAGATGTTCAACATTTTACATGTAAATATTGGTGCTTTGTGGGCTTCTTGTAAAACAGCACGTTAGGTTGCTGAGACTAAATAAAACATAGAATTGCTGACACATTAGTGAAATGTGGGATTAAAGATATTTGCTTGATAAAATGATAATTGCTTGGAAGAATCTGTGATATGAGGTCAATCAAATACCACTTTCCAATGATATTGTTTGTATATTCAGGGCAGAGTGATAATATGGAAGACCAACTTGCAGAATAATTAAAGCTAGCAGAGTGTTTTTAATTGCAAGTAGACTAATTCACCAACACTGCTAACATGCAGAGTCTTTTAGCATATAACATTTTCAACATGATGTTGATAGATGGAATTCTTTTCTTCATTGTTGACTTAAAATGGCTAGACGAACCATATAAAACTATGAATGGTTAACCAATGTAGTTTGGAATCAAGCTTTGTGTAGGATTATGGTCAGGTAGCACAATACTTATGGCAGAAAACACTCTGGACTAGCTCCGCAAATATGGTGCTGGCACCAAAATGCTGATCAACTACTTTATCAAAAAAGTCTCGCTCTACGTAAAATGTCATTTTACATAAACAGAATGCTTTATAGAATGTTAACATTTGCGAATTAAGTAAATGCTAATACGTTGAATTAGAGATTAGTTTTTTTATCAAAAAACAATACAGAAGCTGATCATAAACACATTATTACATAGAGAAGCATGATGCTTATGGGGAGGAAAACTTCTGTTGAAAACATTTGAATTACTGAAAAACAAACAAACAAAAGACACAAAGAAACACCAACAACAAAAGACCTCTTAATATTTCAGTTAGATAAGAAACCAGTTTGGTTCCAACATTTTAAAGTTTTTTGATGATAGCCAAGATTGCTTGTTTATATGATGCTTTGTGCATATTTGATGATACTAATACTGCTAGATATGGTAGAAATGAAATCAGCTTTTCAATGGCAGATAAGATTGTAGGGCAAAATCAAACAGAGGATTTATAAAACTACGTTTTATACATTTTTTATAAAGTTAATAACTTAACAATTATCAGTGAACTGGATGTTAATGTTACTGTTTCACACTAGCAAGAGAAGGCTACTGCCAAAAATTTAATGGAAGATGTCATGGTTTTTCTGTGTCAACTTGACTGGGCTAAGAGATACTCTAATAGCTGGTAAAACATTATTTCTGGGTGTGTCTGGAAGGTGTTTCTGAAAGAGATCAGCATTTGAATTTGTAGACTGAATCAAGAAGATCAGTGTCACCAAAGTGAATAGGCATCATGTAATCCATTGAGAGCCTGAGTAGAAATAAAGGCCCAGAAAGGACGAATTCACCCTCTCTGATTGGGCTGGAGCAACCATCTTCTGCTCTTGCACATCACTGCTCCTAGTTCTTGGGTCTCTGGAGTTGAACTGGGACTGACATGTGAGATCCCCTTGCTCTCAGGCCTTAGGGTGTGGATAGGAGCAACACCACCAGCTTTCCTGGGCCTCGGGCTGGCTGATAGCAGCTCATGTATGGCACATCTCAGCCACCGTATCATGTGAGCCAGCCCCTCATAATAAATCTCCTTCTATGTACTTATATATCCCATGTGTTCTGTTTCTCTGGAGAACCCTGACTAATACAGATTTTGGGACTGAGAGTAGTTTTAGGGGAGCAGCATTTTAAGGATGAGTTTTCTGAATTGGTTTGGGGTTTCTAGAACTGGCTCTCTAATCTGATTAGACTTAATGATGCTAATGATTTTATTTTCAGTAATAAATGTAACCACACATGAACTTCACCTTTTAGCATGCATGCTGCTACAATCCAAGCTCACTTTGTTTAGCCAGATAGAGCTATGTCTCATCTGCATTCGTTCCCCACATCCTCCTACCTGTACATACACTGTATGTCCACTCTTTTTAACCATTAAGCCCTGAGGACGTTAGGTTCTGGTCAGTGTTAAATTCACTAAAGAATAAAGCTTCATGTCTATCAACCATGATCAGGATAGAATAAACAAACCTCAACATAGAATAAGGTTTTAGTCAAAGATTACACCTTGGTCTCAGTTATGTTTGAACTCTGGACTCATGAAAGAGGTACAGCCCCACGGACAGCATTCCATGGGAACTGGACAGAACAACGTCATGACTGACACCAGGACCTGAGACACCATCAAATGTCCCCTGCCTGAGCCCCTACCAACCAGTAGAGACCACGACTCCAACTCCCATAGCAACCATGATTAATGATTTTTCCCTTACATAACGTAGCCACTAGAGGCCATCAGGGAGCCAGGTTTTTGAGAGTAATAGCTCACCTGTGTCTCTGGGCTTGGTGCCAACTCCTTAAATAAACCTTTACTTTCCTTTGTTTGTTATAATCTCTGTTCCTGTCTTTTTTATTTTTTGGCTTGGATGCATACAGGCAAGTGGACCCTTTGAGTCTGCAGTAACATGAAGAGCACTGATAGTACATGGAGTGAACTGCTTGTAGAGATACACAAAATATCTAGAATGAACACCCCTAATCAACCACTCAAAAGCAACAAGGAGCTAAGTTATATAGTAGTATACTTTCGAACATGATTTTGAGATCTAAGATGTACAATGACATTGGTCAGTTGCTCCTAATGTTGCTGAACAAAGTGGTGAAAGAACGTGGCTCAGGGATTTGAACTCCCAGTTGACGTGCTGTGTAAATGACCCCAAAGCTTCTATGAGTGCCCCAGGAGATCCTGATCTCTTGTAGCTGCAGGGCCTGAATTGCGGAAAATCAAAAACATCCTGTACTTGGCTGAAATTCCTGTTGAACTCCCAACGTCACAGGATTTCTACTGTTAAAGTGAAGATATTGACTGGGAAAGACAGGATTTCATAAATGGGAAAGGGATTTGTTGGAAGACTCTGATGAAGTTGGGAAAAAGTGAGTCCCCGAATTATGAGGAGTCTTCTTTGCCAGTGGAAGAAGTCTCCCCTCCCCCAGTGGCAAAGATATCTTCACTCGGTGGTGGCCTTTCCACTTCAGTCTGAAGGGATTAACCTTTCATTGCCTGAGGAAACAGCACTGACCTCACCTAAGGCAGTTGTCTCTCAAGACCATGCTGTTTCTTCTCTGGATCCATCACCCCTTGTGCTTCAATATCTATAACTGGACACATGTCCCCATGGGACCCTAAAGATGACGTAAAAAGTGTGACTTGTGAGGAAGTTTGCTACAGTTCAGAACTACTTGACTTTTCTAATTGATAAAAGCAGAAATCCAGGGAACTTGTGTGAGAACAGATACGAAGGGTGTGGGATAATGGTGGAAGGAACATTAAGTTGGACAAGGCCAACTTTATCGATATGGGCCCACTAAGCAGAGATTCTGTATTTAATGTTGCAGCTTGGGGAATTAGAAAGAGCTCTAACAATTTAATTTTTTGGCTGAAACATGGACCAAAAGATGTCCCACCTTGGGAGAAATGGAAATGCCTGACCTGCCTTAGTTTAATGTAGAGGAAGAGATTAAAATGTATAAGGAGATGGGAATGTTATAATGGATTTGTCATTTAAAACATATCCATCCACACTGGGAGGGTCCATGAGATATACTTTTCACTAATAGTTTCAGAACTAAATTTGTGGAGGGAGACCCAGAATCCTTGAAATAACTCCATATCTATTCTTCCCTGTGGGCCAGACCTTACAGTGGGAACTATAACCACTCAATTGGAAAAACAAAATGGAATGGGAGTAATTGGGTTCAGGGGTGACAGGGGCCAAGTGGCAGCAGTCCATTGCCAAAGATAGAGTACGATTACCATAATGGAAATTAGTCGAAGAAGTAATCAGAATAGCCTGACTCATGCAGAATTATGGCATTGGCTAGTTAACCATGGTGTTCCTAGAAAAAAAAAAAAAAAAGGTAGGAAGCCTATTAAATTCTTACTTGATCTGTATAAGCAGAAAGTTCTAGGTCAAGTGAACTTGAATCATAAATAGAAGAGTCATAGCCCCTCCATCACTTCCCAAATTTGAACCAGTTTACAAACCCAGAATTCTTTGCATGAAGGGGAGGCCAAATTCCCTTGAGGACAGACCCCTGTATAATACTAAATATTTATACTATTAATAATTTCCCAGCCTTTCCTCATAAGACTTATGGCTTTTTACCACAGTAACTGTGCATTGGAGAAAAGGATATCATATCATTTGGGGAACTACTGGGTTTAAATTGACACTAATTTCAGGCGATTCCAAACATCATTGTGGTCCACTAGTCAGAGGAGGGCCTTAATGAAGTCGATGACCAGTGAAGTTTTACTCTGGTCCTTCTCACAGTGGGTCCAGTGGGCCCCAAACCCATTCTGTGGTTATTTCTTCAGTTCCAAAGTGTGTAACTCATAGGTATATTTATCGGCTGGCACAATCCCCACATTTGTTCCCTGACCTCTGCAGTGAAGCTGCTATGTTGGGAAAGGTAAAGTGGAAGCCATTAAAAACTGTCTCTATGTAGCCTACCAATGACTTCAAACATGGTGGAAGTATAAATTGATAAAACCAGCTACTAATGAAACACTGAAGATGAATTTTGAAAACACACCATCACTTGCTTCATTTTGAGATATAAGTTAAATAAAAATCAGCTGAACTTGCTGAAATTACTTTAGAGTGCATGTCTACGAGATTGGTTTCTCTACAATGAGTATTATTAAAACCAAATCTGACGGTAATGCAGATGGTGATCATGTCATGCAATGTTGTCAATGGAACCTAGGTTAGACATGTTAACAAGGGAGAAACAGGCTGTGTATGCACGTATCATGTCAAAAATATTTAAATTCTTATATAAAGATTATTTTCAAAGTGTGTATATGTATTTGTTATATGAAAGTACACTTCACTTACAGTTTTTTTTAATTGGGATTGTATAAAGACAAATAGTGTAACAGCAATTCTCTATATTTACTGCCTATGTACATTCTTTCAATAAGCAGTATATATTATTTTTAAATTTAGTTTTTATTTATTATGTTTGTTCTGATTATATTTCTGAAAAATGGAAATATATTCCTGATTATAAAAAAATAAATGGGTTTGCATTTTGCATATCTTTGTTTTATTTCACTTTTCTAGTAATTAATTTTATTGTGTTTTCCCAAGATAGTCTTCCACTACAGATTAAAGAAAATTGTTTTATTTTACTATATTACTTTTACCATTTTTATCTTAAAATAGAGTCACAAGAAATTACAAAGATAATATAAAGAACTTCCATGTACCTTTAACCATGTTTTGCATAAAGATAACATGTAACTATAATGCAATATTAAACCAGACAATTTACATTAATATAATACACATAATTAGTTCTGTCATTGTATCACTTATGATAGGTTGGTGTAACCATCACCACAATCAAAATACCACAAAGACCTACCTAGTGCTACCTCTTTGTAATCACACCCATCGCCCTCTACGTCTAATATCCCTTCCCCTTGGAAATCAAAAATATGTTCCCCATTCCTATAATTTTGTCATTACAGTTATGTGGTATGAGTTGAATCATTCAGTACGTGACATCTTTTTTATTAAATTTATTGTTAAACGTTAGTTACTAAAATTATATAGGTTTCAAGTGTACAATTCTATAATACATCATTTATATATTGTGTTGTGTGTTCAACACCCAAAGTCAAATTTCCTTCCATCACCATATATTTGACCTCCTAAACTCTCTTCTACCACTCGTCTCCCCACTTATCCTCTGGTAACCACTAAACTGTTGTTGATGTCTATGAGTTTTTGTTTCTTTATTTGTTTGTCTTGTTCCTTTGTTGCTTTTGGTTTTATATCCCACATGTCAGTGAAGTCATATGGCTCTCAAGTTTTTCAGTCTGACTTATTTCACTTGGTGTAATAATCTCAAGATCCATCCATGTTGTCGCAAATGGCACTATTTCATCTTTTCTTATGGCAGAGTAGTATTCCATTGTGTAGTATTCCATATATACCAGAGCTCTTGTTATTCTTTAATGTTTGTAAGCTCTAACTACTTCTGTTTTATTACTACCATTAACACTTGTTAACCCATGTTTTAGCCAAGCTACCATCTAAATAGAACTTTCCTCCTAAGAACTTCTTCATCATTTATCTTTCATCATATTTATCGAACATCTCATAGGCACTACATGGGTACAGGAAACAAGAGGCCAATACAGACACACTCTCTGCCTTCACCATAGTCTAGTGAAGAGCATGGCTATTAGGCAACACTTTAGAATCAAACATGTTCAGTATAATGATAACAAGACAATACACTTCTAGCAAGCCTTCAAGAATCTGAAGGCTAAATAGAACTTAGTCAAAGAGAAGAAGAAAGTACTTTTTAGCCAAAGAAAAGCTAAAGAAAAATTCAGAAGCAAGAGATGGCATGGTATATTCTAAGAAGTTAAACTAAAAAAAAAAAAAAAAATCAGTATTCCCAGATAAAGACTGCAAATGGGAAGAGAATGAGAAGAAATTATACCTGGTAAGTATGCATGGCCAAATGATAGAGTACCTTGCAAGTCATAATGAGATCTGACATTTTCCTAAATGGATGGGAAATTATTGAAGTATTTTAAGCAAAATAAAATAATGATTAAATTTGCATTTTTTAGTCCGTCAGGCTGCAATGCATAGGATGCCTTGGTAAGAAGCAAGAAGCAGGAAGTTAGAGTTTGTTCTAATGATTTATGAAAAACATGATGGTGGCTTGACCAGGAGCTAACAGTGGAGTTGTAGAAAAGTAGACGGGTATATCCACCAAAATTGACTCAACTTCATGTTTAATTGGAATTGTCTAGTAAGGAAGACAACAGTCAGTCATTGGTGGTGTCTGTATTTCTGACTTAGGTAATTAGGTAGATGTAGGTTGACATAAAATGGAATGATGTAGTAGGAAAAATGCATTCCAGGGACTGTTATTTTTGGATAAAAAGATAAATTTAAGGGGGCTCTTGGCTACCAACCAGAAAAACAATGTAGTATTGTCAGCCTGGCTGAACTTTGTCAATATTGGAGTAGGTAACTTCACATCGGTACCAATACACGATGTTTGGCTTTATAGGTGCAAGCAAAGTGAAAGTGGTTATTTGGGTCTGAATTGGGTTGGGGTTTTGGCAGACTTGTTGAAATGTAAGAATTCAAAGAGATTGAGTACTGCTACAAAAGTAATTGAAAGATTGGATAATGAAATCTAAGCTTAGTAGGATGTAATATAAAGAGGAAACAACAGTTGAGTAAAGCTGTAGTAGAGAGATTTAAAGGAATTCAACGAAAGCTGAAAAAGAGTTCCAGTGGGGGTAGTTTAACACAGAAACTTGAAAGGGAGAAAGTTGTAGTTGAAATGAGATGTGTATGTGTGAAACTTCTGACAGTCCAGGGCTGGTGATAGAATTTTGAGCTAAGAGAAGAAGAGACAGATGTACAGAGGTAAAAGAGAAGTGTGAGCCTTGAGTGATGTCAATGGTCTATAATTGCCTTTGTAATTGGACTCGTGTCATCTTCCCTATGAGATTGCAGGTCCCTTTATGTCCATGTCTATAAGTTTTTCTTCTCCTTTCACCAAACACCCCTCCAACCCCTCCTATTAGCATGTAGCATTGTACAAAACAAGGGCTCTATAACAAAATCTTACAACAATAAATGAGTAAAAGTCATATGTGGTTATTTCTCCCAAAATCGGATTATAAAACTACTCAATAACAAGCACAGGGCAAATAGTTCCAAAATGATATCACACTCAGAAGCTCACAGAGCCTCATCGATTATCTCACAGCCAGAAAAAAATGCATATCTGTTGAGCCAGTGCTATCTTCTGGTCTTGCTTATTAAATCCCATTGATATGGTTCTCAAAGATGAATGCTTTTATAATGGTGAGCTTACCAGTCAGAAAGAGATTCTTCCACAGCAATAGCTTTATACAGAAAAGTTTAGAATCATTCAGTAGATAGCTTTAGTGCAGATGTGGGGCAACTCTAAGCAGTAATGTGAAATAAACGTTGCATTTTTACTTTTATTTTCATAGCGAATAGAAGGGCAGCCTCTTCTCCCTGGGAACTAGCTTCAAAGGGTAAGCAATACCGTCTACCTAACAAACAGTCTTTTTGAAAAACAGCTTTGAAAGTATTATGCAGACTGATTTTTTAATGGTCCAGGGCAACCTATTTACATTTTGAACTTCTGAGTTTGCATTTTCCTCTTTTTATGCTGAATCTGTCAACTGGTTGGAATTTATAATTTATGGCTCCGCAGCAATCCAATATTCTTTGTCCTCAAGTGATCCTATTCCCATGAAAGTTTATGGTACATTGATGAAAATCATTTTACGCATAAGAATTATATTTTTGGAATCAATATATGATGTTTCTAAATATGTTGTTTTATGTGTGATATCCCTGCATATTTTTTTCTGAAAGACTTTTGATAGTACAAAAAAAAAATTGGTAGAGAATTAATGAATTGTCAAGTCCCTGTTATTTCACATAATACTTCTGTTTTGAGTAATTAATTCACATCTCAAATGGTTATCTTTGTTCTTGAATTAGCTTCACTAATCTTTAGTTATTCCCTACTATTTAAGAGATATTTTGCACAATGTTAATGTTTGAAAAAATAAAAATATATTAATAACAGTTTCTAACTTTAAGTACTTATGATCAGTCAAGTAGCAAAAGCAGACATCAAACAGATAGTTAATTCTGAAGTTTAGGACACATTTTTTGTGAATTATTTATCAGCCAAAGTTCTGGTAGGGTTGAAGATATACAAACACTTTCATGACTGCACTCATAATCATTTGGCTGTGTTTTATTTGAGTAAACTAGAATGCTTTACTATTGTCAATACAGAATATTTCAATGTTTCATGTGTTTGCCTAACACACAACTGCTTCTCTATAATTATGACTTTGCTAGGCCATGATTTGTTTTTCAAACATTCCAGGGTTAAATCAAAATGTAGTTTCAAAGTTACAATGTTAATTTAAAAGCACAGAAGCCAAGTATTTACCAGAAGTATAAAACTGCACCTGCCCACTTCAACTTGAGACTATTCACATTATTTCCAACTTCAAAGTGCTTATTCATGAGATAATCGGCCTTGATTCACTAAGAAATTGATTTTATATGTTAGTGCCATTTCCTCAACTTAACCTATTTACCTGCAAGAAAACCTGAGTGTTTTATAGAGAATTTTTGCCTAATTTGGGTGAACTGTTTTTCATATATTTGCATTGCTAATATTTTGTTGAAGGAAATCTGACATCCTGGTTTTCATTGGTCAAAGTTGCTCAATAAAACATTGACTTGCCCACATTTTCAGGCTGTGTAATTTGGTCGTTCTGGGCATCCAGAAGTACCATATATTCACTGGGTCCAGTCTGGCCAATGTAAAGATAAGACAACCTTTCCTCATTAGCCAATGCAGAGTATAAGGGTTGCCCCAATATCTAAAAGTGACAGATCAAGTCTGGACCTGGGAAGCCTGTGAGTTATCATCATGCCTGTCCCATAGGACATAAGCAAGAGCTCAGGACTGGGGAAAGTGGGGGTAGATGAGCTGGTGGGCCTGAGAGGTTCTCGTGTGTGCAAAACCCAAGTCTATCACACTACCATTTTTCATTTGTACTTATTTAAATCTTGCTACTCCTCCTCACATGGGATTAGTGATTTTCAGCTCCATACTTGCATTGAGACTCCAGACAAACCTTTTCAAACCTTATCTTCTGTCCCACAATACCAGCTCTATTTATCAGGGTATGCCAATTGATGTAAAATACAACCTCTCAGATCTCAGCAGAGAGTAAAATTTACCATTGTTCCACTAAGTCCAAGAAGGTAACCAATCCTTAGTAGGGCTATTCCCAGTGGTGATTCAAGGAGTGAGGCCCCTTCTGTCTAGTACTGTCCACTGTTGCCAAGTGTTTCAAAGTCCTCTGGAATCTTGGCAACTTCTGGTAATACCCTGAATTTGGACATCAAATAAGAAACCAAGGTGCATTAATGGAATGATCTACATTATTTTCACCTGTATTCCATCAGCTAGAGCTACTCACGGTCCTCTCTCTCTTCTACCACTCTGGAATATAAAACAGATCTAGCGAGTAAACAGTCTCTGCCAAACTATTTATTAAGTCTTCCAAAAAGGGAAGGGAATGGGGACATAGCAACCTCAAGAAAGGATACCGGCAAAAAGATATTGAGCATTCCTTTGTTATTGCCACGATAATGTGCTGTCTACACATCAGGATGTATTGCATATGGAGATTACATAATACTCTTGTGTAAGATTTTAACTTTCTTCAATTTATGGGGGTTACATTTGTCAGTCATTGTAAACTGATATTCTGTGACTTTAAATTCAACCCGTAGAACGATGTTGTCAGGGAAAGAATAACAGTACGGAATGCGTCAAATTTCTCATCTCAGCCATTCCCCAAAAGACAAATTAGTCCAGTTGGGCTTCCTTAATAGTATTCAAATTGGCAAACATTGAACTAACATTTTGTAAGCTGAGAAAAAAAAAATGTCTCTAAAAAGTAAAAAGAATACTCAAAACTGTCAGTGTATTTTATACAATATTTTTTATGCAAAACATACATAATTCATCTTCAATTGCTCTACTTGTCTTGACTTTCAATAACCATGTAGCAGGGATACATTCTACTAAGTCTTTAGTTTGACTGAAAAAATTAAGTTTCCTCAAAAAATTAAGAATAGAATTCCCATATGTCCCAGAAATCACTCTCCTGGGTATCCACCCCAAAGTTTTTTCTAAATATGTTTGACTTTACAATTACTGCGTGGTTTGATTATGCAATGCACTAGTTTGCATAAGGGTCAGGATTATCACTAATTTTTTAAAATCAGACAATTTTCAATACATAGCAAAGGATTGATGCATGATAGATGATCAGCAAATATTGTATGGGTAAATGCATACACAGAAACTTTAATCTGTCTCAGAAATTTAGATAGAATGCTATAAAAGCAAAAGGTATACAATGATTGATTTGTATTATTTCTAAATGCAAATATTCTGCTTAACTTATTTGTGCTTCTACAGAGTAACTTATCTGATCATTTAAAATTGGATGATAAAATTGAATAAAACTGCATTGCCCCATCAACCTATATTATAAAAACTGCAGTAATTCACTTGTTGAAAAATGTTTTCATTATTTCAAAAATAATAACAATGATAATAGTAACGATAACAACTAGAATTTCTCACATGCTTCTAGTTGCCTGAAATTGTCCTTAGTTCTGCTTGGGATACTGAATTAATTTTCTTTATGTTAAGTTTACTGAGATATAATTTACTCACAGTAAATTTCACCCCTTTAAGTTACATAGTTCTATGAATTCTATCAAATGCAGACAGTCAGGAAATCATTACAACAATCAAGACAGAACATTTCCATCACCCCGAAAATTCCCTCGTGCCAATTTGTGGTCAATCCTTTTTCCCGTATCTAAACCTTAGCAACAATTTTCTGTCCACATAGTTTTGACTTTTTCAGAATTTCATATAAATGAAATCATATTGTACGTAGCCGTTTGAGTTCAGTTTATTTCAATTAGCATTACACATTTGCAATTCATCCATGCTGTTGCACTGGTTTTTGTATTCCATTGTAACCATAATGTGTATACCTTTTCCTAGTTGATGGACATTTGGATTTAGTTTGGGATTGTTATAAATAAAACTGTTATAAACATCTGTGTATGGGTATTTGTACAAACATATGTTTTATTTCTCCTTCAGAAGAGAGATTGCTGGATTGTGTGGTAAATGCATGTTTAACTTTATAAGAAACTATCAAACTGTTTTCCAAGGTAGCTGTATCATTTAACATTACTGCCTACCTTGTATGAGAGTTCTAATTGGTCTGCAAACTCACCATAATTTGATACTGATAATTTTACTTTAAAGCTTTCTACGGAGTGGCTAGTGATATTTCATTATAGTTTTAACTTGCATTTCCCTAATACATAATGATATTAAGTACTGATAAATGCATGCTGTTGATAAAGTGCCTGTTCTAATATTTTGCTTATTTTTAATTGAAGTATTTTATAATTATTATTAAGCTGTGAGAGTTTTTCTATATCCTTTATATCAGCCTTTTATTACATGTGTCTGGAAATATTTTCTCCCCATCTGTGGTTTGTCCTTTGATTTCCTTAACAGTATATTTTCAAGAGCATACATTTTGCTATTGTTTTATTTTCACTTTGATGGAGATTATATATATATATATATATATATATATATATATATATACTATATAAAGCTCTTTATATATATATATATATATATATATATATATATATATATATATATATATATATATATATTATGATTCATGTTTCTGGAGGTCAAATCTAGGCCTCACCCAAGGTTGTGACTTGTTTTTAGAAATTCCTTTGGAAATGTTTTATAATTTCTGCATATGGCACTTGGTATAGTTACATCAATACTTTGGAAAAGAAAGGAAATTTTTATTTTCCTGTTCTTTTAAATGATTTCTAAACAATACTCATGAAAAATAGATCCCAGAAATATTTATTCTTGAGACAAAAATAATTTTTTTACAGTGGTGTGTGTGTGTGTGTGTGTGTGTGTGTGTTCAGTTATTTTTAATAAGCAATCAAGTAATGCTTATCTTCACAGTTAGGAATAGTTTTCAAACAATATTGCTGAACACTTTTGCTTGTTTGTTTTACCCATTCCAAGAAGTCTGACTGTAAAGATCGAATTTACTATAAAGCTTTGGTAAATAAATTTATATATGTTTCTTTTTTTTACCATCAATATTATTATTGGTTTATTCTGCTATTATCTAGCTTATGTTTTATATCACACTAGGTTTTTCATTTAGTTCAATATGATTTTTCTTTCTTAAATTTCAGTACTAGTTGACTTTAAGAGTAATGTCACCATCTTAATTAAGTGTGTGTGTCATTGAATGCAGTTTTTAGGAATTTGACTTTTCTTTTTGTCTCCTAGAGTCAACTCTATTGGAATTGCTTAGTGAAAAGGCAGACATTCAGGATCCAGTAGAACTTGTAGTACTAGTCCAACCTATGTTTTTATGTTCCCTGAAGAGTATACAGGTTTATCTTATTGGATTGCCTGGACGCTTAACCTTAAGAGGTCCCCATCTCCTGTTGCCATGCTTTTCTGAGAGTGTGGCTGCTGATATTGTCCACTCACTATCAATTATGGGCACAAGATACCAAGGGCACCCCTGTGGATCATGTGGATGCCGAATATTTTCTTCTCTGGCTTCATTGTGCCAAGATTGCAATTCCTTTACTTGCCTGCAGATTTCTTGGCTCAAGGATTATGAATGAAAAGGTGACAGAGTCTAAAACTTAATAGGACTCTGTTTTGCCCCTCTTGGAACTATTTACCCACTGAAAACACATACTTCTAGATACTTAAAACGTACAGTGACAGGGTTCTCAGAACATAGATTCCCCAAGTGCATCATGGGTGTAAGGGTAAACAAGCATGATTTTATTTTCACCCTTTGGTTCCCAGACCCATGTTCTCTACCATTAAAGATACAGCACCATATAATAGCTGTTACTTTAGTGAATGTGCTTCATCCTGGAAGATGGTACTCATGTTTGCAGACTGCATCTCAACGCTGGTGCCCTAGCTGTACCTTAAGAAGACCACTCCACTGTTCTGTCAGCTGACAGCATCTGGAATATCACATAATGTGATAAGACAAATTAATCCCAAAGTGGTGCTGTCACTCCCTTATCTCAATATGAAAAAAACAAAAAAATAGTTCCCTTTATCCAATGTGATTCTATGCAGAATCGTGTGTTAAAGGGTCAAATATTTTGTAAGCCTTTTGGTGGTATATCTGGCTGAGATCCTGCAGTCAGGAAAGGGAAGCCAATACCTGGAATATATGTCAATTATAGTCAAGATGAATCATATCCCTTCTGGAGTCAAAAAAGTCCAAGTGTAGCAACTTGCCACGAAATGCCTGGTCAGTGACCTTGAAGTATAGTTTGATATCAAGGACTCACAGTTTCTCTCAGTAGCTAGAATACTGGACATTTGACTAGAGAAGAAGCTCAATTAGCATTATTGGGTGGGATTCCATGTTGTCTGGCCCGTGCATGGCTCCATCTCTGCCACTATAACTGTTTTGTTCTTCAGTCTATCGTGCATCAAAGGGATGGCTGAGCACATATTCTGGCCAATGCCAATGGGCTATTATTAAATCTGCATTGTTTAATGCCTCTTCCTTTGTGAATGCACTCTGATAAGTATTAAAACGCTATACAAAGGACTATATGTTTATCCACATGCTTCTTTCCCTAACCATTTTCCCCCCATATTTTCCAATAGTTCTTTTAAGGCCGCTATCAAACCAACCAAGACATTAGCTATTGCCCATATGTGTCTGTACATACTCTGCGCATGGACCGTTTCTATATTCATGCAAAACAGATAACAAAGTCCAACATTAAAAAATCTGCTTTTTGGGTGAACTTAAAATCACTGCTGTCTTTCTGGGCCATTTCTGAGTGGGGTTGTTGTTAAACAATGGTTGATTTTAAGCTTGAACCTACTTACTAAACCAGGGCCTATGGGAAGCAAGCTCAGCCTTTTTCTTCTGTCAGAGGGTCATAAGAGGTTTCTTTTGTAAGTGTGAACTAAAAGAAGAATGCTGATTCAATAATAAAGAATGATATGGCAATTTGGTACACCTGCTGTGCAGCTTAATTTTGCCCTTGAGCCTGATCCCAAATATATTGCTTCCTTCTTAAAAACGCATTGCTCTAAGCCTTCTTGATCTTGTAGTTTTGTAACTACAACACACCCAGCACAGGATGGGCAGTTGAGGTCACATGGTCACTTATGTCCCATGCTCAGGTGCTCTGTATCTACCTGAACCCGGTTACAAACTGGGAGCTGCTTTTTCAATCTGCAGACTCAGATGATGTGGTTTTGATCCAGAATCCCAGAATACTCTGTTGTAATTCTGAGACTCAAGCTTATCGCAAAACTGTTTGCCTATGAAAAATACCTCTAATGTATAAAGTCTACAACATGTGACTCAAATGTCAGAACAGCCTTCATCACAGCCTGGACCTGATGGTGATCCATTTTCTTCCCTGGCCCCATTCAAAGCTGTAAGCCTCACGTGCCATTCAGAAGATGGGTTGGGGTTATTGTCCCAAGTGTGGGATATGTTACCTTCAGAGCCCAAGGAAGCCTATCAGGTACCGTATTTTCTTTTTAAATGTGAGGGGTTAGAAGTGCAACAGTTAATCCATGATTTTGGTGGGTCTATCCTAGTATGTCCCAGATCACTGGTCCCTTAATTCTTCACTGATGTGGTAGCATCTTTTATCACTGTCGCTTATATCTTCTACCCTCTGGAGCATATGCCTTGGCTTTCAACAAATTCTCACTTCTTGTTTGTCTAGTGCGATTCACATGATGTCACCAATATGGTGAATCAATGTGATGTTCTGTGGAATGTGCTGACAGATCAAGAACTTTCGGATTCAATTATGACGGAAGATTGGGTTGTAAACTGAGCCCTAAAAGGAAAACGATAAATATATATTGTAGCCCCTACCATATGAATATAACTGTGTCTTGTTCTACTGCTTGATAGCAATCAAAAGAACACATTCGCTACACTTTGTGTGTTCCAGGTATCTGAGACCATGTGAATCTGCACAGGCCAAGAAAATATATCCAGCAGAGCAGCTGCAATGGGGACCATTATTACCAACTTGAATTACAATAGCCCATTCATATTTCCAAGGATATTTCCAGCCTCACTCTTCATATAACCTCCTCCAATACTGCTATTTGCTCTCCTTCTTTTAGAGCTCAGTTTTGCACCAAGGTTCTGGCTTCTCTTGTATCTTAGAGCGTTGGGACTCCCTTTCATAGTCTAAAAAAAAAGAAGGCTGTTTCTGTTACCATGCTTTTCAGTTGGCAAATGCAAAGAATAATCATATCTCTTTCCTTAAAGTACATAGGCATTTGGCCAATTTCAGCTTCTTAAATAAACTTTTTATTTTGACCTTGTTTAGAAATGCATTAGTTAATAAATTCAATAGATATTTATCAAATACTCACTTTGTATTAGACACTGTACGGGTCCTCAGTAATGATTGTTGATACAGGAATCATGCACCTAGTCTCAACTTACATCAATTCTCAGAAGTACATCTCCTAACACTTCTGGGCCTGCATTATACAACAGCCAAAATGCTATAGAGAAGCTACGACTTGCTTTCCTTGTATTTATATGTACCAGTTATCTATTGACATAATAATGCTGCACAGTAAAACTCACTGCAGAGCATTAATTATTGCTTATGAATCTTGGCCAGTTGGGAATGAACAGCACCCATGGATGTGCAATAACTGCAAGTTGGAAAGCAGTTTATTCCTCTTGGTCAGGCTAGATCACGTGCTTGGAGGTTGGCAGGGGCAGGCTAGTATGAATGGCATTGGTTATCGGAAGAGGGCTGCCTGCAACTTGTTCTGTTACTCTCCAGCATGCTAGTCTGGACTTCTTCAAATCACATAGGCAGAGTTTCAAAAGAGTAAGCAGAATTATACAAGGCCCCTTGAGGCCTCACGTTGAAACTGGCATAGCATCAGAGCTGCTCCATTCTTGGACAGAGTAAGTCACAAGGCCAGTATAGTTTCAAGGCCTGGTAAATAGACTCCACCACTTAGTGAGAAGGATTTTGAAAAGTCACATTGTCAGGGGTGTGGACAGCGGAGAGGGAATAATTGGAGATATTTTTACAATTAATCTACCACAATAGAGAACTAAGTTTTCCACTGGGCATCTCTGCCTCTATATATACCATAGCTGGTTTAATCTCTACATTTTTGGGATTCCCAGATAAACCATTTAGTAATATTCAGGGTTCCTGAATTTATTTCCCACTTGTCAAAATGAAGACAAAATAAAAATATTTAAGGCTATCAGAAAAGTATAATAAATTCTTGCAAGATTGAACAATCCAGCCAATAGTATAAATAGTATAAAACCCACTTTTTATTGTTTCTTGTTAATTCCACTTGATTGCTGACCACCAAAATAAACACTGGCACAACTGCAGGATTTGCAGTTCTTTCAAATAGGAGCTGGAAGTAGCAGAAATAGAACCAAGGGGCTGCAAGGTCAGCATGTGAGGCGTGTTTATAATGCTGGACTGCCTAGTGGCCCACTGATTTATACTTGTCACATACTAAGGGCTCAGCTCAGCTGCCCTGTGGTGCCAACTTTCTTTCATTATTAGCTTTATATTGAAGTGATTTGTGTGGTGAAGGAACACATGGATTGCAGGAGGTTTAAAATTCAGCACAGTCTTAGAAACGAATGTGAAGAATACAGGAGAAAAGATTTTGGCACTTCACTTCTAAATATGTTAGATAAGACAATCTAATGAAAAAAGATACCTAATGTGCTTATAACAGTGTGTGTGTGTGTGTGTGTGTGTGTGTGTGTGTGTGTGTGTGTGTCAGGGCTTAAGAATTCATAGTTTTTCCTTGCTTACAGATGTCATTGGTTAGAATATCTCCTTTGAGACTATCTGTGTCCACAGGCAGAGAATGGTAACTAGCAACTATTTGTACTCTGTGTCTTATTTTTTATCTTATTTGATACATTTCAGTACTTTTATATTGTTGTTAAAGCAACTAATTTTTCTAGACATTGATGTCTTCCAGCTTTACAGTCTTTAGGCTTATCTGCATGAATGGCAGCTGTTTAACATTCTTGGAATTCCAACTTATGAAGATCAATATTAAGAACCAATGCCAACTGTCCTAAATCATGTAATCTATGGTAGAATAGGAGACATCTAAAAAAAAAATGTTGAGAGTATAATTGTGTAGATTTTATTTTAGAAGTCAGTATACCAGAATCTTCTGCTACTGACACAAGAGCTTTATTATTATTCGTGTTTGAGGATTTTTTTATCCATTTATGTAGATTAATATAATAGAGTTTAAAGACAATAATGTCTCCATCCACTCCCTGTTGGAGCGGAGTACTTCTTATCAGTGTCAAGTTGATTGTGAAAATATGTTTGAGGAAGAAAGCACAGGGGAGTAAGTTCTTGACAGCCTTATTTTTTTAGGGTAATCATGCATTATGAAATATTTTGAATCGATTCAACATCTTTAAGGGTTATCATTTGAGTGCAGATACTAAGCATTGACTTGGGGTCAACGGATTACAGGAGTTTCAAAAAATATTTCATATAGCAATTTAGATTAAATATTGAGTGATGATTGGGGTATAACAAAGGTCTACAGAGTTTATCATGAAAAAGTCTAATAGGAAAAGACTTCCCAGGATCTGTGATGTTTTCCAGGCTCATACTTCATAATGCTATTTCTCAGTGTCTAGCAATTTTTCTATTGAGCATTGTTTTCACCTTTATTACCTGACATGATTGACATAATAATCTGGTGAGAGAGCTCAAGATTTTTTCCCTCATTTTTGAAGAAGCTGAGGAATGGATTCTTTAAATACTCCAAATCTGATATTCACAGATTGTTAAGATTCTAGTACAATCAGATTGAAAAAAAGACAGTATACTATTCTATTCATAAGGAGATAAATATAAATATTTTTAAGTAGATGTAGATAATATGATAAAAATAAAAGAGAGTAATGTAATTTAGAAGTCATCATTGGAGTTCCTTCAAACTGTGAATACAGCAGGTTATAATGAGGGAATCACATTTAAACTGAAACTGTTATGTCAAGATGCAACCAACCATGTGGAGGTTACTGAAGGAAACAATCAGTACAAAAGCCCTTAGGTAGAAACCAACCTCAGGTAGAAACACAAACTTTCTAGATGTGTTTGCCCATCTAGAAAGAAAGCCAGAGTAGCTGTAGTAAGCAAAGTATAATTGGTATAACATATAATCAGAGAGTTTGTCAGGGGCCAGCTCCTTTATGACTTTGGCCATGGTAAAGGTATAACTTTTATTATAAGCGAAATGGAAAGCCGTGGAAAGGTTTTAGACAAGGGTATATCATGAGTCTATTTGCATTTTAGGAAAATCACACTGTTTGCTTCTGGAGAAAAGGATTTTACAGCAGGAAGTGCAGTAAAGGTCTATGATGGTTGTCCATGTACACAATATGGAGGCTTGAACTTGGGGTACTGCAATGATAGCAGACAATAGTAAACAGGTAGCAGATGGAGTTAGCAAAAGTGCCTGCAGGAGATCTGCCTATAGATTACAAGTGAGAATGAGGGAACACAAGGAATGAAGAATGACTTCTAAGATTTTCGTAAGGAATTGGGTAGATGATGCTATCATTTATCATGAAGGGATAAAAGGGTGAAGCAGTGGTATGCGGAAGCTAACCTGTTCATTAGAACTAAGTCAACGTGTCACGTGGGCAGGTGGTGTACCCTTCTGAAGTTCAGAGAGGGGGAGCTGATCGTTACTATTCATGTGGGTCTCCTTGGTAGATTGCATTTCAAGGCGAGAGACTAGATGAGATCCAGAGAAAGTGTGTAGATAGAATAGATGAGATCCAGTGCACATCAGGAATTAGAGTTTTAGCAGAAATACTTTTGGAGGCAACATTATTAGTGCTGAAGTTTTATCTACATTTAATTAGTGGTTGCAATATTTCTGATTTATAGTACAGTTATTTAACAGTCTATATGTATACAATCCAAATTATTAGCTTTTTAATAATTTTTTTAAATTAAATGCCTTGTTCTTATCTTTCAGTTTTCAGCTTTATTTTTTTCACGGAAAAAAATTTCGTCTTGGCCACAAATAGAGGAAGTAATGAAATTTGTAATAAGATGGTGCTTGGCACCAAATTTTCATTTATGACAATATTCATTGACTCTACCTTATTCCTAATAGAAGAAAACTCAGATATGGTTTCAAAATAGGTTAAAATATTTTTTTCCAATTTTCCAGCAAGCAATAATTGTTAGATAAAATGGAACAACATCCATGTGAAGCCCATAAAGACAATTATTACCCCAATGGATAGCTTAATAAATATATCTTATTTCAAATTGCTCCACTGTATACAGTAAGTTACATTTTATTTTTCAGCTTAGAAGACTATACTATCAAAACAAAACAGAATCTCTCTCATATACACACAAAAACAATACATGCACAGAACACACAATTTTTACCAGAGAGAGAGAGAGACAGACAGACAGAGAGGGGGAGAGAGAGAGAGAGAGAGAGAGAGAGAGAGAGAGAGAGAGAGAGAGAGAAACTGAACTGTTGACCAAAGGAGTTTAGAAGTTAAGATGCTTCAAATGCTTAAAATCAGTCTTGTTAACTAGTATGTGAAAACAACTGATGGATTCAGTTAGTCCTAGATAAGTTCATAAAATGGGAAATGTAGCTCTTTTGTAGAGACACAAAATTCTTGTGGGACTTTATTTCCAAACTAAGATGTCACGTCCAGCGCGACACAAGCTGTGGGAAGGGAGAAGGGTGGTGCAGGGTGAAGAAAAGACAGTAGCCAAGAATAGAGTGCAGCGGGGCCAAGGGTCTCAATCCTCAAGGACTGAGCCCCGAATCGGGCCAATGCATAGCTTTTATTGGTTAACTTCTAAGGAGGTAAAAGATTGTTAATCTCAAGATCTGTGTGTTACGTAGCCTGCTGGCTATCTTTCTGAAAGTTCCCATTGTGCTCCAACTTGTACTTTGCCTTCATACACACACACAACTCCAACGAATCCATTGAAAGGGAGGGACCGATATGATTCCATCGGGCCTCAGTTTGCTGAGACTTCCCCTCAAAGGAGCTTTTCCGATATCTCTCCATTGGGCCTCAGTTTGCTGAGGCACTCCCTTGTGAAATCCTGGGAAGAGCGTGGGGTAACAAACGGCTTGGCAGCTATAGGCAACACTAAGGAGCATTTCAAACTGCATATGGGGCATATTTGAATTGAAAGGATTGAGTTACAGTTCCCTTTGAAGATCAAGATACATATAAGATGGCAAAAAAATGGGGAAGTATATGTCAAAAATTATCAAACTCAATGCAGTTTTGTTAACCTTAGCCTAGGACCTGAATTCAGAAACTTTGTGATGCATGTTAAGCCCCTTATGGACAATACTTATGATTAAGTATTTCAAGTTGAAGCCACTGTTTTATAGACCTGTCCCATCAAGAAAATCTTTCTTCACTCTTTCTTACCCACACTTCCTAAGCTCTACTTCCTCATGCTCTGACAAAACAAGGACTCCATTGATCCAGCCCCATGCAGGCTGTGAGGCAGTGCAGTTTTGGGGGTAGGAATGCAATGGTTCCATATTTACAGCCCTTGGAAAGGCCTCCACGCTACAGTGCTGCCACGAATGGCCATGTATCAGTTCCTCAATTAATTGTGGAAAGGTCAGGCAGGAGCTCAGGGCAAGGCCACTTTGCCTCAAAATGAACTTCTAACAAAGTCAATAAACTGCTCAAATGATGAAGGATGCCAACCAAATCCAACTTATTTGTATCTTGTAGAGAATCCTGGCACAAAATTCTGAGGTTGATTTAAAGTCAGACAAGGTTAGTCATTTTGGGAATGTTTATTTCTTTTCCCATTTTTCTTAAGCACTTGCTATATATTGGAACTACCTCCTAGGAACAGAATGTTCTCCATTCTGGAGAACTAACCTAGCCTAGCTAAGCAAATATCCCTGTCATCAATTACCATTTTGAAATGTATTAGAAAACATTCTTTGAAGTAATCCTTCCTCAAATCCTGTTTCAAACTGGATTTATATAATGGGTAAGTGGGTAAACATCCTGTGAAATTAAATGGATGGCAGGGAAAATGAATTTTGTCATGCATACATTTTTTATCTTTAAAGGAATGTGTAAGGGAAATTCCTCCTCAAAATGCCAGTACATCTAGATGGAGGATTGTTAAACCACGTAATTCCTAACTCATGGCAAAAAGGGGGGGTGAGGATTTGTGAGAAGCAAGTTTAAATGAAGAAAGGAGCTGAAACAGACCAATGGATACAGAAATGTGATATCTATTCACCAAGTTTTACATGGTCTGTTTTTTATTCCATCTTTCCATTTCTCTTAACCCAAAATTTGCCTAGCTTCCTTCATTATAAAGACTGTCTTACACTAATTTTTGAATGCTATTAAACTACTTGATAGTCATTCAGTATTTTTTTAAACGAAGAACAAATATAATTATGCATTAAATACAACTTACTTCTGATATTATCTATGACATATTCATAGTATCAAGAATAACAATAATCTAAACATTCACACCTTTTCAAATTGTCATTAATAGAGAAATGATACTACTACTATTTTTTTCAAAATTATAACTGCATATAAATGTAACAATATGCATATTTGTAAATAATGAGAAGACTACTCAATAATCCAAATTACTTAAAAGACCCCTGTTTACACAAGTAATGTTCTTCTTGAAGTAGACAATCTAATAATAAATTTATAATTTTGCTTGGTATAGAACATAATTAAACCTATTAAGATGTAATCTACTTGACCCCCTCATTATCATGCATTGCCTCACATATAATAGGGACTTAACAATTGATTTCTAGCAAAAGAGTTACCTTTAAATAAATTTAGAACTTTAAAAGCATGTGATAGCAAAGCATATGTCTCAGATTTAGGTGTAATAAATGTATTAGTTGGCAGCCTATGGAAAATTCAGATGTGTGTGTCAGGTTTGGAAGCATCATCCTATTTTTATATTGGATCTATTCCACATTGCTCTTACCTAACATTAAACTCAGATTCTCAGAGAATATAATATAAAGGATGGTTTAGATACATGCATCCCTTAACCTACATTTCTTTGAAGAAAACCTCAAGATTTCATTCCTGTTTATTGTTTTCTTCATTTCTCCATTCCTTTCTTTATTTTCTTGTTATAAGCAGTTGTGAAATTTTGAATGCGAAATATTTACTAGATGATTTTATAAGATTATTGGTAATTTATTTGTGGGGATGACATAATTTTGCTCATGCAGAAGAATGTCATTCATAGGAGAGGCATGCTAAAGTTCTTAGAGATACAATGTGTGATGTTTGCAATACATTTTCAAATAATTTCAAAAATATATGCATATACCCATGTAGAGCAAATTCACCAAAATGTTAACACATTTTAATATGAGGGGAGTATGTGGGTGTTTCTTGTATGTTTCTTTTTGCTCTTCTGCATGTTTGAAATTTTGTATTATGAGAGCTGGGGAAAATGTCATAGACTGACTGATGGTCAAATTTTTCATCACCTTGGCTGGGTTATAGCACTTGGGTATTTAATCATGCACAATAATCTAGGTATTGCTGTGAAGACGTTTTGTAGATATGATTAATGTGTATGATCAGTTTACTTTAAGTCAAGGAGATAATCCTAAAGAATCTAGGTGGACTTGTTTTATCAGTTGAAAGGCTTAATAACAGCAGAACTGAGATTTCCCTGAAGAAGAATTTCTGCTTGTAACTGAAGTACTAGCTTCTGCCCTAAAGTTCCAGACTGTGCTTTCTGAATGCCTGCCCTACAGAATTTAACTTGCCTAGCCAGACTCCAAAATCAGCTCAGCCAATTACCTGCAATAAATACTTTAATATATAGGTTATATTGATTCTAGTCCTCTGGTTGAAACTTGACTGACAGAGACCCTTTCCTCCAGTTGTGGAGACATGTAAGTAAAAAAAAAAGAAAAGGCAATATGGAGAGGGAAGTGTTATGTTATCACAGATTTCTATGACAAGTCATATGAAGGACACTTAGCTCAGACTGGGGGAAATTGCAGAAAACATTGTGTGACTTGTTACCCCAAGGAGATATATGATTCAAGGTCTGAAAACTATGCCATAAATGATTTAAAAAAAAACACAAAAAAAACAAAACAAAACAAAAAAACAGTAAAGGAAGTTATTTTCATCTATATTTATAACTAACTTCATTAACATAAGAATGTTATCTATAGACATTGTATACAAAAACTGGAAACAATTTGAAGAGGGTTGCATGACTTCATTAGTGCCATTTTTCAATGGATTTTTCTAGCAGTCAAAAGATGTGAGTTAGAGGTAAGAAGTTGTATTAGCATTTTGAGGGAAAAATATGGCTTCTGATTTATGTGTTTTGTGAATGGACTTACTGTTCAATTAAAGGTAAATGCAGCAGATACTTAAGGTTTGTTTTGCCTATGTAGATGAAACGGCTACTTGTTAAATAAGATTATTTTTTTCATATTTTTATGATTTATTAAATTTTCTTAGCATGCCAGATTATCTCTTAAATCCAATCTACTAATTTACTCTTAAATTGTCCACAGAGATCATTGATATACAAGGAGGAAATAAACTGCCTAAAACCTAAAAGTAACTTATCAATAAAATCATTGGCAAAGACTAATTTATACCCCCAGCTTTCTCAATTTATTCCAAAATCTCCAAAACAGAAAGGCTGGAATGGCAGCATGGAGGTGTAGAGGATGA
The DNA here is from genome assembly GCF_036562045.2 of Rhinolophus sinicus. Taxonomy (NCBI): domain Eukaryota; kingdom Metazoa; phylum Chordata; class Mammalia; order Chiroptera; family Rhinolophidae; genus Rhinolophus; species Rhinolophus sinicus. Next base: position 14,677,298 of record NC_133751.1, on the reverse strand, counting down.
TGGTAGATAGAATGAAGATAGAAAGACAAAGACTTCTGGTTGTACCCTGAAGAGGAGTATCGTCAGTTTCTTTCACGTTCTAAATAAATGATTTAACTTTTGGCATTATTAATTTTTTGTTAATCTGTGTCATGTATCTTTTTATTCTTTTCTTTTGTGTCCTTTTAAGTTTCAACATATGACCTTTTACTTCATGTTTTAAAACAAGTCTTATTGTGACTATAATTTTTTTTCAAAATTTATTTTCTTGTGATGAGAATTCTCAAGATCCATTTAATCAAAATGTTGATCAAAGCATGGTTAATTAGCTTCAATGATGCAAACATGAGCTGTGTTTATGGAGGAAGCCTAAGCATTCAGAAGTATTTTTTTTTCTAGAAACTAAATGAAAATAGAGAGAACAATTTATTGGCAAAAAAATTGTTTTGCCCTGCCATAAGAAAAGATGGAATACTGCCATTTGAGACAACATGGATGGATCTTGAGATTATTATGCTGAGTGAAGTAAGTCAGAAAGAAAAAGTCAAGAACCATATGATTTCACTGACATGTGGTATATAAAACTGAAAACAACAAAAGAACAAGACAAACAAATGAAGAAACAAAAACTCATAGACACAGACAACAATTAAGTGGTTACCAGAGGGTAAGGAGGGAGGGGGGATGGTAGAAGAGGGTAAAGAGGGTCAAATATATGGCAATGGAAGGAGAACTGACTCTGGGTGGTGAGCACACTACGTGATATATAGATGATGTATTACAGAAATGTACACTTGAAACCTATGTAGTTTTGTTGACCAATGTTATCCCAATAAATTTTAATTTAAAAAAAGTTTGTTTTGTCTAATGTATATGCAAAATAACCCACAATTTTGTTTTTATTCACCCATTGTTCAATCATAGGAAACTTTCATGGGAAACTAAAGCAAAAAATTGCTGAAATATATATTTAGAAAAATCAACCCTACATGAATATGGAGTGCCAAAAGAAATAAAACAGTTTTATGAGTACCTGTATAAGCATAACAATTTATAGGGAAGGCAATGAAGAAAAATGTTAAATGGGAGAAGTAGAACCCAAGCAGGACAGATATAGTGATCTGATTTCAGTTCCCTAGAATAAGACACATCTCAAATTGATTTGGTCATCTGCTCAAGCTTAGAGGCTGGCTAAATCCACACAGCTTTTATAACTTCAATGCTTAGAAAAGGCATTCCAGACAAACACACAGAACCTGCAAGAGAGAAAATAATACACTAGAAATGTTCCCAAACTGAGTGGATCATTAATTTAATAGCATGTGCTTGTCAATAAGCAATAAAAACAACAACAAATATATATATATATATATATATATATATATATATATATATATATATATATATTTGTTGTTGTTTTTATTTATATATATATAAATAAATTTTAAATAATTTTTCTCATAGAAACCATGATGCGTGAACTCTTTGGAGGGGATTTTCTTGGACAAAAAGGACAACAATAAACATTTTTCATTGAAGGAAAACCCTTTTCCTTATTTCTTGCTTAATTTTCAAAATGAAAACTAAAGAATGATACTATTTTTTTACAGCTTATGAAAATCCAATGCATATTTAGTTTTTGAAAGCATTATAAAGAACAAGTGACCCCAACTGTTTCTGTCCCCTGCCGTTTTCTTTTCCCAAGGATGGTCAAACAGGCACATTCAAGGTGATGCCGATGCTTATTTTATCTAAAAAGAGCAGTCCCATGGGTGTGAGGCAGAAGGAGTAATTGTAAGTCCGACTGGCCTGGGTCCCCACCCTTGTGATTAACTCAAACAAGAAGGGATGTGGCAACAGCAGATCCTGGAAAACTCAAACTTGAGATAGAAACTGTGTTCTTGTTTTTCTCAAAAGATTATGCTAGAACAGTGCCAGATGATCCTGCAATCTGCTAAGGGAGACTGGGAAGGGATAGTAGGAAACAACAGCAAAAAGGAAAAAAAGAAAAATCTTCATTTTCCACATCTTTTTGTCAGAGTATTGTTAGAGTGTCATAGTTGAATTTTTGTGTTCTCTTGATTAATGTTTGGTCTGCTTTTTAATGTTTATATTTTCAGAAAAAATTTAATTAAAGTTTATTATATAGTTGTAATTAAATCAAACAAAACGCAATAATTTTAATGAATTATTTGAAAGGTAAGAGGGTCAGTGGGAAGTTACAAAATCTAAAGAGACTGTGATTCATAAGCTGTTTCTCTAGAACAATAATCATGATAACTTGAGATTATGAGAATAAGCAAGTGTGCTAGAGGAGACTTTTTTTTGGTGCTTAAACATCCTATTTACGAAATGTACCATAGTCATTTAAAATAAACTTTTGTCATATTGTTTTCATTGCTAGTATTATTTTTGGAAAAAATAGCTAAATTTCTGTTCCATATTTTTTATGAAAATATGAGAATGAAGATGAGTACATGCACATATGTATGCAGACAGATATCTATTTTCATGTATTACTACTTATATAAACATATGGCTGTCATGACTGAAACAGTGAATTCACATGTGAAAATAAATCCTTGAAGTCATGATGATTTAAAAAATAGTGCTTTACAGATTACAACATATTTTCCTATTCCTTTATTCAAAATCTGACATCAATATGATATGATTTAACAGATAAAAAACTGAGGTTTAGAGAAATAAGACAAATAACTTGATCAAGGTGAATGTGTAAAAGATTAAGGCAAAAGAACTTGAAACTGTTTTGCATCCTTTGAGTCCAGTACTCGGGGTAGTATCTCATGATTCCCTTGTAGTTATTCAGTCTAGACTACTAAGCCTTGCTCATCCATTTCCGGTAATGGGATGCTCACCAACCAACACATACTACCCATTTTGAACAGATTCGTTGTAATATTTTTCTTACGTTAAAATGCTGGTTTTAGTTCTGTCCTCTGGACTTACACAGAATAAATATTAATGTCACCTAACAAAATTCAAGGGAGGAATGCTGATGTGTTGCAATATTGGCAAGAAAGCATGGATAAGTTGAAGGAGAATGGGGCAAGTGACCTTTCAGAACTACTTAGAAATGGCTGTGAAACGACAGCTCAAGGATAGCAATAGGAAGGACAGGACAGGGATGAATATATAGAATCTGTGCCCACATGTACATTCAGCAATTTCTTCAGGTCATTGAACACTCACTATCAGCCAAGGAAAGTGATAGGAACTGGGAGGAAGAGAACAGATATACAAATAAACAGTATATGATTTGAACCCATAGGGAGTAGGACATGAGACATGAAGTTTAGTGACATTAAACAGCTTGATCCATGTTACCCAGGCAATAAAGTTGATACCCAGGGTTTGAAAGTATGTCTTAGTACCAAATCTCATGCTTTTTTTACTATCTCATCAGAAAGTAAGCTGAGAGTTTCAGGCAGAAGGAGTTTTTCTATGTCAAATACTTCAATGGGTAGTTAGACAACTTGGAATTGGAGCCATATTTGGTAAATGTTTAAAAAGAAGTTTAGTGGAATTAATGCTATCATATATAAAATAAAAAGTATAAACTGCATACTGTGATTTTTTAACAAATTTGAAAGTGACAAAAAACAGGGGTGTGGGGTAGAATTGCATAGGGGAACATTGCCAATGAGAGCACCCGCCACCCCGCCCCGCTCTCTTTCTCACCTATCATCTATGTGTCTGTTTATTAGAAGTTTTATGAACACCACTTTCGCAGGATAGGGCTCCTCAGTCAATATCAGCACTGTTAACTTCTTGGACCTGACCAGTTTCTTGTTTTAGGAGCTGGCTGTCCTGTGCATTTTTTTGATGTTTAGCAGCATCGCCAGACCCTCCAATATGAGATGACAGTAACACTCATGATAATCAAAAATGTCTCTACACATTGGCAAATGTCCCTGGAAGCAACAATTGCTCCCCTTGTCCTTAATTGAAAAGCACTGTTTCAGGGAAATAAAGCAATGAAAACACACACACACACACACACACACATACACACACACACAGAAAAAAAAAACCAAAAACAAACAAAAAAACCTAGAAAATGTAAGTTGTGGAGAAATAACACAAAGAAAGTCAATTTTAGAAGGTGATAAAGAGAAGAATGACAAAAGGAAGAGCAGTAAAGGTATGGGCTGGGTGAGGGAATATGATTCACTAAAGACCTCTGTCTTGTCCCCAGAAAATTAAAACTAGGACAACAATTAAAAAATGAGAGGATGGTTTGATGTTAGAGAATTTTTAATGATTTGATAAAGGATATGATTAAAATTTTGCAAAAGATAGCTTGTCCAGAAATATTGAGGCAGCAGCAAAGGTTGACTGATAACCTGAAATGATGCCAACCAGCAAGCTGATGATATATTCCCAAGCACTGCTCAGCCTCAAGGGCATCGAAGATTAGAAAACAAATGGTGAGATTGATTCAGCATTTGAGAGCTTAATGGGGCAGGAGTGGATCTGGAGTACGATGGACAGAAATTAGATCCCAGCATAGGGTGTAGGTAAATGACTAATGGTTAGGGCCAGAACAGCAAGAAGATCATCAGCGAGAGGGAAAGCCAGGGAAAATAAGCAGTGCAATATTAATAGATGGGAGGTTTTGACAAATTCCAAAAATATGCTTCATGTAACTAATAAAATGGGACAAGTAAAACACTAACCAAAAATGTAGTAGTCAAAGGATTGGGTGTATTTATATCCATGGAAGAGAGCCCTCCTGTATACTGCCTTGGATGTTGCGGTAACCCCTTGCTAATTACATGTGTGTATGTATGTTCATGTACACTATGCCTTCCTTCCTTCCTAGTTAACATTTGAAAGTTTTTTAATCATTGATTTCTCATATCACGGTGAAGAAGAGTAAATTTACACCTGTAATCTACATTAACCAAGTCAGACTCATTACGTGTAATAGAGAGCTAATTTATTTTTGTCTCCCTTTTGTCTCTTTGAATCTATACACAGGGGAAGATTTTCCCTCTGCCATTGGAAGAAAGCTTGATGGGGATCCCAGGCATTCCTAGTCACTTTTAGACAGTATAAAACCCTTTGGTCCCTTCAAGCTACAAACACAATCTCATTATTTCAGTAAACTAAAGGGTCCAGTCTTTAAGTTGTAAGCACAATCTCATTATTTCAGTAAATTGAAGTGTCCAATCACATTAATTGGCATTTTCATCTTTATTCAAGTAATTTGCCTTCCTATTCCTCGACCAGCTAGGGATGGCCTCAGGAAGGCTTCTGGATATCAGAGAGATGAATAGCAGCAGACTTCACTCTTTTTGTCACTCACTTCTCACCCCAGTGCTAGATGCTATTTCTAATCCTTCTGGGGTTGGTATGAAAGGAAAGAACCCTGAAAAGGAGGCTAAGATAGTTCCTCCTTGATTGGTGCTATTTAATATGCAGGCTTCATGCATTCTGTGCCTAGCAGATATTTTGAGCTGAGGTTTCTCATGCAGGGTCCTTTGTGGATTCCTTGAAGATGACTTGTTGGTGTCCTGGGGACTGTGGTTTCCATGGTGTGAGTGATGCAGTGATGCCTTTCAGTTGCCCTTAACTTTTGCCTCCAGGAGTCACTTCAGATTTTCATCTTCTGATGACAGGAGACTGTCTTCTTGGGCAGGGGTCATTTTGAATGACCTTCAGGCTAATGTTCCTTTTGCAGGTGTCAATTCCAGTCCCTGGAATTCATGCACTTTGACCTGCCTGTTTCCAGTTGGAGGTGCGGTGACTGTCCAGCTGCAGCTCCCCACTCTGCTGCCGAGGACGCTTTGTTTTCTGCGGGCATGATCACATCGCTGTCTCCCACCAATTGTGCCTGTTTAAAACTTCTCTCACTAGGTTCAGGATGATTTCTCAATCAGCCCACTTTCACCCTTTGCCTTTCTGGAAGGAATAGTGAAGAGTCCTGGCACAGCAATCTTCCTTACAAAATTTCCACTCTTGGTCCTTAAACTACTCCCACCACCCAAGTTAGCATTGGTAATTAGTAGAATAATTACAACACTGATGTTCTTGTCACAGGAGAAGATTCTCATTTTAGATATAACTTTTTTTGTTTGATTGTTTAAGGAGGGCACAGCTCACAGTGTGGCGCATGCAGGGATCGAACCGGCAAAGTTGGTTTTATCAGCACTGTGTTCCAAGCAACCAGCCACGCCCCAGATATAAGATATAACTTTTACCCCTAAGAAAACGTTTTTAGGCACTTAAAAACACGTTTTCTGCTACTCTAAGGCTTAAAACAAAATGAAAAAATAATATTAGATTACATGTCTTAAAAATAGAGTTTTAAATCTAGAAGTGCTTTGAAGTTAATTTGTGTCCCCTCCTTTAGTCATAAACAAACGAAATCTTGTGCAAATAAGTGTGCCCAAAATGGTACAGTAAGTTAATGACAGAGTCAGACTTAGCACTTTAGTTTTTTTTTGGTGTATGTTTTTTTCCTAGTATTAGCACAATTGAGTGTTCAGAGTGTTTCAGAAGATAAGCATTCCATCAGTATACTGGACAAAGCTTAACATCTAATGAATGTCAAATTGATTTTTAATGTTGGCCCACATTTACAATAGCTACAGCTGCTGCACTTTGTTAAAACTCATCTTTGAAAGTAAAGAAGAGAACAGGCTATAGAGGAAAAAGCCTTTATGGAGACCCACAGACCTCTGAGTTCAAACACATTTTCTGCCTCTTGGTACTTATGAGGTACTTTTTCTGAACTTAAAAAATGAGTTAAACTTATTCCAAATCAAGAAGTGAACTTGGGACCTCATACTATGATTGACACACTTAATAACCATTTGATCTCTGCCTTGCTTGGCCGAAATTTCATGCAATGTGATGCCTTTTAAATGAATAATTGCAGGGTCTAATTCACCAAATATATATAAAATGCAACTATATGAAACTCAAAACAAAGAACATATCAATCTAAATACTTCATATTTGATTTCAAAATTCACATCCAACTACGAAAGGTCATTGCATTTACCTCTTTTTGCTTAGCATATCCTAAAATTTAAAAAGCCGATACATCCAACATCAAGATTGATGACACGAAATAACTGTGATTTCCAGTTATTATCTCCAAAGGCGTGTCTTCATGAAGCAGGATGTGGAAACTTTTGCTTAAACGTGAGAAACAGGTCTTAAAACAATAAAACTGAAAGAAGAGAAGCCAAAATCTGACACAGCTTTGGGAAGAGGATGGTAAGTTCTGACCATGAGAGTTGAAGTGCCAGGTGAATTCACTGACTGAACTCCTGTGTGAGAAAATGTGCCTCACCCGCTCGTCTTGCTGATTCACGTTCCCTGGGTTAAAGTTTTTCTCATTTTGTGCACCCCCCGAGTAGAAATCTAGTGCCTCAGACATGTGCAATAAGTGACTGCTCAGCTTATGTGTTGTGATCATTGAAATATATTTCCCATTAGTCTGTTCATTAGTATCAAAGATGAAAGTGCACGCATTACTGCACACAGCCAAAATACATCTAGGCCTTACGCAAGAGAGGGGAAAGGAGAGGAAGGAAGGGGAAGGGAAAATCTTCAGGAAACAGGACTGCACAGCCTGGAGATAGCGGAGGGGGATAGGTGAGGCAGAGGAAGCCTTGCTCTGCTCCAGGATAGGGCTGCAGCTATAAGACATAACCTTGGTCATCTGCATTCATTTTATTGTCCCATTCAGCTTTTTACACATTCTAAAGCAGGAAGAAGTATCAGGCAGTTTGTGGGGATTCCTCTCACACTCCATCTTTGTTAATGGAGGACTGGGGCCTGATACTAGTTTTACTATGCATATTATTGACCTCATAAAGATTTTCCCAACTCTCCAAAGAAAATTAAGTTTTCTACTTTCTCCTTCTACATTTTTTCATGTATGTCTAATTTATGACATTTATCACATGACACTCTGGTTTATATTTCTCATATCGGTAGACATGGCTGCAATAGTTTCAATCACTGTTTACCAAGATTTGTTCCTTACCCTCCACTTTCCCACTGCAGCCTGTACCAGTGTGCCAGTTCTGACCGAGCTCCTAAAATGCATCGTGCTTCTGACCCTTCCAGCCACATGTATTGGGTTCACTCAGGAAAGCAAGTGGCCCTCTACTCTCAAAACAAAGTCAAGAAGAGAGCTGCATGAGCATACCTACTAATGTGTGAGCAAGAAATTAATATTATTTTTGCTTCATAGTATTGTAGCAATAGCTAACTGAGGTAACAGCTGAATTGATATTTGAGGGGCAAAATTAAGAGTTCATTTAGACTCTTAAGATGTTCTAAAAAAAAAAGGCACTGAATCAAATCCTAGGCAATTTTGATTGAAAATAAATCATAATTTCTTTAAAAGACTACTAAATAGTATATATGTTGTCAAAGGCAGCTAAAAATATACGTTTAACTTCTTTGAATTTAACCACAGTTTTATCGGTCTTTGTCAGAGATTTTGTCTTTGAGCACATCTAGCTTGATTGAAAGTTGTTTGTTAATATATTTTTTTAATGGTTTAAATGGGTACTAACCACTCTCAAATGTTAAAGTTCTATTCCTGGGTGCACACAGCCTAAGTGATATAAAAGAATAAAATACACTTAAAAAGGAGTGGCACTGCTTCCTCCCCCACCCCAGTGTTTCTAAAGTAACATATATTCAAGTTAAAAACATTTAAAAATACTGAAATTTATAAACTCTAAAGTAAAACCCCATGATCTTCTTCCTTAGAGCAAAGTACCATTAACACATTGGCATATAATCTTTCAGGTTTATTTTTTTCTGTGCATATAACAATCTTCGTCTTAGTTAATATTATAGTGGGGATAGATATGCTAGATGCCCTTTGCTATCCATTCTAAGAGTAGCAAGTATATCATTATTTTTGAAATAAAGTTCAAGCATGGAATGATTATATTAGACTTCTAATAGAAAAAAAATTACGTAGTGTACTTTGCTTTTAATTCTGAATAAGGTCTATGAGGAAAGATGTTTGCATTTTTTTCCTGCTGGAACTATGTGTAATGCACAGAATTATGTGATGCTGGGTTATGACTTATGAATTAAAATATGTAAGTGTAAACAGTTGGCTTGTTTCAGAAAATCAAGTGAAATATTCCGTTAGCTCTTTCATTTTATGAGTTGTGGTTTAACATTCTTACCACACTGTAAACATCTGAGCTTACAAAGCATGTGGACTTGGCACATTGCATGAAAACGATGCCATCCTACAGCATTTTTATTACACCATTTTTGATGAAAATATTTATTTTGGAGAAACAAGATAGGTGATTTTTTAATGAATTGCAGCAACAAGGAAGAAAATTGTTAAATATCCTTTTATATATTCACAAATTAGATCATCCTAAATAAAATATAAATTTTGTATGTATGTCTAAGGTTATATAACAGCAGAAATACAGTACTTCAAAATACGTATTTTCTGAGCCATCCAAGGAAACTGTGAACCTTTATTTTTCCCTTTGGTAAATTGTCTGATCTGTGCCAAAGGGTGTTTAACTTGTAGAACCATGACATGCCCTTTGCTATATAAGACTAAGTACAATTTACTTTCTGCTTCTAAATTTATTATGATCTACATGAACCATACAGATAAGACCATCTATACTCATTCAGGCCATTCATTCAATTCAGCAAGAGGGACAAATAAGGAGAGGTAAAGACAGAGTTCTATATGAATGATAATAAGTACTAATAAAAATAAATTAGTAGATTTAAAGTAAAAATTAACATGTTACTTGTAGAATGGAAGGAAATAGGCCATAAGATGGTCTGTGGAAGGTAAAAATAAACTAATTTTACTGAGAGAAACATGGAAATTTTATTTAGTCATTGCTCTAAAAGTGTCAGCTAATTCTAAGGAAGAAAGGACTAAGAAAAGCCCAGGAAAACTATGTATAACTTCAGATATCTGTGTATATTGATTAAAGAAAAGTCTGAGTAATAAGTCTAGTGAATAGAAACTTTAAAAAATGAACACAATAAGATATTTTAAATGTAGTAAATGGTTATTATGAGCAAGGATATAAATGTTATTAAGCCATTTATCTCCAAAATCTATTAGCTAGGCATAATATACAGTGGTAGAGGGTGGGTATTTTATACAAAACTCACAGTTAGCAAGAGGCAGAGGTAAAATACAAATCTAGGCCTGCTTGCTCCTTAGACACATCCCTCAAAACTTCACTGGACCATCTACTTACCATTCTAGAAGGTAATTAGAATCACATATGAGCATCTGAAATATCTTGGTGGCCCTGTTCCACAAAATATGCATTTTTAGAGCATCAGTTCCATTCAGTGTATTCACATATCCACTCTATTTACTTAATGTTCAGAAAAAATAAAATAAAAATGCTATACATAAAAGGTGTTAGCTGGAGAGAAGAACAAACGAGCATACAGGGATTTTTAGGCAGCCTATAATTTAGAGTTTGAATTTGAGGTTTGACATTTATCCAGGCAGATGATTTTTTTTTTTTTTTTAAGATGTAAAATGACCATCCTTGCCACTGAAGCCACAAAGGAAACTTGTAATTATGGATACTTTCAATTTCAGAAGCTGACAAAGGAAGTTAAGAGTGGAATATGAAAATGAAAGCTTCTTGTATGTGCAAAAGAAGCAAACATAGTTAAAAGGAAGGGAATTCGTATTTTATCTTTAAAATGTACATGAGGGGGCAAGCATATAACAAAGGAATTTGTATGAGGGAAAATTTTTAAATAATCCTTGGATCATCTTTAGCTAATATGTAAGAGTAATGGAGGAGACATCATCTTTCAAGACCCCACTCATATCTAAAGCAATATTGTACCTAACCCTCTCTCCCTCACCTGCCATTTCTCTTTTCTCTGTCCTTTTTTGTATTTACCTATTTTATGTATTTTGTATTTATTGGGCAATTTTTGTCTCTTTAACACATGTTGAGCTCTTCAACAGCAGAACATTTGTTTTGCTTATTATGTCTTTATTGCATGGTGCCTGCTATTCAACACATTTTTAAAAAGTAGTTTTAGAGTAAGTGTCAATGGTAGGTTGATCAATCATATGCAATCTAGTGATGAAACCATATACTTTTAGCTGAAGACTGTTTTAAAAGCCTGTGTAATTCATTTGTATGAAAACGATTATTCAGTTTTTGTCATTTGAACAGACTATCTCCATCGTCTGTGGAGATATAAGGGTGATGCATGTATAGCCACTGAGTCATCCATGATCCTGTAGGAAGCAAAAAACATCTAATCAAACAGCTATGAAGAGAGGCAGAATGGGAAATGCCTAAGAGAATCAAAAAGGTGCCATTTGGGACAATCGTTATTGCAGTAGCATTCAGGAAGAACTGGGGTAAGATATTACAGGAAAGCAAAGCATCCTTACGAGGCAATTGTATTAATTCCGATTTAAGAGCCTGAGTGTCTAAACAAGTGAAACTAAGGAAATATGAATAACCAAATCCCAGAAGTAGAAAACATCAAAGGATTTAAAAAATATATAGACAAGCCTGTTGATGGATGATTTGGATGAATGGAATTCCAAGTCTTAGATATATGTTGGGAAAGTTAGTTTGTATATTTAGAGGACAAGAAATAAAGATCTGGGGTTCACGATGAAAGGAAATATTTACAAAATAGACAAAAGATGGCTATGATTGACGCTATGGCTATAGATAGATTTTAAAAAGAACACAGTTTTAACATTAGAAACAGAAATTTAGCAATAATGTTCAGAGTGATTTGGGGAGATGGGGGAATAGACATTGAATATAAGGATGCCAGAGGTCATAATTCCTGGAACAAGTTGCAAGGACCTGAACTTTGGTATTGGTAACGGGAATTACAAAGAAGGAAGAGATAATTGATCATAATTGGGGGGTACTAAGAATATATCCTATAAAGGTCATATAAAAGCTATCCTAGAAGATGGTATACTAGAGATAGCGTATAAAGAAAATATGTGGTAGATAAAAAGTTTCGATAATCAGAAAACAGAGAAGTGAAAATAGCCAAACTATCAAGGAAAAGCTGTGTCAACGAAAATTAAGCTGGGTCTTGAAGGAACACAAATATAGATAGGTCAAGATAATATGAGGGAAAATTTCCAAGTAGGAAGGAAGTCAAAGCATGAGCCTGTGGTCAAGAATCAATAGTTATCCACTCTGGTTTTGGGGTGGTAGAGTGGGGCCCAGACTGATTGAAACTCTATGTTCATACAGAACAGTTTTTTGGGGAAAGAGTAGGGGTAGATAACATGTTCAGGCAGTATTAACATGAAAACCATATCAATAAATTTTAATGTTGCATGGACTGCAAAGCCCCTGGACTTTGTAGCCTCAAAAACAAACAAGCCAAAAGAAACCAAGCAAACAAATAAACAAAACAACAACAACAACAAACACCCAAAAGTATTCCTATAACAGTATCCCCATAGAACCAGACCTGGATATAATAGGGGCACCATGTTCCATTAGTTGTCAATTAGAATGTAACTAAATTGATAGAATTATAAGATTGTGAGTTATCTGAATTGAAAGAACGTCCATGGCAAAGATGAAAGAACACATTAAAAAACAACAACAAAAAACAAACAAACAAGGACTAGTTGTCTTTTGAGAGAGAAAGGAGCAGGGTGCCCTGAAGATTACCAGGTAATGACAGCTGGTATAAAAAGGAAATGGGACAGTGTCAAAGAGAATCCAGGTCAGTGTATGCATGTCAAACTAGCAATGAGACCGTATATTCTATTTGAGTAAAGATCTTAGAAATAGATGCAAATCTAAAAACAAAACCTTAGTGAGTAGTTGGGGATGGAGAGTTACACCTGAATATTATTAAAATAAGATAGTTAAGTGAGTGGCTGTTTTTCTTCAGAAGATCCTGGTAAACAAAGAATAGAAGACCAAGAACTGATAGTTGGGGGATCATTACTATTATAGGTCAGGAAGGAGAAAAGACAACAAAGAAATCGAAGATGGTGATGATGGTGATGTAAGAACTACAATATATGTGAGTTATTGAGCACTTATTTGGAGCCAGGAGCTGTGACAAGAGTTTTACACTTAATGATCACTGTACCATCTCTGAACTAATAGGGGAATCTAGGACAGTATAAAAGCAGTGTCCCAGTTATCAAGAGAGGGCATATTTTCATGGAGATCATAACCAAAGGTCATAGTCAAATCTACTAAGACAAGAAACCGTTTAAGAAAATCTCTAGGGTCTGGCTCAGCTGGGCACAGCAATCTGGAAAGTCTGCTAAGGAGGAGCAATGACTTTAGGAAAGGCAGCTTGCAAGCTGTCTGCTGTTCTATTATGGTGAGAGCCAAAAAAGGCCAAAGAACGCATGTGGAAAAATGATGACTTTCTCCTAAAATGGACATGGTTTTGCTATGACTATTTAAGAGATTACAGATGAATCCCAACAGAGATTACAGATGATTTATGAATACAATTACACATGCAATTCTATTTTAAAAGGTTCTCTGGTGGTTTTCATAGAATCAATAAATTGATAATACAGATTTATTAACTTGATCTTAGCCAAAAGGCTGAGATGAGATTATATATAGTTTTTTTCCCATACAATAAATAATACTAAGAATAATAATCATGTGTCATGCATTTAGACTCATAATAACCAAGGATTATATTAGCCCTGATACTTATAACAACCCTTACAGATAGATCTTATTACATGATTTTATAGTTAACAAAATGGAAATCTGGGCTGCTTAAGTAATTTGCCCAGTTCATCCAAATGAAAGTGCCAGAAACAGATCTCCAGACCAGAGCTGCATGGTCCAAAGGCATCTCTCTTTCTCACTCTTCCCTACAGCCTCTGAAGGATTTTGTATCTACCTCTCTGTTCCTAAATATAGAAAGAAAAGATATATGTTTAACACCAATAAAGACATTGTGTATAATTCCCTTTGCACAGTTTTGCCTTTAACCTCAAATGTTGGATAACTGGTTTCAAAATATCTGTCAGTTTGATGGTTTTAATCCCTAAAATTTGGTTCATGTTATAAAATTGGCAAAGACAAACATGATTAATACCATTCTCTTTACGAAACCCTTGGTTCCATAGAAAATAGAGGGGGAACATCACAAATGTGAATTGTACTCCAGAATGCTAGGACGATATCAGTTTAAGATGTGAAGAATGAGAGATTCTCCATTATCATAAATTCTCTGTTGACAGATGGATTGTTTTTATGTTCTTATAATACTCACACAATTTCCATCTGAGGTCAGTTTTAATTTATACCATGCATTATCTCTCTGGATCCACCTTTTTCACAAGGTATACTATACTAAGGTTGTGTTTTTATTATCCCACCCACACGTGCTTCACCTCCACAAACATATCCACACCCTACCTGGCTTGGCTCCAACGCAAACACCTATGGTATTCGCACTATGGGAAGAAGAATAGCTTGGTTCAAACTTGATATGGTTAATGTCCAAATTGAAGCATATATTGCAGTCAAATGCTAAAAATGATGGTGTTGTAGAAACACACTCAGAAGCTTAGAGGCAAATACGTATTTTCTTTTTTGTCACCTAAGAAATATTGTCCCTGAACATCTGCATAGGAAGCAAAGAAAGACACATCATTTGAGAAAGGTCGAAAATCTCATAGGCCCTAAGGAGCTTCTTTTACCTGAAAATATCACCAATCAGACGTATTCTTTTAATAATTAGATTTTACAAACACACACACACACACACACACACACACACACACACACACACACACAGACATACACACACCAAATACACGTGATGAAAAGAAATAAATTCTCCGTAAGTGAACAGTATTCAAAGTTAGTAATGCCATAGAGATTCGTTTACCAATTTTATTTTATTAAAAATATACACAAGTGTAAAACTTAACTGGGGGTAAACCAGACCAGAGAAAGATGGATTTCACACTTACAGAACGTGTAGGTGAATTCACACTTAGGTGGATTCAAAAGCAAGGAGAAGCTTGAGAGAGGAGCATTGTGAGATTAGAGAAGAGCTGAGTGGTGAGAGGTTCAGGCATGTGCTGACGGATGTGAAAGATATTTAAAAAGGATAAACAGCCATAAGGACAAAGTGGTGTATGAATTCACAGGAAAGTCTGGAGGTGCCAAACAAATTAAAATGCCTTCTTCCCACTTTTGCTGGACTGGTTGTGTTATCATGTATGTTTCAGCTCAGCAACGCCTCCCCTACCTCAAGTTACCCTTACATGACATTTTAATACTTGTACATTCACTTCTGAATTCCTTGCCCCAACCACAAGAATTTCACTTTGAGTGTATGTGGATTTTGAGTCATTCCAATCGAGGATAATTAGAAAAAGATGGAAGTAGGAGATGGGGAGAGAAAAGGGAGGTGAAATCACAGGAGAAAAGGTTTTGCCAAAGCAGCCGCAAGAGAGATAAACGAAGCCTTTGCTCAGAATCCTTTCACAGGAAGGGAGCTAAGACATTTGTATAGGGACTGATTGTGCCAGGTCATGTGCTCTCCTGGCATGAGGTCCCTTAGAATGGAAAGTTCAGGCCACTGATCCCTGCAATCAGCCAAGGAGATGTGACACGTATTTACTTCACTCAGGCTGACTGAATGGGTTAAACATGGTTACGGGAAACTCTTTTCCAACATAAGTATTCCAACTGCATTATGTCTCTGATAGAATCAGAAGTTGAAATCATAATCAGAAAGACATTAAATGATTGTACGGAAGACCAGACCCTGAAGAAAAGAAAATGCTTCCGAGCTTAATTCATGCAAATTGTCTGCAATAGAACAGAATTGAGAAGCATTCTCATTTCACAACAGGAGGAAGGAAAGAATGCACTGAAGTTAATTGTAGAATATGAATGATTGCCTATATGAGATGACTAAAATAATGTTTCTATGCTTTGCATCTAATATGGAGTCTGTATAATTTTATTTTCATCAATAATAACAATTTTAAAACAAATCTTCATGAAAGAGGTTAACCTGCAACCACTCTCTGCTACCACTTTAGTGTCCTAATGCAAGGATTGCCAACTTGGGTGCCTTCTGCCACAGCCAGGGAAACTAAATAACGTCTCTTAGTTGTAATGTGATAGAGAGTGATGAATGTGATAAGCTTCAGAAAACGCGCCCAGTCAAAAAAAAAGGATTGAATTCAATTTTCTTAAACCACTCTGTCGACCAAAGAGATAGATGTGTGGGCCACAGAAAGCTTTCTCAGTTTGCCAGTTTCAGCCTCCCCAATGTCTTAAATTCCTTCACAGCAACGCCTCTTCCCACAGGGCTTTAAGGTTCCTTGTGAGTGGGAAAAGCACAAACAAACCAAAACCTGGGATTTAAAAAATATGCCTTTTCCTACATGTGTGGCTTTCATGTTCCAATTTCTGATGTTATTTCTCTTTTTAAGTACTTTGCGCTTATGTTTTGTTTGTATGTAATATGTATATGTCCGTACTTTGAGAAGTAGCTCGTAACAGTGATAGCTGCATTTGTCTATTGCACTTGTAGCTTAAAAACACAAATACACAAAACACACATGCAAACCCACAAGCATACACACACACTTGCACACACAGGTGTACAAACATAATCACACATAAATATACAAACATATATGCATATGCAATTATACAAACACACACACAAATACACACACATATACACATACACACACACAGAAATACATTTGAGCCTTTGTTCAGAACTTCTTAAAGGTATATAGACTATGAGAGAATATTTTGGGCTCTCCAGTAAGGGTGAACAAGAGTTTTTTCTAATATGGATCAGGTCTGTCTAGACCTCATTGCACATTACTGGCTCAGGTTATTTGTAATGACTTCTCTGTACCACATATTGAATTTACCTGCATCTGGAAAACGGAAACTTATACTTTTGTGACTCTTTTCTTTAAATTTGCATTTAGAAAAAATGAATGACCTCATGTCACCCTGATTATTACAGCTCACACTGAACAGATTTCGTCTTTAGTTCTTATTCTCCTGTCCACTTCGGGAGACATGCATCTTTTCATGGAGAAGTCGCCTTCAAAATATTGCATACACAGATTGTTTTACTAATCTTTATCTGTGGTGGCCTAAGCATCGATATATGAATTTGTCCTGTGCTATTATATTAGTTATGAAAATTACATAGTTTGGACAGCATCTCCAAAAGATTTAAATATCAGAAAAAGAGGGTTAAGGTTTAGGCTTAGAACTTTAGTGATTTTTACTGAGTGATTTTTACTTAGAGAAACTGATTCTCTAAGCCATCGATCATAAAACCCATTAATGTTAGAAAACTCTGAAGATGTTATTAAACACCTTGTCAACATTTTCTTGTACCATATAGACAGAAAGTAAAAATGTGATGAACGTTTTTAAAGAACATTAGAACAGTTTGTACGGTCTGTGGAATTTGAGGACAGCCCCCAAGAATGCTGCCCTCTTCGGTGCACACACTCTTATCTCTCCCACTTAACTGTGACCTATGAATATGATGGATGTCACTGTCATAATGAGGTTATATTATATGACAAAACTGAAGTTTTTTACACATGTAATTATCCCAAATCAGTTGGTTTGAAGTCCTCAAAAAGAAATGACCCTGGGTGGACCTGACCTAACCAGGTGAACCCTTTCAAAGGGGGTTTGGAGGTCAGAGACTCTTCTCTTCTGCAGGTCTTGTAGAAAATTAGCTCTAAAGCCACAAATAAATGATTTTTTTTTTCCCCCAACCTTGCATGTGTTGGGAAGATATCTTAGACCTCAGGTGAAACCCCAGCCCCAGCTGATATTTTTTCGTCTCAGCCTCATGAGGCTCTGAGCAGAGGACCCAATTACGCCATGCTCAGATTCCTGACTCTTGGAAACCTTGAGATAAAATTTGAGTGTCCTTTTAACCTGCTAAATTTGTGGTAATTTGTTACACAGACACTGAAAACTAATACAGTTCTGCTATTCAGTTTGCAAGTAAATATAGCCAACACATAACCATTTAACAGTAAAATAGGACAAAAGTAAGTGATTCAAAATGACCTTCTTGTAGTTCTTACTTGAGTAATGTTTGATATCGGCCTAGTTCTTGACATCCACTAAGCAAAGACTGCAAACTAGGGACATTTATAGTCTGATAGATCTATTACTAAAGGTTTCTCATTTCTCCACTGTTGGTATACACATCCTCAGCAAAGTTGCTTTACATCTTCTTCCATCCAGAGGTAGAATCTATTTACTGTTCTGGCCCTTGTGACTCACTTTGGCCTGTAGAATAGGGAGGGAGTAATGGTGCCAGGTCTAAGCATAGGCCTCAGGAGGCCTGTATAGCTCTGCCTGCTTTCTTGGGAGTGTGCTCAGACCTGAGAACAAGCCCAGGCTAACTTGCTGTAGGATGAGACATATGGACAGAGCCCACTGGTCTCAAGTCCCCTAGACAGCCAGTTTCCAGCCAACTTGCCTCCTGACCACAGACACTCAACTAACCTCAGCTGAGAGCAGGGGAGCCTAGCTCAGAGGAGCAGAACTATTTACCAAACCCGTAGATAACTATGAAACAAAAAAAACAAAAAAATGTTGTTGTTTTAAGGAATTAAGTTTTGGAGCAGTTTGTTACTCAACGATATGTTGCTAATGGATAACTAATACACACATAATGTTTCTGGAAAAAGCAAATACCACGATTGGGAAATATTTTACTTAGAATCTTTCATTTTTGCATGTGTAATACACTTTGATCGTGTAGATGTACAAAGGATAAAACAATATATAATATTTCCTGATATATTATAACCACTGTATAATATTTATAACTTTACCATTTGAACTCTGCTATAACAGAGTTATATTAATACCAAATGAGTTTTACATACCATTATTTTCTATGTGTTGTAAGCGGTTTCAATGCAAAATATTAAGTAACTGTCTTAATTTCTACTCACAGAGTCAAGAATAAGGATGTAAAAGTTTATGTAGCTTCACCAACAATCTGATTTTTATATGTATTTCATTATAGATACTCCTCCACCTCCAAGAGTGTGAAGATCTTCAGTGAGAAAATTAATTTTGTTTCAAGACGGTTTATTTTCTCCTTGGATTGTTCTGAGTATTAAAAAGGTTTCTCATTATGTTGAGCTAAACATTGTCCCTGTAATTTGTACTCACTGCTTCTAATTCCATCTCCTAAGGAGTTTCCACTCCTAGGGGGTCATATAGCACTAATTCAATTCAGGTTGCTCCCAGGTTGTTGACTTTTGTTATGACAGCCCTAGCAAACTAAAACACCAACTAAACCCATTATGCTACCAAGTTGGAGCAAACATTCTAATGTATCAAATACTTTGTTACCCAGAGCCATCCATGCCTTCCAAAAACACTTGATTACACGTACAGCAGGTCCTCAAATAATGTCATTTTGTTCAATGTTGTTTTGTTATGTTGATGAGATGCCATAGGGAACTAAATCTTATTTATATCAATTAACCTGGGGTAAAATTGGTTTCCAGTATACATCATTTTATTTAAGTCATGGAACCTCTCGACAACTTTAAGTGAGGACTTACTGTATGTTCAAATGATATTTTGGTAAATGTTTGCCAGTATGTGCCATGAACCACTAGTGCCCCTTTCATCACTGGAAATAAGGTCAATAATGCCTTTAAATCTAGTCAGATCAGAGACTCCAGAAAATTTGAAAAATCAATTAAGATAATTCTTCAAGATTTTGTTCCTCTGGAAACACTCTGGTACCAAATATAATGTTAAATATTATATTATATAATGGTATATAATGTTGTTACAGGGTTTACTCTTGCACAATTGAGGGAGCTGGTTTTATAGTCTCTATAAATTGGTTGTCTTTGCATCTGATGCTGGAACTTGAAGTCCACAGAGCAAGAAGTCAGGAAAAGAACATGGAAGTAAAATGGGAAGATCAAAGGCAGGCTAGAATCCACAAGCACTAATTGGAAGTACATGAGGCCAAACTGAAACCCACGTTGGTTCTTGCTACCTTTGACTTTGGTGACAAGGGTATCCTAAAATAAAAAAACAAAAAACTGGAGTTTTTTGTTTTTTGGTTTTTTTTTAATGGCGCTAAACACACACACACACACACACACACACACACACACACACACACCTGACTTAGGAGTCAAGGAAGCTGAAGGATTCATGGGAATGTAGAGAAATTGCAGGCTTCCTGCTGCTTTACGCCAGTGAGGTGAGTCAGAAGATCGGCAACCGCATCTGTGAGCTACAAAATGGCTTCTGCTGTCCTTCCTCACTCCAAATTTCCCTAAAATCTCCTTTGTGGCTCACCCTAAATAGAAACATATGGGGAAATAAATTCTGGGATATGTAGTTGTACTTCTGCCCAAGCCAAGTTTACACATTACAGAGCCATCTCAAGTAGCAAGGCCTTTTATGACCTAGTCTTAGATGTCACATAGTGTCAATTCCACCATTTCCTTATCTTCAAAGTAGTCACAGTCCCACCCAGAATAAAAGCCCCTATAGCTCATTAGCAGAAATGTCAGTCTGTGGCCATATCTTAAAAGGATAACAATGGTTGTGTGTGTGCGCACGCATGTGTGTCTGTGGGGGGAGAGAGACAGAGAGAGAGAGAGAGAGAGAGAGAGAGAGAGAGAGAGAGAGAGATTGAGTGATGTAGGAAGGATGGTAAAATCTTAACAATTGGGGAATCTGGGTGCAGGAAATAAGGAAGACTTTGTTTTTCTGTATTGCTTTTGAAAGTTTGCTATCAAGTTTTAAATTTTTGAAAAGATTATGAAAGAATGGAAGTAGCAACCTAAGAAGTAGATGTCGAACCACATGTATAAAGTATATTACTTTTTATTGCCATGTGGTCTAAATAGATTTTTTGAAAGGAAGAAATGTTAATAAGGACAAACCTAACAGTAAGCACATGTCCCTTGTCATTTTGCATCAGATAGCTTCTCTGTCAAAATATCCTGGCTTGACACTGCAAAAAGAGAGAACTATGTTGAATGTGCATCTGGTTTAAACGAGCTACATTTGCTTAGACACTTACATGATGTAGTTATTTCAATAATTTGCTATTTTCCTTCTAAAGGGAAAAGGAACAACTCTGTGTACCAGGTTTTCTAAACATGAGGATACATTGCAGGCATTTCTGCTAAGCAGATGTTTTCTTGTTTGCATGTAAAATGGATCTGTTAAAATTTTGTAATCCAGCCTTTCATATTTTCCAAATAGACTTGTTTCACTGCTTTGACTAAAATTTGCTAATTTACAAGGAGAAATATTTTTCTGAGTGCCAAAATTTCAATCTCTCTGTGTCTGATTCTTCCTGTCACTCCTTCAGTTAATGCACAATTTCATGCCTCCTGCACTATTTGCATCTCGCTTCCCTTTCTCAGATAGTTCCTAATTATGGCTTTAGTCCAGGGTTGAATGTGATTATTTCAATCATTTTTTTTTTCTTTCTATTTCCCAAAGAGACTATTATTCTCTTATGAAATGCTTATAGGGAAGACATTGGGAATTCAGAACAATTTTATTTTTTGCTTATCTTCCAAGGACCATGAGATCAGAATCCAGATGTTCTGATTTACCCAAGGGCAGGGTTATCCCCTGGCAAAGGAAAACTGTGGTTCTGCACAAAAGAGAAAATCGGATGAGATGCAAATGTATGAAAGACAGTTAGATATACGTGCACAGCCACTTCCAATATATTCCCTGAGTGAGAGAGGACATGAAGAAATGTTAAAAGGCTGAAATATCCTTTGAGTCTTAACCACTGTAAATGTAGTTGAAAAATAAACAAAGATTACATCACAAATTAAAATAAATGTAGCGGGGTCATTGAGAAAATAGATTATCATATTTCATGCATCAAGAAAGTTTCAAATCATAGTAGCATCAGGGAAAGGTTTTAAAAGTGTCAATTCCCTTTCTGAGTCATGCTGACCTCCTTTCTTTGTTCATTTTTGTGTTCCTGGGGCTCCCTCCTCCTATTTCTGATTTTTGTTCTGTCTTTACACCACATGAAATACAATGAGAAAATACCCTTTTTGTTCCTTTTTCCTTTTTGCACTTCCAACTACATTTTGCTGAGTTGAGAAAATATTACAAGAAGAAAAACAAAACTCTGTTTCTATTTTAAATTTTGAACAATTAATATAACTATCTTTAAAACATTTACCATACTTTCTAGTTAGCCCATAATGTCCCCTTTGTTGATTCAACTCCCTGTATGCACACCATTCAGGTTTGTCATGAAGTTAACCCTGCCCAACATGTTACCTGAGTATATTTTAATTCTAATTAGATTATTTGATACAAAAAAATACTTTATTGAAATTTCAAAATCTGAATACCAAAAATTGTATAATTTCACTTTATATCAGACATAGGTACATGTCCATTATATTAAACACTGTCTCTAACACAGCTCTAAATATGTTTAAATTTGAGACATTTTCATCTTTAAATGAGAGTGAGAAAAGTAACACTTTTCTATCGATAAAATGGTCAGCTTGTGTTGGAACTTGCCAGCCACCATTAAAAGGATGAGGGGTATATGCTAATTAGTATGGGTGCATATTGTGTCTTCTTGTCAATCCCCAGATGAGGAATGACCTATTAATTCCGATTCTTCCTTCAGCTGAGGGGTCATTACGCATGAAGATGCCAAAGCTTATAAACCATGATGGCAGGGAAGGAAAGCTCATATGGCTTTTCCATTTGAAGGGCTATTTCCTTAGAAGAATGCTAACCCCTATCGAAGCTGTCCTGTCCATTCCAGGCAGGATAGTCTGGTGAGATATAACTATTTAGATATTTATATCTATATATCTATATATCTATATACATACATATACATATCTATCTATATCTACGAGTATGCTTGAGTACATGGATACTAATTGTAAAAAACAGACGAAGTATACTTAACACAAGTCCAATTTTTTAAAACAAATTGGACTTTCAGAAATGCTATTTTTATTTAAATCATATTTTAAAACATATATACCTCATTACTGAATAATTTTTATTTATATATTATTTAATTATATAATTGTGTTATATTTTTAATACATTGTGTTAGAGGTTTAATGTTCCAATTTTAAAACAAATTATTGCCATTTGATTGACAATTATTTAGAGTCTATATTGGTTTAAATGTGCACTCTACTTTTAACATCATATTTACTATAATAACCAAAAATAGGTCACAATTGATACCTTCTCCAGACCCAGGTAGAGTTGATATTAATGGAAAAGTAGTCAGAATAGTTGCAATTTAACAACATTGCATGCAAATACACATCAAATTATATATTTGTCCCTCACCTTTATATCTATTTTTCGGGGTCAGCCTTGTCATTTTCACAGTCAGCCAAAGAAAAGAAGTGGTGGTTGCTCATTGACTGAAAAAAGATGTCTTAAGGAAGTATAATTTATTTTACCATATACCGTGATAAAATGTGTGTAATTATACATTTTGTTAATTGGTTTAAACATTCCATCCTATTGACTCAGAGGATGTTTTAATCACATGGGCAACCAACATCTGTTTAGAGTTACATGTGGGAGTAGTGATGGGTTTGTGTGCCTCTGATAAGGAAGTTGCATAATGTTTCCAGAGAGTTCTTCTATTAAAATTGCTATGTTTTTAGGTGATTGAAAATTCAGTGTAAATTCAAATATCTAATAAATCATAAATGAATAGACATGTAGTATTCAGAAATTCTGGGTGATGAATATGGGTGGTTTGGGGCTGGGGGATTGGGGCATTAATGTATTTAATTCTGTCCATCAGGGCAGAATTGGGCAGTTAAAATGTATAGAAAACTATATCAACTAAACAGTAGTTAAAAGGAATGGAAGATACACAGCCTGGAAAATAGCAAGTTTATTCTACCATCTTCAAATAATCGCTACTGACTTAGAGACATAGGTAAAGACTACTTCTGCGAAGTGCAAAGCCACAGCTGAGAAGCACAGATGAGGAAAAGAGAAAAGCAGATGGTAATAGAAGAACTTTCTAATAACCATGCCGATTCAATAATGGAGCAGGTTTATTTGGAAGTTAATGGGCTTCCAAGAACTAACAGTAATGCATAAAGAAACTTGTACTTATTAAGCAACTATTTTTTTCATCTTTATAATCAGAATGTTGTATGTACACGTATTACCTCATCATATCCCCACAGACCTGTCAAGTGGCCTATATTACCCTCCGTTAGGTGAGGAAAACAGACTCAGAGGGTTGTGCCAGACCCCAAAGCTAGAGAGAAGAGCAGCCAAGATGTAAACCCAGGTCTATTGGACTCCACAGATTATAACAAACAAGGATGGGGTGAGCACAAGTTAAAAATATCATAAAGGAGATTCTTTCACCAGTTGATGACAAACAAACTAGAAGACTGTTAAAGTCTTTTCAAACTTTGAAATGACATCACTTGGTAAGGGGCAGAGGTTTAAGGTCCATCTCAGACTGACATGAAAACTTTATCAAAGTGTACTTTTAACCACCCCAGAAGTGGTTGCTAATATCACTGCTATTATAAATAGGATATATATAAAATGTATTATTACCAGTATTTCATATTAAATATAACATCACCTGTATTGTATAACACCTGGCAAGATGTATCTATATCATCTAGATCAATATAAATAGATCTAGGTGATATACTAGTACTTATTAAAGTAAACTTTGAAATGAAAAATTAAGATATGTTTGATAAAGAAAGCTTTCTTTTAAACTTACTCAAATAATGACTCATACTGCAGGAAACTGAATACAAACGCCAAAAACAAACAAACAAACAAACAAAAAAAACCCATATACTTATTTGTCTCCCTGATACCAAAATAACATCATATTTTTAAATTTATAAATAACAGCAGCTATTGTCAACAATGCCTTTGTCTCATATTTTCTGCCTTATCAACTTGATTTCTTGATGTTTGTCACTAGGAAGTTCAGTGTTATTCCTCTGTTCTAATTTGATCTTTGAAAAGATTCTGAAAAATGTGTGCTCACCCTCTTTCATTTGCTCTCCTTCTGGACTCAGAGTTTTTATTTTCCTTCAGTGCTCACCATTCCCACACATTTTCAGTCCACAGGGTTTGAATGCAGTTGATTCTACAGAGCATCAATTTGAGATAATGTGACCCTGACACTGACATTAGAACTTTGAAACCCCTTGGTCACAGTGATTCTTCAGGGAAGGCCATGGTATCCAACCCAATGCAATGAGACTCAATTGCTACACTTTAGAGAACTGTTGGAAAAAGAAAATTGTCCTTTCTACTAAGAGATGCTGAAAAGATAGGGTGTATTTCTGGATAATTTTGCAGGTACCTTGTCAGCAGGAATGGAAAGTGCGCAGGAAAACAGAGCAAACAGAAAAAAGGCACCTAACGTAGAGCTAAGACATAGATTGAAATTATTGTTTGAAAGCCTTAATTGGACCCCTTTGTTCCAGCTGTCCTGATAAATTCTGCCTGTGCTTTTGTTGTTGTTTGTTTTTTTGTCTTTGTTTCTTTTTTAAAGTGATTTGATTGGAATTTTATATTACTTGTAATGGAAAAAAGCCTAACATAGATGTTAATTTAACCTGGAAAACTCACTCGTCCCCATGGTACTTACTGGAAAACATGGCAGTATTGTTTCAAGACTAAGTCACTCCAAAAGGCCTGATGCCCTTAGAAATGACCCCAGTTCCTCTACAGTGACCGTACTCTCCGCCTCTTTTGTAGGACTGGCTCTCTACATGGATCCTTTTTTCTAAGTGTCAGTTGGAATCTTCTAAGGATGCTTACCTACCTTTAAGACTGGAGCACTGAACAAAATTCTTGAAGAGAAGTAATGGTACCATTGTCCTCCTAAGATAAACTCTATCTTTGGGGCTGGGATCTTTCCTATCAGAAAAAAGGGTCTGTATTTATCCTGCAAGCTTTAAACTGGTTCATTAATCTGAAGACCTTTCCTGTACTTGCCTAATACTAATGTACTTATGAGACGTGCATTGGAAACCTATTGTATGTCACAATGTCTTAGAATTCACCATGCCTAGATGACTTCCTCTGTGTTGTCTGCCTTTAAAGATCGAATCACATGTGGAAATCATGTCCATTTCATCTGTTTCTAAATCTTCACATAACTTGCTGGATTCCAACGTCAAATTATAATATATATTGCAACACTATTACATTTTGTATACAAAATTTAAACATTCAATAATAAAAGAGAAATAATGAAAAACACAAGTCATGTCAGCATTCATAATATTTTTCTATTTCTACTGTTACCTTGTTAAATTAAAATGTAATGTGATCGTAGCACACCTATTATTCTGTAATCTGCTTTTTTATACATAATATATCATAAAGATATTTCCATTTCAATCCAAATACCTTCCCATCATCATTTAAACATCTGAATTGCACTCTCATGAAAAATGTACTTTTATTTAATTTCTTCAATGCGTTTCGTATTATTCAGTGTATCTGGTAACAATGATGAGGCTGACACTAAGTACAGCTTCTTGTTTGTAGCAAACACTATTGGTGCTTCACACTGAATTTCTCCAATTCTTCTTACTGGCAATGTGAGCTCATATGCTCCTCCTATATTTTGGTTCTAATGCCCTATGTTCACAACCTTCCTCAGAGGCAGTTCTTACAGTTCTTAGGCTACTGGAGCCATTTGCTCACAAGCAGAGTGATTTGGAACTGTCTGGTGTGATCCTTAGGAAATCAAGAACTGTTGCTGAAATGGTGAGAATCCTTTTTGTTGTCCCAGGACAAACCTGAGGCATAGCTCCTACTCCCGAGTTCTTCCGTGGGATCAGGCTGAGACTGGGAATTCGCCTGAAAACACACTTGCTTGGGCTTCTTCTCTTCTCCTGTACTATTTCCTCTGTCCCTTCAAGCCTCCCTTGGGAGTGCTTCCTTAATAAATCTCTTGCACATGAATCCTCATCTTACAGATTACTTCTAAAGAGCCTGGCCCAAGGCACCAATATAGATTTTTTTGGGTAGACTTTTCCCTTTAGATAGGACTATGGTGATTCTAAATACTTGAAAAGGACTATAGGAAATGTTAAGATATATTGAACCTTAATTATGATGAAAATGTTATAAAACTTTTAGTATCCTATCTACAAAACATATCTATTTTGTCTCTTGAAAGGAAAGTACATAAACCATGTGAATTCCAGACTGAATGAAGTAAGTTTTAATGAAAATATTAAGGTTGTACATGTTTTGTTAACATTATTCTGTTTAATATATTGTACACAAATTAATATGGTTATTTGATAATCTCTATTTGGGTTCTTGGAAGTTAGTTCAATTTATATCTAGAAATAACCCCTGGAACTGATGCATTCTCATTCATTCATCCTTCTATTTGATTATAATAGAACTCCTAATATGTAATATGCTAATGTCTGAGCACAAAAGATTATCAATAAATGGAACTTGACTTTATAATCTTTACAATCTTTTGAGGGTATTGGATATATAAATAGAAAATTGTAAGTCATTGTAATTTATAATCATGATGATATTATAAAACAACACAATCTATTATTTATGGAGATATACACACATATTTTTGGAGCAAGGGAAGAGAATATAAAGGCCTTCAATAACTTGTTATTTTTAATAATCTGAAGAAGAGCTAGAAATTTCTAATATTCTGTTTACTCTCAATAGGAGATAATCAGGGCATTATTTAATTGTCTGTTCTTTGCAGAATTTTTTATTCTTAATGTGCTAAGGTGTCATCAATAGGAGAACAATGACTTTTTCTGGGGTGGGAATTTATTAGAAGTCAAATAAGTTCTCAAGAAGGTTTAAAACATGATACACATGTTGACATTCTGAGGGGACAAATAGCATAAGATGGAGCACAGGGTTTGTGTTTATTAGTGAAATGGTGGGCAATTTAATGTAACTGGAATCAGATGGTGAAAAGTAAACTATAGTAATAAAAACCTATCAAGATCTTATTATACATGAGAGGTACAAAAACGTAGTGACCACTACAAAGGTATAACCTAACATTCTTGCATTGGCTGTGTGGCCCAGAGCCTCCTGGATGATGACTGTTACACAAAGAGAATGAAATGTTTGGTTGTGTGATGGCTTATATTTCCATCTCTGTGGTACTAAGATATTATTGTGTATGGTTGTTTCCCTTAACCTGGGGTATTATGATTATATTTCAAAATGTAGATAGCTGATTTCATGTATTTTGAAATGTTGTCACTTACTAACAATTAACAAAATTACCTTCCAGTTGGAACTTGGGGAAGGAATGTATTCACCCTCCTCTACACCCCAACATAAGTTTTTGTTAAGTTGGCAGAGTTCCTAGGACCCCAGGATTTCTGGATAAACTGTGGTCATATTTGGAATTATCTTTGCTTTAGGTAGGATTTTTGATTGGATTTCTTCTTGAATTAACAGTGTACCTCTTTCTCAAAATGTGTTAAACTTGACTCAATCTGTATACATACAATTTTATAATTAAATAATTATTCGTCATATGGTTAATGTTGAAGGATAGTAATGATATTATTTGGCACATTTCCCACTGAAATTCCTACAATGTATTTAAAACAACTTTCAAAGGCAAAAAATACTTTAAACACTATGGCTTTCCTTTAATAACTCAGTGCATCCATTTTTTAAAAAATATTATTAATAATAGATTTCAAAAATGGGGTCAGAAGACTGATCCTTTCTTTTACCAAAGAGGAAATGGATATACAAATCAGTTAAGTGGCTTGACCAAGTTCAACAAACATGCCGCAGTTCAGTATGCTTTAAGCTTTAGTAAACTGACCTAGCCCTCAAACAATAATTGTCAAACTTTAATCCAAAATACCTTTGGCAAATCTTCTAAGTACAAGCTTTGGAAAACAGTAAAAGCTTGTTGGAATAATGATGTTCTCAGCTTTTTCTTTTTCCAGAAATTTTAGCATATGGAGAAAATGTGTTCTAATGTTAAATTTATAATTTTAATTTAAAGAACTTCAGTTTGACTATGCATTTTTTGGATATTAATTAGTGATAATTGTGATGACTCATATGTATAAACATATAATATTCAAAATTCTCCAAAAGAGGTAGAGAATGGGACATTTAAGAAGGATAGTAAGTAGCACATGTATGCTGTGAGAAACACAACATGTACACACAAAATGAACAACAAAATCAATGTGAAGTTATCAAGAGGAAAGGGAGATAAAGGTCTTAAAAAGTATTTAGTAGAGCACTTGTTTTCAGTTTAGTATTTCAATTAACTGAAAAATAACCTAAAAGTACAAAAAGGTATATTTCAAGAATTAAGCAATAACTTTTAAGTCTTAACAAATGAAGCAATTGACAAACCCTGAGCCAGGTACAATCAGGAGATTAAGAGTCAGTTGTTACCTTCAAGAAGATTAAAAAATTTTGCGGAATTAGAGAAGAAAGGAACAATAATGTGCAAAAGCTCATACTTCAGAGTAACTGGAGATTTTGTGTGTCGCATTTTTGTCTGTCTCAGGTTAAGAATACTTTGACATAACAGTTGAAATTCTGACCCTATCATAATATGTATTTCTGGTGTTGAAACAAGATAATTCTTTGGAAAGAACTTGGCACAGCTTTTAAATAACTTATGCATCACGACAGGATAAACTTTATAGGTGAAGTAGAATGGGAGAAAAGTAAATAAATATAGGATAAACGAGTATAAGAGATAGCAAGTTATGATAACCTGAACAGTAAGTCACACATTTAATTAACGTCTATTGTATTCATTTTCCAGTGGCAGCTTGGTGATTAAAACATAACTTTTAGGGAAGGTTATTGTAAAAAAATATAGATATTAATTTCTGAAGAGGTCATCCCTTTATATGTAAATAACATGAAAACATATTGATCCATTATCACCATGCTGGATGAATCTTTTGAAAGGAAATGTCCTTTACCTTTGTGAAAAGAGGGTGGCTATCAGGTTCCACTTACTAAATGCCAAAGTAGTCTCTCTCTCTCTGCAAGTGGAAGAGTAGGAAGAAAAGACCTCAAAGAAAGGCTACAAATTTGCAACAACTTTAGTAAACAAAAAAGAAAAAAAATCTAACTTGAAAGATGATTAAGTCAATTTTCCATATCAAAATTGTCTTTCTTGACATGAACAATTCGTTTGTCAGTTTTAAGTTTTAAAGTCAGTGCTATATTAAATGACTTACTCTTATTTTTAGTGTTTGAAGTTGCCCATGTTTTTATTGATTGAATGTCCTTTTCTTCACTAGAACAGCAGTGCACTAAGGAAGGATGTGAAATCCCTTGGGTTAACACCATGCTAAATTTAACATACCATTCTTAGAAACTGACTGTGTAACCCAGAGCTCCTTAGCTGATGAATGTCACACAAATAAGACATATACTATAAAATGTGGCATAAAGTGTCAACTCTAGGACCTCAAAGTAATCAAAATCACTGAGGGTCAACATTTTTATGGATTCCCGTATAAACATTCATACACTTAAAATCAATTTATTTTATGTCTGTTATCTTTACTTGGAAGGCAAATAATTTTTTTCTTGGATTTTAAATAATGTGTGGCATGCTATTTTTGAGGACCATTTTTCAAGTTCTTGAGAACAGAGTACCCCCAAAAAAACACAGCCATCTTGCTCCCTAGTGGTTATGACATAACCAAAGGAATTGTACTCTTGGGAGGAAGGGAGAGAGGTAAAAACTTGTTTTTGGACCTGTGCTCATGCAATTTTGCTTTGTGGTGGGGACCTACTCTTGGGTTTTGCTGTTCAGCCCTAATGTGTCTATTATCTTACATGCTGGGGAAATTGTAGAAAGTCAGGAAATAAACGTGATATTAGTAGATCCTCTACTCCCCCATCAGGATGAGGAACTTTGCACTGGAGAAGGATGAGAAGGAGAGGAATAGGTCTGCTTTGCCATGCAGTTTGGGGGGAATTGATGGAACACACCATTTTGAGGGACACATGATCACTTTTCTCAGCAGTGGCTTGTTGAAGATGTTGATGGCAATTGACAAGGTCAGCCTACAGCTTGTCTGGAGAACACTGGAGACTGTTCTCTGCATGTCTATGGGCACAATAAATTGGCTTCACCTCAAAATACATTAAGTATCTCCATCATACTGCTGAGTGTACTTGTACACAAAGTGTACCCACATATGTGTACATTGTATTGAAAGCAGCATTATGTTTACATCCTTTAGACTATCTTAGAGACACTAAGAGCTGAAGTGTCTGACTGTAACCTCTAAGCTTTTCCTTAATAAGAGAATAAAGGGCTAATACTTCCTGTACTTTTTGTGCTTGCTTTGACTTTGAAAAGACTTGGGTTCTTATATTAAGCTTTAGCCGGGTGTATAGTGCCATGTTATCCTGTTTTGTTTATTATTTAAAGCCTCATGTCCTTCCCAATAACTTAGAACTCTCAAGTATTTATTGATAGTTTTCATATTCTCATTTCATGTTTGCAGAGCCAAGCAACACATGTAAAATTCCTTTAATCTCTCTTTATAAAATCAATCCTCCACGGCCTTAATTATTCTTAGTAGTGCTTTTTGAACTTCTCCAGCCTCATTTGGCAGAATTATGGCACGACAGCTGGCTCTAGAGTGTCAGTAGCAGAGTGTTTGCCATGCCATTGCCCTTGCCAATTGCAGGCCTCCTCCAGGCTACACAGCAGTCAGGGCTCCTTCTCTCGTCCCTGCTTTCCACCAGCCTACAATTCCAGCTGTGGTCAGCTGGTGAACTCTGAGCTGTGGGGACAGCTTGGCACACGTTTGGAGTTTGATTCAGGACTCAAGTAACATTGGGACAGTGAACTCTCAGAGGGAGCCCAACAACACCCCTCCCTCCCTGACCAGAATGTCCCAGCTTGGCTCAATCATCTCAACATCAATGACGATGACTGGAAAAATTCCTCTTCAGGGCTTCGGAATAAAAGTAACTCAAAGATTTTTCATTTTCCTTTGTACATTTCCAGAACTTTGACTTCCCTCATGAAATGCTTGCAAGGGGTGTGCTCCCAGATTTACCTAGGTTAGAGGAAGTTGTATACCCAGAGGAAGACAGGTCAAAAGCACACAGATAAGTTCACATCATGATTCTTCAGTTGATGCTCTCAAACAGGAATTTTGCTATGTGTCAGGATTTTTAAAGTCCTTCTCAAGTTTTCATTTGCGTATTTTTTGCTTCACTGACAAAAAAAAAAAAAAAAAAAAAAAAAAAGACAAAAAATAATCTCTAAAACAGTAAGAGAGAAAAAAAAAAACAAAACTACATGAATTTCTTATTTTACTGAATACCCACCCTTTTAGCCAAAAGATGATTATAATGTGGATTTCATGAGTGAAGAGCAGACGGAAGCACTCAGAGCGTTAAGTGGTGTATCTAAGATATTTGTTTATTTTAAGATTTAGGTTTGGAATGTAAGTATGTCTGCTTTGGGGGACAAAGTTCAGTTACCTACAACAATTCTGCATCATTATTCCTTAAGCTGGGGTGCTAACAATCTCCAGGATAAAATCAGTATGTCAGCATATCCTTACTTGAAAGAGTGAAAAACATCCCACTTCTAAGCTCATTTAGACTGTTGGTGGAATTTCGGTCTGAGGTTCCCATTTTCTTGTTCTCTCAGCTGGGGACTGGCCATATCTCTTAGAGTCCTCTTTCTAGTCCTTACTTGTGGCCACCTACGTCACAGAACCAGCCAAAGCAAGTTAAAGTTGAATTCTTCTCACCTTTGGAAGCTCCCTGACTTGCCCCTGCCGTCTTCCTCTTTCATCACATCTCTCTGACACCAGCCCGAGATAGTTCTCTACTTTTAAGGGCTCCAGTGATCAGATTGGGCCCATCCAGATAATCCAGTATAATTTCCCTATTTTAAGGTCTGCAACCTTAAATCCCATCTGCAAAGTCCTTTTATGTCATGTACAATAAGCTATTCACAGGTTCTAGGGATTTGGGACTGGATTTGGGGGGAGCAATTATTCAGCTCTATCTATCTATCTATCTATCTATCTATCTATCTATCTATCTATCTATCTATCTATCATCTATCTATCCATCTATCTACCTATGACACGGTGTTGAGAAGTGGAAAGAAGGTAAGTTGTCAAAAAAACACACACAAAAAAAACACCTGACTTTAAAATTCCTTTCTTTACCAGCTGATTACTAACGTGAGTCCATCTGTTAATTGTATCACAATGACTTTCTTTATCTTTTCAAAGTTTTGTTCATGGCTTATTGGTATATTTCCCTAAACAGGTAATTGTGAAGTTGGTGAGATCGTCATCTGCATGCATTTAAATGTGCTACGCCTGGTATATGGGAGGGAATGGTGCATTTTGAAACCAATATTGTTTGATAGGAACCATCACATATCCTGTCTCTTATCAAAACCTGCTTCATGGCAGTTCACCCAGGTCACTGAGACCAAGCCAGGGCCTGTCATTCCAGGGGTAGTGGGGAGAGAAAGATAAGAGTACGGGGGAGGGATCAGCAAGGGAAGGAAGCTGGACACTGTCCTTTAAGCCCAGCATGTGGGAAACAGCTGGGTGCATTAATTTAACCTTTGTCATCCTGGCACTGAAAAAGCACATCCAGTTTACAAAGAAAAGATTCCCCAATGGAACTTTCACGAAGTTATGGTGAAAAACATGAGGAAAGTGCTTTGAATTCAAGCATGGCACTGATTATTACTCAGTCACTCCCTCCGCTGAAAGACATTCCACTTTCACGTGCTGACTAAGAGATCCTTGGAAGCAGTTAGGCCCCCTGGGGACAAGTGAAAATAAAGAAAAAACAAAGTGCAATGACTAAAAAGAAGGAGAAAAGACCTTCATTAAAACATGGGGACAGAAATCTCATTTCTTCTAATATTGCTTATAGGTAAAAGAGTAAACTATTTGAATAAATATAATACATTCCTAAGAACTCAATAGAATATATGAAAATTCTCTGAAAGCCAGTTGCTCATCTTCTCATTAAACTACGATTCGAAAAGTTTGCCTAATTGAATACGACCTGCTCTTTGGCTAGTGTTTACGTTATTATAAGTGGATTAAGAGTGACATGTGTACACAGCTCTGGCGGGGGAATCTGTGGGCAGTGCATGAGATATGGTTTTTGAGCTCAGCTCATCTTTCCTCAATCAGTATCAATCAGACATGAATATTCATTTAGCTGAGTGATTTCCACCAAATCCCATGAACGAACATAGGTCCTATTGGCCTTTCAGTTTATCTTTTCAGAATTATTGGGGAATTCTGTAAGATATAATTCATACTTTCTACCAATTTGTGTGGTTCTTTTCATTTATTCATTCAACAGATATCTATCGTGTGCCTCTGCTATTTCAGTGTTATGTTGTCTGTGTTGTAATGTTTTTTAAAATATTTCAGTATGTGGTGTCTACGTCCTGCAGTTTAGAATAACATAACGTGTGCCTCTGAGTGAGCCTCTACTGCAAGACACTCGTGAGGGCATCGAGGTCCGAGGACAGGGACAGAAAAGATACAGGGCTAATGTTGTACCTGCTGACCAACGAAATCCTGTTGTCCACTATAACATATAGCCTGTCATTGACATTGTGATGAGGGAGAAAAAGGACTCCTATCCATTTCCAATTGCTGAAGTTTCAGATGATTTGCCCAAGGAAGGTAAATGGACAACTTGGCTTACATTCCTTTTGCCACAACCAGGAAATAAGATGATTAAGCATGTTGACTAGGTACAATAATATTTTAATAAACCCTGTTAATTCAAATTGACATTTACTAAATTTAAATCAATTCCTTACTCATTTTTGCCCTTCTGATATAGGATTTCAATGAATACAGAGTAAATTGAAGGGGACCTTAAGATCAGAAATAGGAGCAATATGGATCAATACTCTTGAGTTGCATTGATTTGTGGTTCAGTACAAACCATTCTCCCAAAGGTGACGTCGGGTGTACTTTCACAGACCCTAGGTTGAATCTCATCCTATGGCCTAACTCCCAAAGGAGACCTTTGATTCTCCCCAAGAATTCTTAGGAAAACAGGAAAAAAATAAAATAAAATAAAAAGTTTTCTTAAACTTGTTGCACGAAACTCATATTCCTTTACTTTCCACATCCATCATTTTTCCAGGCAGATCAAGCAAATTACTTGTCAAAAGTAGTCACCCTTGCTAACCTAATGACTGCAAATTTGGGGTCCAGGTATGAGTTGAGATTTCCTTTGTCATCTGCATTCTAGCCCGAAGGTGATTTTTAAGGCTTGCCAGATAATTAAATTGGAGACTGTTCCTTGGGGATGCATTGTGTGGAAAAAAAATAAAATGTCCCGTTTTTCTCAGTGAAAATTGGCCAGGAACACAAAGCAAAAACTGATACACCAGAGCAAATTGACTCAAAGGTGGGTTTCTATTAGTAAATTAGCTAGAAGTCACAGTATCTGATTTTACTGTTCTTCCCTTTAAGAATGTGGAAAAGAAATAAAGTTATTTATTTTAGTGTGTGTACCACAAGCTTGCTCCATATTTATTCACTGTGCATTGTTCATGCTAAACAAAGCCTCTTTACTCTCATGTGGAAGAATTTCAAGGAACTTAATGATTTACAAAAATGCATTGTGCTGACATTACAGTGGCCCAGATTTTACCCAGTTCTCACAGATTCAAGGCCAAGACAATCTCACTGGTGTGATTGGAAAAGAAAGAAAATTCTTGGGATCACCGAATAGTTTAAGAACCATAGGGCTGCTGGGTTTGCCATTGGCCCTGCTAGTCATATTTCTATAATTAGGTCAGCATGCACGTCTAAAAAAATGGACGGAAGTCAAATGAAATAAAGTAAAAGCTTGAAGGGAATTGGCTTGTGCACATCAGCAACACATGATTTTAATATTCATACTATAAAGGAAATCAGTGTTTGGACAAGTTATAGGAAATATTGTCAAGTAACCACTTTAAAAAGGGAAATCTAGACATGTGATTATGCGTGCTCCCCCTTGAAGGGGTAACCTGGGGCCCTGTCTAGGGACCTTATAGAGAGGTGAAGAATTTAGATTTTTCCAAGAATCAAATCCACAGAATGGCACATGTAGTTCCCATTTGTATTAGTTACAACTTTTTGGTTGCAAGCAGCAGACATTCTCTATAGTTTGCTTAACCACAAAAGGGAATGTGAAGGAAAACATGGGAATGCCACATAGGGATCAGGAACAGACCAGAATCAGGAATCCAGGCAGCGGGGAATGCAAACACTTTTCTCTTTCTATCTCTCCTCTCTGTCTGTGCTTCATACTTTTCTCTGTGGAGCACCCTCTGTTCTCTGTCCACAACTATGGAAAAGCAGGTTGCCAACTTTGATTCCTTATATATTTCTGTTCCAACATTCACTGTCTTTTTTGCCTTTTAAAATAAAAGCAAAAGACTTTTCCTGTTCCACTCTCAGGCCAGTTTCTTCTCACTTGTATCCTTGCATCTCATACCCAAGGGGGGTGGGGGGTGGGGGGTGGGAGATGAGGGTAAGGGGGATCGAATATATGGTGATGGAAGGAGAACTGACTCTGGGTGATGAACACACAATGGGATTTATAGATGATGTAATACAGAACTGTACACCTGAAATCTATGTAATTTTACTAACAATTGTCACCTCAATAAATTAAAAAACAAACAAACAAACAAACAAACAAACAAACAAACTTGACTCCTCCGGTGATCTCTTCTCTCTCTTCCATTATCAAGTTTTTCTTTATGTGGGATGATTTCAAACAGCATCCAGACAGTCCTTACTTTCTCCCATATTTAAAATAAAAAAAAATAATAGATATTGAAAACAACAACAGCTAAAAAATGTCAACAACAACAAAATATTTCCTCAGTCCCACATCTCTCTCCATCTACTACCCTACTTGTCTACCATCTCTATAGCAAAAATCTTCAAAAGAAATCAACAATATTTGACTTCACTTCCATTTTCCTCAAGGTCCTTAATAAGGCTTTCTTTTCGTTCACCCTGTACCACTAAAACTGTTATTGTCAAAAACTTCCATTCTACCAGCTCCAAAGCTCTTAATCCCCATTTCACTTTACTTCTCAACAGTACTTGTGAGTGTTTATCGCCTCCTTCTTTTAGAAAACTTTTTTGCATTTGGCTTTCAAGAAATCTCAGCCCCACGGCTTTTCTTTTACTTCATTCCTTCTCTTTGTCAAGCTTCTTTGTGAAATTCTCCTTTTTCTGAGCCCCAAAAGATGAAGTGTCATACAACACAGAACTTGGCCGTTTTATTCTCTACCTAAAAACTCTCACTAGCTATTCTTACGTGATTTCATGGCTTCAAAGATTCCCAAATTCCTATTTTCAAGGCTAACAGCCACAAAACTCATACATTCATCTGTATATTTTAGAGGTGCACTTATACATCTGTTTGACATTTTAAACTTAACATATTTAAAAGGTAACATTTCCTTTCCCTTCCCCAAACTGCTGACCCTCATGTTTTCCCATTTCAGGGGAAAGTTATTACTATTCAATGAGTTACTTAAGCCCATAAAATTATACTCAATCTTTTCCTAATTCCACATCCAATACAACAGCATGTCTATTTGGACTACCTTCAGAATATCTCAAACTTGCATTTCTTACCATGTTCTCAGCTATCTCTTTAGTCCTAGTGAATAATATATTTAACCTGGATTACAGCAACAACGTCCAAAATGACTTGCATGATTTGACTCTTATCCACCTTCAAGTTTATTATTGGCCCAGCATGTGAAATTTTATTTAATAATGTAATTCAGATCATATAACTCCATAGTTCAAAACATTGAAGTGATTTCCGATCACTTTTTGAAAAAATTCCCAAACTCTTTATCATTGTCTCAGGGCCTCGCATGGTTGGCCAATTTCCTACTCTTGAACTAATTTCTTGCCATGCTCCTTTGATCACTCTCCTCAGTCATGTCTGCTTTCCTGTGATGCTCTAACACACTAACGTTTCTGCCTCAGGACTTTTGCAATTGCTGTATCTTTCACCTGGGCAGTCTGCATGATTTCTTCCTTTCCACTCTGCATGTCTCAATTTAAATGTCATCTCCTGTGGAAGCTTATCTGGTCCAGCTTTCCACAGTATTATTTTTCTCCCTTCAGTCACTTACTATCTTATCACCCTCTTCGATTGCTTTCATAGTTCTCATTCCATTCCATTCTTATCTTATTTGCTGTTTCTTCCATAGCTCTTTAAACTCTATGAGGTCAGGCACTTGTCTTTTATGAGGGCTTCCCAATTTGATACAAAGTAGCTGCTTATAAACATTGACTGAAAAATGGATAAGCAAAAGGGGGAAAAATGGGAAGAGGAAGGAGGGAAGGAATGAAATTTGTTTGAGTAATTTCAATGGTGATATATATTCTTTTTTAAAGTGGTTTTGAATTTTGAAAGAGCCAAACTCATTTGAAATTAGTAACATAAATAAACTTTATCATTATTTTGTATAGTTGAAAATCAAGGTGGGGGAAATTACACCAATTTTTTTTAGACTAATAAAGTTTGGAAAGGATTTCTTTCTAAATTATTGAAATAAGTATTAGAAATAATTTCATTTGGAGATTTTTAAAAAATAAATATGTATGTAGAAACAACACATAATATAATAAAAGTAATTTGACCATGTTCTTAAATTCCTTTATTGACTACCAACTACCAGACGTGTAAAACTCTTTACCTGTAATATAAAGTTGTTTACTGTCTGTCCCCAGCTTAGCTCTCCTGTTTTACCTTCAAGTACACATACTTTGCATTTTATGATCAAATCATGGATAACTGAGTTCCCCTCCTAACACTGTCCCCCTCCTAACCCATCAATGCTTTATCGAGCTTACTTTTACCTCAAAACTCAATCCAACTATCATCTTCCAGCCTGGATAGGTGAGTTTCACCTTGCATTTGGCTCTGAAGTGGTGTCAGGAAGAACACCCTCAGCCTGGAAACTCCTTTCTCATGCCCTTCTCCCTTTCTTGGTCCCTCCTTCTCCAGGGTAGAGATGCTGGAGACCCCCGGATGTATAGCTGGGGTCTATTCTAGACAAGTTGGTATCTCCCTCCCTATAAAGCCATTTCCTTTTCTACCGCCATCCAAGCTCCACACTACATTCTTGGGAGATTGCAAATGGCAGCTTTGTGACTGTGATGGGGGAAAGAATCACTACAAATTTCTTACTCCTAAGTCATGTGCTGCAATTTAATTTCTAGAGTAGTTTTCCATGGGGCATTCTTCAGGACTCAATTAACATGATCTCATTTGCTAATGTTCCTGTGTATGTACCTCCTGAAGTATTCAGGGAAGGAATGAGAAGAGGCATGATTGGCAGGACATATTTAGAGAATTTCCTCAGTCTTCTAGATTAATACCACTTAAATCTATTTACTGTATTGTATCAATATTCTCTCGAGGGTCACAATTCTTCTTATATTATTTATAAGAATTTACAAATTACAATTAAAATTCCCATATATTTTCAAGGTTTAGCACTGAACTAAGTGCTTAGGAGGTGTTCAATAAATGTTGGTTGAATAAAAGACTGCTTGAGTGAATAAATGATAATGTTGTATGCATGTACACGTTGTTAAATAGTGCCATGATATTTCTTGTCTTTTTTTGTTGTTGTTGTTGTTATTTGATGACTTCCCCTTTAGCTAGAATCTACTCAAGAGAATTTCCTTTTTAAACTTTGAAAGTTGTGTTAGAATAAATAGGCACTCTTGCAGCAAAGACAACCACAAGTTCAAGTAAAGTAACACAGGTTCTCTATTTGCCAACATTCCATAATTTGAAACATGAAAAACAGTGTTTTGAAATAAACGACAGGGAAAGTTGAATTAATTGGAAGCACTTGAAACAACTTGTAATCCTAATAATGAGCTACAGAATTTGCACATTTTTAAACCTTTGTTTATAATTTTAAGTGTGATGTTTAAACATATTATATAAGCAGTTAAAATGGTTTGCAAGTTACATGTCTTTTGCTTGAATAAAATTTTATGCTGTTACTAAATTTAAAATTGAAGGTAGAATTGTGTTGCCTGATTTAGATTAGGTAGGTCCCAGTTTTCTGTTCCTTAATTTTGTCATATGTATAATGAACTAGTGATATCACCAATTTCGTAAAATGATTTCAAGAATTAAATTACATCATTCATTAAAGTTCTTAGCATAGTTACCAGAATATAGTAAAAATTTAATCTGTCTTTGTGCAATCATTAAAATGTAAATTAATAATTTGGTGATTAAACATCAGGATTTGATTTTTAATTTAAGTTAGATTTTCTAATTTCTATTATAATGATACAAATTGAGAGAAATTAATTGAGAGAATTAATTGAGAGAAATTAATTGAGAGAATTAATTAACGCCGAGGGGAAAAGAAGTCTAACTAGAATCTGAACTCTAGTTTTATCTTCTGAAATGCAAATTTAACACAGAAATCCAATCTTTCTTCTAAGCCTTTTTCTGTATGACCCTTAGAAACACATCTTCATTATTTAAAAGTTTTCAACAAAGGAATCTATAATTCATTTAAAATAAATGCATTTCACAAGTAAGGCTTAAAATCCCCTATCTGTTTTATACTCATATGTACATCAATTAAACGTGATATAAATACACCTTAGTTCTCTTTATAGAGAACATCTGGATGAAAT
The DNA here is from genome assembly GCF_036562045.2 of Rhinolophus sinicus. NCBI lineage: Eukaryota > Metazoa > Chordata > Mammalia > Chiroptera > Rhinolophidae > Rhinolophus > Rhinolophus sinicus. The sequence goes on along the minus strand of NC_133751.1, from coordinate 14,636,515 downwards.
GACAGTAATGGAGTAATGATAATGATTGCCCGTCCTAGACCACTTCTTCTGATAGCAATGGCCTCTTATGAGCTAAGGTCAATAGATGGATTTCAGATGATCACATAAGTGTCTTAGAAAGGCCTTTTCCCATTACCTGGTCTAAGTCTGACTGTGGTGGCTATAACTGGCATTTCCATAGAGCATATCCATGCATTGCCCCACTGCCAACCCTTTCATATAAAGTGACCCCCTGTAGGAATGCCTTCCCTCTTATGCTCCCCTGCTATGTAATCCTAAAAACCCATGTTGTGTCTAGTTATTTCTCTTCTATTTGGTGAAAAGAGGTCCCTTAAGGATACTCTAGATTTACGGTGTCTCTAGTCCTATTGTCATTTTTCTTCCAATTTTCTTTGTTGATTTTGGCTGTGATTTGTCCTCCACAAGCACAATTTATATTTATAGGAGTTCTCTTGTTTTCAATCAATCAGGAATCCAGTGTTGACTGGCTCAAAAGCAACTTTAACTCAAGGTCAAGGTCTTAGGAGCACAGTCTCAAAACAAAACATGTAGTTGTTGGGCCCTGTCTTACTAAATTCTGACACACAATAAAGTAATAGTTTTTAATATCAAATGTGAGACATTTCAGACTTTTCACCCTGCAAATTTCAGGAAACACACTCATTTTTCCCTATCCTAAAAAAGATAAGAACTCTAGGAATGCTTATTCATTCCAAAGAATCAGTACTAATTGTTATTGTAGCACCGACAAGAAATCGGAATGTCTGCTAAGTCCATTCAAGAGCCATGTTCTTGTTTGACTTTATGTCTGTGACTTACTCATGGAGCTCCTACTGAAACCCAGAAATACAGCAGTTTTGTGCTATATCTGATGCCTCTATATGTTTCCTGAACATATGTATCCATCCTGGTTGCCTTCTTTCCTTTCCTTGTTTGTTTGTTTAAATTTGGGGTGATGGTTTTGCCACATAGTTCAAGATAGCTTAAAAATCAAGTCCACATTTCAAGCAACAGAATGGACAAAGTAGGTAAAATGGGAGCAGTCCTCTCCCTTGAGGGATACGGTACTAAAATTGCACATATCAATTTTGCTCATATTCAACTGTCTATAACTTAGTTGCAAGGGAGCTCAAGGAACTTTGACCTTTATTCTATGTGGTCAAGGACCAAGCTAAGACTAGAGTTTATTGCTATTAAAGAAATCACAACAGTTATTGGGAGTAACTATATCTGCCATCATCTCCTTTTTTTGGCTGCCAAATAAACTCATTATATCCTTTTGTTCAATTTTAAAATATACACATCATCCTTCGTGGGAGACCACTCATATGTTTTAGGCAACTACTCAACCAGAGTTAATTCCAGTATTTCCCAATCTCAAGTGGAATCACGGTTGGATTACTTGTTCATGACCAGCGGCCTGAAATCTAAAATACCAGCTATTCCCAAGTCCCCTCTTTTGAAACAAAGCCAATACACGCAGAGGGAGTAAAATCTAAATAACCAAAATGAACCTCTTGTTTAGAAAAGGGAAGAGTTCAAACACAAGTTATTCACTGATCCATCATAATTATCAAATGCAGCTGGGCAAGAATAAAGACAACTCCTGACCTGGCAGCAAAGGGAGATATTTAATCAGACTGAGGTTTTATTCTGTTATGGGTTGGGTTTGAGTTGTTTCCCCTCAAAAAAAGATATGTGAAAGTCCTAACCCCAGTATCCCAGAATGTGTCTTTATTTGGAAATAGGGTCATTGCAGATGTAATAAGTCAAAATAAGGTCATACTGGGGTAGAGTGGGCCCATAATACAGTATAATTGATGTTCTTATAAAAAAAGGAAAGAGACACAGACACAGACAAAAGGAGAATGCCATGTGAAGACAGAGGATTACAGTGACATATCCACAAGCCAAAGGATGGTGAAGATTGCCATCAGACCACCAAGAACTAAGACGAGGGAAGGAAGGGTACTTTGACCAGTCTCTGAGAGAGCACAGACTTTCCAACACCTTGATTTCTGACTTCAGAACTTTCTTGATTCCGGCCTTCAGAACTATAACACAATACAGTTATATTGTTTTAAGCCACCCAGTTTGTGGTACTGTGTTATAACATCCGTAGGAAACTAGTACATGCTCATGGGAGTTTTCTTTCAATTCTTCAATCTCCATGTGAACTCAGCATTGGAAAGTACACCCATCTGGGGGCAGCCCGATTTTTATAGCACACTTCCTGATGAATCAAAGGCAGGGATCCAACAACTACTATGAATGTTTTATTAGCGCAGACTGTAGCCACTACAGTAGTGGTTTGAATGACAGGCAGGGGGCATGCAGACTTTGCAGGCTGTTGAGTCTTGCTACACTACAAAAAACAATGTTGTAAAATTGATTAAGAGCAATTGATTTTTTAAAAAACAGATAAATTGCTGTTGACAGTCCCTGGGAGGTAGTGCAGATGTCCACTGAGAAAATGACATTAGGAACATTAATACTGTTCCCAGAGGAACAGTAAATATTGAAAATATCACTGTGCTTTGAAGGCTTTTGACCATTTTCCACAAATTCCTATGGGAAAGATAAACACAAGCTCAAGTAACCCACAGGTAGAAATAACAAGAAACATGATTCCGATAACAAATACATTCCCTTATATTCAACCTGAAATAAGAATGATCTGAGACACTAGTTATATGCAGGCTAGCAAATTTGAAAATCCAACAATTTCTATATCTCAAACTAAAGCAACAGCATTAGCAGAAGAACCTCTGACCTCAAGCTTTGTCAGTCAGTGTACCTCTGCTTCTGTGTGCTTCAGTGGGCTCACTTTCTTTACCCTTTTCTCTAAAAATATATGGATTCCTTGCCATCTTACTTACACTCATAATTTATATTTGCAATTTTTTCTTGTCCTGCTCAATTTTTTCTTGTCTTTTCTCATTTTTTTCTTATCTGTTCCCTTTTCTACTGGATCATTCAATTAGCAAACAAACGTGTCACTATGTCTACTGTCTGCTTTACTGCTACCATGCCTACCTAGAATATCTCCGTGTGTGTGTGTGTGTGTGTGTGTGTGTGTGTGTGTGTGTGTAATAGGTGTTCTGTATGTATTTTCTCATAATATGATGTGACACATTATAAGAGTAAGAAATGGTTGGGAATGAGTATAACCAGAGGCTACTATACCCAATTTCCCTAGAAGAAACAGAGATGGGGGAAAATAGGGCTGTCACCATTGATTTATCAATAACATTTTTGTTTTGCCCTGTATACACACAAAATACCTCTAGAGTGCTGGAATGACTGGGTCAGGAAAGACTTAGAAACCAGTGCTATTTTCTGCCCCTGTCATCTGTCTCTGACTCATATATTGGTCCAGATAGTAACCCATTGTTACTTTCTTATTCTTTCAGTCTTGCTGTTTATGTGTGTTTTGACTCAATGGCTTTATTGATCTTCCCTTCTATTTGGCCTAGGTCAGAACTACTCCAGCCAACTTCATAAGCTTCAATCACTATAAGCTATGAAGCAAAGGTAACTTGATCCATTCACTCCCAGATGACTGTTGAGATTTACACAATTTTGAAAATCCCTAAACAGAAACACTTAAGGTCTGCATATAAAGGAATATGAATATAGCACAACTCCATCAGAACTGAGTTCAGACCTCAGCAAATGCCTTGTCATTCATTCTTAGGAATTTATAAAGATATTGGTCTTATAACTAAGGGTTTTATAAAGACATTTAAATAACTTTTTCAAAGCAGAAATCTGCTGCAAGATGACGTCTCCACCAGTACAAACAAGCTGTTAATAACTTTTGAATGACAGCTAACTGACCAAAATAATAAGGTAAAAGCCAGTTTCCACCCTTAAAGTTGGAACAATCCAACTCTCCTTAGCTCCCAATATATCTAACACCTTTCCTTAAATTCCATTCCTTGTACCTTAGTTAATTTAAGACTTTTCCCCAAATCCCATTCCATCCAATCCCAATGATAACATCAGCCTGAGAGGCCTAATCTGAGTCCAGTTTCAAACTTTGTGTCACTGTAAACATTGTAGTAGCAGTTACATGTCTCCTTTGTCTCCCCCTGTATGCCTGACACCTGTCACAGTACCTGCACATAGTAGGTGCTCACAAATGAGAGATTCTTTTGAACCTCTCTCCTACTTCTCAGCTGCAAAGAGAGCATCTTCCCTTTTCCTGCAAGCAGAGCTTCTTTGGTGAGCAATAACAAACTAAAATCCTATGAGGAAAACAGAGCTATTGATTGTGAGGGTCAAATCTAGAACTTTGACGGCAGCAGCTGTACTAGTTCACTCCCAATAAAACGCTGCTGAATGTGCGTGAGCCTGAGACAAGCACTAAAAACCACATGGATTGAAATTAAACAAAGGAGGCTAGGTATCATGTGCTGTGAGGCTGTGCCTATTAATTCCTGAGGCTGACCTTGTTATTCTAATCCCAAGGGGAGATGTTATTTTAAATATGAGCCCAAGGATAAGGCTTCACAATCCTTTGCCATTAGGCAGAATTACATGCACAAGCATGAGCAATAAACACCACGTATTTGGAGGAGGTCCCCCCCCTTTTTGCTTCTAAGCTCTTTACTTCTAAGCTCTTTTAAACATTGATAAATGCATTACGTTTATACAGTTTTAGTATCTACATGTATTGTTAATGTTTGTTAATTTTACCATGAGTAAATCTTCCATCCCTTGCATCTCCAGGCTCTTGTCACCCTGGGATGGCCTGTGTCCCCACCCTTCACCCCAGGAGGGAAGGTCAGAGACTAGCAAGAGTAACAGCTGAGTTAGAGGAAACCCTTAGCCATTTCCTATGTTACCATTCAATTAGCAAAGAAAAGCCAGGTTTAACGTCATCAGTTGTGCCCTGACCCAGTGACTGCCCATTAAGCAGAGGAAGGGCAAAGCCTATCAGTAGCTTAGCAACCAGCACATTTTTCCGTCCCACTGGTGGTGAGTAGCTTTCCAGCAGCGATTCTGGCTCAATTGACGTTCATCTTGCTGAGCAGTTTCCTTCCTCTACTGAAATAGGAAGATCCTACAATTATATGCTTACCCTTGGTCTAGATGTCAAGGTTTAGACTCATAAAAGAAAATCTTATCCAACTGGATTAATTTCAAGAATAGAACACAATTTCCAAATTAGAGAGCCTATAAAAATATTTCTTGTTCACTTATCTTTTTCCTCTCTCCATGTTTCTTATAGCCCGCTTGCCCTTTTTCCTCATGCTGTCTCTTCCAAATCTTTCTGAAAAGTGTGAGACAGACAGATGAAAAAGAAGCAATAAAAATGCATGAATTTAAATCTTTCAAAGTTGGGTGTGTTTTTTTTTTCCTTCAGAGTAGTGCAAGGTATCCTGAGGGATAGCTTTCTTTAAAATACCATGTTTGAAAAAAAGTTTAAGTCAATATTTTCAGGTAAATGAACTGTTCCAAATAGACTATAGATGACTGATATTATCCTAGAAAATGTTTTTGATAACATAGGTTTCAAAGCAGCTTTACAACAGGTTAAAGCAAATATATTGCATTAATTTTCACTTTGCTGAATAAATACATTTTTAAGAAATCTTAGTTTGGTTTTGGAAAATGCAGCCTTATACTTGAGATACATATTTTTTTCTCATGGGTAATAAAATCCTATTTTCTGAAACAGATGGGAAATGCGCTTTTTATTAGATAGCAGACCTCAAATGCAATAGAATTTATTATAAGATTGTGCTATAATCCTAAATATATCCTAACTTTTGGCAGAAATAAAAATAATTTATTCTAGTAACTGACAAAGATAAAACTTTTGTTTGAATTGTGATTTGCATGCATGCAATACAGGTAAATTTGATTAAGTCTCCATACTGTAATGTTGTCAATTTTTTTTCTGAAGACATCTAACCTTTCCAGGCCCTGACTCTAGATACTAGACAATTGTTTCTTTGCTCACAAATAAGATACTTAGAATACATAAACAGTGGTTAACTGGTGTGTGTGTGTATTGTGGTTGCTGTACAAATGGGGAGTCTTACAAGTAAATTAATTGAAAAATATTTTATCGAGAATAAAAGTATTTAATGTTGATTTTTTGCTCTTCATTCCTAGAGAAATGATAACTTAGTTTATTAAAGATTTGTTTTGTTTTATTTTTTGTTTTGTTTTTTCTCCCACACGAAACATGCAGTCTATAGTACATGGTCAGATTGCTTAACCTCATTTCTTTCTTCCTTGTTTTATGCAAAGATCCAAAAGAACAGGAGTAGAAGATGAGGAAAAGTGAAACAGGGAATGATTTAAAAGTTGGCCATTTGCCTGAGGGAAAGAAAGAGTTTTATCTACTGGCTTCCATCCCCCATTGGTCAAGGGTAGCTCCAAGAGGTGTTGACTTTCCTAAATTTCTAGGTTTGCTTAAGCATCTGTGCCAAGAAGATTCTTCTCATCCCATCAGAGAAGGCTGGGGGGGAAACTAAGAGATTCTTGGTAGTGCTGAAGCAAGATGCTTTCAGGTACACCACTGTGAAGCTAGTTGCGATAGCTGGAGTAAAGGTGAGTTAAGAGGTCTTTACAGTAAACACAAGAGGTACCTCTCTTTTCTACTCAGATCCACCTAATGAGCTCCATTAAGTCAAACACATCCCAGAGCCTTTAAGGAAGAGACCAGCTACAGTCTGTTCTGAAGACTTAACACTGAAGAATTAGCAGAATGAGGTCTGCTGAGACCTTAGTTGCTTTACATTCGTTGAGCCGTGGTTGCTAAAATTGCATACTTATAATTAGCATTGGAAGTGAATGCACCATGCAATGGCCTAGTGAATGCCTGGGTTCAAAGAGTAGTCCTTCTTGCCCTCATTTGCAGCAGCAACCCTCGCTCCTTTTCGGATTCAGGTTGCATTACCACCGTCACCTCCCGACCCCCAAATGGTATAACAGCTCTCCTCCTTGTCTGCTGTTCATGGGCATGAAAGCACAAAGTGGCCATGCTCTGCTCTCTTAATCAGTGAGCCTCTTCTGTGTGGGATGTGACAGGACAATTGGATTTTTTATATGTCAGTGTGGAGAGGCCACAGTCCCCAGATATTCAATCAAACACTAATCTAGGTGTTTCTGTGAAGGTATTGTATGTTATAGATATGATGAAAGTCTATAATGACTTGAGTTTAAGTAAGAGATCGTCCTAGATAATCTGGGGAGGTATGATTCAATCATTTGAATAACCTTAAGAACAAAGCTGAGGTTTCCTTGAGGAAGAAGAAATTCTGCGTGTGGATAGGAATTGCAGACTGTGCCTGAGAATTCTAGAGTTCTAGCTTGCTTTTCTTCATGGTCTGGCCTACAGATTTCTGACTTTTATACTTGCCTAGACAGTCCTCATAATCACACAAGTGGATTAATTGCAAAAAAAACAAGCCAAAAAAAAAACTCTCTCTCTCTCTCTCTCTCTCTCATTTTGTTTCTCATACTGGTTCTGTTTTTCTGGTTGAAACCTGATGAGCTCTGTCTCTTCCTGTGCCCTGTGTCTGAATTGCCTATCGTCTGGTATATTGTTTTAATGAATGTTAAACTTTGGCAAATTTCTGATTCATCCCAATTTGTATTTGGAGCTCTTTTACATGCTTTATAAATATCATCAGTTTTTGTTCCCTTCTATCCGACATATTTTGACCTATAATATAACAAATTTCCATAATTTTTTGCTAAGATATCAGCTAGCCATGTAACAGACACAATGTTAACGAAAAAGACTTCAAGTCTAACTAAGGAACTTTAACTAAACAAGAGTCAGGTTTCTAAGGGGTAAAACTAAAATGATAGCATGACAGGTGGCAGGTTTAATATTTTTATGTTAGCCATTTCTTTTGCACACATGCAATAAGGAATTAATTAAATATCCCTTTGGAACCAAAGCTGCTTCAGTGAGTAATGGCACTTCAAATTAAAATTGAGCATTTTAAAATTGAAACATCCCATGAGCTAAATATTCTCTACTGAAATATGATCAGCTACTATGAAAGCCTAACTATTTCTCTCCCAAGACCTATAATTAAATAATAGGTCTCAAGCTAATGATATGAATGCATAAAGAATAATTTGCAAATTCTATGGGCATTTAATGTCACTGAATGATAGAAGATGGAGCACTTTATTTAGTGAATTTATTTAATATGATCAAGCTATTTATAAGTTGAAATCAATATAAATATGTTCTCTTAAATTATATTTCATTTGTTTATTTAATATATATGTTACTGTTATATATATATATATATATATATATATACATATATATGTATACATATGTATAATCTCCTACAAAATTGAATTAATCTCAAAGAATTGAAAGAATATCTGTATTTATCAATATGGGCTCCTGTAACAAATAGTTCCCCATATACTAATGGCTTAATGAGGCAGAAGTTAATATTTCACTCCTACTACATACAACATGCAAGTTAGCAGGTCACTTTGCTCACATAGGGCCCTGCCTAATGGAGACTCCACCATTTTAAACACACGGTCTCATTATAATCTACTATCCTGCGTCTCATCATCTTATAACTACACCATATTCAACATGCTACCTTGCTATAACCTCAGTAGGATAAGAGAGAGAATGGAGAATTGTGTATACAATTTCATTACCTGGACTCCAATATGACACACCACTCTTGCTCACATTTCATTGGCTAGAAAAAAACTGCATGACCTCATTCAAGATGACTGAAAAATATACATGACAGCGTGCAAATGGAGTGCTTGTTGAGCACTACTTTCTCTGCTACAGTCTATACTTTTTAAAGACTCTATTATTTGAGAGTAGTTTTAGTTTCACAGCAAAATTGAGAAGAAGGTACAGAGATTTCCCATATACTCCCTGCCCCTTCACATTCACAGCTTTCCCCACTATCAACATTTCCAAACACAGTGGTACATTTTTAAAAATTTATGAACCTACATTGACATATCATAATCAAAAGTCCATATTTTACATTAGGGTTCACTCTTGGTGTTGTTCATTTCATGGGCTTTACAAGTGTATACTGACATATATCCATCATTATAATACTATAATAGAGTATTTTCACTGCTCTAAAAATCCTCTGAGATCAAATTCATAAAATCCTCTCTGAACCCAAGGTCCATCAGTTTAGTATCTATGCTTCCTTCTATGTAACTTATTGTTTCAGGTCTTATGTATAGGTCTTTGACTCATTTTGAGTTAATTTCGGTATATGGTGACAGATAGCGTCTCGTTTCATTCTTTGGCACATGGCTTTCCGATTGCAAATCAAAACCACAATGAGATACTACCTAACCCCTGTTAGAATGGCTATTACCAACAAAACAAGTAATAGCAAGTGTTAGAGAGATTGTGGAGAAAAAGTAACCCTTATAAAGTAGTGGAGGGAATATAAATTGATACAGCAACTATGGAAAACAGTATGGAGTTTGTTCAAAATAGTAAGAATAGAATTATCATATCACCAAACAATTCCTCTTCTGGTTATCTAACCAAAAAATCTGAAAACATTTATTCAGAAAGATATATGTACCCCTATGTTCGTTGCAGCATTATTCATGGTGGTCAAGACATGGAAACAACCAAAGTGTCCTTCAATATATGATTGGATAAAGAAAATGTGTACATATATACAATGGAATATTACTTGGCTATAATAAAAGATGAAATAGTGCCATTTGCATCAATATGGATGGATCTTGAGATTATTATGCTAAAGCAAAATAAGTCAGGCAGAAAAAGTCGAGAACCATATGACTTCACTCATATGTGGGATATAAAATTGAAAGCAACAAATGGACAAGAGAAACAGACAAAGAAACAAAAACTCATAGACACAAAGTTTAGTGGTTACCAGAGGGTAAGGGGGGAGGGGGAGGTGGTCAAAGGGAAAAGGGGGTCAAGTAGGTGGTGATGGAAGGAAACTGACTTTGGGTGTTGAACACACAATGCAATATATAGATGATGTATTATAGAATTGTATATTTGAAAACTGTGTAATTTTACTAACAATGTTATCTAAATAAATTTAATAAAAATTAAAAAATTGGTTTCTGTCCTATGCCTATTCATCCTTCATTGTACCCCCTAATCCCAGGCAAATACTGATATTTTTACTTTCTCCATAGTTTTGCCTTTTCCAGAGTGTCATACAGTTGGAATCATACAGTATAAAGCATTCTCAGATTGGCTTTCTTTAATTACTAACATGCATTTAAGGTTCCTCCATGTCTTTTCATGACTTAATAGCTCATTTCTTTTTAGTGCTAAATAATATTCCATTTTCTGGATGCACCACAATTTATTTATCCATTTGTCTACTAAAGGATACCTTGGTTGCTGCCAAGTTTTGGCATTTATTAATAAAGCTTTTATAAACATCTGTGTGCAGATTTTTTTTATTTTTTTTAATTTTTTTTGTGGACATATGTGTTCAACTGCCTTGGGTAGTTATCAAAGAGTACAGTTGCTAGATCATATGTTAAGAATATTTTCAGTTTTATACAAACCTGCCAAACTCTTTCAAAGTGGTTGTTCTATTTTGTATTCCCACCAGCAATGGATAAGACTTCCTGTTGCTCCACATTCTTTCCAGCATTTAGTGTCGTTAGTGTTCTGGGTTTTGGCCGTTTTAATAGCTGTGTAGTGTTATCTCATTGTTGCTTTAATTTCAATTTCTTTGATGGTATATGAGGTGGAGCTAGCCTCTGTTCCTATGGTTATTTCCCACCTCTATATCTTCTTTGGTGAAGTGTCTTTTACGGTCTTTTGCCTGTTTCTAAATATTCACTATGCACTTACCATCTCCAATATTCCTTTGTTCCCTCTTCTTACATATAGGATTCATTCAACTTCTGCCAAAGAAGTAAACCCCACGGTCTCAGTAGTCATTAGCTTCTGCTCAAAGTACAGGGTCCCTAGACGATGTGTGGCAAATTAATAAATGAATGAAAATACATAGTCAAACAGGCCAAACAGTTAATTCACAATATTTTATTATCTCCAAAAGTAGAAAGTATAACAATAGCTGTATGAGTCTAAGATATGTTATGACTAATCTGAAGACATTTATATACACAGGGTGCCAAAACAATGTATGCACATTTTAAGAAAGGAAAACATCGTAAAATTCTAATACGCAATATACACCAATACAACAATAACAAAAGATGAATACAATTCACGTTTCACTTCTGAAATTAGAAGAGGTGCTCAAAGTGGTTACTATCAGCATAATTTTAATACAGGCTTTTACTTCCTTAAAATGTGCATACATTGTTTTGGCACCCTCTGTATTTATGCAGATTGCAATAAAGTAAACTTCATGCCTTAAAATGTTGTCAATTAGATTCGCACAATAATTTTTTAGAAAGTTATAATTAATTAAGAATTAAAAACATCAATAATAACAAGAGGACGTAAGAATGAAACCTTAAAAGGGAGGGGGAGTAAAATAAGTTGGTATAAATAGGAAGCCTCTCCAAGTTGCCTAACACTGATGATTCGATAGCTAGAATGCAAGATGATATGTGAATTAGTTTACTTTGATTGTCCTTTCTTCCACCACATAATGACCTTCACGAAATGTTAAGTTGCTAGTAAAACAGGGCACTTTATAATGCACTATGTTTTTTGTTTGTTTGCCTTGTTTTGGTATATCAATGGCTGAACTGGAATAGGTGACTCAATTCACTATTGTTTCTTACATACATGGTGAAATACATGAGCTGCCCAATAGTTATTTTTGTCTTTGGGATTTCTTTAAAGTTGAAGGTGGGAAAGAATAGCCGAATAACCAATGAGTAAGATTCTAAATTAGTGAACTAAATATGGTTAACACTGATTCATCATGTGACCATAATACCCAGCTGGAAACTGCAATGGGAAATGTACATGCAACTGCTTTAATTTCTTTTTTACAATGAGAAGGAGTTAAATTAATCCATCAATAAACAAAAATCGTCAATTCACCCAAATTATTGAATATAATGTAAATGCAAGATACATTAATATTTTCAAGGTATTAAGCATCAGTATGTAAGAATAACATATAAGAAAAGTATTGTTTTATGCATTTTTCAATCAAAACTAAACTTGTTAACTATCATCACAGATAAACATGAAAACAAATTTACTATGTGGAGGTACCTTAGAGATATCACTTAGGCAAAATTAGAATTCATTAAAGATTAGATTTGAATATGCTATCTCTATCCGGAAGTTATGTTGAAATTCCCCAGCATACTTTTCATCTCTATATTATATGTCTCATAAAAGTAAATTTATTTAATATATTCTTTATTCTTACTATAGACAACACTACTCAATTAGATCTTTTGTTAAATATATGGGACTAAAGTTTAGAAAAAGCTCCATAGGACCCAGTCATCTTCTATACAATGTCAGCCCATTGGGATTACCCCTCTTACCAAGCACATGACAAATGACTGCCAGTGGTTACAAGGGCACGTGAACAAAATTAATACTCCATGACAGAAGTAAGCCTCAAGATGAAATGATGTGAGGAGTGAATACTGCTTACCTGGTTTTGTTCCCTAGAAGGCACCAAAAATTAAAATGTAGCAATTTGGTAAGATTTGTTTAATTCCTGTGGGCCTTCATATGATTACCTTGTGTAGGGACAAAGTGTTTCTTAACTCTGGGGAACAAAAAATAATTTGTGACCAGAGTTAAGTATATCTAAGAAAGAGAGACTCCCCAATCCTATTTTTTAAAAAACCAAAGAAAGAAACAAAAACTCTAGGGATGTAGATAAAATATTACACACACACACACACACACACACACACGTACACATATATGTGTATATATCTATATCTATGTATATCTATCTGTCTATCTATCTATCCTCTATCATCTGTCTATCAGCTGAAGATATTTCATATATGAGACTGTAGTTGCTTATCGCAATGCCATAGAGTGGCAAAGGGAACAGTGTACATGTTTGATTGGTTAGGATTCTCCCCTGTGGGTTTCAGTTTGTTCTTGTCCCAGATCTACTCTGCAGTCTGTGTAGGAATGAGCACCTTTTCTTTCTCTCTTTTTTTCATCAGTCTCATCGCTCAAATAAAATCATTGCATGTGTTTGTTCAGAGCTTGTACCTGAAGCAGCCACCCCTCATTAATCTGAAGGCCACAGGCTCCACCACATCTGGCTGAGGTACACTTTTGCTTTATCTCCCTGCTGCAGGCTCTCTCTGAGGTTTAGTTTTTGTTGTTGTTGTTTTCTGCTCTGAATGATGCTTTATGCTCTGACAGTTATGTTCTCTTTGATTTTTTTGGAAGACACCCCCTCTATCAGATAAGTCACGACAGCCTCTCCCATCTAAAGCAAATTGCTTTCTATTATTAACTTGGTCTTTTGTTAGATTCCTTCATGTCATATCACAACAAATATTTATTTATTTGCCTCTGTGATTTGTCAGTTTCATCCACTAGAATTTCAGTTCTATAATGGCAGGTATCTTTTGTGTTTGTTGTGTCATGGTCCCCAATTCCTAACACCATCTGACACCCAAAGGAAGCTGAATAAATCATCTGCCGATTAAGTATCATTGTTGATGTACATTTATGCCGATATACTCAGTGAGCTGGCAAACTAAGTGAGCTGGCCTGTTTGTAAGGCATACCTAAATTCCTGTGGGAATTTTGTAGGATATAAATCACAGAGGGGTTTTCAAGGGGACAGGGGTGTTGTACCACCATATCGGTGCTGACAGTGATTTTTGTACCATTGTATCAATTTTCACTTCCAGTAAGGGTGATGTATCCGGCCAGGAAACAACCATCACCTACAGGCAATTCTCTGAAGAAGTCAAGATATACAACAAACCCCTCCCAGTACTGACAGTAACCAGGCCAGTAAAAGGAATCTGGGAAGGGCAGTTACTGTAATGATGACCATTCATTGGGGTGAATCAATAATTTAATTTTTAAAAAGCAATATCTTTCAACAAATGTTTCTTAATTGTATTTCTTTGGGGCACTATTGAGACAAAGAATTTATGAAAGCTTTAATTAAAGCAGACTGATAGCCATAAAATAAAAAAGAAATTATGCTGTGACCTTTAGTAATAAAAAAAAATGTGTTTGTTTTAATTTTCTTTGATAGTAATTTCACAACCCATTTGGAGGAAAAAAAATTATGTCTGTTTATTAGTCAATAAATACAAGTTTGAAGGCTTGAAAGTGTACCCCAGAGTGCTCAGATATTCTTAAGTAGTGATTTTTCTGTTAAAAATCCATGATATGATACTTGGAACATGAATTTGGCTAATGGCAAGAGACTCACTTCTTTGATGAAGGAATTCAGATCTGGATATTGTCACCAAGCAAAAAAAGTGATGTTCCAATTTTTCAGTATGAGGAAGGCAGTGCTTCGGACATGATGTTCCCTTCTCTTGAAGGAACATATTTTAAATAGTGTAAAAGAAGCTGCTGCTCTGGGTGTGTTTCAAAAATGCTTTAATGCTGTATTTCAATTACTGTATGAAATGTCTATGGTTAAAAGAGTATTAGGCTGGGGTAAGTGATGCAACTCTGTCGGTTTGCGGTTGACAAGACAAAAAATTTGTCTTTCATCACTTTGGGAACAAAAGATGAGGTGTTAAAATTAAAAATGTTATAATCTATACTAAATAGAAGAAAAAGAATGTTTTCTTAGCACATGCAGTTTTCTTTTGGTAGACAAATTTTTACCAAGCACGTCTAGTTTTGATTAAAATCATCTGGCAACCTTCAGTTATATCTGCCACAGGGAGTAAAAGATGAAAAGCATCATTCTTGCAAACACCTTCTGTAATTTTAGAAGACCAGATCCCACATCTTTAGAAGTAGGAAGTTAATGTCAAGTAACACCGTTGTTCTATTTAAGTTCTATTATAGTACTTCCCATTGCATTAAGTTTTTTCTAGAGAAGCAAGTTTTTCTTCATCTTATTCTAATGACCCTTTTACACTCTTGATAATTTTAAAATACAAAAATACACAAGTAACACATTCCATAATCAGCCATAGTGATGACTGATCATCATATGTCATGTAACCTCTGGAAAATTCCATTACACACATGTAAAAGGATGAGAGTGAAAAACAGAAATTATGTCTTAGTATCTTTTAAAAACAAACAAACAAACAAAAACAGTTTTCTCCTCATGGATCTATTGAAATACCCGTGGGGTTTCAAGAACTTTATGTCTGATTAATTTGATTTTAAAAAATTCTAAGGGATTGACTAGAAGATAGGAAATGTGTATTGTTCAACATTACTCTCTTATTTAAGTTACCCTAACTAAACTATAATTATTACAGAAATAAGAAGTATTATTTGGCAAATAATATAACACAACATCATATCTCAGTGTACTTGTCTATCTTCTCCCAATATTAGTGTATATTTCCTTGCTAAATTATTTCTACTATCATTTGTTGGTAATAGCAAAATCAAATATTCAATTGAATTAAAGGCCACATATTTAAATTAAAATAACTATCCAAGGTGCTTGGATATTAGTTTATATTTCTTAATCAGAAATATTAACTCTAAGCAGTCTCATTTAAATACATACTGTTTGAAACACTAAATTGAGACATAGACTGTACCTGTTTTCAAAGGCTTTCAGATTTTTTAGGGAAAACGCATGAATACATAACTGAGTGACACAAGATAGATTATGTTCAGCACACATTTGCTTGTACTATCAGGAAAACCTTCTGGAAAGAATAAAGTTTTAAATGTGAACTATGTTAATCATACAAGACGGCTGCAACTTAGTAGTTCTTATAAAAATTGCTTTCTTATTAATAATCTTGATGACTCATATTTTTTACACACTAACAAACTCATTTTTGTAAGAGAGACTGAAAACATACCATGAATTTTCTATGTATTTATTTATTTATTTGTTTGCTTGTTTGTTTATTTATTTTTGTCTTTGAATGTTTATATTGTTCAGATACTTATAGGAAAAGGTAGAGACATTCAAAAATGTCCTTCCCTTAGCTACAAGAGACTGATTTAATTTAGGGTAGAACTGATGTCTGAATTCAGACAATACTCAATCAGCATGTTACTCATAAAATTCAGGTGGTATAGCACAAAGGAAAATTCAATAGATGGAGAGTTTGAAGGATATTCACCTAAACCCTGCCAAAAAATAATTCAATAAATAGTTTCTAAAGAAACATAATGAGAAGGAAGTCTGGCATTTATAACACAAGTGTGAACTAAAATATTCCCTTAAGGTTTATGTACAAATTGTTACAAATTGAGTTTCAGTCACAACCAGAGAAGAATATGAGAATTTGGAGGTTCAACAACTACCTACCTTTGAGTTTATTTTGTTTTAAATAAAATTTATATCCATTTAGGAAATTATCTAAAGGAGTCTATATTCTTTGATATACCTTTTCTGAGAAGATTAGTTACAAAATAATGCAATGTTTTAAATCTTCAATGAAACATGAAATGTTATATTCTAAAAGGAATTCAACATATGCTATTAATATGTCTATTAGTAGGAATCAGTTGAGATCTAGACTGCAATCACACTCTACTTTGAGTTTATAAATGTCTTCATTACATGTCTTCATTACAAATTTCCATTGAGCCTCACTATTTCACTGAAATGTAGGTATTATTATTATCAGTCCTTTTTTAGTTTTGTGGAGACTCAGGCTCAGGAAAATCAAGAGACTTCCTGTAAATCACAAAGCAGTATGACCCAGGTCTTCTTGCTTCCTCCTCAGTATAATTTTTCCCATCAAATCACAGCTATATGGTGTGACCAATATGCCCTTCCTTTTTGTTCTCTTATCCCCTTGGAAAATAAGGGATTAAATCTTGCTTGACATCATCAGCACCCTTATCAAAATCTATAATCTATGTAGTCAGAGATCTTGACATTTCTCTACTGGAAATCTTTTGTTTACTTAAGATTAAGTACTGAATAACATTAACTAAGAACTAAAACTCATTTGTTATGTGTGCAGCAACAATTTTTGTTCCATAACTAGACATCAAAAGTTTAAATTGAAAATGTGTTTATGTAAGTTAGGATACATTCACAATATAATTCAATCAATCAATCAATCAATCAATCAATCTACTAGAATAAATCCCTAATAATAGGATAATAGAACTGCAATTTAAACCAGGAAAACACACCCTTCCAGTACACCAACTGTTTCTGGCTAAATTAAGAGTATTTCTCATCTCTGAGTAAGAATCTGCCTGAGCTAGCCTGAGATTTTTATCAATCCAAGTAAATTCCATCCTGGAAGTGAGACAGACTAGATAACTGAGATACCCATAATAAATTATCTTAGAGTTCAGATAACCTTTCAAGACATCACTTATTGCTCTGACAGACTTCTTTCATTAGTTTAAACCGTATGCAATTGCCATTATGTTTAGGTCAACACAAGTTTGACAACTTTATCTGGTTCAACTTAATGTCTTCCTTGTATGAAAAACAAAACATATTTTCATTAAGGGTATGAGCTTTAGGGTTCAAAGACCTTTATTTATATTTAAGAACTTGCCTATGCTAATTACAGCAAGTTAATTAACTCTCAACTGGATATGATTATAATAGAGATAGGCCTCATAAAATTGTGAGGATTCACTGAAACTGTGAATATCTTTATATTTAACAGTACTAGATACGTGGGTAGTACTCAGCAAATAATATGTATTATAGTGCTAATATTGTTGCTGAGCTCTTAACCATGAACTCTTTCTAGCTTTCTCATCCAAGAAGACTTACTAATTACTTCTGATGAACCAGGACTAAACCTCCATTTTCCAGCTTATTCCTGTCCTGGTAGCCAGATAGCCCCTTCCATACATGGTGTTCTGAATACATCTATCTGAATGAGCCTGGTCAGTGCTAACACTAGAATTTGGTCATTTTCTTATATTTGTTAATGCCAGGAAATCTCTGCCCCGCATGTGACTTTAAAGCATTCATAAATAATTTCACTTTTCATTTCATATGTAAAGAATGTTTTCAGTATTCTATAATAAATTCAGGTGTAAACTATAATATGTGTTATTCCTAAAACCTCACTGCCATTTCCTCTTGGCTCCTAGCAACCAAGATTCCATACTTGTTCCTTCACTCACCTCCCAGACATTCTTTTAGAATGATTCCTTCAAATTCACAAGCAGGTTGTTGCATTTCCCAGCCATTGGCTTCCTCACAGCTTTGCTCTGACTGCTGTGCAGCTTAGATTGTAAATTCCTTGAGGACAAGTTCTGTGTTATTCCCTTTTGCACATGATTAGCAAGTACTC
This sequence comes from Rhinolophus sinicus, assembly GCF_036562045.2. Classification (NCBI taxonomy): domain Eukaryota; kingdom Metazoa; phylum Chordata; class Mammalia; order Chiroptera; family Rhinolophidae; genus Rhinolophus; species Rhinolophus sinicus. The sequence continues at coordinate 14,618,161 of NC_133751.1, read as the reverse complement.
TTGTCTATCTCAAGCACCCTACTAACATAAGTTAAATAGAATTAATTTCACTATCCAAATTATAAATAATTGCAAACGTGTGTTTCCAGAATTTGTAGTGGGGATTTGTAATACTGATGAAGTTGTTTTATTTGTTCATTTGTCCCTTTTAATAGTGAATCACATAATGGAAATGTTTTTAAGGCTTGCAGACCAATCATGACTGCCGATTGATTGACCCACACTGTAGCTGAAATAACACTACGAGGGTAAAAGCTCTCTCCTCCTTACTTGGCTAGTATTTTTCATCTGTATGTAGAATCTCTCAAACAAAAGGAAATTGTGTGCTATGGGTGACTTCAGGGTTTTGGTAGTACTTTCACTCTATGCAAACTCTAAAACATGCATATAAATAAAACTTTGTATGAGCTTGCAATTTTCCCTATAAAATTATGTATGCCTGAGGAATACCTAGCTGTATTTCTTCCTAAATTTAGTAGAATTTCATTGAGAATTTCACAATGAGATGTTTTAATAGTTAATTTTTCAAGACAGTCAGGATTTTTTGGCCATTTAAACATTTTTACTTGAAACTGGAGCAATTATTTGACATTTTGTCTAGAACATGAATCATGTCCATCTCCCAGAACTCTTTTGAGTGACAACCTCAGTCTTATTCTGGTTGATTAGAGTGCATCTCTGTGACACAACCATGGATAATATCCGTTCTCAGAAATCTCATCTGTTAACTTTTGTACCTTTGTCATCAATTATCTTTAGACAATATTAAGTCACCAATGCCCAGCTTAATTCAACTGACAATACAGTCATCAGAAACATAGAAAAAAGGTATACATAAATAAATAGGCCAAAAGCTAACTACCCAGTTTGCTGCTTTTGATGGTGGTGGTGCTGTTTATATATAGTTTCCCGAAATAGTCAACATAGGTGACACATGTTGACTGTATGTTATATATTATTGGAAATTCATCTACGTATAAAATTTCTTTCATCAAAGCAAACTAAATATGATTTTTTTTCTAAATGATACTACTTACTGTTAGCAAAATTTCCTTTAGTTTGAATTACCAATACATTTGGGAGGGAAATATTTTTTCTTTCACTACAGAAAATTCTCCAGGCAGTGGTAGTGGTAAAAATCACATACTGAGACATTCAATTTCAAAGGAATGCTATAATTTTTTTTTGGTTTTATCTCAACCTGACAAGAATCTGTACTTTACCTAATAGTCAGGTAAATAGACTCCCAATATCTAAATGAATTGAGTCAATGCAGAAGCTCAGTAACTTACAAGATCATACATTTCCTTTCTTCCTTTTTGCCCCACCTATTATATGACTAGAATTTAGAACCAATTGTACTTCATGACATCAACAACAAATCAACCATATAGCTACATACCTTTATTAGTTCTAAGTCATTTTTCTGGAACTAAACAGAAAAGATCTAAATTATTTTCCTTGTGATTATTTTTCTTCTCTCAACACCAATGTAATATCATGCCATGTGCCACCAGCGGCAATGAGTTCCCTATGCTTGAATATTATATTTGAACAAATATGTTTGACAAACTTTGAATGTTAGAAGATTCAGTCCTCACATTAGAGTTTCAAGTAGATGATTGTTGTCTTTGTTTAAATCCTAATTTTTCATTACTGTATAACATCAGTAAAAGTACTATAATAGCCCTCCCCCAATAACTAAACAGAAATTTACATAATTACTCTTAGTGTAAACCAGCATTTACTTTGTAAGGCTTGCAGACCAATCAAATAACCATACTATCTGGTTATTTTTCAGGAATACATCAAATAATCTGTATAAAGTACTTAGGACATTGCCTGATATATAGTAAGTGCTCAGTAAGTATTAGCTATCAATGTACTTTTTTATATTGCTTTGTAGAAGCTAAAACCTAAGGAGTAGAGTTCTATGCCACCTTCTAATTTATTTGTGTATCTGAAACCCATGTTATTATGACTTCTGGCTACTGTGTTTATCCTTAACTGTACTTGAATGAGATTTGCACAGAAGCACAGTAATCTCATGGTATTGAGAAAATCATTCCAATTTCAGAGTTAGCCAGTGAGTCAGCTGGTTAACGGCATGATCAAACAGACATGGAAATACCAGTTACTCCCATCACAGACCACAGATTGATCTGTTTATGGCTGGAAATAATGCACACATTGTTCTTGAATACACTCTACCACCACAAAATATTATTATGGACTAGACAGTTAAACCTTCTCAGTATGTGTGCTTTGGCTTGTATGGTGGGAAAATAATATACAGTTTAATAAATAGTAATATTAAGTCAAAGAAGAAGACAAAGAAATGCTTGTCATGGTGTTATCTGGTTAATATTAAGTACTGGCACAGTCTCCTTTCCTTTATAAAGATAGGTCATTTGTTTAATTTGTATACTTTACTTATATATTTTAAAATAAGTTAACCATTAATTTATATTTTAGTAACATCATATTTGAGATTATATTTCAACTTTGCATTCATGTGAATAATGTTGAATCACATATGCAATAGCAATTTTTTAAAGAAAGAGCATCACATACATTTTAAAATTAGGTTTCTTAGAAATCTATCCCGTTAGGAATTAGCCTACACAAACTAACATGCGTTGCTAATAAAAAGTATAGTAACAGTCAATATTTATTGAGCACTTACTATATGTCAAGCAATGTCCCAAATGCTTTGCACAAATTATTTTATATATCCCTATAAGGTAAAATTACCTGTTAATTACATTGACCGTAACATGTAAATGTTCATTTAGTTATTGGAGAAATCATTCTCTTAACTGATAATCATACAATTATGGAAAATAAGGATATAACAAAATATCAAGTTCATCTATGTCAAACCTTAATATGAGGCTTGATCCTTCTGTACAGTGTTGTTCGAATTTAGTGTATAGGCATGAGGAACAAATTGCCTCTGGATATGGCCCATTCCATCTCTGATCAGTTTTAGTTGTTAGAATACTATATTTTAAAATGAACTAAAACACTGTCTTTAGTTTCCTCTAGCTGTCTGTTTTCTAGAAGGAAACAAGAACATGTTCAAAGACTTATTAAGAAATGTACACTGTGCCTTGTTTGGCTGTCCAGCCTTTGTCCCAAACAAACCTTCCCAGTCTCCTTTATTTGTTCTGCATATGATCTATGTCAAGTTCCTGCAATCTTCTAGTACCTCTCCTATGAGTTGAATCTGGACTATCTCTTTTATCTTAATGGCTGATGCCTACAGTAACCTGGTGGTCAGGTCAGCAGCACAGACTTTCATTTTGACTGCCTAAGTTCTTGTCTCTCACTTACCCTTCTCAGAGTTTAGCAACTTACTTAAACTTTTCTGTACCTTATCTATACTGGGAGGATTGTAGTCGTATCTCTCATAGAGTTGCTTCAGATTTTAATAAGATATTCCATGCAATGTCCCTAACCTAGTTCTTAGCACATGAAACACACTCAACAAATGTTTTGTATTAATACCAATATTGTAAATATGGAAATTGCCATTATAAGTACTATTTTCAAAGTTTGATCTTCCCATAGGGTAGTAGTAATTGTACTATAAATTTTCTAATGTATCTGAAATGGAGTTAGTTTTTGACAATCATATTATGGTGGATGTTAGAATTATTGATTATATGCATTAATGTATACATATGTGTGCTGTATATGCACATGATATAATGCAATGTGTATATATGTATAATCTATTCTCAAATAGCCAAAACATTAGTAGTTAAGAAACCATTTTAAAATATATGAATGTGTCTGTCTCCCTCAACTAGGAGATTTCTATTGGAGAAATTAAGTTATGCAGTTGATTAATATTTATTGAAAGAATTACTTGTAAAAGTATATGTTTCTCCAGTCAGAAAGTCTTTCCCATTCTATATGTTCAAGAAGTGACCTGGCTTCTACTTTCTCAAAGTCCCTTGAGTTGATTCCCTCTTTTACTTCACCACAACTGTTGCAAGCTCGACTTTCATTATATCTTACTGGTAATCTAGGAAAACCTGATCATCAGTCTCTCTGCAACTTTCTCCTCACTTTAATTCATCCAGGACACTCCGTGCTATCAGAATAATTTTTCTTACATGCCAGTTTGATGATTTAGCATTCCACTGGTAAAAATTTGGAATAATTCACAGTTGGCTAGCCAGTTCCATCAACCTGGCCTACTTCATACAGTCTAACGTTTCCTTGCAGTGTTGGCCTCTCCTGTTTTTTAAATGTGTACCTTAATCAGTACTCTTTCAACCCAATGTGAGGTTTGCATTCTCACTGCATTTTTATTTGCTCACATAGGCTAGTATTTTCTTCCCTCCTCATCTTCATTCACTGCAATCCTTCTAAGTCTTATCTCAAACACTACTCCATCCAAAGTCTTTCTGATCCTCCAGTTGAATGCAATCTCTCGAGACAGACATTATACCTAGTGTTCTTTACTTGAATGTACGAGTATCTTAGGGCACTTATCTTGCACAAACTTGTATCAGAGTCATTTTTGTATTTGCTTTATACTCCTATCTCACCATAAGTTGCTTGAATATAGATACTGTGTCTTATTTTTCATAGTAGCTCCTCACAATATTTAGCCAAGTTTGTTGAAAATCACATGAGCTCAATAAATGTTTGTTGAGCTGGTACATGTTAAGTTTCTTATTTTGTTTAAATATGTTTATTTTTAAGAAAATAATTTAACTATTTTCTCCATTATAAAGACATACTGAGATGCACTTAAACATTCTTGAAGAATAACTTTGAAGAATCAGCAGAACATCTCTATAAATTACATTTATAATGTAAATGCTTCTGAAACATCTTACTTTTTATATCTCACCAACATGTTGAAATATTCAAAACATCATTTACACCATTTGCTTCCACAGAGACCCACAAAATACAAGAGAAATTAAACTCACATAAAAAATAAAATCAAATTACTGGCTTAATTGGTTAAACTACTTTGCTTAAAGTGAAGGCCAAATTTTTCTTAATTTTTATTTATACAAAATTATTGTTGTGAGCCACAATATACAGTCTCAAACACATGATACATACAACTAATATAGGGGACTAACTGAGGAAACGTGGGACTCACACACAGAAAATAACTGTGTCAAAGTTAGGTCAGCTGACCGGAAACCTGGTCTGTAATGAATGGCTGTTTCTCATTCAATAATCCTCCCTTACATGGTCTTCCAAATAAGATTCTCTTGTCTTTCCAGGGTTGAGAAGACAACAGAGAAATTATGTTTCACCAAAGCTGCAGGAAAGCTCTATTCCTTTATTTCTCCAGCATTTGAAAAGGAGCACTTGTAAGGACTTACAGAGATGAAGTTAAATACCAAAAAGACAGTCACCTTGATAAGTTTTTGTCTCATGCAAGAGAGAGATTCAGAGATTTTCTCCATGGTGAAAAGATGATTTATTATTCCATTATTAATCATTTATCTTTATACCAGTGAGTTTTAGTCTTTGTTTATTGTCCAGTCTGTCTAGATTAGCAACTCAACACGTAAATTCTGTAATCTACATCAAGCTGTACCACTGACAACACTAATGTTATTATGTAGGTAGCAGGAGAGCGGTGTCTCCCAAGAGGGGAGTGGGGAAATCTACATTCCCCTCCCACAAACACATGCACAGGTGATACTTGACAATGCTTGGACAGATGTTTAATTGTTATAGCTGGGGCAATTCTAATTGCATCTAGAGGGTAGAAACCAGACATGCTGGTAAACATCTTAAAATGCACAGAAAAGTTCTACCACACATACATACACAAAAACTGAAACTTTCAGGTCCAAAATGTCAATAGTGCCACACAGAATGAGCAAAGAGCAAATATTTTGGATTCAGACTGCTTAAGTGACCACACCATCTACATCACCAGCTCTACCACGTTACAGCTGTATGAACTTTGGACAATTTATTTAACCTCCCTAAGCATCTTTTTTTTTTTTTTTAATATCTATAAAATTAAGATGATACGTAAATTTTCACTTTAATAATGAAATTGCATAATTAATGTAGTACTGAAAACATACAGTACAGTTCCTGGAACATAGCAAATGCTCCACAGTGCTGTTTAAAAGTTATAATGCTTTGGGATTATTTTAATACTTATTGTGGGAATCTTATAAATACCCTAATTTGATATTGCTTTTCTTGACTAACTGTGCATAATATAAAAATCAAAGTACTGTACTGCCACTGCCCTACCAGTGATAAATTTGCTTGAACATTGAAAAATCATACTTGCCAGAACAAAATAACCTCTTTCTCAATCTATTCTTTTATATGACAGAGTTTGAGGCTGACAGTATTGATTTTTGATCAATTTTGTGAATGATAAAATGGTGAAATCAAGCATCAGCAATAATGACAGGGCGAGTGCATACACAGCTTTTGTGGGCCTCAGCAGAGGCAACTGTAACGGGTATTCAATGTTTTTTCTCCCCCAAATTAGGTTGTCTTGTAAATCTTAAACTGAGACATTATTAATTTTTGAATTATCCCAATCTAACACATGGAATTGCTTTAAATACATGGGGCTTCATTTTAATTTACTCACTCTCACTGCTATACTATCTGGTTCTTGATTTCCACTTGAGAATTCTAAGAAAGTTGGATATGTCTTCATTCTTTTAAAAAATTTGCGAAATATAACTTGGTTTTTCAAGATGAATTAAAAGACGTAAAGTTTAAAAGAACAGAAATGCTGTCAATGCACGTAGCAATGCTCCCGAGTCTCCCCAAACGGTACCAAATACAAACACATATTCTCTAAAATTGCACATTTCTTGGACTCCCTTTTTCTTTACTCCAGTGGTATAAAATCCCACTTAACCAAAAGGTGCTCTTGGCACTAAAAGAGCACAGCTGTTGCCAAAATTCTCCCTTCCCTCCCAGGACAGAACCAATAAGACACTTCTCAAGTTGCCTCCCTTCAGACTTCATCCTAACCTTATGGAGTTGTCTAGGCTGTGTTTATCTAACCTCTTCTGGAAGTGAATTCTCTCACCTTGGCTAACTCAGCAACTATTCCCCCAACATGGGATCTTTCTGTTTTTGCTGTTAACATACGAGGTAATAGTCTGTCATCCAAAGTTTTATCACATTCCTCAGCCATGATATCATTAGCCATACTCCCTTTTATGTTATCAAGAGATATTTCATCTTGACACAAACATAAATTAAATCCCCTATTATTTGAAATCATACAAGAAATATTTAATGTTGTCAAACTGTTCAGAAAGAAAAGTTTTCAACATTTTACGCTGACATCCAGGATGTGTATACAATAGTCAATCTCTATGGGGAGTTGAGGGTTAAAAAGTAAAGTAGAATTCTGGGCCCTGCTTTTGAAATTCAAAGATTTGAATTAGAGTGAAAGAAAATGTGAATCAATTTAAACTGAACACTGAGGGGTATATGGCTGGCCCCTTGTGGTAGGGAGACGGTATTTTCAAAATCAGAAGCTGCTATCACAAGCATTATGATAATATAGAAAATGATACAAGAACTCAAAATGTAAAATCATAATTTTAGATGTACTAGAGCACAAATACTCCGTGGTTTCTAGAGCAGTTAGGCCTGCCAATGTCAAGGACCAGAAATTAATCAGAGAAGGACTCTGATTAAGGGGACATCTACCTTAGCAAAGCTATACATACATATGGCGAGTGACGTATTTGAGTTGACAATTTGGTGCGTCAGGGCTCCTGTCCATGGTTCAGTTAGTGTCCTAGCACCCTCACCCACTACCTACTTGGATTAGTAGAACAAGCAAAGCACAAAATTAGGATCAGGGCCTCATAGGATCCTAGTGCTAATGTAGAAACAAGTAACTCTGCAGTGTTTAAAGCCCAGAGCATGACTGGGGGTAGGACAGAAACTAAAATAAGTAAATGGTTGAAGGATAAAGAAGTAGATTTTTGAAAAAGTAATGACCAGGAATTCTTTAGGTTATATACTTATGAAGTTTTTATATATATATATATATATATATATATATATATATATATATATATATATATATATATATTTATAACTATGCCTGACATGTTCAAAATATTTGGAGGCATATTTCTAGGTCCTATGCATTGGAACTGTTGTTTATGTTACCATTAAAAATATCTATTCCAACTTACATGTCAAGGTAAAAGAAGAAACTAGCTTAGACTATTTTGGAGTCAATAAATGAGCAAATATTGATTAAGTCTCAGTTCTATATTATTTCTATGGCAGTTTTATAGAGGGAGTTGAAACACCAGAACTACATGTAGGTGCGATGCAGAAAGAAATATAAATACAAGCAAAGAATATTCTAGAAGTATATTTTGGAGAGGAGTGATGGTGATAATAGCATTATTGTTTGGTGCATTTTTCTAGCATCTGTTGAGTCAGTTCTACTCTTTTTACATTCAGTTGACCTTTCTGTATGTATGAGTCCAATTCTGACAAATCAATTTCCATGAAAAAAACTCACAGAGCCTCTGGTTGAGTGGAAATGATAAACAATAAGTGATTTGCTTACCTCTGAGGCTGAGCACTTCTTATTCATTCAGTAGAAGGTTCATTATGTGCCAGGCACTGTTTTGGGCACTTGAGACACAGAGATGCTTGAGCAAACAAAGCTGAAAAACAAAGCAAAAAAACTTTGACTTTACCAAGCTTGTATGCTAGTAAGGGTTTTTCATAATAAATTAAACCATAAAAAATACAATTATATAGTATCTTAGGAAATAAGTACTTTGGACAAATATAAACAACCAAGGGAATTGGATGCAAGCACAGAGAAGAGGATTGCAATTTCAGATGGAGTGGTCTGGGTAGGTCTCTTAGGGATGACTGTTGAGTAAAATTTAACTCGTGTTATTGACTGTCAAACATATTTTAGCTGCTGTGACTATATAATGAACCAAACAGTCTGAGTCTCCACTGTTTATATTCTAGTGGGAGAAGAGAAGCAATGATAATAATTATATAATATATCAGGTGATGGAGACATCAAGAGGGTAGCGAGTGATCCGAATGGGGTGCTATTTCTGATAATGTGGACTGTGAGGCTTTTTTATAAGGTGGTATTTCCACAACAGACTCTAATTCATATAATTACTCAGCTTAGGATTTAGAAAGTGGACCTCCGGCAAATCGTATGTTCTAACACTTCATTAGGGAGAGCAATCCCAGGGAAAGATGTTGAAGGATTTCTTTGTGAGAAACAGGAGTGTTGTAGTCAGATTTAAGATTAGAATTCAGATCACAAGCCTGGTCATTTAATCTAATCCTTTTGTAGAATGGAAGTTAGACACACATGCTTTTTGTATTTCCTGAAGAATACATGTCTCTGCCTTCTTAGGTCTCCTTTAAAGAAAGTTACTACAGAAGAAAATGAAATGTTTTTAATACAGATCATTGGATGGTCTAAAAAGTTGAAGGAGAAGAGAGTGAGGCAGCAAAGGAGGGCAAATGAAAAACACGGTTGTTCCTGATCTGGCTATCATTTGTGGTAAGACACACCAGGGGTGCTCATTTTCCCGGGACCATCTTCCAAGGGGCTGGTGTACTGTGACATTCCCGGGCTCTCCACTGGGAGACAAGAGGTAAGCATGTGCCTCTTAGCCCAGTGTCTCACTTGTGAAAATGATACCCAATGGTCCATTAACTTCCCAGCACTGTTGGAAAGCTCATGTGAAGATGCTAAGCTGGCTTCATGGTATTTCATAACTTATCTTCTGCAGGGAAGCTCTGGGGTAGACAGTGAGGGGGAAATATGGAGCACAGGCATCAGGCACCTCACTATAGACTGTATCCCTGTAAAGTTGGGAGGAAAGTTGGCCCATGACCCTAATGGTGCCGGGGGACTAAGGGTCAAACCTGTGAAGACAGGTGAAGTTGAGACGATCCAATGCAGTGCACAGTGGGAAGTACCAATATAATTCCATGAGCCCAAATTGTTTTTAATTAATGGTGGAACAACTCTCTTAATAATTTAATAGTTCTTTTTATATATTAGGATTTTCAATATTGCTCCATCTATCATGGCATCAATCAATCTTAACTAAATTCCAAATTAATGGTCTTTAATAGTCATGGAAAGAACCATTGGGAAAGCAATAAAGAATGAAACAGAAAAGGGGTATAGAAATGAACACCTAGAAGGAAGCATATTTTTATCCTTATTTTACATATTTTTGAAAGTAAATAGATTGTCACCCAAATACATTTTCTTCTACATCATTTTGGCTCCATCAGATGAAGAAAACTGAATTTAAAAATTTGAACTACTTAATGACATTTTTACATCACTATTAAATATATCTATTTGAACCTGCACATTAAGATAAAAGAACATAGTATACAAGAAACTTGAATGTCTTTATCATATATTCTGAAAAATTTTAACTCCATTTGCTTGGGAATTTTGGTTCTAAGCACCAGTTATCTGAAGCAAGATAGACAGGACAGACTTTAATTCAACACATCAGTATGACATCTCACAGCCCTCCTACAGACGGTAATATTCTCTGTTATTTTTTTCTCAGTCTCTTTTCTGTATGGCAGATATTGTCCATTTAATTGAAGTCATTCCAAAGCATTGTCAAATATCCCCAATTTCCTCATTTTTGAGGGTGATTTTGTTAATATTTAATGTATGAATATATATGTATACATGTGTATATTATATGTGATATTATATGGTATGCTATATATTAAAATAAAAAGCCTTTAATTCACAGTTTTATGTAGAACCCAGTTTTGTTTGTTGTTTTTTTCCAATATTAGGCTAACCTGAAAAGACAGTAATTTCTTTTCTCGAGACTGGAAAAACATATTTAAAAGAATGCTGTTTCATAATAGAGAAATAGATTAGACAAAATCATTACAAAAAATAATTTGGATTCATCTTGATGAAATGTCTATAAAATACAAGTTAAATTTGTCTTTTTGACTCAATGTTTTAAATTATTGGGGTGAGAGTGGTTAACAAAATTACATAGGTGTCAAATGTACAATTGTGTAATACACCACCTATATACTGTGTTTCCCTGAAAAATAAGACCTAACCAGAAAATAAGTCCTAGCATGATTTTTAAGGATGACATCCCCTAAACATAAGCCCTAATGCATCTTTTAGAGCAAAAATTAATATAAGACCCGGTCTTATTTTCAGGGAAACATTGTGTGTTCACCACCCAGAGTCAGTTCTCCTTCCATCACCATATATTTGACCCCCTTTCCCCTCTTCTACTATATCCCTCCCCCCTTACCTTCTGGTAACCCGTAAACTGTTGTCTGTGTCTATAAGATTATTATGCTAAGCAAAGTAAGTCAGATAAAAAAAAATTGAGAACCATATGATATGTGGGACATAAAACTGAAAACAACAAAGGAACAAGACAAACAAATAAATAAAGAAAAACTCTTTGACTCAATCTTGACGTGGTTCCTCTCTTGCTTGCACTGAGCACTTTCAGGACAGCAAAGAGAATCAAAACCTCAGCAAAAGCAACAAAAATGGAGTGGTTGCAATATTTTGGCCTCCATTTTTGTTGTTGGTTAAATATAAGTCTGACTTTATTCATACTCAAGAAATTCTATCTCCCTAAGACAGCAGAATGATAAATCTTTGTGTAATGTCATTTCCCATCAATGGACAATATTTGGTTGTTTATTTCATCCAGAGAAACCAGAGATAAAATGCCATTGAAAGGCATCTGATTCCTTATCCCATGGAATGACATTCTATCAGGTTATACATGTAACTGATAAGGGTAAATTTTAAAACAGATTTTAAAGAAGAAACTTTCCTGAAGGTCTATGTTTACTTCAGTTTTTAAAACTGCTAGGTAAGGTCAAAGATGCTGATCTTTTTCCTAGCCGCTTCAATGAAATCAGCACAGTTCACACAATAAAATTATAGAAAAAAATACATAAAGTAAAATTTGGGGGAAATGAAAATCAGTTAACTTCTTGTCTTTATATCGATAAAGCTGTGTTACATCAGTTACTAGTAGTGTAAACAAAAAGTATAATACATCGGAGCCCTAAAAATAATTGAAGATGTATTCAATTCTAACCACTGAATTCTTTGTTATTTAATGTTGATCATAAGCAGTTTCTTAAAATTTCCAGGCTTTACTTTTAGCAATATCAGCATTAGCATATTGACATGTTACACTTGCTGTATCCCCACAACTGTCATCATATCTGGTATATTCTGTTTCATGAATATCGCATAATGGTATTATTCTTCCTTCTTATGACACTCCCGTTACACAGCCAATGACCATTTATCTTTGTACTTTTCCTATAGCCTCCCAACAGACAATCTAACTCCAGAACATTGACTTGTCTAGAAACAGGTTTGTTGATTTCAGTAGCTCACTATTGCATACAGTAGAGGTCACATGTCTATGAGGCTTTCATTCCTCTAAACCTCCTCTGTCCACATAGTGTCAGGCAACACACATATATTTAGCATTTCCTGAACACATCGTGTTCTATATCCTCTCTGCCTCAGCTCTCATCTCCGTTTGCTGGGGATACTGTTCCCTGATTTTTCTGCCTCCCAGCCTTCTTGTTCTTAATTGTACTCATCCTAAACTTCGGTGCTTGCTTTCTGGTCACCCTGAAAAATCAGACATGTCCTTCTGTGTACTTCAGTAGAATTCGCTCTGCTTCTCCTTGGTATGTGGAGGTTATGGAAACGACTGGAGGCTGTCAGCAACTCATTCAGCTCAACTCGTAACTAATGAGAGCCCACTTCGCGCCAGGCACTCTACTTCCTACTGAGCAGGCAGCAGTGAATACAACAAAACATGGTTTCTCTATTTTTGAGGACTCGTGGATCTCCAACCTCAGAATGCATATTGATCACTTGGGCACTTTACAAAAATGCAGATTCCTGAGATGTACCATCAGATATTCTGACCCCAAAGCTTGGGGTCTGGTCCAGGAATGAGCCTTTTTATTAACCACTCTAGGATTTGCTGGTGATGTGACTTACACAGTGTGAGAGATACTGCAATAGATTCTGTGCTCTATTAAGGATAACACATGTCTTTTTTCATTCCATCATATTTCATTATTTTATTTTTCCTCCTATATTCCTGGCAACTAGGCCGATGACTGGTATTTCGCATGTACTCAATAATATTTTCCACTGAATGAAGTTCTCATGGAATTTACAATGTAGTGGAGAAGGTTACACATGAGACCATAATGTCACATGCCATGGTTTGGAAACGAGGGTGCTATCACATGAAAAGACATTTAACCATGGTTCCTTCATCAGTGAAGCCTTACCAGGAGAGATATTGAAATAGCCATTCCAAGGATAAATAAGAATTGCCAGTTGAAATGGTTGAGGGAGGGAAAAGTCTGCCAAGCAAAAGGAATGACTTACTCAATACCTGGTAGTTAAGGAGAACATGCCCACTGGCGGGGATAAGGAGAGGTGTCTGGCACACAATACAGTCGTAACAAATGTGTGCTGAATGAACAGATACACTGTATGTCACGGTACTATCTGCTAAATATTTAATACAATAGGTAGCATTATCGGAGGTGCTAAATGGTACAAAATAAGTTATTTGTTAAATTAATAAACATAGTTTTCTCTTAGTTACTACAGTCCATCAGAAACTGTAGGTGACTGTCTTTTAATAAATAATTAATAAATTTTAAGTTTAACTGCAAATCCCATTTTGTAAAAAAAAAATAATATGTAGAAATAAGCACACATTTCTTGTTTCTCTGTTTGTAGCCATCTAAAATTCATGTGTCCTGATGTATATGAAAATGCCTTCAAGACCACAGTCATTGCTACCAAGCATTTTTTACAATTAAAAAAAATAGATTTAACACTTCAATCCCGGCAACTTACTTGTGTCACTTTTATAGAGAGAGTAATTTTTCTCATTATTAATTATGAAAATTTAATTATTTTTTTCTGTTTTTTATTTTTTATTTTCATTTTATAGTTTCAGGTGTACAAAACAATGTAATAGGAGAATATTCATTTTAATTGTCACGTATTTTAATCACGAAAGGTAGTATTTTTAATCTTTTTTAATGAATTAAATAATTTAAGGTATATGATCTAGTAGAGATGATAAGATGCTCCCTTCACATATTGTGGGGGGCTTTCTAATAACTGTTTTCAATCAAACGTTATTTTCGTGTGTGTAGTCATAGACACTCAGTTAGTTACCAAGTTATAAATTCAAAGTCCACTTCGTAGAGCTTCTGGATATTCTACTAGGCGGGAAGGACTTTTGTCAGTGACTTTCTTTCCTAAGTCAGTTCCTGTGTTGTTGCAGCCCAGCAATGCAAAGCATTGACTTCCTCTAGTGGCTGGTCCTGTTGCTACAAAAGACAGTTTATTTATCCCCTGGGTCTTTAGATATCAGGGAAGGATAAAGGTAATACATGATATTTTGTTCTTAACTGGAAGGATTCTCTTCTTGTTAAAGGAATCTTTCAAAGCCAGTAGAAGAGTCCATAATTATAAAAGAGAAGCTGTGGATGTTATTTTTGAAAGTAAGGGGGGTGGGGGGTGGGAGATGAGGGTAAAGGGGATCAAATATATGGTGATGGAAGGAGAACCGACTTTGGGTGGTGAACACACAATGGGATTTATAGATGATGTAATACAGAATTGTACACCTGAAATCTATGTAATTTTACTAACAATTGTCACCCCAATAAATTAAAAAAAAAAGAAAGTAATATAAGATACTAGAGCCTATCATGTGTGTAAAATCCGTGAGGCAAAGGCTTTGGGAGGGCTACACAGTCCTTGATGCATGGTAAGTATATATAATTTATCTCATGATTTAGTGGCTTGAATAGACATGGGTTTCAAATATTTATTAAAGCTGTATCTGCTAAGGGGAAACATGTCTTATCAGACTAATGACAATAATTAACACAATATGGTACTAAGATACGAATGACTAATAGCTCAAAATAATCCACTTATTTTGTACAACTGCTTATATTAGAATTAATGAATTAATCCAAGTGGCATTTCAAAAATTATTTGAATTGTAGATTGGTCAATAAATGGGGTGGTGAGAATTAGCTGTACTCTTAGGAGGAGATGACATGGCAGTTATATCACTATTTCATAATTTTTACAAAAATAAATTCCAAATGGATGAAAGATCTAATCATAAAAACTGAAACCATATGCAAACTAGCAGGCTTCGCTGAATATGATAGCAAAGACCACAGTGAGAAAGGATGTAGTGCAACAGATTTCAATATTTAAATACTTCTGCTTGTCAAAGCATATCCAATAAAATCATAAGGCAAAAGTCAAAAATGAGAAAGATTTTGCAATTTATTCAGGTTAATTGTTAATGTTGTTAATATATATAAATGCTTTTTTATAAACTATTAAATAAATGCAAATACTCCAGTAAAATGGATTAAAAAAAAGAAAGAAAGAAAAACATGAACCAGTAGCTTATAAAGGAAAGAAGAAAAACAATCAGTATATTTTTGTAAATCATCAGTATTGCTCATAATCCAAGGGTTTTATATTATGAGTTGTTTTCAACAATGAGATCACCAAGAATTAAAACAGAGAAATTTTTCATTTTTGTTAAGAGTGAGGAAAAAAGTGTACTCAAGTTCACTATTAACGAAGGAATAAATTGTTTCAATTTTCCAGGAAAGCCATCCAGCAATACCTATTAAAATTTTAACTATTAATATCCCTTTCTCTAGCAATTCCATTTGCAATCTAGATTGGGAGATTTTTAATAATTACAATAAACCATACTAAGTTTTATAATTGGGGTTATATACTCTGCTATTGCTAACCAAGAGAGTGATAAATTTTATTTTTGGAGACTCAAGCAAGGAAAATTATTTATTTAGAAATAGATAAAAAGCTTAGTGTGGGTACTCCTTGGTATTTACCTAAAAGAATGGAAAACCTATGCCCACACAAAACCTGCACACAGATGTTTACAACAGCTTTATTCATAATTCTCAAACTTGGATGCAACCACAATCAAGATGTTTTTTCAGAGGTGAATAAATAAACTGTGATGAATCCATACAATGGAATATTATGCAACACTAAAAAGCAATGAGCTGTCAAGCTATAAAAAGACATGGAGGAAAGTTAAATGCATATGTCTAAGCGAAAGAAGCTAATCTGAGGTTACATACTACTATACGGTTTCGACAATATGACACTCTGGAAAAGGAAAAACAATGTAGACAATAAAAAGATGAGTAGTTGCCAGGGGTTTGGGAAAGGGAGGGATAGATAGGCAGAGCATAGAGCATTTTTTTAGGGCAGTGAAACATCTCTGTATAATACTATCATGGTGGATACATGTAACACACGTTGTCCAAACCCATAAAATGCACATCATCATCAAGAGTGAATCTTAATGTAAACTATGGACTTGGAGTGATTATGATGCATTGGTGCAATTCATCAGTTGTAACAAATGTACCACTGTGGGGGGGATGGTAATATTGGGGGAGGCTGTGCATGTGTACATGGCCAATCTCTGTACCTTCCAACCAATTTTACTGTGAACCTAAAACCGCTCTAAAAATTAATATCTGTTCAAGACAAAACTTAAGTGTGGTGTTTAAGGTTCTATGAATTTGCTTATTACAGAGTCAAAGTTTTGGGGGGCTAGGAGGAAAAGATGTGAAGAAGGAAGAGTAGCTTGGGCTGGATCAGGCACAAGGAAGTGTAAGGGGAATAGGGAGGTTACAGTATGGTGAGGATAGATAAATGGAGGGCACTGACAAAGAAAATCAGGATAATGTATTAGTTCCAAGTCTTTAGAAGAAGACGCGGCACGCTTTCAAATCTGAATTAATTCAAATCCAATATAATAGAAAAAAGCTCTAGAGTGGTTATTACATAAAGTTTGACATGTTTTTGCGTCTTAGTCTACAGGAAATGGCATATGTCCTTTGTCCCTGTGGATTGTCCCTGTTGGTGGCCTGAGGGAAATAAACCTGATATCCATGATCCTTTATATGGGGAGGACAAGGTGGGAGAGAAGGGAATAGAGGCACCCTAAACAAAGCTGAGTGCTATTTGATTGACATTTTTTTGGTCCACTCAGAAGCTTTTGTCTAGGAACTGATAGTGGGAATAATCATATCATCCTCCTTAGTTAGCTCCTACTGGTACCACTCCTTGTTTGAGTAGAATTACTCAAACCACCCTACACTGATTGAGCAGAATTAATCTAATAACATTATAACCTCAGCGACATAAGTACAATGCTATCATAGGATACCATATTATAATTATTAGAATATGAGATAAGATTAGTTACCTTTAGAAGGAACTATTTTGTTTTATGAATCCAAACTAGATATAAAACTAATTTTAATCGATACAAAGTATAGTCAAAATTGCTTCAAAGTAGCATCTTTATTGAATAAATGTAGGTTATCTCCTAAATAAATGGTTTGTGTGGAATGTATATGTTATTTGATTTTCAAAACTAAAAAGTTTTATATTCCATACATTCATACTGGAAAAACAATAATATAAAATAAATCAAGAAAGTATATTTTGACAATGTGTAATGACATAGGATGGAAAACAGCAATGATGAGACACTAATGTATGCAAATTAGGTACCCTAAAATTAGATGCTTTATTCACTCAACAATAAAAAGATTGTTATGCTCTTATGCACATTCTGACCTTAAGGAACATAACTTCAAAAAAAGAGAAATAAACTATGATTTTTCCTAATATTATTTATCTTATTTCTAAAAATAGAAAGATTCCAGGAAAACATTTAATTTTTGAAAGAATAATTAGTGAGGTAAAGAATAATGAGTATGATAATCACATATAAAAACAAACATTAATAGGGAGATGCTCCATTTAGGAATTAAATTGTTTTTATTTCTTTATTTGGATTTATATCTCATATTTTTAATACTGGGATATTTGTTTTTCAACAGGAAAAAAAGAGAGAAATGTGCCACTTTTTACTTTTTTTTCATTGCTTATTTGAAACACTCGTTTTCTGCTTTGACTTGTACTGCTCTGTGTACATATGTATATACATAATATATGTACACATACAATTTATCATATGCATGTATATACATATCATATTACTTTACAAATTATATTTTCCTTAATGTAATCTTAGTTTCAAAAGATGTGAAATTTAAAGATATAATATATTTTTGTTAGTCAATAATACTTGGAAAATGTGGTAGCATCTTATTTTTTAATATATTACAGGTTTGACAAGTTTAAATTGATTTTTTTCTAAAACACTCATGGGAATTATAAATATACTTAAATTATATCACTTTGGCTATTCTTTATTTATTTACAAAATATTTTTCTCCCAAGAGATGAAAACAGTTGTAGGTTTTTATCCTGTTTGAAGTTTAAAATTATTGTTGATCAATTAAGTCTTGCATACTACAGTGTAGTTATTTTTTACCAATACACATTTATGAGAATTTAGTATTATAAACTTTATAGAAAGCTTATTTTACATTCCGGCTGAGTACATTGTGGTCTCTAGATATTAGCAGAGTATCAAATATGAAGGAAAACTAACATATATCAGGCTAGGAATGTTTTATGCTAAATGACTAAATCAAAAGATCCCTAGGAAATCAAGACCAGATCGACATAAAAATAATAATCTTGCAATTTACTATCTGTAATTTTTCCATAAGTAATAATTACTAATTTTCTTCTCAATGATTATGTCTCAAAAGAAACCTAACTAAAATCACCTATTTGAGATTATGTATATTAAACAAATACCTGACTTTTAATACTGTTTCCAATTAGTTGCTAAACTCTGTAGATACATTTTCCAACAGACAAGATGGAGACTAGAACCATTTATCACTGTTAAATATAAGTGCTCAAATCTTATTCATCATTCCTTATATTTCTGTGTTTAAATTGTTAAATCCATTCATACTTTTTTATAAGACCTATAGTTAGTTTTGGCACATTTTCTTCAATTATGATTTTTTTCCAATGTCTGCAAAACCATCTGGAAAACTAGAAAACCCACAGACTTGCAGGGATTTTTTAGTTTATGAGATTAAGAATGCCCACAGAGAGAAATTATAAGTCAACTTTCTGAGTCAAAATTGCAACTCTCTGGCTATTTGCTTAATTTGTATTCATTTGCAAGCCAACTATCATTGGCTTTGCAATGATTTGCAAGCCAACTATATTGTTCATTTCAATTACCTAGATATGTTAGAATAACTGGTATAATAAAACTTATTATATCATAAATGTGAGAATAAACTAAATTATCGACATAATAAAGTGTATATATATACATATGTGTGTATATATATATAGTTTCTTCATAGACAAACTTCAGGTAACCAACAACTCCATTAGATTTTTCTAACATATCAAAACTGAATTTGCCATCTTTCCACTCACACATTTGCTTCCTCCTATATTATTAACTGTATTCTATCCTCAGGGGGAAAAAAATCTGACTTTTACCTTTTATTTTTCTTGTTCTTTAAATCTAATCATTATCTAGGCCCTATCAGCTCTGCATTCAAAATTCAAATAACTGCTGCATTTCACCTGCTGTCACCACCTAATATTAGATAGTCATGGTAGATGACTCATCATTATTATAGAAATAAACTCCTAAGTCTTCTCTCCCTATCTCAAAGGTCTTGCCTTTGCAAGCAACCTATCTATCTAGGTTCATTTTTCTCCAGATCACTTTTCTTCCCAACACTCAAACACCTTCATTGACACTCCAGAGCCAGACTTTCAAGTGATTACACATTTGGCTGTGGCTGATGTGAATGTAATTAGGCAGGATATTTTGAGACAGCCTAAAGCCCAAAATCACCACACATACTTCATTCTGACAAATTGGCATCAATCTCCACATATCTGGTGCCATGTCCCTGAATCACAATTATTAACCCCGCATTTGTCTTAATTTACCTATGGATCTTTTGAAAACCTGTGTCCCTATGTCACGCCCTAGATCTTACAAATGGGTCATTTTGGGGTTGACCCAGATTTGATTGTTTCTTACTAAACATCGTGAATTTTCATATTTCTTTTTATATGAAAAGTTCTCCCTTTTACCACCTAATGTCCAAATCTACTGCTCCTCGAGCCATACATCAAATACTAAATATTATAATTTCTATGAATCTTCCATTATAAATTTTCCTACCCCAGGGTGGAGAGAACCTTTTGATCCGTTGAAATGCTCCAGTACTTGCTACAGTGTGGACACCTCATACAGTCCAGAACACTTTCTGTTTATATGACAAATGCCTTAGATCCTTTTCCCAGTATACATTTTTCTAAAGAAAAGCTCTGCTGTGTTTTATCTTTGTATTGGCTAAAGCTCTTTACAATTAAATAATGTTCATTATTTGTAGCATAAATTTACTTCATAATGATCAATGTATTTCTGGCCAAATTGTCTCTAGCTGAGGTAAATAACATGGCTTAGACTGAATCAATCAATTTAAATATATCAATTAAGTAAAAAATAATGTACCCATGGGATGCAAGGATTCTCACTGGAAGCACTGTCCATTCCTATAGACGTGCACTGTTTTTTCACTTTGTCACTATAAACTCTGCTTCTAGAGTAAATCAGGTGCTAACAATCCTTACCTTCTTAAAATCCATGAGGATACAACTTAAAGCTTTCTGCTCCGATTATCTATTTCATGCATAATAAACTTCAAATTTAGGGGCATAGAACCATAACCTTGTGCTCCCACATTCTGTGGGTCAGGAAGTTGG
Source organism: Rhinolophus sinicus (assembly GCF_036562045.2). Classification (NCBI taxonomy): domain Eukaryota; kingdom Metazoa; phylum Chordata; class Mammalia; order Chiroptera; family Rhinolophidae; genus Rhinolophus; species Rhinolophus sinicus. Next base: position 14,597,328 of record NC_133751.1, on the reverse strand, counting down.
AAAGGCCACCATAGGACTGACACTTCTCTGCTTCACAATATGAGGCCACACAAACAATGACTCTCATGGCTGGGTGACTGGGAGCTAGAACAGTTTGGGCTGCAGAATCTACTTCAAAGATCACTTCTGCACGCACACGTCTGCCTCCTAAAAGTTGTCACTGTAACATTGAGGATTCAGGGTAGTTGAACTTCCTACAGCGCTGTTCACACACAGTTCCAAGGCTAAGTATTCCTAGCAAACAAGACAGAAGCTGGAGGGAGTTTTATGATCTAGCCTTCAGCCTCTCATATCATAACTTCTGCTTTAACCCTTTGATTAAAGCATCATGAAACCACTTGGAATCCAAGGAAGAGGATATAGGGCCCCGTCTCACTGGGTGAGTGTCAACAAAACTAGGGTGTTTTAAGACCACTATACTCCTCAGGTCATTTTCTTGAAGCATGTTTCAGTTGGTTTGAAAGAAGAATAAATAAGTTGTCTTTTTTTTATGAGGCATGGGGAACAAAGCGTTAAGACCCTTAAACCTGATTTATTTCCATTGTTTTTGCAATGGCTGCATTGATGTTTTTCTTGATGCTTTCTTTTTTAGAAGAGAGCTGCCCTTGACCCTTACTGTTTTGTTGTGAGTTGCAGCCAAATTTCTGAGATGTGAAGAATTCCATTTTTAACAACCTATAATGGCGTATTCTTTAAATGTCTCTTTCTTCACTGTGAACATCTACAAAATCAATATATCTATATTTCTACATAATGGCTGATTGTTTTTCCACCATGCTGTTGTATACATGTATTAGGTCTAAACGCTGTAGACAAGTATTCTCAATCTGGGCTCTTCACTGGAAACATCTGGGAAAAGTTTAAAAATCCCAATGTCTGGGTCCTACCTACACCAAACCAATTAAATCAAGAGTCTGGGGACAGGACCCTGGCATCAGTATTTTTTAAAGTTCTTCACATGATTCAAATATGCATCCAAGATTGACAGCTAATGTTATGGGGCCTGTCCATTCTCCTCACTGACCTTGGTAATAATCCTCCTGCTGATATTCTTATGTCTCCTAAGTGAAAATCAGAGTAAGTCATCTCACTAAGTTAAAAAAAAAAAAGTAAATCCTTGTAATGTTGAACTTAATGTTTTAAATATGTGGAATACTTTGGAGGAGAACTCTTTACCACTTTTATAATATTAAGGGTTCCACTTAAGGAAATTTTATTTTTCTTAGATTATTTCTGTGTCTTTTTATGTTATTGTGTAGTGTATGTTATTTTTATAATACCTATTTCTTAAGTTTATTCCCAGGTATTTTATTTTAAATGTGTTTTTTGGGCTATATATTTAGACTACAAGTTTTTAATCAATTTTGTAACTGAAAACCATTGTGAATTTTGTTATAGTTGACATTTTATTGATTATTTTGGCTTTTCTAAGTAAAAAACAAATCATCACCTGTAAATATTAAGATATTTTACCTTGTTAATAATATTTATACTTCTTTTTATATTCTTATTTCATTAGTTTGACAGACAGAAAATGTTAAATAATCAAATAAAAAACTGGCAAATAATTGATCATTTAATATAATACATCCTTGTGCTGCTTTTTTAGGCAATAGCTAAAATAAGGTTGTTAAATGATAAGTTCACTGTAATAGTTGTGCTTTCCTGAAAGATATGTAGTTACTGGCTTAACCATTAACCAGATGAAGAGATTAAAGACAGGGAGACTTGGGATTGCTAAAGAAATAGCTATCACAGGGTAGACGGTATGAAGATTTGGAAAATATTCAATGATAAAACAAATGACATTGAGAATAAGTTATCTGGAAACCTTTTCTAAAGCAATTAAGGTATAACAGATGAGTGGGGCAGATAAATATCTAGCATCTTTTGGGTACACTACTGTAAGCCGAACACTTTCTGACTGCTTTTACAAAAACAGGCTCCTCAAAACAGTAATTTTCAAACTTAGAACAAACCATAAGCACTTGGAGGTGTTACTAAAATGCATATTCTAGAGCCTCACAGCCAGAGTTTATGATGTAACAGGTCTGGTCATTCCTCATGTGCAGGTCTTACCAGAGCCTGTAGAGGTAAATAGTTCAGAAAAAGGAAACTCTTGGTGATTTCTCCATGATTCAGCAAGCGACGGAGTGAAGCTCTGCTGTCACATTGAGGATGTGCCATTTTCTAGGTTGTGACTCCCAAAGCTAATCCAGACACACAGGACCCATTCTTATACGCATGCAGATACCTGTTTCTTTTTCCTCTCTCTCACTTAAATTAGAATTAAGTAACATTTAATGACATGGTGATTTTTAATAAAGGCATGGAACCTACATAGTTGGGGACATAGATAATGACGAGGATGGTATTAATTTAAAGAGAACATGATTGACAAAGAACCACCACCACAATATGCATGTGTGTATCTTAATTTCATTGTCCTCAGTATGAAAACTGCTTATTTTTCCATTCACAGGATGCACCTAGATCTAAAATTCTACTTTAAAAGTTTTCAATCACAGGGAAGATTGCTTATCTACGAATCTAAATTGGCAATCTGAATTGAGCAATGAACTGATTAGGAAAGAGCAGAAAGTGCACCAAAGTTTATTTTCATTGAAAGATGACTATCACATTCTAAATTATATGTTCTCCAATCTGTTGCTGTTTTCATGTCTTTTCCTTAATCTGCTGTATAGTATCACCTGGTTCACATTCAGCTAAAAATGACTTTAAATGTGTCACAGCTGTGTTAGAAATGCCAATGAAAAATACAGTCACTCTTTGATTTACTTTTAACTCTGATATATGCTGTGACTTAAGTAGAGTTTACAAATATTTTGGAAGACAGCCTTCATGCTTTATTTCTTGAGCAGATATGTATGGTATTTTATTTCCTGATGTTTATCAACAGCTTTCTATCATGTCCTCTAATGGCATGCTTAGGAGCTAAGTAATTAGTAGATAGGAGTTTTATTAGCATCACTAAAAAAAGAAAAGTCAAACAACTTTAACTCGGAGCATATGAATTCCAACAACAAAATGCACATTCACTCAGCAAAACTTCTAATTGATGTTGTTGAAATGCTTCAGGGCTCCCTTCTTTACCCTCTCCCACAGGAGGACATTCCTAAAATCCTGCTACAGCTTATGTCTAGCAATTTATTCTGGCAGTGATATTCATAACAGATTAATAAACTATACAAACTAAAGTCTCATAAACATTAGCTCGTAACTCAGTCTGCTTTAATCCTTCCAGTGAGTACCACTCAAGCCTTACTAAAAGGACAAAAGGATTTTTATTTGTAACAACCATGATTAGTAAGAAACATATAGGCATTATATGCATATTGGATGAATATATATGTGTATATATTATTGAACTGGATGAAAAAATATACATATGCACGTATATATTCATTTTTGGCTCTTTCTAACAAGAAAGAGAATAAGAGAGAATAGGTGGAATTTTATGGGAAAATATGTACAATTAGCTAAACCACAGTTACACATGTTTAGTGATATTACACATGGTTAAATGTTCCATATTTTAAAAAGCAAACAAAAATAAGTAGTAAGGAAGTGAATAAATAATTTTAAAACGGCTTTTAAAAGTGTTCAGGTGTATTTCATTTGCTGTTTGGGTAAAAGTCATTGAAAATTTTTATTTTTATTTTCTGATATTTTTGGCAAATCCTCGGGTTAAATTACTTTATTTATATACAAAAAAAAAAAAAAAAGAAAAAGAAAAAGCATAACCATGGACAAAAGGCTGATTTCTTGATACTGTATATTGTTTCATAACTGCTATAGTTTTCATTAACCTTTCTGTAAGTATCTTACCTTAAACAATAAAAGGGAAAAAAAAAAAAAAACTTATTTCCTGAGATTACATCACAGAAATAGCAGCATGAGGAGTGCTTCTTGAAACCTCTCCTGGAAGACACAACAAATTGAACAGCTATAATTTAACAAAGGAGTCCCTGCACAGCACACAGGCACATCTGAGAGACACACAAATCTAATCACCTGATGGTGGGTAAATAGGGCGAGTGGGGAAGGAGGGAAAAGGGAGTGCAGAGACATAGGCGGTGAGCCACAGGATGCAGACAGCAATCCTGAGAGAGGGAAGAATTTGGGCTGCTAGTGTATTCCCTGTGGCCCACAGTCGTGTCTGAGGGATTAGTGTGTAATATGGCTGAAACCAGCTCTCGTGGCAGAGACCTCAGAGAAAAGCTGAATACAGAAGCATGAGAATGATGGTTTAAGCCCTCATTGCCAGGCAGAAAACAAAGACACAGAGCCTGGCCACCTGCCAACCCCCCAGAGATTGCCCCACCCACACACTCCCAGGGTTAGAAGCAGGCTCCAGAAGAAATGGTAGTGGTATCAGATTAAATAACAGACTATCTACAACCCTGAGAACTGCAGCCCCAGACAATTGTGGGTTGGTGGTAGTCACCATTGCTCAGAGCCACCTTTCACAGCACACACTACCCCCACCTTTCTGTGCAGATCCCTATAGGGGCAACTCATGCCACTAAGACACACAGGCTCTGTATCTGGCTACAGGGGGAGCACTGGGACTTCAGAAGCTCAGAACTCTATTGCCCTCCACATCCTCCCACGGAGGCAGTACCCTAAACCCAGGCAACCTGCTCACAGAGGGGAAACCCACCTTCCAGAGAACCCCTCATCATGTGAGAAGCCAGAACAGTGCAAGAGAAAATATAATGCAACAATGTGAGAGAGAATAAAAGGCTGCAGTGGGAGAGAAAACATTCCACCACCTACTGGAAAGCAAAAGAAAGACCTCTTCATATCAACCTACTGCAGAACCCATTGCTGTAGATGTCCAGGAAGATAAATAATAATTCATTAATTGCCATGAATAACCAAGGTAATAAGGCAGCTCAGAAAGAAAATGAAAAGTCTCCAGAAAATGAACTGAAAGACATGGAAATATATGACTTAAATGACAGAATTCAATAGTGCAGTTCTGAAAAAGCTCATTGAGATGCAAGCAAACACACAGACAGTTTACTGAACTCAGAAACACAACGAAAGAACAAAATGAACATTTTACCAAAGAGATTGAAATTTTAAAAAAAGAACCAATAGAAATTCTGGAGATTAATAACTCGATTGAAAAAAATGAAGAATGAAATAGCCAGCTTAGGTAATAGAGCTGACCAGATGGAGGAAAGAACCGGTGACATCAAAGATAGAAATCTGGAAGTGACACAGAGGGAAGAAGAGAGAGACTTGAGAGTTAAAAGAAATGAAAGAACTCTACAAGAACTTTCTGACTCCATCAAAAAGAGCAACATAACAATGGGTATACCAGAGGGAGAAGAAAGGGAGAAGGGAACAGAGAGTATGTTCAAACAAATAGTTGAGAACTTCCCAAACTTGTGGAAAGAACTGGATCCTCAAATAATAGAAACAAATAAAATACCTAATTACCTCAATCCCAACAGGCCTTCTCCAAGTCACATTGTATTGAAGTGGTCAAAAATTAACAACAAAGAAAGAATTCTCAAGGCAGCCAGGGAAAAGAAGACGGTAACCATCAAAGAAAGCCCATTGGATTATCTTGAGATCTTTCAGCAGAAACTCTACAAGCCAGGAGGGAGTGAAAACAAATATTCAAACTATTGAAAGAGATAAATTATGAGCCAAGAATAATATATCCAGCAAAGATATCCTTTATATATGAAGGAGGAATAAAGACCTTTCCAGACATACAGAAGCTGAGGTAATTTTCTAACATACAACCTGCATTATAAGAAATACTGAAGGAGGCTATTTGATCTGAAACAAAAAATCAAAATGATACAAAACTATGAGTAGTATTATGAACAGACAGACAGAAAGAGGGAATGGCAACCACTACAAAAAAAAAAAAAAAAAAAAAAAAATAGGGTACTATATTCTTAAACATAACGTACAGGGTAAAGAAGAAAAAACATTAAAAAAAAAAAGGAAAAAGAAGAAAAGGACAACTTACTACTGCAACTCAGAAATCAACTCACAGCATAAGTAGGGATAACTTATGACCACAAAAACATAAAAGGGGAGAGAGTAAAGATCTGAACCTGCAAAGGGGAATGGAGATAAGAAGTAGGCTGAAGGAAAAGAACTACTATAAATATGAAGCTTTCTTTTACATAAACTTTATAATAATCACTCAGTAAAAAAATACAGACCTGAAATACATAAGAAAAGAAGAAGCAGAGGGAAAAATAAAAAAAATACCATGACACTGAAATAACAGACAGCAACAAAAAGGCACAGAAACAATGAAGACACTGAGCCACCAGAAAACAAAAGATAGAATGATAGGAAATCCTGATATATCAATAATCACCCTAAATGTAAATAGACTGAATTCACCAATAAAAAGACACAGAGTAGCAGATTGGATCAAAAAACTAAACCCAACCATATGCTTCCTTCAAGAGACACATCTCAGCTACAAGGACAAATATAGATTCAAGGTGAAAGTGTGAAAATTGATACTCCAACAAATGGTATTCAGAGAAAATCAGGTGTAGTCATACTTACATCAGACGAAACAGACTTCAGAATAAAAAAGTTACCAAGAGACAAAGATGGACATTTCATAATGATAAAGGGGACAATACAACAAGAAGGCATAATGATCACCAATATTTATGGCCCCAGTCATGGAGCACCAAAATATACACAGCAACTACTAACAAAACTAAAGGGAGAAATTGACCAAAACACACTTATAGTAGGGGACCTAAATACATCATTGGCAGTTATAGTTAGATCACCCAAACAGAAAATAAATAAGGAAATATCAGCCCTAAATGACACATTAGATGAAATGAAAGTAACTGACATTTATAGAGCATTTCATCCTAGAACATCAGACTATACGTTCTTTTTTAGTATACATGGAACATTCTCAAGGATAGACTATATATTGGGACACAAAACTAGCCTCAGCAAATTTAAGAAGATTGAAATCATACCAAGCACATTCTCTGATCACAAAGCTTTAAAATTGGGTATCAACTGTAAAAAGAAAGCAGGAAAAATCCCAAATATGTGGAGATTAAACAATATACTTTTAAAGAATGAATGGGTCAAAGAAGAAATAAGAGAGATCAAAAGATACATAAAAACGAATGAGAATTAAAATAGAAAATACAGCTTATCAAAATTATTGGGATGCAGCAAAAGCAGTAATAAGAGGGAAATTTATGTCATTACCGGCCTATCCCAAGAAAGAAGAAAAATCCCAGATAAACAACCTCACATTACATCTTAAAGAACTAGAAAAAGAACTAATGAAACCCAAAGTAAGCAGATGGAAGGCAATAATAAATATCAAAGCAGAACTAAATGAAATACAGAACAAAGACAATTTAAAAAAATGAATGCAACAAAGAGCTGGTTCTTTGAAAAGATTAATACAATTGACAAACACTTGGCTAGACTCATTAAGTTAAAAAAAAAGGGACAAATAAACAAAATCAGAAATGAAAGAGGAGAAATTACCACAGATGCACAAAGGATCATTCAAGAATACTATGAAGGACTATATAACACCAAATTCAATAACTAGAAGAAATGGACAAGTTCTTAGAAACCTATAGCCTTCCCAGACTGAATCACGAAGAACTAGAAAATCTAAATAGACTGATCAACAGTAAGGAAATTGAATCAGTGATCCAAAACCTTCCCAAAAGCAAAGTCCAGGAACAGATGGCTTCACTGGTGAATTCTAGTAAACATTCAAAGAGTATCTAACACCTGTTCTCCTCAAACTCTTCCAAAAAAATGAAGAAGAGGAAATATTCCCTAACTCATTTAATGAGTCCAACATTACCCTGATATCAAAACCTGCTAAGGATAACATAAAAAAAGAAAATTAGAGACGAACATCTTTGATGAATACAGATGCAAAAATCCTAAACAAAATTCTAGCAAATCGAATGCAACAATGCATTAAAAAAATTATACATCACGACCAAGTGGGGTTCATCCTAGGGGCACAAGGATGGTTCAACATATACAAATGCATAAATGTGATACATCACATAAACAAAATAAATGACAAAAATATTATGATTATATCAATAGATGCAGAAAAAGCATTTGATAAGATACAACATCCATTTATGATTAAAACATTTAATAAAATGGGAATACAAGGAAAATACCTTAATATAATAAAGGCTATATCTGACAAACCCTCAGCTAATATCATAATTAACAGTGAAAACTGAAGCCTTTTGCTCTACATTCAGGAACACGACAGGGCCGTCCCCTATCACCACTTCTATCCAACATAGCATTGGAAGTCCTCGCCAGAGCAATCAGGCAAGACAGAGAAATCAAATTCATCTGAGTTGGGAATAAAGAAGTTAAATTGTCACTCTTTACAGATGACATGACTCTTTACAGATGACATGACACTTTACATAGAAAACCCTAAACTCCACCAAAAAGCTGTTAGAAACAATAAACAAATATAGTAGTTGCCGGCTACAAAATCAACATACAAAAACCCATTGCATTCCTATATAGTAACAATGAAATCCAGAAAAAGAGATAATAATTTTAAAAAAATCCTTTGCAACTGCAACAAAAAGAATAAAATACATAGGAATAAACTTAACAAAGGATGTGAAGGACCTATACGCTGAACGCTATAAGACATTCTTAAAACAAATTGAGGATGAAACAAAGAAATAGAAAGATATTCTGTGTTCATGGATTAGAAGAAACAACATAGTTAAAATGGCCACATTACTCAAAGTAGTATACAGATTTAATGCAATCCCCATGAAAAATCCCAATGGCATTTTTTAAAGAAATAGAACAAAAAATCATCAGATTTGTATGAAACCACTAAAGACCCTGAATACTCAAAGCAATCCTAAGAAAAACAATGATGGAGGTATCACACTCCCTGACTTCAGCTTGTACTACAGGGCAACAATAATCAAAACAGTACGGTATTGGCAGAAAAACAGACAAAACAGACCAATGGAATAGACTTCAAAACCCAGAAATAAACCCACATAAATATGGGTAGATAATTTTCAACAAAGAAGCCAAAAATGTAAAATGGAGAAAAGACAACTTCTTCAATAAACGGTGCTGGGAGAATTGGAAAGCCACATGCAAAAGAATGGAACTAGACTGCTATCTGTCACCATGTACCAAAATTAACTCTAAATGGATCAAAGACCTAAATGTAAGACCTGAAACAATAAACTGCATAGAAGAATACATAGATACTAAACTTGTGGACCTTGGGTTCAAAGAGGATCTTATGAATCTGGCCTCAAAGATAAGGGAAGTAAAAGCTAAAATAACTGACAGGAACTATATTAAACTAAAAAGCTTCTGGACGGCAAAAGAAACCATCGACAAAACAAAGAGGAAACCACCGAATGGGAGAAGATATTTGCAAACAATGCCTCCAATAAGGGGTTAATATCCAAAATATATACGGAACTCATACAACTCAACAACAAAAACAAAAAGACAAACAATCCACTTTAAAAACGGGCAGAGGACCTGAACAGACATTTCTGCAAAGAGGACATCCAAATTGTGAATAGACATATGAAAAGATGCTTAACATCATTAATCATCAGAGAAATGCAAAAAGAAACCACAATGAGATATAACCTCACATTGGTTAGAATGGCTATCATTAACAAGACAAATAACAACAAGTATTGAAGAGGTTGTGGAGAAAAAGGAACCCTCATACACTGTTGGTGGGAATGCAGATTGGTGCAGCCACCTATGAAAGGCAGTGTGGAGGTTCCTTAAAAAATTAAGAATTACCATATGACCCAGCAATTCCTCTTCAGGGTATATACTCAAAAAATCTGAACACATTGATCCATAAATATATGTGTACTCCAATGTTCACTGAAGTTTTATTTATGGTGGCCAAGACTTGGAAACAACCAAAGTGTCCTTCGATAGATGATTGGATAAAGATGTGGTATATATAATTGAATACAGTGGAATACTACTCTGACATAAGAAAAGATGAAATAGTGCCATTTGCTACAACATGGATGGATCTTGAGATTATTATGCTAAGTGAAATAAGTCAGACAGAAAAAGTCGAGAACCATATGACTTCACTGACACGTGAGATACAAAATTGAAACCAACAAAGGAACAAGACAAACAAATAAATAAACAAAAACTTGTAGACACAGACAATAGTTCAGTGGTTACCAGAGGGTAAGGGAGGAGGGGAGATAGTAGAAGACAATAAAGGGTGGGTGAAATATATGGTGATGGAAAAACTGACTCTGGGTGGTGAACACACAATGTGATATATAGATGACGTGTTACAGAATTGTACATTTGAAACCTATGTAATTTTACTAACCATTGTCACACCAATAAAATTTAATAATAAAAAAGACAACTTATATCCTCCTTTCTCTAAAATTGAACTATCCTGTCTGCTCATAAAAAATAAACAAGAAAACACTCTACTTCCGTTTATGAAGCTCCAATTACTTCATTAATATAAATTAAGAAGTAGCTTTGTAAATATGAATTCTGCTATTGGATTGAATATGTATCTTATTAAAATATTTTAATTTTTTTTTCTTTTTTATATGTTGCCATAAAGTTAATTTACAGGTTCAGATTTTGGAATCAATTAGCTACTTAGCATGCCATATTTTTACATTTTTGTTCTGTATGCATGTGTGTGTGTGTGTGTGTGTGTGTGTGTGTGTGTGTGTTGCTATGAATAATCAATAGCATTGTATTGTATTCTTTTTTTCACATGTTTTAATTTTGTAAAATTAATTATGCAGTTTGCATTTTTCAATCAACATTGCTTTCCATCCTCTGCCTATTGGAAATACATATGTACATGAATATGGATTATTCATTTTGACTGGTATAACTTATTGCCTTATATGATGAGTCTTACTTTGGAGATGTATTCTGGTGAGTATATACAAAAATTTCCCTGTGACACACACCCACAATCAGAATTCTAAACATTTTCATCTACACTAAACATTGATGAATGGTCGTCCTACATAGCTGTACATATTCATATTCCCACTCTCTGTTTCCCAATTCCTTTTTTCTTGCCCACTCTCAATCTGTAATATTAACAGATGGCAGCAATTTAAAAATAAATAAATAAAGCAGATCAGTCCACTATAATGACTTGGGAAGATGCCCAGGATTTACTTTATTTTGGAAAAAACACACACACACAAAAAAAAAAAACTAAAGAGCAAATATCAAATTCAAATGTGCACTATGAGCTAATTTTAGTCAAACTATGTAATAAACATGTGTAGTTACAAATTGAATGATCTAAGCTGATCTAAGTCACGTGGCTAGAATCACTTAGAATCATTACCTAAGGAGCATGAATTTGTAGTGCAACAATGAAAGACTAATTTTCACTTGTGATACTTTGTATTACTTAAATTGTTTAACCAGTAAGTGATACTTATTAATTAATTACAAAGTAAAGTTACTAATTTTTCTCACTTAACAAAATAAGGAGAACACAAAGAACATTCTAACATACTTGTACACAGAATATTCCCAGGGGTAACCCCATTAATTTCAAGAATAAGCATGCTTCTAAGAGCATAGTGAGGGGTGCAAGATCCACCATGTACCGCTGTGCAAGTTGTGCACTGCACAATTCTATAAGCTACTCTTTGAATGGCACCTCCTAGAGCTGTGCAATATATAACCAGATTGGTGACAAGTGATAGTCCTTCCTACAGAGAAAGACTCTGGAATCTCAGAAATTATTCAACTTGCTACAGATCAAAATGATAAAATAGTCCCAGAACAGGAGTTTCTGAGACACCAGATCTTTCTTCAGACTGGATCAAAACTAGGATGGTAGTCCTAAAAACAATCAGGTCATGACAAGGCCTTCTGAGGCTCAGCTGGACGGCCCTCAGACTCTTATCCTGGCTTCACAGTCCCTAGTGACTCAGTTCCAAGGCCCTAGATGTCTGGGCAGCTACTGTTTTCTAACATGTTAAGGTTGGGTTTTTGCACCAGGTTCTATAGAGAATAAAGTGCACCTGTTAGAGCTGCAGCTCAGGCCAAAGTAGATGCATAAATGGTCAAACTACCAATGACCTTCATCAGGGTGCTTCCATGTAGATAGCTGTTGGCCAGGCTGTCGTGCCAGAGAGACACCTGCACTTAGATTTGCTGTGGGGCGGTCAGATATTTTCACATATGCCTCGTTTTTGGTTTGTTTGTTTTTTTAGTTAACTAGCATTTTGATTGAATACTTTTGCTTTAGATTTGCAATTTAATATCTACTGTGTTAATATAATCCACATTAATAAAATGATAATATTAATTTCAAAGTATAAGACATAGTAGTCATGCAATGTTAACTGAAACATAGAATGTACCTTTTTAACAAGAATTATTAGTTCTTCTGAAAAAGATTAAACTTATTTTTTGTCTTCAAAAGGATGACTTCACTTACATGTGGGATATAAAACTGAAAGCAACAAAAGAACAAACCAAACAAACAAATAAACAAAAACTCATAGACAGAGACAATAGTTTAGTGGTTACCAGAGGGTAAGGGGGAAGGAGGTGGTAGAAGAGGGTAAAGAGGGTCAAATATATGGTGAAGGAGAACTGACTCTGGGTAGTGAGTACACAATGTGATATATAGATGATGTATTATAGTAAGTGCACACTTGAAACCTAAATAATTTTACTAGCCATTGTCACCCCAGTAAAATGGATTTAATTGAAAAAAAGTAGTCATGTAGTATTGACAGATTTTTCTCATCAGTATTGATAGCTAAAAATTGTTCCTTCACCATAAAAACTTAAGAAAATCATCTTCTTTTTCTTTTAAGTTTATTGGGGGGACAATTGTTAGTAAAGTTACATAGATTTCAGGTGTATAATTCTGTAAGGAAATCATCTTAAAAAATGATAAATATAGCATTTGCTTTTAAAATTTACATGCATGTTATATTAACCTTGAACATCATAAGTCTTGCTAATTTTCAGACTGTTTAAGTTATTTCACAATTATATCCTAAAATATAAGCTAATATGTCATGTATTTTAAATTTAATTTGAAAATTTATTTATTATATATCGACCTTAATTTTGACATAAACACTCAGTTGATAGTTAACTACACAGACTGAAGTGTTTATATAGTGAATTGCAATGTAAATGGATCTTATGTGGGGAGAATAAAGAAAAGACATATGAATATGTATTACATGAATTGTATTTGCATAATTAAAACATAACATCATTTACCAGCTTCATATTAATCAGAGGCAGCTGGAAGTTCTTGGGTTTTTTTTTTTTGTTTAATTTTCTTAATATTAAATTTAAGATAGCATATAGTATATAACTTTCTTGTAGGGAAAGTTCTTATCAAAAAGATAAAAAAGTAAAACTTTCCTTAAAGTGAATTCCTTAAAAAGTCAATTTAGAAATCTAAAAGGGAAAACCATTTTCAACAATATATTAGTATTTAAAGCTACTACTGTTCTTTCTAAGGTAATGGGTGGATGATATCAGTGTGTGTGTATAAACTTATATACATATATGTTTACATATATTCAATACCTGATGATCAATTTTACTACTTGTGCAATTTTTTCTAAGTTTCAATGTTGTTCAAATGAAATTTAAATTAAAATAAGTACATATATATATATATATATATATATATATATATATATATATATACATATATATTTAGTACATATGTATTTGGAAACTATTAGTAGTTTTTCATTCATTTTTAATGTGATTTTAGAATTTTACACAATATTGCAACTCTCATAGTTGTTTACAATGTGTAAAATACTGACCTACTGACCTACACAGTAATACATAGTTACCTGATATTTGACAAAAAATTTTTTGTGAAGTTTATTTAAAAAAAACAAAAACAAAACAAAAACCTTGAACTAGACTTATCTGTACCCTAAAAAGAGTAGAACCCACAATGGAAGGAAGAATGGTATTTGATAGTGAGAAAAAAGAAGGTGGGTTGTTAGTGATGTAGAACCTAATCTTATCAAAAAGAAGGGAGTAGGTCTCAAATTTGACATCAAGGGGATTTTATATGATGTGGAAAGGAAGTCAAACGACTGACGTGACATTAGAACGATAAAACGTGGGAAAGGGAAATGCTTTCCTTGGAGTCCTGCAAATGATTGTTTAAGTGGGTCATTAAATAAGGATTAGCCTCTCACAAGAGTATCTATTACAGCCTCACCCTATCTGATCTCCTCACCGCTATCCCTTGGTATTTTCCCCCAATTATTAAATTTCAAAACATGCGCATATGCCTGCATTCGACACCCTTAAAAATCCTCCCAATCAATGCAGATTCCCATGAAAAGTCACTCAAAAGGAGGTAAAAGGCGAAGCATAGCCAATTCCTCATAAAACCAGTTGCCTCGTTTTTTGTTAGATCCACCCAGATTATACTCATGTCCTGGGAAGAAGGAGCATTGCTTATTTTCATGGGTAGAGTGCATTGCAGCGAGTGTGCATCACATGTTTCTCCTTGAGTAAGACTGGTTACGTTCATTTGGAAAAAATGATCCTAAAGTTGACCACACAGTTCAGTTGGCTTTCTGAACTGCTCTTGGCTTGTGTGCTGTGCAGCAGTCCAACTTCCTTTCATCTAGCTCAATTTGTCTTCCTATAACACCAAAACAAATGGTTCTCTGCTATAGTCTCAAAAGCAGTGTGCTAATGTGTGTTCATTTGCTGTTTTGAAGCTGTAATTAAATTAGACCAGAAAGAACTATTACAATGTTTATATTTTAAATGGCATTTCTCATGTGTTATCTCCCTTTAGTTAAGAAAAGGGATTAAATCAGTTTTAGTTGATCTGATAGCTATAGCTGTCTCTTTCTAAGTTTCTGAAGCTCAAGGTGAATTACTCATTAAATTATATTTTATAAATTAAATTATATCATTTCAAGCCAAATTTTGCTCCCCCACACACTTTATCCAAATTGGTATTAAGTTGAAGTTAGCCATTTTTTTCTATTTTTTAAGCTAATAGATTTAGTTTGGGCAATCCTAACTAAATCCAGTTTTCTATTTATATTAATACATTACATAATTCTAGGTTGATGTCCAGAATATATTTCTGAACACATTTCTTAATATTGTTGTAAATACTAAGTTGCAGAATGCTTTTTCCTGTGGAAAATGTTTTCTCCTGGGATGTTTTAATCACTTTCAGAAATCTTCCAGAGATTAAAAAATCTTATAAACTCAAAAAAATGTTTGCTCTGATCTGAAATAGTCTTGGTCACTACATAATAAATCAAATGTAGAAAGGGTGTCATTAAGAATACTTTAAAAGTGAATTAGAATGAAAAGCAATTTGTATATTTATCACTTTGTGCAAGTCACCATTAGCTGCACCTGTTTTTATGTACCATTACCTAGTGCTACTTTCTTTTCTTCACATCGTGTAGGCCAGAGGATCTAAAATATTATGAAGCAGAATTTCATGGGGGCTTGTTAAATACTTATTTCCAAGCCTACTCAGAAATTCAGTATGAGTAGCTCCAGGCTATGGTTTGGAAAGGTGTTGTCATGTCAGTGAACATCGTGGATGATTTTAATGCAAATTTCTTGCAGACTACCCATGAAGATACACTAGCAAAGCACAGTATGGTCTGCAGTGTTTCTTAGGTAAAAAAAATTACATGAATATATTTTCCATTTTTACCCCACTCAAATACGTTTCATGTGGTGTGTGAGGGAGACACTTATTATTCTTGTTTGCAGCTCTCTCATCAAAACCTAGGACCTGTTCTATTTTAGGTGCTTAATAAACCATTGCTGAAGAAAAAAAAACAAGGTAATGTCAAACAAAATGGGACTGTGTCTGTTTCTCACTCTGCTTTTGACAGCTGCTTAGGATAGGGTCCTATATGTATGGATTTCATGAAGCTCAGTGACTTATTTGTAGAAAGCCTCCCAAAATAGTTGTAGATGTATTAATGTGTTCTAACCACTGGCCGTGCTGTCTAAGCAGCACTACCAATGTGATCATGGGAACTCTGTGGTATACTTTAAAATACTTGTTTGTAGTTCAAGGATCATGGATGGTTCTTCTTGGGAAACAGAGCACCAGACTTGCTTGTTTTTTTCCTGCATATATTTCATTCATAGAATCTATGGATGAACAATTAAGGAGATACTATAAAAGACTGGTCTGAGAAAGGCTTGTCAATAGCCTTTTTAGAAGGAAGGGCTATAAGCTCTTGCTGTTGTGTGTGTGAGCAGAGAATCCACCTCTGGAGAGGTGGAAAGAAGCAGGACAGTATGTGAGCTGAGACTCTAAGCACTTAATACACGTTTTATTGTCCCATCAGATATCACTTAAAAAAATCCAAAAAAACAACCATAAATTCAAAGCTAAAATTATTTAGAATTACTAAGAGGATATGTGGTAACTGTAGAGCATTAAATCCCATGGGTGGGACTGTTATTAACACAGGTATCTCTCTGCCAGCCATGATTAGACACCCCTAAAGGTCAAGGTTTCCTATATTTCATTTTGTGTTCCTAAGGATATCTTGTAACCATTCAAAGAATATTTCTGCACAGGGTAGCTTGCATGCAATATCAACATACACCATTTTGTGGACAACACACAGGTAATAAGCAGCTGTTGATGTAAAGTCCATAACCCACAGTGAACAGGCAAACAGCTAACATGCCTCTTTCAGGTTTCCTTGAAAGGAGATAATGGTCCATAGATACAGACTGAGCTTCCCAAGTGTTGACTGGACTGCCAAAGAGCTGTTTGCCATTGGGCAAGAAAGTAAGCCCCAGTATCCTCAGGCTGAACTCCTGCTTTTCATAACCTCTACCTCCTATAAGATCACTTGTCAGCCCTGCTCCCAGGAGGCAGTTGGCAACAGAGTGTCTCACTCTGCCTCTCTTCTATTTCCAGCTCCACATTATGTTATAGAGTTTTTGCTCTGTTTCCATCTGCCCTTCCGTTTTGATTTCAGAAGCTATTTCTCAGCCATAATGGAAGCATTTAACAATGACTTTTCTCTCCTTACCCTTGTCATAACAATCCTACAGCTCCTTGAGGCAGTATGGTTTCCTTTGAATGACTGGAGAAAAGAAATCTATTAGGTGGTTGGGGAAATAGGCAAAGATCGATATATCAAAATGTAATCACGATAAACACTTATGGCACGCGAAGAACATTTTCCAAAAAGACTTGGTGATGTAAAACATAAATAGCCACTTTTGACCAAAATACGTTTGCTTCTGTGGGACAAAAGCTAGATAAACTTTCAAGATAATTAACAGGAAGCAAATCATAAAATGTGAGGCCTGTTCTTAGAAAAAAAAAGAAAAAAATGAAAAGGGCTCCTAAACATATGTAGAGATACTCAAGCTAAATCATATTAAGATAAACACAAATTAAAACTACAGATTGATATACCATTTCACTGTTAGAATCAAAAGTTAAAAAAATTTGACAGCAGACATTGTTCAGAGATTTTTGCTTTTATAATTAGTTTATGCGAATCAAGATTCAAATAAGATGCTTATATAAGCAACCATTGGGTGCATATCTAAGTCTTTTTAAAAAATACATAGGTTTTCCCTTAACATTTTCTTTTATTTTTTATTTTTTATTTGTTCCAAATGCTGTTGTCGCTCACATGCATTTTGACTGCATCTGCTGGCTTATTTGTTGCCATGGGGCAGCAGCTCAGCCTGCATACCCTTCAGCTCCTACTGGGTCACATTGAACATCTCTAAATCCTGGTCCAGAACCAGCCTGTGCCATAGAAGCAACATCCATTCACACACTACCTAAGCAGCTCCGACAACTACATAAGAGCAAATTCGTATTTAAAAAAACTCATATTCTACATTAATCTTAGAAGTTATGTTTTTCTGATAAAATCCTGATTGCTGCTACAAGCCTAGAAGAATTTTTGAAAGTTCCTCTAATTCACTATCCAACTCAAGGCAGAGCCCACAAAAATAATCCCATGGAAATGAACATTGAAACAGAATGTTAAAGACCTTGGGAGAAATATATGTATTTTATAACCTAATATACAAATTATAATATATAAATTATATAGTTTATAACACGTTTTGTTTGTTTTGTTAGAAAATTTATTTGGCTGAAATTATCACATGCTATTGATAATACAGATTTCTACCAGCAATAGTACTATTTCTCCATGATTTTGCGCATTTCAACTTGGCCACCTTTCAGCCATTTCAAATTTTCCCCAAAATATGTTTAAGCTCTTTCAATATTATATTTTCACTAATGTTTCATATACTGTTTTTTTCTTTTTTGTGTTTTTAAGTGATTTTATATTTCAAAGACTATATATTTCAACGACATTTTTTTAGTATCCATTATCCTTTTCTGTGTATTATTTTCCCTTTTCTTCCTTGCCTTTTCCACAATACCTTCTTTCCATTTATGGTTCTAAACTTGATCATTTAAAAAACTTAGTGGCTAAATTAGATGATCAAATTCTTTCCAGATATATAATATTTTAAATGAACACTTCATTTATGCATCTATTAATTTATTCAACCAACATTTGGGATCAACCATAGTTAATTCACTATATTACACTAGAGATACAACATTAGATGGAGAAATAAGGCCCTATCCCCATGGAGTTTAAGATTTATTTGCCAAAAAGCCATTAAATAAATAAACAAGACCTTTTAGACTGTGACAATACTCTGAAATAAATAAATATTGTGATATGAAGAAATATAATTTAATGATGGGGGAAATGAGAGGGTTGTCAAGGAAAATGTCTTTGTAGAGGTGACATATAAAGGGAGACCTAAAGAATAAGATGGTGAGAATCATGCAAATAGTTGGTAATGAGGTTGTAGCTAGATAGAGCTGCAAGGAATTGCAAAGAGATTTCTTAACCATCTCTACTTAGTACATAAGGAAACTGAGTAAAAGTGAATTGCATATGGTTTTGCTTCTTAAAGCTTTAAATTCCCTCCATTGTTTTAGATTGCTTCACAAATAAAACCATGCCTTTAATTATTCTGAGGAAAAAATTTAAGGTAAGAGTCTCCCACTGGCTCACTTTATTAAGACTTGCCTTACCAATTTTAATTCAAAAACCTGTTTTAAAAAAATGTTAAAATGTAATCGAGAAGTGAATTGAAGGAGGAAGCTGGAAGATACCAGATGTGTTATCCTAGGTCTCACCACATGTGACATGGACCAAGGAAATCAAGGTTTCTTTCCAATCTGTCATACAGATAGCAAAAGTCATTCTAGCCATTTTAAGTAGGAGCAGATCTGATTTTAAAATGTAGGTGCTTACCAAATTATTGGAGGGACTACAAGTCCAAATTTTAGATCAGATTACCAGGAATAACTTGCATGCCATTGCTGAAATCTCTAAGGTGGAAGCCACTGGCCCCACAATCAGAAAAGTGGGGAATCAAGAGACTGTGGCTCTGATTCACGATTTCCACAGGTTAACGATGGAGAAGGTTTTGTAATCCTTAAAATCCAAAATGCATTTTTCTGTTTTAAATCTGACTATACATCAAAAAAATATTATAATATTTAAGCCAGGGTAAGGTTTGATTTTCTTATAATCCGTGCAATGTAGTTTTTAACTTTGTTCAGCATTTTGCTTTCCCATCACTGTTTCACCATAATAAATTAATCTTTACCTAAGTGGTGGGTATAGAATCCCCAGCTTCACAAAATTATTAATGGTAACTGGCTAGGTCTGTATACACAGGACCATTCACACACCTTACTTAATAAGATGCGTTTTAACCAGAAGAGTTGAAAATCAACCACACAAGGGAACTATTTAATAATAAGAGAGTGCATAAAGATCGAAAGCTCAATTAATTTCTCACTGTTTTGATGGAAGCCCAATATATCATACATATTGACCGTTGTTTTTATGGGTTTTGAATCAATGTTAGGAATACTACAAGACTGTGCTGCTTTTACGCAGGAGGGACTACAATCAAATATTGTGAAATCCTGAATCTCTTTTAGTGAAAATATTTATGAAAATTACAACAAATTTTACTAATTAAAAATCTTTGAGGAGTGCAAATGAACTTTTCAAACAATGTGTTCTCTTCTAAACTAAGATCTTAGGGCATCCTCAGTGAATCTAAATGAAGGTTAATGTTAGTAAATTTTTGATTTAATGAAATTGGAAGGTCTGAAGTAGATACTCTTAATATTGAAATATCTTCTACATGGTTACTTTAGACTTGATGTGGAAATGATTCTTGCAAGTGTGCATTAACTCATTTTAAATAATAAAAGTATACACTTTCTCTTGTCTTATCCTAGAAAATTTAACCTATTATTATAGCCTCACGGAACTGAAATGTGTAATTATATTTTCAAAATGAATTTCAAAGAATATTAGTATTTTAATGCAGAAACACTACTGAATGAAGAAATACGCATTGAGGCAGCAAAACGAAGCTCATTTGAATATCTTAACTACTTAAATTAAGAACACATCTATTTTAAAAAATGACTGTTAAAATTAGGAATATCTGTTTCATCTCATTAAGTGATAAGACCTTAAAGGAAATGCAACACATGTGGATCCAAGATGGTGGAGTAGATAAACACTGTGCCTGCTTCCTTCCATGAACACATTAAAATTACAACTAAATTATAGAGCAATCAACCTGAAGAATCATCTGAAGTCTAGCAGAACAGAAGTTTTATAACTAAGGATATAAAGAAGCAGCCATATCGAGACTGGTAGGAGGGCCAGAGATGCGAAATGGGCTAGCCCCAAACTTCCGTGTGGCAAGTGGTTGAGAACTGAGAGGGATACCTTGGCCACAGAGGTTCCCCCAAGAGGACTGAGGGACCCCAGCCACAAACCAGTCTATCCAGCCCAGAATACTGGTGCCAGGAAGAGGATCCTCCACAGCATCTGGTTGTGAAAAACAGTGGGAATTCTGACCATCCAGGTGGGATGGAAAGCTGTGGGAAACCCAGATGCCCTCTTAAATGGCCCATGCACAAACTCACTTGCTCGCAGGCACTCACCTTGGGCTTCAGCAGAGGGACAGTAACCTGGAGGGTGTTGGAGACACAAGAGGGTCAGACTGAGGTATGTGGCTTCGAGGGGAGTTCTGGAGGACAGTTGGCATTTTCCCTGTGAGTGTTCCTTCTCCCGTGTAGCCGGCAGTCAGATGCCATCTTTCCTATGTTGAACCCACCTCCACAGGCCAAATCGGAATCTGATTGGTCTTCTGAGATCTGCTGCTCTGCCTTGCTGAGTCACTGGGACTCTGCCTACCCAACTTCTCCAACGCTGGAGGCATTTTCTTAGGGAGCAGCTGTCCCTGCCTACATTGCACTCTTGCTTGGAAAACTATGAGAGTTAAAGTCTAGGTGGGCGGCAACTGGCCTCCAAGTGCTCTGAGACTTTTGCTGAGTAGCTCCAGGCTCAGCACCAAACCAGAATCTACATTAACTTGATGACCACAACTCTTCTCACTCTACTGACTCCCTGAGACTCTTCCTCGTGCAGCTCAAGTACCACATGATGTTTTATCAGTGGCTGAACCTTAAGAGAGCTGGCAGGTGGCAGCAGGTCTCAGGGTGTCCTGGCATTTTGCAGAGCTACCCCAGGTCTGGTATTGGTGGCAGACATCTTTAGTTCACAGCATGGCCTCTCCCACGTGCTTCCAATGGGCTTAGGGGGCAGGGTGAAAAAGGTTAAGGGATTAAGAAGTATAAACTGGCAGTTATAAAATAGTCATGGGGGTGTAAAGTAAAGCATAGGGAATATAGTCAACAATGTGGTAATAACTATACAACGTGCCAAGTGAGAACTAGTCAGGTGGATAATTTCTTAAATTATATAAATGTCTGACCATATGCTATACACCTGAAATTAATATAAAATAATATGGAATGCTAACTGTAAGTAAAAGAAGTTTTAAAAGGGGGAAAGGTGAAAGGGAATAAGAGGTCCAAATTTCCATGTATGAAACAAATAAGTCACAGTGATGTAATATACAGCGTAGGGCTAGGCAATAATATCGTGATAGTGTAGTACGGTGTCAGATGGTTGCTGGACTTATCATGGTCATCACTTCCTTAGGTATATAAGTGTTGAGTGACTGTAGTGTACACCTGAAACTAATATAATATTGTATGATAGCTATATTTTTAAATAAAAGTCTTTAAAAAAAGAACTAGGAAAATGTGACAGCAAAAGAGACAAGTGGCTGCCATTGCTAATACTCAGAACTAGAGGAATAAAGAGAAAGAAGGTTCTCAAAGAAAAAAAATAAATAAAATTCATCACATGTGCTGCATCATAAATTACAGACTGTGGAGTCAGAGCCCCTCTCCTAAAGGTATCAGCGCTGTAAGATGGAGGAAATTACTTAACATCTCTAAGCTCTGATTTCTTCGGCTAAAAATTTGCAGTAGTTATCTCACTTAGCTACTAATAGATGAAACAAGTTAACACACTTAAAACTCTTAACACTGCCTGACATTGAGTAGGGACTCAGAAAAACATGCAGCATGAGAGTATAAGTATTAGGGGAATGTGGCTGGTCTCTATTCAGAGGATTCTGTTTGTCTTCTTGCCCATCAGGTGGTATAGGGGTCAGCCATTTTATTTTGGATTCAATATTAGAATCACCTCTGCTGATGGTTAAGAAACAGGATCCCTCTGGGAAACCCACTGCAGGTAGAAATAGGAAAGGAGGCATATGTTAAGGGAAAGGTGTAAAAATATTCAGTGAACTTCAACATCAAAATCTTAAGGGCATATTTTCCATTCCTTGCAATAACACTACTACCTAGAATTAACCACAGTGATAAAATGCCTGTGCTAGAGTCATTCTCATTTGTTACACATAATTTTATCAATTTGCTACCACCTGCGAGACTCTTTACTATGAGGTTAGTTAAGGGGAATCACTTTGAAAGTACAGAAAAGTGTGTTCTTTTTACAACTGTTCTCCATAAATAGAACTCCATTAAATTCTAAAATCCCTTCCTTCCTGCCAATTAGCGCCAACTCTAGTTAGAACCACCTACACACAATCATTAGCGAGCTATGCATAACACTTTGCCTGTAGCCATCACAAAGATCAAGCCTCTGAACAAATGAAGGCACGACTTACCTTAAGAGACAGCTATCGAAAGTTGGATGTAAACCAAACCCCAAATATGCTAGTTATGGATTCTGCTTTATTTACCAAGAATGTGTCAGCTTGATCCAATCATTTTCCAAAGGGATTCTGGGGTGAAACTTAGAGGCAGTAAAATGTTTTCCTTCTAAAATAAACAAATGGATTTGACACTGGGGGAGAAATGTAAGTTTAATCCTTTCCCAACTAAGAAGACACAAGTACAGGGAATACTATTTCCTAGCCATTCTTGCTGTGCTGTTTAAAACTAGAAGGTGATCCAGTGACTTATTTTAGCTCCCGCCTTCCCAAATTTAGTTCAGAGAGCTATTGTAAAGGGAAAGTTTAAAACACTGTCACTGTGTCACTTGTGGAATAATTAACCCATCAATTCTCATTCTAACATGCAATTTGTATGTACTTCACATATTTTGATATATGAAAATATAAACAAGCTATGCATGTATTTAGCATGCCAATAGCAAGTACCAAAAGAATAATGACTAGGCTTACTTCTGAAGCATTTTAAATTTCTTTCCATTTGACATAGTATACCTCAACTGTCAAACACCTCTAATGTAAAATGAGCTGCTTAATTATGTACATTAATAGAAAAAAAGCAATCAACAGTTTGAGATTGACTGGAAGCAAAAAACAGTTTTAAAGATTGAAAGAGAAGTTTTTGCTTGAAGGAAGATGGGAAATAAGAAGATGAGACTGGAAACAGAAAAATGGAATTAGCCAATAAAGTGCTAGTCAGATGTTTGAATTTTAGGATTTGGCAAGAAATTTAAGTAATGACAGCAGCAATTAAGAGCACAGCTAAAATATTTTAAATACACACAGACACACACGCATACACACACATATGCAAAATTGGGAATACACATATTTTAATAAAACTTCTTAGAGTTATACGTTTAACATTTTAATGTTGATATTGTGTTACCAGTAAATAAAATCAATAAATGGAAATAGATATTGAGAAAAAAACAACTCTTTTCAATAAAATTTGTTTATGATGAAAATGTATGTTATTTTATCATATAAAATACATTTATATGTAAAACAGTATTAGAGATACATCTTACAATGTTTTATAATGGTTTTATTGTTGAATAGGCCAATGAACAAATGATTTTCCAAGGTCTATAGAAATTCCTGATTTCCACATTGAAAAATATGTTTTACTGACAAACAGATATTTCTCACTGCCATTATCTCATTCAAGGGGTGTTATGTGGTTTTTTGTCTCATTGTCTCTTCAAAGAACATTTCAGAAGCTTCTCAACTGGGATCTGAAAATTCTACTTCTTCAAGATGAGGGAGACACAGCTTTAAGGTAGGCTACTGTGTTTCTGTAATTGTTATTTATTTTCTTGGATACAATTTTACTCTATCCCCAATAGTGTTTGTTTCTGCAATAGTGGTTTTACAATTTCTTCATGACACTGATTCTGCTCTATCTTTCAAGGGGCTATCAAGTGCACCTTAGATCCTGATTTAATAAAATAAAACAAAAAAAATGGAATTAGCCAATAAAGTGCTAGTCAGATATCATTTGAATTTTAGGATTTGGCAAGAAATTTAAGTAATGACAGCTACAATACAGATATACGTATATGTATATATGCATTTCAAATATTTTAGTTATGCTCTTAATTGCAGCTGTCATTACTTAAATTTCTTGCCAAATCTAAAATTCAAATGATATCTGACAGCACTTTATTGGCTAATTCCATTTTTCTGCTTTAGAAACAAAGATGAACAAGGAGCTGTGAGTGAACCTCAGGATGAAACATAACTAAATATTTCTCAGGCAATCTAAATGTACATTTAATACTGCTATCGGTTGTTAATCACTAGTGTACATTAAATACTACTGGGAGATTGCTTGAATATATAAAACATGAAGTTCTAACATGTTCAAATTAGTAATAGCATAATGAGCAATAATCTGCATTCTTTCTTTAAATACTGACCTTTTATTTATTTATTTACTTTATTTATTTATTTTTTTTGAAAGAGGGAGAGCCATGAACTACTAAGTATACACTGAAACATCTTAAGGATTTTATTATTTTATGAATATGTTTTTTTGAAGAATGCCAGATAAATACAAATGATATATGAACAAAGAAAAATTACGTCTGATTGTTGTGTAACAAGGCATTATTTAAAGAAATTTGTGGATATCCTAACAAAGATTTTCAACTAATCCCAGTGTTGATATGAATTTGGCATATTCATTTTTTCTCATGGTTTCATTGTTGTTGGTGGTGGTATTATTTTTAACAGTTTTAACCTGGAGTCTGGAAATGAGAAAGATATGAGCTATTATTATTGATAATAAATGAAATATTTGATGGGTAGAACAAGTGTTGGTAATAATAACTTCACTTTTAGATTTTGGTGTAAAGTGATAATGTGTTAAATGCCTTTTAATTTCAAATATAAACAATCAAAGAATTCATGATTTGGTAATCAGATTGGCATGTCTGAAACACGAGGTTACACTGGTGCATGGGCGTTTTCTGATCAAAGTCTCTAAAGTCAATGAAGAGGTAACAATGAGACACTTCCAAGAAACCGGAGTGAACTCTAAAGAGCTCAAATGACATCACTGTGGGGTTAGAGCCAGAAGCACAGTTTCCAGGCTCTCGGCCTCATGTGGAAAGGTGCTGGCTCAGGTAGTAAATGGCCATCAACTGTGATTGTCTGGCCATCAGCTGTGGCTAATTGGCCATCAGCTGTAACCAGTGAGCCATTGGCCACTAATATAACTGCTGTGGCTATGCCAGCAGAAAATGGGGGTTAGCAAGGGCATATTGTGGATTGCGGATTGCAGAGAGGCAGATGCCACCTGTCATGCAGGGGGTCATGCGTGGTCTCTGGTACTGCTCCCCACATAAGAACACACGATATGGTGAGGCCAAAAAGGAACATCCATGGAGCCATAGATAGGGGAGACACTATATTCTCGCTGGTGGCTGGGTTGGAGACACAGGAAGCAGGAGCCACACTACCCACAACCTGCCATCCGCTCCTCTATCAACCAACCAACCCTACTTGCTAACTGCAATCCGCTCTTGCTAGCTCAGCCACCATCTTCTTGCTAGCCTCCATTTTCTTCTAGCTTAGCCATGGCAGTTATATTAGTGGCCAATGGCTCACTGGTGACAGCTGACAGCCAACTAGCCACAGCTGATGGCCATCCAATCACAGTTGATTGCCATTTACTACCCAAGTGAGCACCTTTCCACATGAGGGCAAGAGCCTGGAAACTGCACTCCTGGCTCTGTCCCCACACCACCAGCGAGAATATAGTGGCATGATTCCCCTAACTATGGTTCCGTGGGTGTTCCTTTTTGGCCTCACCATGTCCTGCATCCTTATGTGGGGAGCGGGACCAGAGAACCCGCATGCCACCCGGCATGACAATCACTCTTCTGCCTCACAGCAGCCCCAAGCCACTATCAAAATATTTATTAAAATTAGAATATGGTTTATTGGATTCCTTGGAAAAAAAATAATTGTTTTTAAAATTATTTTAGGAATGATGGAGAAATAATATAATTGCAAAATCATGTTTACAAATTCCCTACTTTTATACATAAACTTAATTTGTCCAAGGTTCAAATGAACTAAGAAAATTGTTTTGCTTTTGTAACTACCAAATAAATGTAAAAACATTATTCTTTTTGCAAGATAGATATTAACTGTAGAAAACATTAAACCCTGTTTGATTTTAGTAGTATTAGTACCTATTCTCACATATTTTCCCTCTTAGAAACAAGGCACAAAAATCTAGAAAGGAGGATTTCATTGTAAGGTAAGACAACGGTATTACATGTCACCTATGCTCTTCCTAATTTAATACTCTGGTATCCAACAGGTGAATTCATTAAACAAAGGTTAGCGAAAGCCGGGAGGGGAATTCCACAAAAGTTAATGCTATCTTTCAATATCATTTAACAGAGAGACAGAGAGAGTGTCAAAAAATAACCCTAGCCTGTAGAAGGAGAAAGAGTAAACAGTGCAGTGAAAATTGCTGATCTTAAAATCCCTGAGTTGTTTCTGTCACTAACTAGTACTGTCCCTGTAGTCATACTTCCCTTTTCTGAGCCTTGAATTCCTCAAATGGAAAGTGAGAGATTGGATTTGTGGGATTTCCTGTATTTTCCCTGGCTGTGTAAACTTCAGTTATGCAACAATGACCAGAAATACATGCCAAACATGCTCCTGGGAAACGGTGAAACTTCACAGACAGCACATTGGGGAAACTTCTACTTGGGATTTGAGGGTACTATATATATACATTTTTTACAACTGTATAAAAGTTTTAAGAATGATGATCTGCTGTAAAATACTAAGAAGACCTTAGTTCAGTGAGTGTTTTTTCAGTGACTGGAGGACTCATTTTTATTTCACAGAACTTTAGCCATGTCAGTGGACCTACCAGTGTACTCCTTTCACCTCGCTTTATGATGAGAGGTTAGAACAGAGCCTGGACTCGTCATAGTAGTGCATCTGACCAGTGGACACATCAGTCATGGTGAGAAATGGAAGCAGTAGAGCGTGTTCTACAGGACAATGGCCGGACACTTGTGTACAAGTCAGTTTTAGAGTGACTTACAGATATTTGAGGTATTATTTGTAGTATTTCTGCAAAGATAGTGACTTCATTTCAAGCCTCTATGTTACATTGAAATCCTTCGTTTCAAAAAAATATCAGCTTATGCTGCTAACCTTTAAGAAATGTAACACTGCATCCCACAAACCTAGAGAGTCGATAGGGTTAATTTTTTTACGGTAAGGGATAGAGAGTTTTAACTTAAGAACAAATTTATTCAAACTATTTATTGAAACAAGGCTGTTCGCTTCTCATGTGTCTGATCAACTCAGGTTGCCTTAAAAAAAAAATACCATAGATTGATTGGGCGACTTCAACAACAGAAATTTGTTTTCTCACAGTTGTGCAGGCTGGGAAGTCCAACATCAAGAAGCCAATTGATTCAGTTCCTGGTGAGAGCTCTCTTCCTGGCTTGTAGATGACTTCTTCCTGGGTCCTCACGTGTTGGGGAAAGAGAGAGAGAGACTCTCTGGCATCTCTAGGTCTAAGGACACTAATCTACAGGATTGGGGTCCTACTCTTATTATCTTTTAAGCTTAATTTATTTCTTAATCCAGCTTAATTTATTTCTTAAAATACAATATTAATACAGTAATATTGGCTGTTGAAGCTCAATTTCTGGATTTTGGGGAGACATAATTCAGTCTATAGTATCATGCTCTCTTATTCAGATACATCGCCTTAACAGTTTACCTCTCACTTGATATATAAGCGTATTGGAGTCATTATTCCTACTGCTTGGAGCACCAGGTTGTTTAGTCCTACCTGACACTCTGAGAGGTTTATGATGTATATCTCAGAACCATCTGCCTGGGGACAGGAGGGGGGAATAGTCGTCTATTGACTCTCCTCCTGCCTTGACAGGAGTCTCGCTGCAGTGTGTTAACGCTCCTACACATTCATGTTGAACACCGGTTAGTGCTGACTGGGTTCTCATGGACCTTTCACAAAACAGTGCCAGAAATGCCCAGGGCAAAAATTCAGAGGCTCACAGTGAGATGCTTTCAGGTTGTGCCTGTGCAAAACTAGTCAGAGCCTGTGTGGAACCAATTAGCACAGCAGTGGCTAAAATAGGAAGTGAATCTTAGAGTCTCTGAATTGGTGACAAAAAATGTGATTCAGGCTGTTGCAGATTACAAATGACCACAAATCCTTTTACATTCCTCCCAATGAGAGAAAGAGGTCCATGTTCCCTCTCCTTGAATCTGGGAAGCTCCCTAAGAGAATGTAAGAGAAGGGAAGCTATGCCAGTCCAGGCTTTAAGAGACTAGCAGCTTCCAGTAGGTTCTGTCAGAATACCAGCTCTTAGACACTGTCATGCTGTGAGAAATCCACGTGATGTGGAGAAGCCACATGTAGACAACCTAGTCAATAGTTTCAGCTAAACCTTCAAAGCCACTCAACGGCCAGCCAAGTGAGTGCATCGTCTTGGACCTCCAGCCCAGTGACAGCTGCCATCTGATTCGACCACATGAGAGAATCCAAGTAAGAATGCCCCTCTGAGTCCATTCAACCCACCAGTTGAGAGAGCCAAAAATAAATGACTGTCTTGAGGCAGAAAAATTGACATGGTATTAATAATTCTAAGTAACATTTAATATGTGAAAGTTTATTGATAACCACATTTTAAAAGTTTACTTTTGATTAACGTTTTTATGTTACTGTTGTTGCAGTATGGTTTGAGGGCAATGCCAGGTATTCTGAGCTCTTGATGACAGATATTTTGCCAATTATTTTCTTCATTTGTGTATCTCCATTGCCCCTCACCAATACTGGCACACGTTAGACATTTAAGGTATGTTACTTAAAAACACTAGAAGTTCACCACAATATATTCGTGTTTGAAGTGAAAGTGCAGAAGACAACTAAATAGGAAGGTCATGGAAAATTACAAACCAGGGCTATCCAAACTTTCTTATAATAAATTGGTGACATTTTTTTTTCTGCTAAATTTTCCTATGATTTGTACTAGTCTTTGTAACTTCCTGATCTTAATCAGCAATTAAAAATCTACTCTGTGAATTACAGACTATTCAGGAAACTATTTAATTTGGCCACATTTCTCTAGACATGACTAAATTAGGGAGCATGTCCATTGCAAGCCAGTTTTATCCAAACTCCCCATAATATGACCATTGTTTTGCTAGTGGCTTTAACAATAAGACGCATTATACAAATATTTTATATATTTATTATGCAACCCATTATAATTGCTTTGAGCTACATTTAAATAATGTGGGTAGGAAGCTAGGATATGGCCTACAAAATGACCTAAGGCATTGAGTGAAACTTAGAATTATTAATTATTGTTGCACTCCAAATTGAGTAAGAAAATATCCATGAGATTTGTTACCATTTTCCTGAATAAGCTTCTGAATGCTAAAGTTTTATACATAGAAACATTCCTCTATTTTGTTAAATGTTTGTAATTTATTATTATTAAGTGCACCATACTTTTGTCTTATATTTAGGATGGCACACAGACGAAGTATCATAATACAGGTATTGTAGCTGTTTAATGATTTATTCTACAGAATGAAACAAGTACAAACTTTACACCAAAGTGCTCCCAAAAATTATTTCTATTTTAGCAATTAAAGGAACAGGGATATAGCATCCTTTAAAAATAAAATGAAAGAACCATATTTTAGGATGTGGATTATGCTGACATTAACTAATTAGAGTTCAGGGAAGTTTGTACTGATAATTTCATAACAAAGTCTCCATGCACTGACATTCACACTAACAATCATTTAAAAAAAAAATTTACTAAGATGTTTCCATTCATTAATCATTTTTCTTTGCTAAGACGTGTGTATTGTAGAATCCAATTGAAAGCACTCACACACGCAAGCACACATATGCACACACATATGCTCTGCAAGCACTGAGCAGGCAGAAACGTGTGCTTTCTCAGTTCCCCCTGTTTCTGATCCTGTAGAAGTAGACTGAACAAAGGGGACCCTGAAGTATGTTACGAACCACGAGCCCTTCCTTGGAGGTCCTCCCTTCCCTAGTACTTGCCAGGGCCTCAGAAATGAGTGACTTCTCAGCTCATGTATGCCCCCTTCAGCAAACTCCTGTTAGATGGCTGATGTCTGCTTTTAGAGAAGGGTGTGCTAGTGCTACCCAGAGCCTAATACTGGTAGATAAAATCTGTAATTATAAAATAAAATTAGAAAATAGGTGCCATAGTGCATTTGTTGAATTTTTCATGTTATACTATCTAACAATATTTTGCTTTTATTTTGTAGTTAGATTAGAAGTCTTTTTTTCCAGGAATATTTTTCTGCAACATTTTCATCATTGGGAAAAAGAAATGATAGTTATTAAGATAAGAAACTTTGCAGCAGGGAGAATCTAGGCATTATAATCATAGTGAGCATACCGCCAGCTTTTTCTCAAGGGTTAAATGTTATACATGTTTGAGAAAATATCTTTGCTCATTATAATACCTGGTACATCATGTTATAATTAAAATTGTGTCACTCTTTCCATTATAAATCACTATTTTAAAGACTCATAAAACAGCTGTAAAATGAGCTCCAGGCTCTACTTGGCATGTGAAATATTAGCCCAAGAGAATTTAGAATTTTTTTATTTTTATTTTATTTTATTTTATTTTTTTACAAAACCGTCTTTCAGGTCTTTTTAAAAAGAAGCAAAATTTCAAGTAGATTTTTTTTTTTTTAGGTGCCTTTTTTGCACGTCATAAATCAAAACCAGTCTTGCTTGTTAAAAACCAAATCTTGCAAGTGCTTGGTGAGTTAGGAGAGGTAATCATTTGGAGTGCTTCAAATAGCTCCTTTAAAAGTGCCTTAAATAGTTTAAACATTACATGTGATCACTAAATATCTTAAGAGTTTTATAAGCCACCTACTAGGAAACCTTTTGCTCCTTCCTTTCCAGATGGTATGAAAGACTTTAATGATGCCAAAGAGTAGTGTAAGGCACTTTGCGACTAGAGGTGTGATTCATTATTTCAAAAATTCAGGTTCCATAAGACAGCTCGCTGTGGCAAGTCATGCCAGGCTAGTGGTGGAGTCTTTCCCACCTGTGCCCACCAGGCATGCAAGTGAACCTGGCTGATTTACACTTGCTAAATGCACCCTGGAAACGTCAACCAATGGCATAGTTGGAGTGAAGACTTTACAGTATTCTAACTCTTAATAAAGAAAATACTTTGCCACTGATGGGCATAGCCCAAATGTAAATTAAGAGCCTGTTTAGCCCAGCAACACTCAACTACAGAAGCAAATGAAAAGTGGGCATGTGAAAATTACACTTTAAGTAGAGCCAAAAGGTAAGGCATTTTCTGAGTCAACTTTGTTCTCAATGATATTGGAATTCGTCTTGTTTCAAGTACCATAAAAATCTAATTGACTTTTACAGTGAGTAAACTTTTTTTTTTTTCCAATGGGCTCTTCTCTGCATGGATATCCTTCAAATCTGAAGAGAGAATGTGAAAAGTTGACTGAATTCAAGTCATTAACTGTGTTCATTAATATAATTCCTTTTGCTAAGGGAATCACATTGTTTGGGCCTAGGAAGTACCCCTATTAATTGTGTTCTTTCCAAGTATAAGGCTCTGTGCTAGGTGCTTTTAGTTATACTCTCTCATTTAATCCTCAAAGTGACCCTATGGTTGGTATTAATTTGGCTTCACATAGAAAAGTGAGGAAATTGAAGAACCAAGAAGTTGATATAACTTCCAAATTACTATGCCGAGATGATTAAAACTTCCAAATTATGTAGAAACAATCTGACCCTGACTGCAAATAAATAGACACTATACTATGGTAATTGTATCTTTGTAGACAGTTCCCCAAACACCTTCATACCAGGTGAACTGATGGAGAAGAATTAATCTGGTTACTTACTTTGGCTGCACAAGTAGAAATGTCAAAAGAACGTAGAAAATTTTCAACTTTGACACAAAAATAGCCCAGGTACTGGTAGCACAAACACACACCACAGCGTAAATAATTTTATTCCCACTCTAGATGGGCAATCAGTGTAGCGAATGGTATATTCTGAAAGTATTGAGTAGAAAGGATGTGCATGTTTTTTACAGCATGGCGAAAAATTATTTGACACTCTTCCTTTCCAGAGGTGGATCTAAGACCTCTCCCTATGAATCTCATCAGGCTTGTGATATTTCAACTAATAAAGTATGGCTGACGTGACACTATGTGACTTCCAAGGTGGGGTTGTTAAACTCAGCACAGTCTTATTTACTGGCACACTTGCTCTTTGAGTCATTATGTAAGAAACCCAAATACCCCGAGGCTGCCAAGCTGGGAGGAAGTCCACAAAGGAAAACCATATATTGATACTACGGTAGACAGTCCCAGCCTTCAAAATATCTCAGGCCTGGCAGTTGACATGTGAATGAAAAAGCCTTCAGATTGTTTCAGCCTCCAGCTCTTTGAGACACATACCCAGGTATCTGAGTCTTCTGAGTTAAGGCCCCAAACAATGGGGCCCAAAGAAAACCGTATTCCATCTGCCCTGTGTGAATTCCCAACCCACATAATCTATAAACATAATAGTTATTTTAATTCAATACCACTTAGTTATGCGATGATTTTTTGCATAGCAGTGGATAACCAGAGCAATAATTCAACACTTCATACATTAAAATTATTCAACTTTTTAAAAAATGATATTGTGTGTCAGACATTAAAATATCAGTTCATTTTGAACATGAAACTGCTTCATAACTGTTCAACAACCCACTGGAGTGTGGATTTCTGACTATGAGGAATTCAACTGTACAGGCCTGCATTTGAAATCACAAAGTTCTCAATCTACTAAAGATACGTGCTTGTGTAAGTTTTTGAGAAAAAATATCAGATATTTCTTTTTATACTTTTTCACTCCCATATCCTAGCACCATGATGGGTTCAACTCAGTAAAATCTCAATACAAGAATGAACAATAATAGTACTCATGACAGTCTCAGGATGGTTAAAACTAAAATTAAAATATCTTTCTCTTAAGCTGACTGCAGTTCCTAAAAATCATGCAATCTAAGAGCTAAGCAAAAATATAGCTAAATAATATGACCCTCCTCCATAATTTTAGGAGCATATTAAATTTAGCTTGTTACCTTAGGATTTCAGAATAACATGAATTTTGAAACCTATGCAATTGAACAACACTTTGGGTGAGATTGACTTACAATGAGATCTCCTGATGCACTAATAAATACTTTGATTTAGGTCCACTATGGATAGACAAAGACTGAAAGACTTTTCGTATGTATCTTAGCTCTGTGAAACTACTTTCCTCTGGTAATAGTATGGACACTATGCCTACTATCACAATTTTCTGTACAGAGGCAGCTTGAGTGCTAAAACACACTAATTGTTCTTCATAATTTGAAAATTAAAATAACACCTTGACTCATTTCTTCTTGATTTTTTTTACGTATCCGATTATCTAGATCAGAAATTTTCCTCTATTTAGTTGTATTAGTAGTATAAGAAAATGCCTAGCTAGAAAAGAATATACACAACAATTTAAGTTTATTGTTTTTTCTTTTTTCCCTTTTTTAGATTTCTGAACTAAAATGTGATTTCTCACATGAACTTTGCCTTGGGGCAATGAATGCTGAGAGAAGCATGTACTCCATTTAAAATATAATGGCTATTTTCAAATACACTTGTACTTGTTTTTGTTGTTGTTGTTGTTGTTTTGTTTGTTTTTTATCCAAAGCAATATAAGATCTATAATTAAAATGAATCCTTATCTGTATAGCCTTTCCAGCAGTCTCTTCTGTTTACTAATTAAGACCAATTATTTCCTCTCTCAATTGCTGCCAGATTGGTTCATTCATTTATTCATTCATAATATTTATTAACTACTTTAATAAATGCAAAAGCTCATTAAAGTGCTTCCATTAAAAATATAGAACATAGTCTTCAACTTAGGGGAAATCACCATTTTATTGGTGACCCTGGCCCCTAGGCGTTATCTTATCACTAAGAGTTTCCCTGGAGATTTCAGTGGCTTCCATGCCCACTTGTTTATGAAGGTTTTCCAAATTTTTAATGTAAAGCTTTTCCCTGAGCTCTGTATCCATATGCCTAATTCAAAGTATGCTCTTGGCTAGATTTCCAAAATACACTTCAAATTCAACTGTTCCCATCTTTCTCCAACTTTGTTCCTCTATTGCTTGATGATCATATTATCCATGTAGCCCAGAGTTTTTGACACAGTAGGTTAACTTATCTGAATCCATCTGTCCATACACATCTCTTAGGTTTTAATTGGAAGATAGTGCTAGTTGCCAAGGACTTTTGAGACCAGAATTAGATATTGTCACAACCTTGCTACAAGGTTGTAAGGGAAGCACTTTTAAGACCATATTCCGCCTCCTACAAAGCCTGATACACAGAGTAGTTTGGAGTGTCTGTCCTGTGAGCTCTGTGAAGTTAGTTACAGGATTTTCGTGCTTCTGTGGGCTCCAACCACATCCTACACTAAATGTTCACTAGAGGCAGTGTTCTATTACCCTATTCTCTGCATTAGGGGTCCAGAAATCCTCCTAAATCAATTGTTTGGACACAAGAACTTAGAAATATAACCCTAATGTTGCAGACTCATGCTTCAGTGGAGTTTGATACCCTGTTCATACAAGAGTGGAGAGTGCCTTTAAAATATTTTAGCCAAAACACATAGCTTGGATACTTTTTTTTAACCATCAATAACAACTATTTTTTGTTTCTTTTTTTAAATATTCTGCCTGCTAATCTATAAAGCATAAAGTATTAAAGGGGAGATGATAGCTGAAGCTCCATAGGTGTGGGATTTCTGATATAATACAAATTGACCATCCTTAGATTGGGGATTTCTAATTCAGACAACTGATTACTCTAGCACTGAAGTTTAAATTAATGAGCACAGATAAAAATCACTGTGTCTTTACCAAAGCATTTTAAAATAAAGATCTGATCAATCAGTATTTGAGATGGAATCACACATTGGCTGGCTTAGGAATTTAGTCAGGTAGCCCTGGATGTAATCCTTGGTTCCACTAATGACCAGCTATATAAACTTGGGGGAGTTACTTAGAATACCAGAACATCATGTTTTTCATTCAAGTTGATTCTGTTTATCTGTTCTATGGTTTATATGTGGCCATCATTGTGCTTGGTGCTTGGATTTAGAAAAATCAGAACGAATCCTTTCCCTCACAAAGCTACCGTTAATTGGGATGGCTAAATTTTGATCAATATATTTGTTTTTAAATATAAGTACAACTGTGATAAGGGATATGTAGGTAAAAATTAATGGCACACAATTGAGGACCCTGACTTAATCTAATGGGTCAGAAAATTTCTTGGGAAAGTGACATTCGATCCAAAATGGAAACATTTTATATGAATTAACTGTGAATGAGTGTGAAGTGGAGAAGGCCAGGGTAATATAAATTCGAAATGAAGGCAATATATGTGCTAATTTAAGGCTAGAGGCTTAGGCAGGAAATCCGAAGATGTGTTTAGTGTCTTACTAGAATTTTCAACTTTTATCCTGAAGGCCAAGAGCCAGAAAAGGGGTTTGCAAGAATTGTCACATGATAAGTTTTTCCCCTTGAAAAGCTCAGTCAGGCTATGTGAAGCAAACATGTGGCAAGATTGTAAGAAAAGATAATAAGAGGCCGTCTAGAGGAAGTATCCCATCAGAAGATGGGTGTGGATGAGTCTGTCAAGGGAGATTTGTTCTACTCTTCAATCTACTATAGTGATTCTTTAAAAAGTTTCCAGTATTAATCATTTAATTGGAAATGGTTAGGTAGTAGTTGTCCTTTATAAGAATTCATCAAAATGTTAAAAAGCAAAATAAATAAATAAATAAATAAATAAATAAATAAATAAATAAATAAATAAATAAATAAAAATTTCCATTTGTTATTTAGCTATATTTGACTAAAGCGCACTCACAAATTCTGCAGAGAAAGAAAAGTAGTGAAAACAAGTTGTGGCTCAGTTAAAAATAATGTCTCAGTAGTAGCAGAATAATAAATATAAGATTATTAAGTTGTATACCTGAAAGGAAGCTTAGGGTCAGTCTACACATCTCATGTTTTATTAAATACTGGATGTATTTTTTTTTTCAATAAGAGAAAGATTTTCTTTTAATTATTTATTGACTGTGTAATTACTAGCATTCATTCTGAAAACTCAGAAACTTTACCGTGTTTTAAATTATAAAAAATGTATCTTCAATGAC
Organism: Rhinolophus sinicus; assembly: GCF_036562045.2. NCBI lineage: Eukaryota > Metazoa > Chordata > Mammalia > Chiroptera > Rhinolophidae > Rhinolophus > Rhinolophus sinicus. The sequence continues at coordinate 14,560,226 of NC_133751.1, read as the reverse complement.
ATTAATATATTAATCTAATTTTCATCCCTACAAAGAAAATGCAGATACAAGAAAATGAGTGGAAAAACTTCATGCCAAGTGTTACTACTTTATAAACACTTGAAAAAGTTTCCTTTACTTATACTGTCTTTATCATTGAGCAAAAACAAATGTGTCAGTTGTGTCCATTTCAACACACTGTAAATCTGTGATGTCTATACAATGCCACATGGGAATACAAGAAGCTCTACTGTCAGAATCTAACCACCAGATGAGCTTGACTTACAGAAAATATAAAATCAATCTCGGGAAGCACAACCCATTCAATCTGTATCTGGCATGATAAAGTGTTTTCAATCGGCAAGAAATAACATATGGCTCTTGCAATCTTTGAGGGTGATGTCACTGTGTAGACTCCCTGCCAGCATCTCTGATGTTATAAACTTGGGGGTCAAATAATTTTACTAGAGGAGTAAAGAAAATAAATATGTCGTGTTAACCAAAGCAAATGAAACATAGGTCTAGATTGTCCTAGTTGTGCGTTGATAGGCTTCTCTATAAAAGAAATTGAAACTGGAAAAAGAAAAAGCTAGATTTAGAGGATCCAGGTCCAAGACATAGAGAACATATTAGGCACGTAATAGAACAGACATCAAAGAAGAAAAGCAATAAATTATATTCAGTGAACTTCACATGCAGCTGAATATAAAACCATCTGATGTTTTTCCTTTCTTTGTAGGAGGACAGGTTGCATTGCCGACAATGTCAGGCACCCCTCAAAGAGGAATAGATGTAGTTAATTCTGCATCTTCACACTACACAGTATGAACACATGGATTCAAACCTACAAGTGATGAAATTTGTACTTTGTTTTAGCAAGAGTATATAACATTTGGGCAACCACAGTGAATCCAATGGAGACCGATGTTGTTCCAATCTTCTGCTCCCCCTCAGTCAATGACATTTTGGTTCTAATTTTTTCAGTCCATTTTTAAAGACGTCTTTGTACTTTTAAATTTTGATATAACTTTAAAAGCACAGAAGCTCAGCCTGGTAAAATTAAATCAGATAGAATCTGGGTTCTAAGTTAGCTCTGTCTGTCACTAGGTTTATGGTTGACTGTCTTATTATGTTTGGGCCTCAGATTCCCACAAAATGGGAACAAGACAGTGCCTGTCTCAGAGTGTGGCTGGGAACATTAAGGGTGGTGATGACATTTGCTAAACAGCTTCTTCTTGTAGTTATTGTGGTTTAGGACCTTAAATACAAGCATGGTGCTGGAGGGGTGGGGACAGGCACTGAATTTGCTGGGCAAAGAGAAATCTTTGTGTTTTTGTTTGTTTGTTGTTTTTTGTTTTTGTTTTGTTTTTAACAAAGAGGTTTATATCAAAGCAGTGTGGAACTAAAGCAATAGACTTCTCCCCTCCTTCCCCTTCAAGGGAAGCTAAGTAGGAATATATTAAAAACACATTGTTTAATTAAAATATTATTTGAAACCACGAGGTGGTCTTATTTGCTTTGAGCATAGACAATTCTCAACAGAAAAGATGTTGGGAGAAAGGATGAGAGAGCTCTTCCTTTTACAGCCAAAGTAAACAATTCCTCATACATGATGCGACACCAAAAGTGCCAGAAGTTTACGAGATAAGGGAAATTATTATAATAATTAGACTTCATTGTGTTTATAAACTTAGTTTGCATGTGTAAGGGTACTGTGTTTAAAACCATATTTATAATCAAAACTAATTATCCTTAAAATTTTGAATATGAAAATAAATATACCTCATCTAGTAACAGTTAATGTCACAACTCTGCATCTCTTATAATCTTTTGCTGGCTGAACACATTCAGGCTTCCTCAAAACTGCACAGAGAAAGTTTTCTGGATCAAATAATCAGAAAGCCATTGGTTCAATGACATTTCTGAATTTGGAAAAGTTAAGGTTGATACATGAAGATATTTAGTTGACTGATTGCATGAAAAACATCCAGCTCCAAGGAAATGATCTGTCCTTTGGAACATATTTTTATAAAAATAAAATTGAATGCAAGGCTTTGCTATCTTGAGTTTGCTATAACCGAGTCTTTGGTATACTAGGAAACAAGGAGTCATGAATTTCCATGGATATTCATGCACAATCAATTAAACAATTCACAGTAATATGTGCGTTTAATGATAAAATGAGACTATAGAGTTTAAACCTTCCTCTGCCTCCCATACAGTAAAAGTCTGATTCCACTGCATATATATTTATTTATATTTTCTAAAGACTGAAGAGTTTTAGAACTTGATGAAAATGAGAATCTTTTTTGTTGATGTTCGAATTAAATACGTATAGTTTACCTATAGAAGAGTAATTTCAGAACGGTTCAGGGGAAATACCAACATATTTTATAAACATAAAGAACAATCTTGGAAGCTTTTCATAATACCTGATAAGATAAGTCCATTCTATTAGATTTGTATTAGGTTGGTGCGAAAGAAATTGCAGTTTAAAAGGTTGAAAATAACTGCAAAACACGCAATAACTTTTGCACCATCCTTAAATAGCTGGCAGATGAAGCCAGGGTCACATGGCCACTTTCACGGAGTGGTGTTACTGGCAGATCACCATTTAATCACCAACTGTAGAGACGTACTGAGGCTGGAAAAGAGTTAATTCCATATGGCACCTACATTCCCTTGGAGAAATATAAACCCATTCATCAAGGAAGTTAACAGTCATTACAAGCAGGTCAAGCTCATAGAGCATAAAAATCGGAGATTATCTGCAGCATACTTTTTACTAAAGTAAAAGAAGTCAGGGGGGGAAAAAAAAAGCCAAAGATGATTTATTTAATAATGCTCTTGGAAAATGTCTTTATTGGAAAGATGTTAAAATTCTAAATAATAGCTACTGAAGTACCTCTTTGCTTATTAGAACTCTGCCTTCTGTGCTCAGTGCCTTGCCTCCCACCAACCTAAGCTTCTGCTCACATGCATTTATACAAGAGAGAACAAGCACATCTTTAAAGAGCCTATCAGATCTTTTAGAGAAATAGTTCCCTTAAATTAAACTGAGATTCATCCATCCCCCTATTTCCCAAGTTCACATGCACCTCACTCTTAAAAATTATTGGTTTAGTAAATCTCTGGAACTGATGGCAGAACAGTGTGTTTTGTCCTTCAAGTGTTTTAAAGTATATAAATGTTGAGAACCAGATTCTAAAGCCATTGTCTATCATCATATCTTCCTCATTTTTCTACCAGATTATTTTGGACATAATAGTATAATTCATGCATCTACTTATTACCTTTATTACTTTTGGCATTCGTTCTCGAGTTTGTAGCCCACCTCTAACTACAACATCTCAAAAGATTTTTAATAAATGCAAAGATTTCCATTCATCTTCAATCCTACTAACTACAGCGCAGCTTAATATTTTCTTCTTTGGTTGTTTTTTTGTGTTTTCTGTCACTTTTTCTAGAGCTTTTGGTACTGCCATTTAAAGACATTAAACAGTCATCAGTTCAATAGAATAGAGTGTGAGCAACATAAAAAAATATAATAGAATTGAAATAATTCGAATACACAGGGCATGGCGAAGTGTGTGTGCCTCTGTATGTGTGATTGGTGTCGATTGTGCAGTGTTTGTATGTGTACTGTCAGGAGGTAAAATGGATTTATTATAGGGGATTCTTGTCTAAAAGATGTGAGAGCCATTACTCTAGTAAAAATTATATTATTAAATTGCCTAATTTTATGTTTCTATTTTCAAATGGGAACCTGGGTTGTTTTTTTAAAAAAATCATTTTAGCTACTCCTATTACAAAAATTAAATCATTTCCTAAATATCTATGTCTTTTTCCTAAATAATTTACATATGACCTATCCATATATTTTTCCTGAAGAATTTACATATGCCTTTTCCTAAATAATTTACATGTGACCTATCCATGGTTCCATCTATTTTATCTCAAAACTGACATGGGTAGGAGTAAACATATTTTCCCAATATCAACCTGATTTTTTTTTTTTTTTTTTTTTTTGCTACCATCCTGAGTTTTTCCAGTACAAGAATGTTTAATTTCTTATTATTTATCATTGTCTCCTCTTCGCCATTATCTCCTCCTCTACTGAAACCTACATTACCCCAGACATGTTTTCCATCGTGCCTGAATTCATCCAGTTCTGTCTTTTGGGACCACAAAATCTTTGTTCCTTGTGCATTTTTAAGCACAAAAATGATATGCAGTGTGCTGATTAGGAACACACAAGCCGCACAAGTCAACCTAGATTTAAAATTCATCCTACTGCTAACCAGCTGTGTGTATTAATTAATTTTTCTGTGCCTAACTTTTCTCATCTATAAAATGGGGCCAGTAGCGATAAACTTACCAAGAATGAAGGATCAATAAGTTAATAGATGTAGAGCAGTTATTAGAGTGCCTTGTACACAATAATCACTTAGTAGATTTTAACTATTATTAGAATTTATTACAGTGATATTTTTCTCTTGAGGGAACCATCTCAAGTACTTTTATAGTAATAAAGTGATGACCTACTTAGTTTGCCCACGTTAGACATTTGCCAAGAAAACATCCGAAGATGAGCTTCAATTTCAATATGAAAAACTGAAGGACAGCAGACAGTAGAAATCCACTAATATGTACAAACAAATGTGTGTGTGTGTGTGTGTGTGTGTGTGTGTGTTCTCTTATATTGTGCCAAGGAAGTATAATTGGCACAACCACTTTGAAAAATATTTTGACATTATCTACTTAATTTGAAGATACGCAATCCTTAGGACATAACAATTCCACTGAATAAACCTAACAAAAGTGTGGGCAGGTATACACCAACTCACTCACACATTTTTAACAGCAATTTCATTCATGATATCAGCTTACAGCAAAATATATAAGTCTCACAAACATAATATTGAATGAAATCAGCTAACACGGAACAGTACTCTCTTTATGATGCCATATAAAGTCCCTTCACAGCTAATTAAAAAAAAAAAAAAATACAGGTTGGAAGTCAGGACAGTGGATGAGGATAAAAGGGCAGTGCTTGGGAAGGGATGCAAGCTATTTTAAGGTGCTGGCAGAGCTCTATCTTTTGAACTGGTTGTTACACAGGCATTCATTTTCTGATTATTCACAGAGCTGCACCTTTGGTTGTGCTTTGTGTAAGAAGGTATAGCAGCCATGAAATTGTGCTGTGCAGGTCTTTAAGAGAAAACTACACAGCAAGAGGTGGAGTTCGTTGACAGCCTTTGGATTCCCCCGCAGCATTCACCCTGAGGCCACACTCTGCCTGAAGTGCCCCCAGCCAGTGACACAGAGCAGTGAGGTACTAGAACCTGGCCATTTTGAGTGATTCCTTGAATGTGCAATATTTGCTCTGGGGCTTCCCAGCAGCCCACCCAAGACTTGCTCAGAGCTACAGCTCAGTCTGAGGCTCTCATTAGCTCTCACTAATAGCTCTCATTATGTGTTTTTCTTTCTTTCTCCTGCCATAAGTCTCTGGCCTGCATCATGATCTACGATTTATCCCTGATTACTCTTGCTCCCTCTTCCCTTTCCCCTTATCAGATGTATTTCTGATAAATCTCTTGCACTTCTGATTCCATCTTGGCATCTGTTCCTGGAAGACTGATATTAACACTGCTGGAAGCGAAAGTGATCAGACAAGTACTTATAAGTAGTAAGATACAGAAATTTGCAAGTGGGGTCATTCTTCTTCCAGCTTGAAAGGAGGACTCAGTCTTGTTTGATATGTTAGAGCAAAGGAAGTCCCTGAGAAAAGTTTGCCTAATTCTGTAAAATTCGCTAAATATCACTTTGGGAAAATGGCCCCAGGGAGAGCAAACCCCCTTGCTGATGCAATGACTCAGGCATTTCAAAGGCATTGTGGGGTCGAGTTGCATTGACAGCCTCCCGAGGAATCATGAGGAACTGTGGACAGTTAAACCCTTAAAGAAAATGTGAAAAAAAAAAAAAAAAGACAAAGTATGACATCTAGAGGGCATCTTTGGTGGTATACAAAGAGGCCCATCTCCTACAGTGGGAGAATAAATACAGCTGAGAGTCAAGAAACTATAAATAGAGTTGTAGAATTCCAGAGAGTACTGACTGCCTAGGCAGGACAGATTTCTCATGCAGAGGCCAGAGCCAAGGATGGAAAAACCTGAGACCCTGCAATGCATAAGGAAACCAGGGCGATGTCCCATGGATTATGGTTCTGAAGATATCCCTGAACTCTCAGATCCTGCAGAGGTCATCTGCAGCTTCAGCCCCTATGTCTATAGCTTCAACCCTTACATCTACTGCCCAATGCTTAAGTTAAGACTCTCCACATTCAGCACTAATGGGTAATTAACTACAATTTTGTGTTTTTAGATCAAAATGTTGGGAGAGCGAGTATCCATTTAGCTAGAGGCAGGGGTGGGAAATAGTGGGTTGGGAGCAGGCAGACACATCAAAAGATACCTAGTATATGATCCAAAAGGGTCCTGCTGATGTGCTAGAGGCAAACTCATGCACAGAAGAGCAGTTTAAGCCTTAGGTTATAATATGCCCAGTAGGAGCACAAGTACAGAGAGAAAGCAGAGAAGACTAGTCTGAAAGGCTGCAACATGAGTTTTGCCTTAAAAACTGCATATTATTTCAATTGTCTACCAACAGAAAAATAAAAACAAAAAAATTAAGTCTCAACGAAAATAATGAGTACAAGAGAAAATTCAACATATATTTAAGGAAAAGCTGCATCGTCTACGATGACAAATACTCCACAGGAGATGAGAAAGCTACAAATGCAGTCTGAAAACACATTGTGCTACAAAACGGCAAGTCACAGAGTACGAGCCTTTCATCACTTCTATTTATTTTGCAATTATGTATGTAATGTCAAATATGACCAAGAAAAGCAGTAACCCTCCTTAGTTTTTCCTCCCAAACAATATTCACTGAAAATGTACCCTGTTGCCTCAGTCCTTAAAGATGTAACATGGGAACAACTTAAAAATGCTGGTGTTTGAATTAGGTGCAAAGGCATGTTCCTTGTTAGCCAGAGGTGAGGACATATGGTTTAGTTTAAAGCATGATGGCACGGGGACAGTAATTGACGTCCGGTGTTTTGGCCTTGCTGCATGTGTTTTGAGTATCTTTGCTTGCTGAATTATGACACATGAAGTACATCTATGATCATATAACAAACAAATCACTGGGTGTCCTTGCTTTGTTTCTCCATTTTCAATCAGCTGTCCTTAGCTTCAGCACTTCTTTTAGCATAATCCCTGCACGTTCTCCTGAAGCTGTATTTACATGGCTAGTTGACATAAAAAAGTGGTAAAGTCCAAGAGCATGATTAAATGATCTTGTGAACTGTTTGTCACTGTATTAGTCCAGCCTTGCCAAGAAGAGGAATGTGGAGTTTTCTTTCTTTCTTTTTTAAAGAAAACAAAACCAAACCAGATGTTTTGTTTAGTTGAGGATCTTTCTATCTAGCAATGCTAGAAAGCCAGTTTTGTGAAAGGCAAATAAACAAATACACTGGAGCATATTCCGAGAATGGAAGGTTAAATAAATTTATCTTTATTTTTAGGGCGCCAAGTAAACAGTTTTTTAAAAAGGAAAGCCCATAAAGTTTGGATGGTTATGTTTATGCTTGAGATATAGTGGATTTCAAGCTGGCTCAATTAAATATTTGAAGAACAAGTAATTCCACAACTATATAAAGTTTCCAGACTATAAAAATATAGAAAGACTCCCCCCACAACAAATATTCTCCACAAAAAAGACAACAATATCAACTTAAAATGCATCATAACCCATTTGCTTTTAACATAGGAATTCAAGGATGGTTTTCTAGACAAGTTATACACTTCCCTAATATCCACTCATTTCTTCTTGCTTCCTAATAAAAATTATATTTACTCAGTAAGTAATTTATCCTTTATATTTCCCTTTCATATCTTCTCTTACAAAGATGTCACTTAACACAGTTGTAGCCAATGAGACATTATCAAATCTGCCTGAATATTTTAGTGAAAAACGTTCTCTCTCCCAATAAAATGGAACAAAGGTTTTGGAAACACCCTTTCTCATCTCTTCATTTTCTGAATGGATGGCATGATATCTGAAGGTCTAGCAGTCACCTTGGGACAATTAAATAAAAAGCATGAGGATGAAATCTAATAAGCTGAGAATGGCAGAATGACACGTGAGAGATGAAAAAAACCTTGGATTTTTGATTACATGTTTAAGAAACGAATTAGCTTTACTGACTACTATCTCTCAACTTATTCTTATGTGAGAAAAAAATGTTTACGTTGTTGCTAGTTTTGTATTCTGTTTATCCACAACTGACAGCCAACAAACTGATAATTTTTTTTGAAATGAATGAATGCTACTCATCACATTAAGATAATGATCTAAGGATAAAATGCAGATGGTCATCTCAGTAGATATAGAAAAGATGTTTACAAATAATGCTATTTTATAATTTTAAAAAATCAAAGTAGAAATCAAAAGAAACTTTTAAAATCTGACAAAGAGCATTGGCTTGAAACTTGAATCAAACATCTTAATTAGTGGCAGAATACTTGAGGCATTAGCTTTATACTCAAACAGTGGGTTTCAGCAAAACATAATGCATGCAGCAAGGCTAGACTTTGCCAAAATTGTAATGTAGATTTATCAATGTAGATGGGTACTGAATGGTGTATTTAGTATTTTTCTCAAAGTTTGGCTAAAGTCCAAAAGCAGGAAGCATATTCGAGAACCATACTAATATTCTAAAGAGATGTACAGCTAGACATTAACATGTTGGACTTGCTTAAATATAACTAACGCTCTTTGAGTCCAATATAAAGCAACCTTTCTTTATCTTATAGAAGAGACAATTTAGACTATGCATGCACATGACTATTTGTTCTTAGTTCTCTGTAAGCTCAAGGTGGAAGATTTTCTGGAGCTTGCTGCAATAACAGGAGGTTGACTACATCCCCAGTGTTTGTCACAGTAAGGCAGCATCTCCCTTTTGCACAATAGTAGGGGTCTTTCCCTCAACCTGCTCAGTGCATAGCCAGTGCTATAAACTATAAAGCAAATGCACTTTGGCATGAATGCATATGTTTCTTGCAGGTCAAGCAGATGCCATAACTGGCGTCATTTAGCATGATTTTAACAAGGAGAGCTAGCTGCCCGAGCTACCTCCCTCTAGCAGGAAGTAAAAGTGGATTATAAGAGGCACCAGAGAATTATATTAGAGAATGATAGTGTGGACATCCTCACAAAAGTAATTTTGAATAATTCGTTAACACAGACAGCCCTTGGAAGAGAGAGCATTTCGGTGCTTGCCACACTTGGAAATTTTGACAATGAAAGAAAGTTTGCAAATAATCCAACTGAGATGCAAAAAATTTTGCCCTCTTCTAATCACTCTATTTTTCTCTCAGTTCAGGAGGATACAGAGTATTAAAAGAGGAGAAGTAGACAATACAAAATAACAAACAAACAAACAAAAAACAAAAAAAAAACCAGACAGACAAAACCCAGAGTTTTAACCCTTCCAGCATATTGAGCTCACTAACTATGAATTAGACCTCAGATGAAGGGGGAAGAAGAAGCCTTGATTTACGTAGATGTAGGTTTGAAACTTTTGGTTAGATTGGAAAGTTAAACCCATAAAGGATAATAGTAATTATCAAAAACAAACTCATAAATGAACATGACCCAAAAGCTAGGAGAGTCCCCCTGAGTTCTCATTATCCAAGGACAACGAAAAGACATTTGACATAACGCATACGAGTTAATGAAGGGAGGAAAAATAAAGCAAGTTTTGTTTGCATTCCATTTGAGTGCAGAAATTTCAAAATCTGGAAAAATTTTAGGAAACGCCAAATATTTTTGGAGACATTAAACATTATAACATGTTAATCTGTTTGGTGTGCATAAATAATATTAGACGCAATTATAAATAATGAAATAAGAATCTAATTTTCCTACAGTTATAATCAAGATGAGAGATAAAACAATACATACTGAGAGATTTCTCATTCATTTTTCCATCTTCTAAATACTTTTGACAAGCCATCTATTTTGTCTGGTTTCTTATCTCATGTCTTCCATTTGCATTAAAGGATTAAGGATTTTGGGTCAGGAGTTGGTGAATTAAGTCATTTATGCTCACCCTAAAATTTATCATTATCATGAGTGAATGTTGGGAACATTTGATACTAGTAGTAAGAATATGTCAGGGAATCAATATTTTCTTTTATATCTCATAGTGAGATTAGATATTCGAAATTTTTCAGAACTGCACTGGATGGATAGAATTACTTTAAAGAAATCTCCTTTTGCTCACGTGTGCTTAGCTATTCCAGACAGAGAACAACAACAAAAAACAAAAACAACAACAACAACAAAACAAAAAAAATCTTGTTTTATAGCAAATGTGGATTTTTAGGATCATTATGATTAAATAAACAAGCTAAACAGAGCCTCATGATGCCCATATGAGACTGAGATTACAAGGTTGAAAGCCATGTCTGCTACCCCCAGAGTAAAGAAGAAAACAGAAAGGGGAGAAGAAGACAAGTCAGAAAGAGAGGATGTGGGAGGAGGAAGAGATCAAAAACTGACATTCTGATTATCCTAACTGAATATTTACAAATGACACAACAGTTTGTATTATAAACTCATGTTTTCTTCTAGTTTCTGAATGTAATATATTCAACTAAAAGGGCTTAGAAGCATAATAAGATATTATTTTAATTAAGAGTCCATCCACTTTTTATAATAGATTTTTAATTTATTTGTCCTATTTCTAAATTTTATCCATCTGGTCAAAGATAAAATCAGAATCAGGGAAACTATTTTCATTCCTGAGGTTTATTTTGGATGCTTTCTGAGTTTCGATCCCGTTCAGATCCTTCCCCCTCAGTTGTTAGTTCTGTCTGAGAGGAGCCTGTGGCGCTGTGGTAAGAGCTGCAAAGACTGCTTTAAGTGGAAGAAATGAGTATTAACTGAATGCCAGGAACAAAGCTTATGTTTACATTATGACTGTATAACAATTTAGTCCCACTCATTAACAGTGGCTGTTCAGATTTATGAGCTGAAATGTTTACATGTTGATATCAACTCTGCCCTGGTTGGTTATTATCCTGAGATATTTGCAGGGTTCCCACTTTCCAATACACTTAGATAAAACAATCCCTGTCAGAACATCTGACATTGGTCTTTAAATATCACTTCACTCAGTCATTGACTGCCAGTTTGTTTTTCTTTCTAACTCGTTCAATTCGGGACAACCCCATCACGGTGTGTAGTCACTCTGTGGTGTTCCTCCACTGTGGAAAACAATGTGAAATCTAATACAAACCCTCTACACACACTCCAAGAAGCTTGTGCTGTGTAAAACAGGCTAACCAACAATGAGGAGCAATCAATATTCTATTACTTACCCACTTTTAGCATTGATTTTTCAAGGACAAATTAATGTATTCCTTGGTAATTGACCATATTCTCTCACTCATGAATTTCTGAGGTTTTGAAAGTCTGTTGACAACCAAAAAAAATATATATTTCACTTCATACAAATTTTGTTTCACTTTGGGAAAAAGTAGAGATTATGGCATTTTAAATTGCTCGACAGTACACATGTCTGTCAGAATGAACAATGTATCTTTTTGCCTCTGTATAATTTTATTTCCCCAGTCTCTATGTAACCCTTCTTATTTGGAAGTTGTTCACTAGAGATGTGAATAATGATGTCATTCATCTCCTGTCTGATTCAGATTTAATAATGAGTGTCACTTACACTTATTAAAGAGCACTCTACTTTCATCATAAATTGCTGTTGCAGTTTCAGTATTGTCCTATTAAAAAAAAAAACACTAGGCTCTAAAATTCTTTTGATCATCATCTAACGGCGGCCCAATTACTTCATACTTGGCTGTATCTACCTCTTAAAAGACAAACTACACATTCAAAGCTATCATCTAATGTTTTGTCTGAAAATGTGTATTCCAAATATAGTAGCAGGTTACTAGAGGATCTCAAATGCCATCTTACTTTAAAATGGAAGACATATGACTCATCTTTGGTTAACCATTTTCAGAAGTCAAGAATAGAGATGCATTAGGCTACCCTCAAGCTCATTAAAATAAGTCAGGAGAATAAATAAAAGGGTTTTTGTTTTTAAAAATTAAACGGACACAAAAGATGTCTGGTTTTCAACTATATAAAAGTACTGAAATATTCAAGATATAGGGTTCATGGACTTGTATACTTCAATATATAGAGATGACTGATAAAACAAAAAAAATCAAGTTTATTTTCTTTCTTCTCATGTATGATCACTTTACCTAAAAAACATAAGGTCTGCCCTTGCATACCAACTACTACCTTAAAAGATTATTATTTTCAAAATTGGTGGTTGCCAGAGGGTAAGGGGCGTGGGGGGCTGGGGGGTGGGAGATGAGGGTAAGGGGGATCGAATATATGGTGATGGAAGGAGAACTGACTCTGGGTGATGAACACACAATGGGATTTATAGATGATGTAATACAGAATTGTACACCTGAAATCTATGTAATTTTACTAACAATTGTCACCTCAATAAATTTAATAAAAAAAAATTGAATGTGTTTACTTATAATATTTAATTATACGGAGACTATTCTCATAGATTTTGCTAGTTGTTGCCCAGTTTAAAGTAAGAGTCTTTTAATCAAAAGTATTATTACTTTATATGGTTGAATATCATTATTTCTTAGAAGGCTATCTAGGGTATAAAAATATATATATATATATACCTTATTTTAGAAGGGTGATATTATGACATACTAGGGGCTTGACATTAAGTAGATGGTTTTAATAATATTAAAGGAAAAGAGAAATATTTGCTTTTCTAGTGTAATTTGTTTGTGATATTCATATTACAAAATCACATTGGTCCCTATGGAGAAAGTCACATATTTATCAGCTGCCTTCCTTAGGGCATAAAGTAAAACACAGAACTCCTGCCATGCGCCTAATCTCAGGAAAATATGGTCATAAACCAAATTATACTGAAGTGCCTGCTATATTTGGATCTTAGAAAGTTTGCCAAGTGTGTGACTTGCTTAACTGTGTATGTTGTTCAGCCAAATGTCAACAAGTATCATTTCATTATACTGAAAACTCTGGCTTTAAGCCTCGTTTTGCCGTAGAGCACATACTTAGTATATAAAGAACTTATTTTCTGCAACCAAGTATCTGTGGGCATGGTTACTATAATAACTAAATAATACCAAACCACAAAACAGACCTTTGCACTGCTGTTTTATCTTTTGGTAATATTAGAGTCAGTGAAAGAAATGCCCTCCTTTTAATGATCTGGAGATAAAGTAGAGAAACGTATAAAGCCCTTAATATGTCTATTAAGCTTGTTCTTAAACTTGGAGTTAAAATGTCCGTAGTGTTTATGGGCCATAGATAGGTTTTAGAAATACACCAAAATTCCCAAAGACTTAAATGGAAGACCCAATTGGGAGAACAAAAGACCTGTATCTGTCCAAAAAGCAATTCTATTATTTTAGGAATAGCCATCTGCTTAAACACCAGCTTGGAAATGAGAACTATTATGAAGATAAAGTATCCACCTTGCCAGCCAGATCAGCTGACTCAATATTTTAGATTTTTGGAACAACAAGTTAAAATACTATACAACTCACAGATTAAAATTTGATGTAAAACATCGCCATGCTTTCTATGTTCATGAATAGTGAAATTGCTTTTTACAAAGTGCTGATTTAACATTTTAAATCCATATTCACTGTCTTTATACCAGGCACTTTTCAAGCCTAATTCCAAGTATGTGGCTCAGGGTGTTTATAAACCTTTCTGAATGTCTGCAAAAGTTTGATGGGATAAGCTTACGTATATTTGTTTGGAGAGGAGTTGTAAAAGTTGGTTAGAAGACCTACACTCTTAATCAGAGTCTTCAGTGGGTATTGATTCATCCAAAAGCTAAGAACACTGTTATGTTCCACTCTGCTCTGATCTTTGGCTGCTTTCTGTCATGGTACTCTTCCATCATCATCCTTCTTAGTGCAGTTTATTGTGCTCTAGGCACATATTCTGAATAGTTGAAATCAAAACTTCATTTTAATTGTGTTTGTCCCATGTTGTAATTTAATAGTGATCTGGGTAAATCCTAAAACACTCTTTTTAACTAGGCAAAACCCTAATAAAGTACACTTCCATGGAGCTTTGTTAAATATGTCTGCAACAGTATGCTACTTGTTTCTAAAACCATTTTCTATTTTGCATTACATAATGTTGAGAAAATTGCAATTCTAATAATTACAGTGAGCTCAAATGTTTCAGAACAAAACCAGATGTAATGCATAGGTAGGTCTTTTTTTTTTTTAATTAGACTCCTGAAAATGAACTGTTCCCTCCCACGTCCCCCACTCTAACCTCACCCCACAGGTCCACTGTGATGTAAGTGTCTTAAAGGTTGCTGGTATTAGGATGGATATCTTGGCCATAGAGTTTCCCCATGGACAATAGAGGGACCCCAACTCCACTCCAAGCTCCCTAGTCCAGAGTACTGGTGCCGGGAAGAGGAGACCTCAGAACATCTGGCTGTGATAAACAGTGAGGATTCCGACCATCTGGGTGGGATGGAAGGCTATGGGAAACCGAGATGTCCTCTTAAAGGGCTTGCACACAGACTCACAGGCACTCACCCCGGGCTCCAGTGGGGCTACTGTGACTCAGCGAGTGTCAGAGGCATGTCGGGGGCAGACTGAGGTATGTGGCTTTGAGGCCATGGCCAGAGGACAGTGACCATTTTATCTCTGAGGGGTCTCTCTCCCCAGCATGTGGCAGGCAGGCGCCATCTTTCCTGTGTTGAGCCCACCCCCTACAGGCCAAATCTGAATCTGATTGGCCTGGTGAGCCCTGCAGACCAGCCCTGCTATCTTACTGGGATCCCTTCATACCCAACTCCTCCAATGCTGGAGGCACTTTCTCAGTGAGCAGCCAGCCCTGCCCACATTGCACTCCTTGTTGGAGAAAATCACAGTCTGCAGGTTCCAGGTAGGTGGCAACTGGCCTGGTTTGCTCTGAGACTTTCGCTGAGTAGCTCCAGGCTCAGCACTGGCACCAAACCAGAGTCTACATTAACCTGATGACCACAGCTCTTTCCACTCTACAGACTCACTGAGATCCTGCCTCACCTAATTCAAGTACTGCACAAGGCTTTATCAGTGGTTGAAGCTTAAGGGAGCTGGCAGGTGGCAGCAGGTCTCAGGGTGTTCTGACTTTTTGAGGAGATACATCAGGCCCAGTACTGGTGGCAGCCATCCTCGGTTCACAGCATATCCTCTACCATATGCCTCCATCTTTTTTAGCCCAACAGCAACCAACCACAGATCACTTTGTAACTCCTACCAGGTAGTCCCCAGCCAGTCACAGGCAGTGGGTGACCTGAGCCTGCACCAGAGCCCCTCCCAGGAGGCCCCAGAACCAATATACTTGGAAGTTGGCTTCAGACCACAGAAGAGCATCACCCAATTAGCCCTACAAACAGTACACACAGAGAGAGGTCTTAACAGGCCCAGAGCCTGCTGAGGCAAATCCCACTCAGTGGGGATAAGCCCCGTAAACAGCAGCCTGTAAGCTGTGGACATGGCCAACCCCCACAGCCAATCAGCCTGAGGGTCAATCCCACCCACTGATGTGCCAATAGCAATCAAGGTTCAACTATAATAGGGGCACACACAGAACGCACACAAGGGACACTCCTAGAGCACCCAGAACAGGTGACCAGGGAGACTGTGCCAGGGCCCCACAGGACACCTCCTACATAAAGCCACCCAGCCAAGACTGGGAGACATAGCAGATCTACCTCATACATAGAAACAAACACAGAGAAGCAGCCAAAATGAGGAAAGAAAAAATATGTCTCCAATGAAGGAACAGGAGAAAACTCCAGAAAAGTCATTAAACAAAATGGAGGCAAGCAACCTATGAGAGACAGAGTTTAAAACAATGTTTATAAGGATGCTCAAGGAACTTAGTGAGAACTTCAACAAAGATATAACAAGAATAAAAAAGGACATAGAAACCATGAAAAAGAAACAGTCATAAATGAAGAATACAATAACTGAAATGGGGAACACACTAGAATGAATCACTAGCAGACCAGATGAAACAGAAGATCAAATCAGCAATTTGGAAGACAAGGTAGCTGAAAACACCCCATCAGAATAGATACATAAATAAATAAATAGATAACATAACATAAATAACATAAATAAAATGAGGATAGTTTAAGAGACCTCAGGGACAACATCAAGCATAACAACATTCACATCATAGGGGTACCAGAAGGAGAAGAGATAAATGAAGGGATTGAGAATCTATTCGAAGAAATAATGACTGAAAACTTTCCTAACCTCATTAAGGAAATAGACATACAAGCCCAGGAAGTGCAGATAGTCCCAAACAAAATGAACCTAAAAAGGCCCACACCAAGACATATTATAATTAAAATGGAAAAGGTTATAAACAAAGAAAGAATCCTAAAAGCAGCAAGAGAAAGGCAACTAGTAACTTATAAGGAAGCTCCCATAAGATTGTTCGCTGATCTCTCAACAAAAATTTTGCAAGCCAGAAGGGATTGGCAGGAAATATTCAAAGTGATGAAAAGCAAGGACTTACAACTAAGACTACTCTACCCAGCAAGGCTATCATTTAAAATCAAAGGACAGATAAAAAGCTTCCCAGACAAGAAAAAGCTGAAGCAGTTCATTACCACAAACCAGTATTATAAGAAATGTTAGAGAGACTTTTTAATATGAAAAAAAATCAAAATTATGAATAATAAAATGGCAATAGCTACCTATCTATCAACAATTACTTTAATTGTTATGAATGGATTAAATGCTTCAATCAAATTGAGAGTGAAAGTCTAGATGTTTTGGAAGAAATTAAAGCGAGAGAGGCAGTAGAAGCGTGGGTATTAGGGAAGAAAAAGAATTTCAAGCATAAGAGAGTGCTGAAGTTGGAAAATACCAAAGAATTCCAGCCAGCAAGGACTGGACTATATCCATCATATTGATAATATGAAGTTACTGAAGTACTTGCAAAGAGCATTTGTTTTGACTAGTGGTTGGCTTTATGGACTGAATTGTGCCCACCTAAAATGCATAGGTTGAAGGCAGTCCCACTGCCTTACAATGGGACGGTAAGATAACTTGAAGGTAGAGTATTACAGATATAATTAACATTAAATGAGGTAGGTAAGGTGCATCCTAATCCAATCTGAGTGGTGTCCTTATAAGAAAAGACAATTTGGATGCACAGAGAGACATCACCAGTGTGTGCACACAGAGGAAAAACCAAGAGAAGATGCCGAGAAAAGATGGCCATCTACAAGCCAAGGAGAAAGGCCTCCAAAAAAACCAAACCTGCTAACACCTTGCTCTCACACCTAGCCTACAGAACTGTGAGAAAATAAATTTCTGTCATTTAAGTCTGTGGCCTTTTGTTCTGGTAGCCCTAGAAAACTAATATAGGTAAGAAGAAAGGCCATTTTACAAAAGGAGATGGATGAGGGCCAAATTGGAGGACTGGAAGAGTACACAATGAACGTGGATGTGTCTTATAAGCCTTATAGTTAGAGGAAAGTGCTAGGGTAGAGAGAAATTTGAAGTAGAAAAAAAGCTCTAAGGTTGCTTGGTTTTGTTTTGTTTAAACTAGAAGATAAGTGAACATGTTTATACACTAGAGGGGAAAAATATCAGGAGCCTATCAGGAACAAAGGGATTATTTGTGATCCAAAGCTCTAAGGAAATTCAGGAAAGGGATGATCACTATCCATTTATTTATTTTGGAACAATGTATCAATAAATGCTAACCACATGGACAGCACTAAAAATCATGGAACTACAAAGATAAGTAAGGCTAGGGTAGACCATACAGAAATATCTGGAAGAAATATCAACCCCAGAAAAATGTCATCAGCAATGAATGGTGTTATACCTTGATGTAGGCTATACTAGTCATGAATCTTAAAGGAAATAGAAATTATTCAGAAAAGAAGGAAGGATTTAGAAGGAAGGATATAGGTTAATAAAAAAATGACAAGCTAGGTTGACCAGTGTTTTCAAAGGCAGGGAGGCAAAAGATAGCATAGAACAATACTGTTGAGATATAGTCATCTTTTAGTTAACATTAGTTGATTTCTTTATATTCTTATACACTAAATAGGAAGTATCTGGACTAATTTAACTAACGATGTGTCTGTGTATGAAGTTAACAACTGTGACAATTTTGCAATAACTTTATTTGTTGCACTGCAAAACTTAACACAAACAAAATTTATATTGGATTGGGATCCAGAGAATTTAATTACTGGGATATCATAAAGACTCCCAATTGTTTAGTTTCCTAGGGGTACTTTCACTCATTACTACAAACTTAGTGGCTTAGAACAACACAAATTTATCTTACTGTTGTGATGTCAGAAGTCAGATATGGGTCACCCAAGGCTAAAAATCAAAGTGTCATCAGGACTGTATTCTTTTCTGGAGACTCTAGGGAAAAGCCATGGCCTTGGCTTTTCTAGTTACTAGAGGCTGCCTACATTCTTTGGTTCATAACCCTCTCCACATAATAAATACAAGTGATTTGAAATTTGTCTTCAGTCTTCTCAGGTCTTCATTCCCTGTAGGTTGGTTATAGGGTTAGGGGAGGACTACCACCAAGATAAAGCCATTTTCATAAAAAATATTGAGCACATACTATCAACTGGATCTGTTGGTGTTGACTTTAATTATCCAGCTAAGGTAGTGTTTGTCAAGTTTCTCCACTGCTAAGTTACATTTTCCCCCTTTTTCATAATGTATTTTTTTTTTTTTAAAGAAGCCACTATACACAGGAGAGGGGGTTGTTTCAGTTATTTGGGAATCTTCTGCAAATCAGAATTGTCCTTTCTCTATGTTTATTAATTTATCAATCATGGCATGCTATCCATATGGACTCAGATACTTATTTTATACTTGGGATTGTGGTTCAGTACTACTTTATTTTACTACCCAAATTGTTCCTGCTTTGGAAACTTTTTGCTGTTTCTGTCAGTTCTGCTGTCCTTGACATAACCTATCAATGTGGGTTTTCTTTTCTCTTTCTCCTTCTCCTTCTTCTTTATTTTAAGTACTTCCTGGCATGATAAGATACAGCTCCAGACTCATCTTGTATATTTATTCTATTGTAAAATATATTATGAAATAGCATTCATTCTATGATCCCACTTTTTGGGAATTAATGGAATTTATATCTCATCAAAATAATATACATCAAATATTAACAGTAGTTATGCTATTTCTGGATAATGGTGATATCAGTGATCTTAATTTGTATATCTGTTTATTTTTATTATATATTACTTATATTTAAAAATCAATAATGCTGGGTGATTAGAAAGGAAACAGGATTAGGCTGAAGATAATAATAACTTCTTTTTGAATGAGTGAAGCCTATGCTTCAATGGTTAGGACTTGGAATCAATTTTGAAGAGTAGCAGCTGCCCTCTATCGGTTAACATTTCACACCCTCTAGAGGGAGGGTCAGTGTCCTTTTAGAAACGCAAGCCTGCCACTTTCTGGACAATGACAGTTCTGCTGTCTCAGGAGTTAAAAAATATCCGGGCTTCTGCTACAGACTCTATAGACAGATTGAGTCTAACTACATATTTGGGGCTTCTGATGTGAGCCTAAACTTACCTCCTGTAAATGTGAAGTTCATGCTGTAGATTGTGAACAGACATGGATATGTGTGAAAACAGGCCCAGAAAAATATTGCACATGCTGACTTGCCAATTTTGTACCTCTGGGTCTAATCTGAAAAAGAAAATATCTTTTTGGATGAGAATGTTTGGTTCGTGACCTCTATGCTGAGAATGTGACTATGTCTGCCACGAAGCTTAAATAAATAATGCTAAGACTTTTTATTGGAAAATCCAAAGGGGGGAAAACACTCATTTTACGTACAACAGAATTAAGTTTAAACTGTCTAGTGTGAATTTGTGAGAAAGGTCAGAAGTTTAATAAGTGGTTTAGCCAAGAGGGAAATTCATGTCCTGAGAAAATAATTACTGAGCACGTATTCTGCTTTGTACTAGGTGCCTCTCTAAGAAGCTTCTTATGAGACAGCAGCAAACACCAAAAACCTTTTTGCTCATGTGGTGCTTGCACTAGTGAGTAGGGGCAGACAACAAGCGATAAACGTAAGTAAATTATTTCAATGGTAGAAGGCAAAAGAAAGCACTGGAGTGAGGGTGTTTGGAAGGTGAGGGGTGAGGATGAGGACAGGTTACTGGATTAAACAGAGGAGTCAGAATAGGCCTCTTAGATTAAGGTCAGATTCGAGCAAAAGAAAGGAAGGAAGGAAGGAAGGAAGGAAGGAAGGAAGGAAGGAAGGAAGGAAGGAAGGAAGGAAGGAAGGAAGGAAGGAAGGAAGGAAAAGAGGGAGGGAGGGAGAAAGGAAAGGAGGGAGGAAAGGAGGGAGAGAGGAAGGAAGGACATAAATGGGAAGAAAGCCGTTTGCAATCTTTGTGTGTGTGTCATCTTTTACATTAAAAAAGCTGCAGTTAATTCTAAAGACTCATAATAAAATAAAAATACAAACTTTTTAAAAAATTATTTTTCAATTACAGTTGCCATACAATAGCTTCAGGTGTACAACATAGTAATTAGACCTTATGAAGTGATCAGACCGATAAATCTAGTACCCATCTGACACCATACATAGTTATTACAATATTATTGTCTCTATTGCCTTATGCTGTATTCTACATCCCCATGACTATTTTTATAATTGGTGATTTGTACTTCTTAATCCCTTCCCCTTTTTCACCCATTCCTCCACCGCCCTCCCATCTGGTGACCATCAGAGTGTCCTCTGTATCTATGCAAACTTTTTAATGGGGACTCTGGGGCTCCAAATTCCTGGCTCTACTTGGTTCTCCAGCCACATCTTCCCTCAGCCCCCTCTGTGTTTACTCCATTCCAGTCACAAACATTTAGGTTTTGTTTTTGGGTTTTTTTTGTTTGTTTGTTTTTAATATTTCCTTTAATAACTAAGTTCACCCCCACCTTTGAATCCAAACACACATGTATTTCTTCTGGATACTCCTTTCCCCACCATTAACCTCTGTGTTGCACATCAACCTTTCAATCCTCAATTTAAATGCCATTTCCTCAAAGAAACCTTTTCTTCAACACCCCGCCTTTCCCAAACTATCTCCCTGTATTTTCTCTTCTAATCCTTATCATATTTACATTGAATTACCGGTGAGTTGGATGTTTCCCTTGTTCCACCCCTGCCACCCTCCACTACTGGACTGTAAGCTCTCTGAGATCAAGGGCTGTGTCTTTATTGCAAACACACTTCTGAGCACCTAATATATTGGGTTCACGGTAGTTGCTTTGTAAATATTTGTTAAACAAATGAATAAATTAAGTTCTTTGCATAGGTTTTGTTTGTTTGTTTTTCTAATGTAGATAACTTTGATCCTCTGAACTATTAGGGGGAAGTTTATGCAGGCACTCTTTAATTGTATAAAATTATCCTTGTGTCTTCTCTGTTATCAGGCAAATTTGAATCCTGGAGTCAAGAAGTCAGATATGACGACAGAGATTCTTGAATTAAGAAGTTTATCTATACTCTCGTGGAAGCTTATATTTAAATACCTTTCATGTAGATGAAAAAGGGGACACATACTAAACCTGACAAGCTCAGGTTAGGCCACATGGCAGGCCATACAACACCAGAGGCCAAAATTACCCCATGGGGGGAGGGGCCTGAACGTAAAAATTCCTAACTAAAAGCGGATCATGAGGTTTAAGGGGGGGTGGGGAGGGTGGGAGATGAGGGTAAGGGGGATCTAATATATGGTGATGGAAGGAGAACTGACTCTGGGTGGTGAACACACAATGGGATTTATAGATGATGTAATACAGAATTGTACACCTGAAATCTATGTAATTTTACTAACAATTGTCACCCCAATAAATTTAAAAAATAAATAAAAACAAACAAACAAAAATAAATAAAATAAAATAAAATAAAAGCGGATCATGGTGGGTAGTTATGTCCTAGGCCTGTGGCTTCCTTGACTAAGGTCAATCTTTACCTTTGAAATTGTTTATTGTCTTTTTGTATCTACATATCTTTGAAATGTCAGAGTAATTTTCTTTTCCAGAACCCTCAAAGGCACAACTGCTGAAGCCAGAGCACAAGAGCACGTTGTTATTTGTTGCCCGCATAGCATCTCTATGTGCTGTAAATGTTAACAATTTTGTACCCACCAATGTAAAAGAAGCGAGTGTCTCTCCATTTTGCTCCCTATCCAATCCCAGATTTCCCCACTTTGCTTTCTCCCGCCTCCCTAATCTACCGCCAATGGATTGCATGTAACCTTCCTTATGTCCCCTCCTTCAATTCAAATTTGTAAAATAAGGTGCAAAAGGTAAAAGATTTCTATGATTTGAAGAGAAACCAGAGTTTTTCTCCTCAATCTGTGACTTCTAGGTTCAAATCTTAATAAGATCCCAAATAAACCGTTGTAGTTCAAAAAAGCAATAATAATAAATAAAAATAAATAGAATAAAATAAGCTGCCAAACTACCATTCTCCAGAGAGATTTCTCAATCTGTTGAGATTTTACTTCCTGGCGTTTGTTGTCAGTTTGGCTCAAATCAACTCTTATAAGACATTTTCTTAGGCTGGACTTTTTTTCATCAACAATGCCTTGCATTTTGCACAGTGATGGGTTGTGGGAAAGTGAAAGGTAGTAGATTTGATTATAGCAGTGATTAATGGAGCATCAATCTGAAAACAAAAAAAAGAAACTCAAGGAGATCAACGAGGTGAGTCCCAAGACAGCTCATGTTCTGTGCTGTCAGAAGAGGTAACTTCCTAACTTACATGGAAGAGCCACAGACACCCTTTCAATGAAAGGATAGGTGCCTAGGCTGGTACTTTAAAGAATCCATTTAAAAAGACATATTTCTTTACGGCAGTAGTTCTCAATGCTAACTACACATTAGACTCACTAAAAAAATAAATAAATAAATAAATTATAAGGTGCAATGTTGTTCAGGCCACACCCTAGACCAATTATATCAAAATCTCTAGGGGCAAGACCTACCTACACATTGATATATATCTTTTTAATTCCCCAGGTATTGTTATACACATGGATATGGTTTATTACGATGAAAGGATACAAAGTAAAATTAGCAAAAGTAGAAGAAGTCACAGGGTGAAGTCAAGAAGAAATCAGGTGCAAGCTTTCATGTGACGCCTCCTGGTGAAATTGCTTTATTCCCCTAGCAATGACAGATGATGGGTGAAGAGTTCACAATCAATAAAGGCTGACATGAGCCTTGCTGTCAGGGTTTTTATTGATAGTCAGTCATGTAGGCATATAGCTCCCACATTAATCTTCAGCCCCACCCCCCAGAGAAAAAGCAGGTATTCACCATAAATCGCACTGACCGCATTAACTATCTAGTCAAACAGGTACAGCATGGTAAAAGGTCTGAGGCACACAAGAACACACTTATCAGACAGAATATTCTAAGAGTTCAGATTCCAGGAGACGACCTAGTGTCAGTCCTAAAAATAGGCCTTTATTCCAATGCACAGAGTTGGACCGACCAAGACGTAGTCCAAGATATTGCCATCAGTTTTTGAAGTGCTTGTCCTGTCCTGGTTTTCTTAGTTGCTACAGAGAATGACATGTTAATAGAATAATGCAGAAGCCTCTTATTATTCATAGAAGCCACTGTATACCTGGAAAGGATGATAATTTATTTTATTTAAAATTTTTGGAAAAATACCAAGAGAAGTTGAAAGTCAAATATATTCTCATCATTAAAATGATTTCCATGTATTTTCGGAGGCCCTTTAGCTCCTAGAATAAATACGACACATGGCATGGACCTATGTAACAGGTGTATTTGACACAAATTTTTAAACTGAGAAAAAGAGTATGTACATTGACCATGTCCTTCAATAGATTTTATCAATCGGGATTCTTATAGCTGAAATGCCCAAGAGCCACTAAATATCATGACTCACATATTACACAATAAAATGATAAGGAAGATAAATGGATGATGAATTTAGGGACACATAGAACCAGACACTTATCAGCTTTCTGTATCTGTCATATCTAATTCTCACAGGCAGGAAGCTTGATTCTTTTTTCTATAAATTTTCTCCACTGAGCAGATGACATGGGCAACCTAGAAAAGGAGATCATATTAGATTATATAGATAGGATCTAAATCCAGTGACAAATGTCCTCATAGAAGAAACACAGAGGACAGACACACATAAAAAAATGAGAAGACAACATGAGAGGACTGACACAGAGATTGGAGTGATGTTGCCACAAGTCAAAGAATCACCCGAAGCCGAAAGCTGCAAAGAACAAATATTCCCCTCCAGCCTCCAAAAGGAATGCAGCCTGGACAACAACCAATTGTTTCAGACTTCTGGTATCCATATTGTGAGAGAATACATTTGTATTGTTTTAAGCCACCAAGCTTATGGTAATTTGTATAGCATCCAAGGGAAAATAATTTAGGAGGCTGGTTTTTGTTGTGTTTTTTTTTAACTTTTTATTTTCAAATAAATTTAGATTTATGGAAAAGTAGGACAAAGCAGAGGGTTCCTATATATCCTTCATCCGCTTCTCTTATATGAACATCTTACATAATCATCTTACATAATCATGACATTTTAAATCAAAACTAAAAAAATAAATGCTGGTACAACTTTAATTAAACTACATGTTTTATTCAGATTTCACAACTTTTTTTTTTTTCCTCATTAATGTCTTTTCTTTTTTACCTGTTTCAGGATTCACTACAGGATACTATGCTGTATTTAATCATCATGCCTCTTTATTCTCTGTCAATCTGTGACAGTTATGTCCACCACAGGTAGAAATCAGGAAAGAGGAAAAAATGAGAGAGAATGGAAAAATAGGTGGAGATAAAGTGTGTGTTGTATGGAGGTGGTGGTTCCAGGAGAACTGAAGATCAGAGAAAACATGGGCATTGATGCTAGAGGCTGCTGCTAGAGACTGTTTGTGTTTCTCAAAAATTCCTATGTTGAACCTTAAAACCAATGTAATGGTATTTGGAGAAGAGGTTTTTAGAAGGTAATTAGTTCATGAGGATACAACCTTCGTGATGGGAAAAGTGCCCTTATAAGAAGAGACAGGACATAGTTTCTCTCTCTCTCTCTCTCTCTCTCTCTCTCTCTCTCTCTCTCTCACCCTCCAAAGAAAAGGTAACCATCTTTGAACCAGGAGGAGGGCTGTCATCATAAACTGATCATTCTGGCACCCAGATCTCAGATGTCCAGCCTCCAGAACCATGAGAAATAAATGTTTGTTACTGAAGCCACCCAGTCTACAGTAATTTGTTATAGTAGCCCAAATTGACTAAAGCATACACTGTGCATTTAGAGGGTCCTCTACTGTGTTCTGGGGAAAAGGTTTCTTGTTGGATAAGGTATGCCAGTAGCAAGGTCTGGGAAATAGCGTAAGCATTTAAAGTTATTATTTGGGCTGAGTTGGTAACTAGACCTGCTGCCAACTCTGGTTCATACAGCATGAATCTTGAGAGTTATCTTCCATATGACAAGCCCTGCTCATTTCCACAGGGATCTTTGTCCTATAGAAGTTGTCCCTCACTTATTACCATTGAATTCTGATATTTCCTAAGATACTTGCTCATTTCTGCCCATTCCTCCCAGGCCACCACGGCTTGTTCAAGGTAGAGTCATAGCCCTACCTCAGTGTTCAAGCTTCATCTTAGAGCATCACTGGCTATCTCAGCCTCCCTTGGGCATGGGCTAGACAAGAGCATAGCCTCTATTTTTTTTTTTTTTTTTTTTACCTGCTGTTGTGGAAGCTATAGGAACTCCAGTGCCCAGTACAGCCCAACCCGAACTCAGGGAGAATCTTGCCTCCTTAGTTACTGTCAGAAGGACTAGGTAACACAATGAAGAAATGGTGGGGATTTCAGATCATTGGAGCAAAATTTGGTGAATGAGAATCAGAAGAAATGGAAGAACCAACATATTATTTCTTCACATTTACTCACCATCCACCCCTTTCCTCAAAAAGACATCTTGAGTAAACTATTCCCAATAGCCTTTCCACACACATCCTACATCACCCAGCAACCAGCTGTGTTTCTTGTGACCAGCTTAGTAACACGCCACCTTGGAAGTGATATTTATTGTCTCAACCTTGATGACCTTGTACTGCACCCCTTTCCTAAAATATTACAACATGCACTTTGCTTCAGCCCATTTTTTAGGGGTGCTGTAACTCATCATCCTTTACCAGCGCACAGACACAGATGCCCTGCCAAATAATATGTGCACTTCATTGATGTCAGCAGGAGCAGATGTTCATGTCCAACTATGTAGATCCCTTCCATTAGAAGCAGTGAAGAAATTCTGCTCTTGAGCCTGTCTTTCATTTGGGGACACATATCAGGATGCAGCTGTTGTACTAGAAGCTATAATTCTGCAGTCCTGCCAACTGGCACGTTCCATCATACAATAAGAATTCTTGGGATGTGGAATCCAAACACCAGCCAAGCACAGAGCCTACCATTCCAATGGTGGTGCGGGGTGGCATGAATGAAAGTGTTTATTTTACTTTTGCTGATAACTGGGAAACCGGAAATGGTACCTTTTTGTACAGTCTCTTGCAAAAGATGGGCATTGGATTTCCACAAAGACTTGGAGCTACACAAGGAAACCTGGGGATTCTGCTGAATCAACTGTGAATCACTGAGAAGAGAAGAAACATTATGAACAATTGAAGAGTGTCTCTCTAAAATTCAAGGCCATCAGAACATCATGAGATTTTACTTGGAAAAATATATTTTCAAATGTAATTAGTTAAGGACCTTGATTTAGCATGGGCCTTAAATCCAAAGAGTAGTGCCCTTATAACAGGAAGAGAGGGCAAAGAAACATAAAGAGGAAAATGATGTGAAGATGTAGACAGAGATTAACGTTATGCTGCCACAAGCCAAGGAATGTCAGGACCCACCAGAAGCTGGGAGAGGCAAAGAAGGATTATCCTATGGAAGGAGTGTGGCCCTGCCAACACCTTGATTTTGGACTTCTGGCCTCAAACACTGTAAGGAAATAAATTTCTGTTCTTTTAAGCCACTTATTTTATGGTACTTTGTTATGGCACACTTAAGAAACAAAGATAGAACATCATGGGAGATTCCAAAGTAAGTGCAGCATATGCCAAATGGTTAAGAGAAATAAGTATAATGGGTGTGAGGAATGTATACAAAAAGCAAGGAGCTTATGCTAAGTCATGTCTTTGCCTCATCCACAACTTTTACATACTTACCAGAAAATTGATAGCAGTCCCTCCATCTGAGTTTGTAAGCCACACCTGCTCAATTTACTGTCAAAGAGCAGAGCATTTTTTGATATTAAATATAATAAATTGTGTAAGATAGGGAAAGTAATATATTCTTCCATGGCCACGAGCACTAGTCCTGAAACTACTTCTTTAGATGAGCCTCTTATCAATCTACTAGAAATCTAAGTCAGTATATTGCTCATCAACCAGTTATTCTAAACATATTAGGATTCTAGGGGTGTTATAAAAACTCAATGACTACTTTTGATAACTTGACATCATTGAGTAATGAACAACTTTTAATCTATTTTATGTAATGAGTTAAAAAGAAGGTTTACCATAAATTAAGGATGGAAGGATAACATTATTAATAATAAATCTACTAGTAAATCAATATCATTTCATGCTTCATAGGTACCAGAATTAAAGTTTGAAACCAATACTTAAGGCTGAAACCAATATAATAGTTATAGTTTGCTTGAATTTTAAGCAATGTTCCAGCTCTAAAATCTTCCTTTTTTAGTTGCTTTTACTTCTCTTTATAATTTATTCTCACTACTTTTCCATAATTCTATAATCATCAATATGAGAAAAACTGTGAATATAGAACAAATTTATCAATTGGAAATCTTGCATGTTATTTGATTTATTCCATAGTCTAGCATCATATACAGTTGTATTTTTCCCAGCTGTAGACAATCATACAGTTCCCCTCTAAGCTTTCTGAGTTTTGGGATGTTATCCTAGATACAATGAGGCAACCTAACATTGAAATTATTGGTATCATTGAATGACCTCAGTTTGTTTTATATGGATACACTAACTTCCATAGCTCTACATGAAAAAGGCTCTGCATAGCTAGAATAGTTTATCAGTGAGTCAAATTGTCTCCTGGATAAAAAGACCAACAAATCAAAACAAGCTTATACACGGGGAAAACTTGACATCATTGAAGAATGAATTGCAGACCCTTAAATGTGTGACTAATGTTTCATTCACAGCTGTTGTGGTTTCTGTCTAGTTGGCCTTTACCTACATATTCTAGTTTGAGAGATAGAAATAGGAACGGGGTAGGGGTAAGGGTAAAGATAAGGGTCTTCCAACATGGACATAGAACCTCTTCCCAAGAACTACATCCTCACTTGACTACAGTTTTCGTAAACAAGGCAATTAACATATGAGAACAAAAATTTGAGTGCTGCTTCCGTTGTGGGGATGTGTTTTTCTTTCCAGATCAGTCCTTCCTCATGAAGGGTGCACCAAGAGTGGAACACCTCTGGCTTTTCACAACCTCTCAATCATTTTCCCCAGATGGATTATTTGATAAGTTTGTGATCAGCATTAGCATGCTTTGCTCTGCTGTGCCATCTTCTTTCTCTTTTGAGAACCATCCTGTCTAAAGATATCACAGTTAAAAACTACTCAAGGTCATGTTATGAGCTCTATTGTCTAGGTGGTTGCTATGGGTTGAGGTCATAATCTAAGCCAGTGCTGCAAGATACCAGTTGGGTAAGTATGTCCAATTCCAGAATTTGATCATGAAGTAAGGAAATGAGGAATGAAAGACAATAATAGGAAATAGAGGTTAGATTAAGGAAAGAGTTATTTATTATATATTTTTTAATTTTTCAGTTACAAGAGTTTTGGGTATGTTTATTATTTGAAATAATTCATAGGGAAGAAAAAGATTTAAAATACAAACATAACATGAGTTTGGTAAAGAGCAAAATTGCATAAAGCAAAAAGTGACTGGATCCAGGTGCACATGAAAGGGTATTTCTTCTTCTAAAGGGTTGAGTAAAGGTACTACTGAGGTAACTGTAAAAGTAGGAAAAATGGAAATGGGGGGTAATTATAATTTATGACATCTGTTTTCACCTTGAAATATAAAGCAGAGATATTTCCTAAAACATGAAACTTGCAAAAATTGAGCTGAGATCTAATATTAGGTAGTAAAAATTTGTCATGGCTTGGCAGCCACAGGTGGTGCCTTAGCATGGTGGATTTCTCTATTGCTAGCACTACTTATAAAGCAAACATTTATTTCCTTTGAGTAGCTATATTTTCTTAAAGAAATATGTACTAATGCCACTGTATATTAATTGACTATAATTAATCTAAATAAACCATTTGTTATTCCTCATAGAATTCAGTTTCTATATATTTCACATATTTTGTTTTCTGTAGGTTTAATTTGGATCTTTAATGACTTCATCAAAATAACCTATTGGGGCATTTAAATTATGGAGAAGATAATAAATCCAGTTGATAAATTACATCTACTTTAGTGAAAATGTGCATATATTTCTAGAAACACCTCAAGGTCCTATACAAATATTTTGAATGAAATGAAACTAAATATTTCTGATATGAACCACACGCTATTTCTCTGATATTAAAAGTTTACAACATCTATTAGGGAAATATGACCTGTTCTCTGCCAGAATGTGCTATTCTTAGTTTATAGAGGAAATTTCATATATGAAAGTTTCACCTCCTGATTCACACTGCTTGACTTGTAAATAATATTTTACTTAGCGGTGTTGGTTATGAGTCATCTATATCAAAGAACTATTAGTTATAAGGTGTTTTATACATTCTTCTTTCATATAAAATGTAAAGGTGGGGTTAGAATGCCTTCAAGGAGTATGCTTCTCCTGTTTTAACTATATAATTGTTGACTCACTCATCAGTGAAACTCTAAGTCAATGACACATTTTTAATGATACATCTTCAGAGCAGGGCAGTATGGAAGCTTTGAGAAAGTAACATTTTCAATGAAGATAATTCTATGGGATTCTTCCTTACCTAATATGTGGTTTTGATAGTCAGACTATCTTTTAAAAATAACCTAACCTTTGGTAAATTTGGGGGAAGAAACTAAATATATGTGGACCAACCCTTTCCCTATCCTCTTTTATAACCAGTCAGCTACAGGACACAAATCCACATCTGTTCTCTTGTCTTGCATTAATATTTGTGAGGCGAGCTCTGTCCTAAAGCTATGTGGTAGAAACCCATTGTTGGCTCAGTTTTGTCTGTGACTAAAGAAAACTTGTGTAAAATAGTGGAAAGCATTTAAGTTTCATCAGGTATTTCAGTCTCATCTCTAATTCAGCTTCTATGAGTAACAAACTGTTATTTTGAACTACATCATCTGACATGTCATTTCATGGGTTATGATTTGGGGAGGGAAAGAGAAGATTAATTTACTCCCATTGAATCCTGCATTATTATAACTACTACGGCTGTTTAATATGCTACAGATTGCATCTGTTGCATTGTAGAATACATATAATGTACCTCCTTTTGCTCTGTAATGTTTTCTCCTCAAATAAGAAGTTGTCTACCTTACAAGTTTTTTAAAAATTATTATTACCACCTTGATAAATTTTTCTGCTATCCCTCTAATACTGGGTTAAATATCTTTCTTGCTTTCAGGAACATATTCTATATTTTAGAATTTGTCCCATAAATTTTTATTGACTCTTTACTTGGCTGTGTCTAATACTAGTTATGGAACTTTTTTTTTTAATTTTTGGTACTAACTTTTCTTATTGACGATTGTAATACCAACAACCAATCATGTAAGTATACATAGAACAATTTATTTATCTATAGACATAAATAAAGAATGAAATAATAGGTTGAAAAATAGATGATTGAATATACTCATGGACTACAAGTTACTTTGGCATATATTATCATTTTGTATATTTATATATCTGTTCAAAGAGAAAACTGTGTGGCATCCCTTTTTTAAAACATGAGGATACCATACTGTCTAGTTTTTAAATGTAAGACACTATGAATTTTAATAAGCATGTATTGTAAATGTATTTCAGTTAGCTTTTGGTGTCTGGAAAAATACACTTAGTGTTTTAAAAAATAAACATGTATTGTATGTGTTGATTCTATAGATCTGCAGTTAAGGAAGGTCTCAGCTGGAATGTCTCATCTCTGCTTCATGGGGAGTCAACTGGGATGACTCATGCATTTGTGTTTGGGGGCAGGATGGTTGATCCAGGATGATCTCACTTACATGTGTGAAAGTTGCCTTAAGCTGCCAACAGGTTCTAGTTTCTTTCACAGCTTGCTTGGACTGGTGACTGGTTTCCAAGAGTGTAAGAATGCTAATTGCAAGGTTTCTTGAAGCTTGCCATGGAAATCCTACATCATTTCTGCCACATACCACTAGTTATGTCTGACCAATTCAGGAGATTGAAGATATAGACCCTAACTTAGGATGAGAAGAGCGGCAAAGTCATATTGTAAAGAGATGTGCATATAAGAATAAAAAATTCTGTGACCACTTTTTACAATCTACCATAAAATATTAATTTAAGACTGTAAAGATAGAAGAGACTAATACTGATTGAGTGCCTACCATTATTTCAGGTGTCTTACGTCATTTACTCATCATTCTAGAAATTCTATATAGTTGTATTACCCTCATTTCACAGTTAAGGATGTTAAAAATCAACATAGCCAATAACTGATACAACCAGACTTCAAAAACTCAAGCCTACATGATTTCAGAGACCATGTCATATAATAGAAGGTAAAATAAAGTAAAATTAATGAACAGTGTATTAGAGATAGAAGGGTTGCTATGGGGAACAATGAAAATAGTTTACTTAGGAGAATATTTTTATCAGATATATTAGTATGGCATAAGCCACCCAACACTTAATGCTTAAAACAACTATTTATTTAACTCACACATTTGTGTATCTGCAACTTGGCTTGTGTTCAGCTGTGTAGTGCCTCTGCTGTTCTTGGCTGGGCTCCCTCACATGTCTACAGGTGACTGACATTAGCTAAGTAGCTTTGCCTCTGGTAATTGGCTAGCTATTGGCTGAGCTCAGGAAAATGGCAGAAAAACATTAGTAGTGGTGGCTAGTAAAACAACAACAAAAAAAACTACTATAGAGAATATGATACCAAAAACAGCAAAATCATCTTGTGAACCCTGCCAAATTGATTTTAGGTAGAATGTTGAAAGTGTCAGTAGGCTTCTTTTGTTTCCTTTAATAAGATATAAAGTGAGAAAGAGAAATGAGATAAAAGAAGTATTTGGTTTGCGATCAGAATTTAGAAGAAATACATAGGGATACTCTATTGTAAATAGTGTTGCAGCGAACATAGGGGTGCAAATATTTGTTCAAATTAGGGTTTTGAGTTTCTCTGGATAAATACCCAGAAGTGGAATTGCTGGGTCATAAGGTAGTTTCATTTTTATTTTTTTGTGGACCATCCAAACTGTCTTCTATAGTGGTTTTCGTACATGGTAGATAAGTTCCCAAGCATCAATAGGCAAATACAATATTCAAGCACATTACAAGATTCCATTCCATTGCATTTGATATCTCATTAGCTAGCCAAAGCAAGCCATGTGGCTAAATCTGATTATAGGACTGGGGAAATAAACTTTACCTGTTGTTGGGATGATCTCCAATATCGCATTTATCCAGAAAAAGATCCAAGAAAGAGAATGATTAGCCATTTTTATGTATAGCATACCACAACCTGCTCTCTGGCCATAAATATTCACATACCACGTCAATGCCCAATATGCTTACTCCCAACACAAGGTACTCACAAAAGAGACACTGCCCCCCACTCTCAAGAGATACCTCATCCATTCTGCCATGTGAGAACACAGTGAGAAAATGAGAAGACAGCCATCTGTGAACAATATAGCAGTGACTCTTTCGACACCTTAAACTTGGACATCTGAGCCTCAGAACTGTGAGAGATAAATTTCTGTTGTTTAGAAGCAACCTGGTCTATGGTACTTTTTTTTATAGCAACCTGAACTAAGACAAGACCTCAGAAATATTTATGCTATAGTAGACCTTCTCCATTAGGAAAAAAAAAAAAAAAAAAATATATATATATATATATATATATATATATATATATATATATATATATGTTCCAACACTCTTCAGGACATTGTCCCACAGCAGCCCAAAACTCTGCCCAAAGTTTGGAGTGAACTTGTTAGGGAAAAAAAAAAAAAATGTAGGTATGGTTTTATTTTTGTTGTAGTGGCATAGTGTATAAAGTGTTTAGAAATCCTACAAATTCTTTAAGAAAATTTACCAGAAAATGGCCATCAACTTGGACTAAGAAGGGCCAGAATCACTAAAATTGCAAATAGGTCTTTTGACCTTCATATTTGTTGAAAAGGAAACAGGATGAGAAAGTTGTTCAGCTGCCAACACAGCCTGCTCTTATGATAAAGGAAGACAACTCAGTGGGCAGAGCTCAAAGTTCAGAGTGTTTAGTTAAGATCTATAGGATACCGTGAACTAGGGAGCTACTTCCAAGACACAGTAGATAATCATGGAATGCAGAGTAATTCCCAGGGTATAGAATCAGTCCTTAATCAAGGAACATTCTCTGTCCCCAAGTTGAAAGGTTGTGGCAGCATTTACCTACCTAGATTTCTATATGTCTTCCATTCTTTCTTTTTTTAAATGGGAGTCATTACTGTGATTATTTTGTTCCTGCCTCTCCATTGTATGTTGGGTATGCTGACAAAACAGACTTTAAAACAAAGGCTGTAATAAGAGACAGCCAACAAGAGATTATAATTTTTGAAAATATTTATGTACCTAACATAGGAGCACCTAAATATATAAAGCAAAAATTGAACAACATGAAAGGAGATATCAACAGTAATACAATCATAGTAGGGGACTTTACCACCCCATTGACACCAATGGACAGATATTCTAAACAGAAAATCAACAAAGAAACAGAGGCCTTAAATGACACACTAGACCAGATGGATTTAATTGATATTTTTAGAGCATTCTACCCCACAGCAGCAAAATATACATTCTTTTCTGGTGCACATGGAACATTTGCCAAGATAGACCACATGTTGGGCCATAAAACATATATTAATAAATTTAATAAGATTTAAATTATATCAAGCATGTTCTTTAACCACAATGGTATGAAACTAGAAATCAATTACAAGAAAAAAACTGAAAAGCACACAAAAAAAATGGAGGCTAAAACACATGCTACTAAATAATGAATGGGTCAACAACAAGATCAAGGAAGAAATCAAAAGATACCTTGAAACAAATTAAAATGAAAACACAGTGACCCAATATCTATGGGGCCCAGTAAAAGCAGTCCTAAGAGGGAAATTCATTGCAACACAGGCCTACCTCAAGAAATAAGAAAAATCTCAAATAAACAATCTAACATTACACTTAAATGAACTAAAAAGAGAAAAACAAACAAAGCCTAAAGTGAGTAGAAGGGAGGGAAAATAAAGATCAGATTGGATATAAATGAGATAGAGTCTAAAAAACAATACAAAAGACCAATGAAACCAAGAGCTGATTCTTTGAAAAGATAAACAAAATTGTTAAATCTTTAACCAGACTTGTTAAGAAAAAAAAGACAGGACTCAAATAAATAATATTAGAAATGAAAGAGGAGAAATGACAACTAACACCATAGAAATGCTAATGATTATGGAAAAATATTATGAACAATTATATGCCAACAAATTGGACAATATAGAAGAAATGGATAAATTCCTAGAGACATACAGTGTTCTGAGACTGAAACACACAATCTTCCAAGACTGAATCAAGAAGAAACAGAAAATCTAAACCAACTGATTACTACTACTGTGTTTCCCCGAAAATAAGACCATGTCTTATATTAAAGTTTGTTCCAAAAGATGCATTAGGGCTTATGTTCAGGGGATGCCATCCTGAAAAATCATGCTAGGTCTTATTTTCCAGTTAGGTCTTATTTTCAGGAAAACATGGTAGTGAAATTGAATCAGTAATAAAAAAACTCCCAACAAATAAAAGTCCTGCATGGCTTCACAGGCGAGTGTCACAAAATATTCAAAGAAGAATGAACACTTATCCCTCTCATACTATTCCAAAATATTCAAGAAGAGGGAAAGCTCCCAAGCTCATTTTATGAGGCCACCATTACCCTGATTCCAAAACCAGTCAAAGGCATTGCAAAAAAAAAAGAAAATTATAGGCTGATATCACTGACGAGCATAGATGCAAAAATCCTTAACAGAATATTAGCAAATTGAATACAGCAATACATTAAAAAGACCATACACCATGATCAAATGGATTTTATTCTTGGGATTCAAGGTTGGCTCAATATCCACAAATCAATTGATATGACACACCACATAAACAAGATGAAAGATAAAAGTCATATGATCATATCAATAGATGCAGAAAAAGCAATTGATAAATTCCAGCATCCATTTATGATAATGATTTTCAGGAAGGTGGGAACACAGGGAACATATCTCAACATAATAAAGGCAGTATATGAAAAACCCACAACTATTCTCATACTCAATGGGTAAAAGCTAAAAGCATTCCATTAAGATCAGAAACAAAATAAGAATGCCCACTCTCACCATGTTTATTCAACATAGTATTGGAAGTCCTAGCCACAGCAATCAGACAAGAAAAAGAAATAAAAGGCGTCCAAATTCAAAAGGAAGAAGTAAAACTGTCATGATTTGCAGATGACATTATATCATATATAGAAAGAATGTGAAAGTTTCCACCAAAAAAACATTAGAACTGATAAATGAATTCAGTAAAGTAGCAGGATACAAAATTAATATTCAGCAATCAGTTGCAGTTTTATATACCAACAATGAACTGTCAGAAAGAGAAATTAAGAAAAAATCCCATTTACAATTGCATCAAAAAATAAGATAAAATACGTAGGAATAAATTTAACCAAGGAGGTAAAAGACCCGTCTTCAAAAAACTATAAGATAATGAAGAAAGAAATTCTTCAAGACACAAATAAATGGAAGCATATACCTCACTCATGGACAGGAAAAATTAACATCATTAAAATATCCACTCTACCCAAATCAATCTATAGATTCAGTGAAATCCCTATGGAAATACCAATGGCATTTATCACAGAATGAGAACAAATAAGCTTGAAGTGTATATGAAACCACAAAAGCTCAAATAGCCATAGCAATCTTGTGAAAGAAGAAAAAAAATTAGAGGTATCATGCTACCTGATATCAAGTTACACTATAAAACCATAGTAATCAAAACAGCATGGTACTGGAAAACAAACAAACAAACAAAAACAGACATATAGATCATTGGAACAGAATAAAGAGCTAAGAAAAATACCTAATTTCTATATGCTCATTAACCTATGACAAAGGAGGCAAGAACATAGTGTGGGGTAAAGACAGTCTATTCAATAAATAGTGTTGGGAAAACTGGACAGATACATTACAAGAAAGAAAGAGAGAGAGAGAGAGAGAGAGAGAGGGAGGGAGGGAGGGAGGGAGGGAGGGAGGGAGGGAGGAAGGAAGGAAATGAGGCAGGTAGGGAGGGAAGGAAGGAAGGAAGGAAGGAAGGAAGGAAGGAAGGAAGGAAGGAAGGAAGAAAAAGTAAGAAACTGGACCACCTCCTTACATCATATACAAGAGTAAACTCAAAATGGATTAAAGACTTAAATGTAAGACCTGAAAAAATAAAACTCTTAAAAGAAAACATAGGCAGTAATTCTCTGACATTGCTCTTAGTAATTATATATATATATATATATATATATATATAATTTATTTATTTTTTGATATCTCTCCTTAGGCAAGGGAAACACAAGAAAAAATAAGCAAATGGGACTACATCAAACTAAAAAGTGTTTGCACAGCAAATGAAACCATCAACAAAATGAAAAGACAACCTACTAAAGGGGAGAAGATATTTGCTAATGATTCATGTGATAAGGAATTAGCATCCAAAATTTATAAAGAACTCATACAACTCAACACCAAAAAATAAATAATCCAATTTAAAAAATGGGGAGAGGACCTGAATAGATGTTTCTCCGATGAGGATACACAGATGGCTAATAGACACATGAAAAGATGCTCAACATTACTAATCATCAGACAAATGCAAATTAAAATTACAATAAGTTATCACCTCCCACTTGTCAGGATGTCTATCATAAACAAATAAAAATATCATAAACAAATAAAAAAGCAACAAGTGTCGACAAGGAAGTGGAGAAAAGGGAACGCTCGTGCATTGTTGGTGGGATTGCAGATGAGTGCAGCCACTACGGAAAACATTATGGAGGCTCCTCAAAAATATTTAGCAGTAGAACTACCTATGACCCAGCAATTCCACTTCTGGGTATTTAGCCAAATAAATTCAAAACACTAAATTTGTATGTACCCCTCTGTTTATTGCAGTACTATTTACAATAGCCCAGCTATGAAAGCAACCAAAGTGTCCGTCAATAGATGATTGGATAAAGAAGATGTGGTATACATTTACAGTGGAATATTATTCAGCCAAAAAAAAAGAATGAAATCTTACCATTTGCTACTACATTGATGGACCAAGAGGGTATTGTGGTAAGTGAAATAAGTCAGACTGAGAAAGACAAATACCATATAATCTCACTTATAGGTGGAATCTAAAGAACAAAATAAGCAAAGAAACAAAATAGAAACAGACTCATATGCACAGAGAAAAAAACTGATGGTTGCCAGAGGGGAGCTGGGGTTGAGGATCTGAGTGTAAAAGGTGAAGGGAGTAAGAAACAAAAATTGGCAGTTACAAAATAGTCATAGGGATGTAAAGTACAGCATAAGGAATATAGTCAATAATATTGCAACAACTATGTATAGTGTCAGGTGGATACTGGACTAATGGGGATATATCACTGTATAAATAATATAAATATCTAACTACTATGCTGTATATCTGAAACTAATATATAACAATATTTAATGTAACCTGTAACTGAAAAAAATAATAATAATAATAAAAAATCCTTGCCTAGGCTAATGGATGGTGAAAGATCTATGACACAACTGATCTAATCCTGCAGGCCAACTTCCGGTGCCCAGACTAACTCGTAACAGAGCACAAAAAAGTGAGTCCAACTTAGATCAACAGATCCTGAAAAAAAAAAAAAAAAAAAAATTAAAAAACAAAACAAAACAAAACAAAAAAACAGAAGAATTGCCCCAGAGCTTCACCTAAATGCATAGCTTTTGTTTAAAGCCAATAATTCTGGGATACAGCAAATCTAAGTGATGAACTATGTAACTAACTATCATCATTCCTGATGTTACTTATATTTTACACAAATTGTTCAAAACCCAATGAGATTACTTTGGAGACTTGTCTAAATATTTATTTTATGGTCAGCATCATGGCAGCATATGACTTGTTTTTGTCCGTAGCTCAACAACAAAAAGTTGCCATCCACCAATGGACAAAGTGGCCATGAGGGAGCTATGGGACCAGCATCATATGCCAAGGGCCTAGGAGGAGTGTTGCCCTTCTGTAGACAGACCCTGAAGAGGCCCATGAACCAGCTCTAGCTCATCTTGGTCATGGTCCAGTAGCCCCTGGGGAATCCTGACTTAGGCCATCACTCACAGACAAGAGAGCCTTTTTGGAAGTCCAAGTTTCCAGAGGAGAAGTTCCAGCATCCTCCTGGAGGGAAAAAAAGTGTCTTTGGACATATTGCAGTGGCTGAGAGAATAGTTTGACTTTACCTGCATCACCCATCCTGTAAAATGGCACAGCTTAGGCCAAGAAAGATATTCCACAACCCTGGATTACTCTCATGGAGGAAAGGGAGAATGTGTGAGTAACTACTCAGCTGCCCCTGTTGTGCTAGGTGTGGCCAAAGGATTTCATTTCTCTCTGGTCCCATCTAGAGTATGAAATCAGGAGCTCCATAACTGGGGGAAAGAGAGTCTGGGAGAGTGGCAGGTGGGACTCTCAGAGTTCATTAAAGGAGCATGAATCGAAATCACATTGTGGAGTAAATCAAGGCCATTCACAACTTCTGGGAACGTCTCACCTGTGGATCTCCCCGACTGGCCCTCAGACACCCCCCGTGCTCTACATACCTTAACCACATCCACCCACTCATGGCCAGCTCCACATATAAGTGGACTTTGAGTACACAAAGAAAATCACTAGAATCTGTGGGCCAGAAATAGACCACAAATTTGTCCTGTGGCACCACCTTTGGGAAACAGAAGAGAGGTTGTCAGCATTTGTCCTGGTGTGCTGCAGGATCTAGAGAAAGAATCAAAGCTTAAGAATTCCGTCACAAAAAGGAGCAAGAAGCATGGAGCAGGTGTATCCAGAGAAGTCCTGAGGAAGCCTCAGAATCTCTAGCAGTGAAGATAGAAGGTATTTCTCTCACGAAGGCAGTTAGTACGGCTTGGAGAAGGTGACTACTACTTCAAATGCAAAGACAACAATGCAAATCTCCAAAAAACATGAAAAATCAAGGAAACATGACACTACCAAAGGATCACAACAGTCTTCTTCCAGTAACCAAATAGGTAATTAAAACAACAAAAAATTTCTTTTGAAATAAAAGTGTATGTTTGAAAAATACCAAACATAAGTAAACCAGATACACAAACTTTTCATCCAATAGAAGCTTTCCTTTTGATTTATGGGCATTTAAATAAATGAATATAAAATTATTCAAATAACAAGATTTTCCCTTCTTATCAGGAACAATGTTTAATATATATGAAATTTGTAATTAACAAAATGTGTACGTTGCTTTTTATAACCATGCTCACAAAGGATTCTATAATGAATGCTATGGCACCATTATTTTCTCTTCATGTTTACTTTTATTTTCTTTTGAAAACTCTAATCACTATAGATTTGGGGAATTTTCAGAGGTAATGATATGTCTCTAATATTTGATAATACTCAAAAGTAAAAGCACCAACATTAAGAAATATTCGCTGACATATGGTAGACTCCTGAATATACAGTGGTCCACAAAACATGGAAAGTCTGCCATCATATTGCATGCTATATCTTTTCAGAACTAGAGACATGCTTTAAAATCATTGAAATGTGGTTGAAAACCTTCCCAGACACCAGAGTAACTCTTGAAATTAAAGTTCCAGGAGTTTCTGAACTATTCTTTTGTCACCATCATACTAAAGCAACATTTAGCATTTAGTGATAAAGACCTTTGATATTTAAATAACTGAAGCATATGGTGACAAAGAGAAAACCGTTCAGCTGAATTGTTTAATAAGAACCTGTTGTTTTCAAAAGTACGTTTTCAAATTTCATAATTTCAAAAGGACTTTTAGTGAAAAGGTTTCCTTCTACCCTGTCCCAATGTTTCTAATATATATGTAGTTTTTGGCATCTTGCTTTATTTTCTTTATTCTTCAATAAATATATCTTGGATAGCCTTCCACTTTAATATACAGATATTCTGTTCCATTTTTACTGATAAATTAAAAGGTAATCTTAGTTAATTATTTAAATGAATTAGTACATCATATTTATTAATATCTACTCAGATGACATTCCTTTTGATGAATACTTGCTGTCTAAATCTTTACTATGAAAATGAAAGAATAAAACAAAATAAAATCCTAACAATGAATAACCATTACATCCATTACTGCGCACATGTGTGAATATATTTGGAAGGTAAATTTCTAAAAATGGCATTTGTATTCCACAAGCCATGCACATCTTCACTTTTAGTAGCCATACCTAATTGCCTTCTATATAGGTTGTTCCAAATAGCACTATTGTAATCTAGTTATGTAAGTACTAGTTTCCTGTGCTCTCAGCAACTAGTGTGTCATCAATCTTTTTGTTCTTTACGAAACAGAAAAGGCACAAATTGATAGTATTAATTTTATTTTCTTCTATTGTAATCAGTATGGTTAATGTTAAGCCTATTTAAAGTGACTTGGCACCCGAGGCAGACCTTGATGAAGACACAAAAGGAAAGAAGCTAGGAAGGAAGGAAGGGAGGGGGCAGGAGGGAGGGAGGAAGGGAGGAAGGAAAGAAGGAAGGGGAAGATAAAGAAGGAAGAACAGAGGAAGGAAAGGCGGGAGGGAGGGATGAAGGGAGAAAGAAATGAATAAAGGGAAGAAAAGAGGATGGAGAGAGGATAGCAGCACCACAGAACACACTCCAGATGGGTGTCAAAGAATGAGCAAGGTTCAGCTGAAGCCATGAATGTATACATGTAATGCGTGTGTTTAAGAGATTGGTGCCAGACAGTAGAATTTAACGCCAACACACCAGATGATCACTATTGAAGTTTTCTAAGCAGAGACCCTCAATGATAAGACTAGTATTTAGGAAGGATTGGTAAGACAAGATGCTATGCACTGAAAGAGGCCTGGAATCAGAGAAATGGGTCAGGAGTTCAAGCAATGTTTGCAATCATTTTTTCTTAAGGTAATTCATGTAGTGAGAGCTGAAAAAGCAAGCAGCCAGTCATAGAACATGATGACTGTGTATAAGAAATGCATGAATGAATAGTGACTTCAAGACTTTTAGTCATGTTGTTTTAACTCTCCTAGGAAAGGTTTCTGTTTTTATGGAAGCAACGGAGCCACATGATACAATTGACCAATGGATGTTTCCCCCCACCCCCTCTGTCAATATAATTGACACATAATAATTTATGGTCTAAAATATTAAATATAACCAACCAAGGGAATGACTGGGTATATTCCCTTGGTGATAAAGTCAGGAAAAGTCAGTGATAAAGTTAGGAAACCCCTTCTGGGTTTTAACCCCTTCCCCCAGAATAATCTGCATCAGTAACTTTCTTCCACAGCTACCCAAACTAAACCCGTAATTCATGTGGAGCGGTGAAGTCATTACAGACATGTGTAGACTCCAGGTAACCTGTTCAACCCTTCCTGTAACCAACTCATGGACTCTGAGTCCCTCATACAGAATTCTAGAGCCCTCATTGACCTGATACCTTTACAGGTGTGATCTTCACCTCTATATCTATGCACATTTTACCTGAGTTCCACTTATATGTGTAACTTATACTGAAGCTCTAGGAGAGCAAGGATGTTTTCTTCCTTTTTGATGCATTGTGGTTTTTCAGTGCCTAAATTAATGCTGGGCTCATCACACACAAGATACTTATTACATTTAAATATTTAAACATTTAAATATCTGAGTTATACCCATTAAATGCATCTCTGCATGTCAGACAACAGGTTGCACAGTAGGACAAGGGAT
The DNA here is from genome assembly GCF_036562045.2 of Rhinolophus sinicus. Taxonomy (NCBI): domain Eukaryota; kingdom Metazoa; phylum Chordata; class Mammalia; order Chiroptera; family Rhinolophidae; genus Rhinolophus; species Rhinolophus sinicus. Next base: position 14,517,706 of record NC_133751.1, on the reverse strand, counting down.
AGGAGGTGGCTGCGGACAAAAGAACTCCATTTCTCACAGAGAAAGGAAATTTCCACTATTTTTCTGAATGCCACTGCAGCAGACAAGGTATCTCATTGGTGAGTCTTTTGTCCCTGCAGATTGAGTCCTCTGAGTATGGTGTTTATATTATTTAGTTATTTATTTATTTACAATGTAAGTTTTCAGTCTCATGATTTTCATGTGTTGAATGTTTGCAATCCAGAGGTTTGAGTTTAATTGTGTTTTTCTCCCACAGTTTCTGAGCCCACCCAAGTGCACTGCAATCCATCAAGGCAGGAAACCCTGCCTTTTGTGTGCCAGAGGATTTGGAATTCACTTAGCTGTACCTCGATCCAAGTTGATTTTTCTTCAATCTCCAACACTTAACTGTTTAAGTCTATATAGCACACTAAACTTAGCTCTACAGATTCACAGCCATTTATGGCCTGGCACTAATTTTAACTTGGAGTTAGTACTTTTTCACTTGGGATTAATGAAAAAGCAAAAATATTTGTCAGAAAACCACCACAAATGCTAAATTTAATTTCATGACTTTCACAGAAAAAGTTAATTTTTCCAGGCTTTGCAAACTCTGAATTCTCATCCATGGATATTCGACAGGATCTTTCCTCCAGAGTTATCATCATTCTTGCTTCTCTTCCTTTGGCAAGACTTATCTTGCTGTGAATCTCCTCAATGTGGGCGGAAAGGTTAAGGCAATTAGAACTTAAGGTTGCTGACCTTCGCTGGAACCTGGTTTCTGGAGGCACTTGTACTGCTGTGGTAGCTCACTCTCTGGGGCTTACAGGAAAACTCCGTTCTCTTCCGGAAGCTGCTGTGAGCCAGCGGCTATGAACTTGTGGCACAACCACAGGGAATCCGGAATTTCTGAGTTAGAGCCCAGACTCAACCGAGACTCACTGAGTGACCTCAAGCATGTTACAGAACGTTTGCTTGTCTCTTATTTTCCAGCTACGAAATGGGGAAAAATAATATTTCCTCATTCAAGTTATTTACTCATTCAAGTTAAGTTGTTTCTACTATAGTCTGGATTAGTGCCCATGCATGTTTGTTTGTTTGTTTTATTTTTTTTTAAGAACAACTATAAAAACAGAACGGAATTTCAATTTTGTTTTTTAAAGTTTGGCTGTAAAAATTGCAATAATTTGAATTGAACTAAATTAAGTATATAGGAATCTACAAAGTTCATTTTTGAGCTATACTCTAACACTCATTAGATACATCCCTGCCAATTATAACGTGACTCCAATGAGCATAGGGTTGTTTTGGTCATTTTTTTCTGCTTACCATATCATTACAATTTAGAAGAGTGCTTACCATGTAATAGATGTGCAATAAATATTTGCTGAATAAATGAAAGAGCAAATGAATCAGTGAAGATTAAGTAATGGTTCAAAAAATTATAGAGTTCTTGATTTTACTATGTATCATGATTTTTTTTTTTTAATTAAGCAAGAATTATAACATTTCAGGAAACAAAAAAATAAATATAGAAATTACAATTACCAATGTAGGCTACTGTATAATTCTTCATTTACTCTTTGACTACATACAAATCAAAGCTGTCTTGTAATAATCCTCTACAGAATGTAAGGTACAAGATTCCCATTCTTTATAATTTCACATCCTAAAAAATATCATGCAGCATTTATTAATACCTTTTTAATGACATGCTTTGATCTGAGACATTACAAGACAAGAGAAAGTTGTTTGACAATAAATGCATAAGGGATTTATTCTTTAATTGGAATAGATATTTTTGGAATGTGAAAAGAATGGTAAATTTTGTATAAAGGAAATTGGTAAAAGTAGGCATTGACAAATGTTGAAATACTTTCTGAAAATCATGGTACTTGGTGAGAAAATTCATTTTTTTTATTATTTATAAATGTCTTAACATTTACTTCTGAAATTTTCATTTTTAAATCAATTTCTGTATTAGAGAATTATTTAAAAAGTGAATAAGAAGTGGGACAGGGTCTCAAATTACAAAATGACCAAGGAGAAAAAGCTAGAAGGAAGAGGTCTACAAACATATGAAAATATAAATATACGTTTTTAGCATTTACTTATCATAATATTTTAGTAAAAGTAAAAGAAAAAATAATACATTATAGCAATGGAGTTTAGATTGAAATAAGAAGAGATTGCTTATCCTTTTACTTATAAAAAAGATGTGCTTGTCAACTGAGCACTTAACATGAATTTCCTGTTGGAATTTAAGAATTGCATTAGCAATGACTCATTTATTGAAAATAACTGAATTAAGCTGGGGTGGGAGTTTAAATTAGTGAGCTTACCATTAAATGTTATAATGAAAGCAAAATAAATAACTTCTTAGAGGTAGATATGTTGAAAGATATTCAAGGAGTAAAAATTGCTGTTGACATTGTGCTTTGAATGTAAATTACTTCCAGAAAATACCCAGGTTCTTACTGAACTTCTTTTGATATCTGTATTCTTTAACATTGATCTGAGTTCACTGGCAGAAATGCTCCAAATAGTGCTAGTAGCTTTGACACCCCTTGTCTCCAGTTAACCTTTTTAATAATAAGCAAGGCTCTTTCAAAACAGTCAATCCTTGTGTCATTTTTCTATCCTTGCTGTAACAAATTAGAGCTTTCAATAACACAATTGATTAATCAATAAAACTGTAGTAAAATGTTATATGCTATTATATTAGCTTCAGTTGTACAACAGAGTACAGTAATTCAGTATTTGTATACAATACAAAGCAGTCACCACAATAAGTCTAGTTACCATACGTCACCATACAATTGACCCCCTTCTCCTCTGAAAATCACCAGTCTCTTTTCTGTATCTATGAGTTTTGTTTTGCTTGTTCAAATGTTTTGTTTTTTAGAATATATATATATATATATATATATATATATATATATATATGAATAAAGATATGTTATATATATATATATGAATGGATAAAGATGTTATATATATATATTATATATATATAAAGATTATATATATATAAAGATATATATAACATATCTTTATCCATTCATTCAACAATGGACATTTAAGATCGTTTCCACATATTGGCTATTGTAAATAATCTTGCAATGAAAATGGGAGTGCAGATAGCTTTTTGAATTAGTCTTTTCATTTTCTTTGGATAAATACTCAGAAGTAGAACAGCTGGATCATATTGTGGTTCTATTTTTAATTTCTTGACTAACCTCCATACTGTTTTCCATAGTGGCTGCACCAATTTACATTCCCACCAACACTGTACCAGGGTTCCCCTTCTCCACACCCTCTCAACGCTTGTTATTTCTTGTCTTTTTGAAATAGCCATTCTATTGGTGTGAGGTAATATCTCACTACGGTTTTAATTTGTATATTTCCCTGATGGTTAGTGATGTTGAACATCTTTTCATGTGCCTGTTGCCCATCTGTATGTCCTCTTTAGAAAAAAATGTTAATTGAAATCATTTGCCCGTATTACAATTGGATTATTTGAAACAACCCAACTTATGATCTCATGGTTCTATGGGCCAGAAGTCTAGGTGGTCCACTGAATCCTGTACTGTGGATCCCACAAGGCCAAGATCAAGGTGCTGGTAGGCCAGCTTCTTATCTGGAAGCTGTGATGGAGAATCCACACAGCTAATTCATGATATTTAACATGCATATTATATTATAGCATGCTGCATAGATGAATGTATAAAATATATTTCAAAATGTATCAGATACATCATATTCAACTTAACATTAGTATGATAACATATTAATAATATACGATGATTTAAATTTGGCTAATCTTGGGAACAAGTTAAAAAATCTTACACTTTTATTCCTATAGAGCAATGTCCCGATTGATTATACTAGATCATCAAAAAACAAACAAACAAAAACACCACCAACACCAACTGAAAAAAAATCCTGCTAAATATGCTATTTAGATATTAAGAAGGTCATTTATTTGTTAACAAGATGAAGAAGAATGTACCCATCACTTACAAAATAATAAATGTATCTAAGATGTGATAGCATCACCAAGAGTCTCTTGCTAATTTATGCTTTGCTTTCCCTCTGAAATGTAAGCTCTGTGTGAAATGGGACTGACTTCACCGGTACATTCCCAATATGTAAGACACAGCAGGTTCTCAATTAGTATTAATTTTAAGTAAATGAGAATGAGTCATGTTGTTATGAAAAAAACTGGGAATTTCAGAGTAATCCTCTATGTGACAAATGACACTTTGGAGAAATCTTCCATGGCTTCCTTCCTCAAAATGGGATCAGAGATTCTATGAGATGGGTCCTTTTTACCACTAGGCAGAGAGTTTAGACATAGGAAAAATTACTTTAAAAGAAGATCAAGAAACCTACTTCGACTGTTCTGCTACTCTAAGTTATAAATAAGCAAACATTGTTTCAAAATAATTTTGAAAAATAGTAAACAGATCCACATTATCATTAATCATTTAGAGTGGTTCTTAGTAATAAAACTGATACTTGTCAAATATTTAAGTATTTGGGAAAACTTAACTGCAGGCTGAGAAGTCATCGTCAGAAGATCAAATAAAAATCCACATCCAAACTCATTCTGGTTCTAGGCAGAATCAAGTTCCTTGTGTTTGTAGGACTGAGATTCCAGTTCCCTTGCTGGCTGTCAGCCAGGTGCTGCTTTTAGCTTCTAGAGACCTCTCTCTCTGGTCTTTGCCTGTGGGCTCTACATCTCAGAACCAGGAATAACACGTCAAATCCTCTCACACTAGGAAACTCTACCTTCTCCTTTATTCTGCCTCTAGTCAGAGAAAGTTCTCTCCTTTTAAACACTCATGTGATTAGTCTGAACTCACCTGCATAATCCAGAATAATCTCCCTATGTAGGACATCTTGGTAGGTGAAACTCAGCTTGGCAGTCAAAAGACACTTAAGTATACACATTAGATTTAGACATGTTTTTCTGTAAAGTTATCCTTGCTATAACATTATAATACTTTCCTGGCTTCCCAATTAGACTTGACATTCTTATATGCTAAAAGATGATTTATATGCATTGTTAAAATAATCAGCTTCCTGGAGTCTGCTCACTCTTAAATAGACTGAAAATTTTCAGCAATCTGCCCTATAATATAGAGATTCAGACACAAGTGTTGTTCTGATTCAGTTTTCCAAGATGCAGATAGTCAGCTGAACTCATCCTGATATAATCAGAATTTTCCTTTCGATCATCTTTGAACTACATAAGAAACTTGAAAATTAGAGAAAAATAGGATGGTCCTTCAGTCAAAATTCAGACCAGACCAGATGATAAATTCATCTTAATTAAATGGATGCTGACCTTCCTTCACCAAATATTTATTTTCTTTTTTGCTCCCTGCTTCATAATTTTAAATCCAGCTCATTTAGTTTCAATCTCAGACATAATTTGTTTTTGTTACTGTTGGTGGTGGTGGTAGTTTTTGGTTGATATTTTACATCATAGTGAGAAGACTACTAATTTTTCATGACTGTTTTCAAAGAACTCTTTCATTTTTATCCCTGACACTTCTCTCTCTTCTCCACTGTCCTTCTTGCTGCTTTCTGAGTAAACTAAGCTTATTCCAATGGTAAGTCTTTGCTACCCTTTCCTCAAATATATGGTTCATGATCATCATGTGACTTCCTTGCTGTTGCTTAGATTCAGTTTAGCTGTCACTTCCTAGTTCTATTCTGTCTACCTAATATAAATATACACCCATCTATTTCTTATCACTTCACGCCAGCTTATTTTTTCTTTTTTTTTTTTTTTTTGCACTAAGCTAGCCACTCTCTAACACTTTTCTCATTCATTTTTTAAAATTTCCTCCTTATTTAATATTAATGAATGGATGGATGAACAGGTGGAGATGTATAATCTCAGTCTTCCTTTTATGAACTTCCTTCAAAGCAAGATGATATGACTACCCTATAATTCCATATATCTATTCATGAATCCATTAGAACAAAAGCTCAGAACTAAATATTCCTAGCTCAATTTTATGGATATGATATGCGCAATATCTTAAAATAGTAATGACCTTGGCTTCTTACAAGTCCATTGCTATTTTCTACCCACTGAATTATTCAATTGCCCCAGTAGAATCTTCATCAAGATTCATTCTCCCATGTAACTCTATTGTGCCTGAGGCTTATTTTTGTCCCATTATCCTCTCATCAACAGCTTGCATTGGAAAGAAGCTGATGTCTTTATGTTAATGTATCAGAGTCCTAGTCACAGAGTGTTCAATCTCCTCTAACATTTCAAATAACGTGATATGATTTTTCATATAAGTTATCCATTATATAGATGATCATGTTTTTTTATGAAATACTCTATAGTGGCTCCATTTCAAGGCAAAGTTAATGTGAGAGCAATTTCCGAGAAGAAGGTCCATTTTTTTTTTTTAAACTTTTCATAAGCACCAATCTGAAAACAGTTATAAAAGTCCTGAGAACAAACAGGCCTACCCTTTTGCATTGCTCATCGTCTCATGGAAGCTCCAGCAGACGACCACCCCTTAAGTCACAGGCATGAGTTTTCTGTGGTCACTGCTGAAGCATCAACTTTCTGGAGTCATCTGTGTTTTTTTTGTTTTGTTTTGTTTTTGTTTTCTTGTTTTACTTCTGCATCTATTTTTGATTGCTATTTAGGAAATGGAAACGTCTTCAATGTTCTTCTCTTGTGTAATATATACATGCTATATTCTTAGGAAGTTAGAGATTCCTTTAGAATTTTTAAAGAAGAGATACAGTATATCTGGATTCCTGGAATCCACTTCCAAAGCCTAAGAGAGCAGAGGGAAAGGGTGTAACCATTGGCTACAATGTAGTTCCTGTTAGGGTGTGTAAGATAGTGTGGTGAGCTGGATTTTCTGTTTCAGAATTTAAAACAATTTTCTGGGGAAAAACATCTTTTCAAAATCGTTTGAAGTAGCCAGTGAGTTTTTCCTTCCTAAATGATTTATCCACGAAGGTAAGGGGGTAATTTAGCCAAATATACAATTTCTCATTTGGATAAACTTCTGATGGCCTCTACTGAGGGATTTTAGTTTCCATCTTTTTAGACTCTCTGTCCAGATGTTATATTATGGAAATTTACTTTTAGAATATATTTTTAGAATAAGTCTGTCCAAGTATTTCTTTAACAAGAGTTTCTATAAAATAGAATGACAATCTATATTATTGAAAAACATTGGACATGCATATCTTTTGCATATTTCAATAATACAAAAAGGAGAGATCTGTATTGCCTCTAGATTATAGTTCTTTTCTAAAAGAAATTTGAGCTTTATATGTGTTTGCTTAAGGGTGTGATGGAGCTAATATTCTTCCTTTTGTGGTAAAGCTTACTTGAACAGTGTCTGATTTTTTAAATTTTTTTTTTGTCAGAGGAAGTACCGTCTATCCATTGCTTAATATCTGGCAGTCATTTAAACAAAGGAAAGAAACGTTTAATATTCTTTGCATCATTTTCTATCCCAATAATAATATCAAAATACCTAGACACTGGTTAAGAAAATATAGAACTTGTGACAACAGACGATTAGTTCCCGGAAAGTCTTACAGTTTCATAAAAATTTTCACAATAATCATGCGTTGGGAAATATGATACAAACATAAAAACTCATGGTCAGGCTAACAGATCAAACCAACCTAAACTCTCCTCCTATTTCCAAAAATGAAAATATACAATCTGAAACAGCATTCACAGAACAAGGACAACAAAAGCAACAAAAATCAATATATATTCAACATACAACTCTGTGTAGTGACATTATTACATTTGCATTTACATTTATATCATGAAATTGTTGAATGACCAAAATGTTTCAACATTCAACAAATGTATCTCTGGCCTGAGGTAGGATACAGGAAAAATTCAGACTGTTTTCTAGACTGCTTCAACGCAGGTATCCAGTTGCTTCCAGAACTGATCTATGATGTCTTCAGGACCATATCATACCCAGGAAATGGAAACCCCATTGGCAAGACACCCTCCTCCTCACTCTATGCTTTGAATAGAAAAAGAGAAATTTTAAGATTGAGAAACTCTTATTTGTTTCACAGGCTTCCTTCCCTAGAGCAACTTTGAGGCTTTACAAAGTACCTTGTAAAGTTAAATAATATATGTTCTGCCTCCAGGATACGCTGTGAATACATTATATTAATTATTGTGGCTAGATCTGTATTTTCTCAGTAGTTGTATTCCTAGCCCCCAACAATGAGATGCAATCATAAATCCCTTCTCACATGTTTAGTGACAATAATCACTTTTAAAATAACTTTTCATGAACAGCATCCTCCTTGATCACACCTGATGTTTTTGATCTCAGTCTGTGGTAAAGCCTTCTGTTAATTTAGCGTAAATTAAATAAATAGCTGGTTTAAGATTCTGCTAATTTGAGATCCAAATTAATTCCTTCTCTTTTATATTCTCTTTCTTATTCAAGACAAATACATCATCTGTCTTCTATTGAGATCTTGACTAAGACGACATTGTTACAAAAGTAGAATTATGCCATACACAATGATTTGCATCAAGATTCTTTTCATTTAAATGTCTTCTTTTTTGAAAATATTCTCTAATTAAACAGGTCTATTTGTTTCTAAAGAATTCTTCATTAAAAAAATAATAAATCTGAAGAGCAAATGAAACACAAATGTCCCAGGCCTTACTACCTTCTGACTACACACGTCTTTGTGTTACCAGATTATGTTGATAAGAAACCCACTAATTTGAGCAAACAAAACATGAATTATCGAACAACATCCTTATATCTGGGATCTCAAATGGTGGTCTGACCTGGATCCAAAATCCAGACTCTTAGCTACTGGGAAAAATTGGAAGCAACAATTTATGTTTGTCGATATTTCCATATTTCAGGCAGGGAAAGGATTGAAATATACTGTCCCCCAAAAAGATGGCTGTGGCCATTTGACTTGATTTGATCAATGAAATAAGAGAAGTGATACGTGCATCTGCAAGTAGCAGTGCGCCCGTGTCCATTCACCAATCTGCTACTGTTCCCCAGTACTCCAGAGATTATGGAAGCACATGTCATAATGAAGCTTCCTTCCTTCTGGGGCCTTGAATCACTGATGAGGACAGTTTCTCTGTACGAATCTGCAAGAAATACATCTTCCTTTGTTAACTTATTGAGATTGGGCAATGTTTTGGTTATTTCAGCATAATCTTGCCTGCTATCTCTACAAAAAGTCATCTGTTCTTTCCTTTTTCTCTCCAGCTCAATAACCCTTTGGCCATGAAACTGTCACAGAGGCCACCACCTGCAAGTACTATGTGATCACCTGTGTTCTACAGGTATAGCACAACTATCCAATCTCCCAAATTGTTGCTAGATTCTACACAAAGGAATGGGAGATGTCCTTCTTCCGACCACTCTGCCGCTTGGACAGCCAAAGAACTCAGCTTAATTGGCAGTTTCACAGCATCTCTTTTGAACAATGTTATTAGCTCTGGTCACTGTTCTTGCCCTGGATAGTTCTGAGATTTTTCACTCCTATTTTTAAGAAACTAAATTCCAAATTAAGAGATTAGGTAGGAAAAATATATATTATATGTGTAATCTCTTCTACTCTCCTAAACTCTCTCTTGACCCACATAAATAGAACACAACAACAACAACAAACCTCTCTTTGGTTCACTTATAAAACAAACATTATCATGCCAATCAATGAATGTAAACAGTGGGTGGGGATGAGAATGAGAAGACAAGCTGTTCCTACTCACGGAGTCTGAGCCATTCCTCACCCAACCGAAAGTGCCCTGGGACCATCTGGGGCCTAGGGCCTCACCTCTTTCTCCTGTTCTGCCAGAGACTTCACAGAACTTCAAAATCCACCAAATTATAAAAGCTTTTAATCTAGATGAGTAATATTTCATTGTAGATTGGAACTGTTATTTAGCTCCATCAATCCTTTACTGTTAGATTGTTTACAATATTTGCCTTTACTTACAATGTTAATGCATTTTAGGGAAAACCACAGCTGTATTTTAGTAGCCCAGCTTACACAGTTATAATTTTCAGCATATACATTAAAAATGAAATTATCAGAGAGGAATGGAAATTTTGACTCTCTGTCAATTACTGGTTTATAGTTTAACAGTTTTTTTTTTTCTTTTTTAATGTTTCCACAGCATCACATATGTTATTCATTGAAAAAACAAACAAACACACAAATGAAGGCCTAGTGGAATATTATAACTTGACTATCCTTATTTCAAAAGCAATGATATAAGCCATAGACTAGTCAACATGGCTGGCTTTGGATAGTAACGTAAATCTGTGATATCGAAATGCTCTGATCTAATTTGCCACACTGTGAAATACATGCACATAACTTGGGTGAAACATTATAATGTGTTCACATATTACATGCATGTTTGTTTATGTGAGTATGTGGGACTCTTTCAGAGGACTTAGTAATAGATCTAGATAAGAAATGTTCTATTTTTTCTTTATAGTAATTAGTAAAATCCTAGTGAAGGGATGTGGGGCTGATGGCTAGGGCGAGCCTGAATTAATAGGAAATCACTGCCTTAATTGCTTCCCCTGAGAAAAGACCCTTTCTGCTCCTAACATCTGTGTGATTGTGAGTTTTTCTTCATCTGCTCTTACCTTCCTAGTAACTCCATTTTGAAAGGGTTTTGGGGTGAAGTTTCGTTGTTCTTTTCCTAACTGCTTTCTATGTTTCAGGAGTTTCTCTGTATTTTTTTTTTGTAAATGACAGTTTCTTGTTTTTCAACACTATTATGGAATAATTCAGGGTGTAATTTTTTTCTGGCGTTTATAAAGTTTTTAAGCCAGAAATGTATGTGCAATCTGCCAGCCCAATCCAATCTGAACCCTATTTTGAGAAGATTCTGTAAAATTCTTAGTAATACAATTATATTTTAATATCTACAGTATTTACACCTACTAAATTCATGAAAATATATGTGGGGCCGATAATACTAATAGAAAATATTTAAAATAGCCATTTTATTTTTTAAATATTGTATTGATATTCAAAGACTAATTTTTCTAAAATGTGCTATCGTGTTTCCCCGAAAACAAGACCTAGCCAGACCATCAGCTCTAATGCGACTTTTGGGGCAAAACTTAATATAAGACCCAGTATTACATTATATTATATTATATTACATTACATTACATTATATTATATTATATTAAATATAAGACCTGGTCTTATATTATAGTAAAATAAGACAGGGTTTTTATATTAATTTTTGCTCCAAAGGATGCTTTATAGCTGATGGTCCAGCTAGGTCTTATTTTGGGGAAAACACGGTATTTTCCATGATAAATTATATTTATTAAATTAATATTTGTTATATTTTACTTATTCATATATTTGTAGATGTTGTACATTATAGCATATTGTGCTATGCATAAGCAATACAAACATGAGAGTGAAATAGACCCATACATACTACTAGCTAATACATATTTAACACTCACCAACTAAGAGAATTCTGCTATCCAGTCTGTATTGTCCTTCTTTCTTATATCATGTTCACAGCTACTCTTTAAGGTAGAAATTATTACTATCTTTATTTTGCACATAGAAACAGTGACATTTTACTGAAGCAAGACTTAAAATGTCTGAGCACAAAGGACAGTGAAAAAAAAAAAAAGAAAATTAGGGAAGCAATGTTCTCATAAAGAAACACATAAGACCTATGTCTTGTAGAATGAGAATATGCCAAACAAAATTTAATAGGAGTAATTATTATCTTAGAAGAAAAGGGAAGAGGATCATCTTCGCAGAGGTGCAAATGCTTATCAACATTTCAAAAAGGTGCCAACAAACCGCTGTAGGTAAAGCTGGCCATGTTCGGAACATGGATTTGCACCCTATCTGATAAATGAGGACGACCGCACACGAAGGTATTTATGATGACAGCAACACTATCAGACTTCAATTTTGAATAATACATGTGGTTTATACACAACTTACTGCAATTTAAATTAAAATACTCTTTATTTTTTCTTTCTTAGTGAAGGAATAGACATTTTTAAAGTGTATATCATGTTTTACAAATGACTTTTCATATATCTGTTTAACCAAGTGTTTGTGAATTTGGTGGTACTGCTCACCTGCGGGTTAATAACTGTCTGGTTAAACACTTCAGACTGAAAGGAATTTCATTTTCGACAACCATCTGAGTGGCCCTGTCCTTTTTCTCTCCTCCAAGATATACATGCTGAGCTTACAAATATAACTGTATTTATATATGTATAAAATGTATATAAATACATTGAAAAAAAATTGTAGCACGTTTCCTATTTTATTCCCAATGTCTTGCACAAAGACTAGATGTAAACCACAGACAAGAATGGTGCTGGGGAAATCCCTTGAAAATGTGAACATGCAAACCTTGGATTATATCGTCACGATGACCACAGTTGGTCAGGCCACTGAGGGCAATGCATGGCTGTGAAGATTTTCCAGAGCCCAAGTTTGCGGTTGAGCCATACCCAATAACCATGTTCTGAGAACAATTTTAGCAATCAATGAGCTTACCTTAAAAAGTGAATCCTTTAGTGATTTTTAGAGTGCCTGTTGAAACAATTTGTAGACATTTTGCTTTTGTTGTATATATTTAATTATACCACCACCACTACCAGTCTAGCACCAACAACACAACCAATAACCACCAACCACCAATAACCACTAATATCCACCAATAACCACCACACTATCACCGAACCACCAAGCCACCATCACCATGAACATTATCACCCCAGAAGTAGCAGCAGCACCAAAACCATGAACGTTACTTGCATCACTACCAACATGCCGTCACTTTTACCACCACTGCAAACAACAATGATGAGAAAACAACTTGATATATTTACCCAAGTATTTGGTGAGATTTTTAAGTTTCCTTTTTTCCTCCTTTCTGCCCTCCCATTGCCAAAGGTGAGGAATTTACACTTTGTTTCATTAAGCCATTAAAATTTCGGGTAATATTATAAGTTACAAGGAGAGCCAGTGAAAAACATGTATTGCTGTATTAAACACAGCTATTTTTCACTATTCCTGGTGTGATTTTTATAGAAAAACTACATTTACTCTCTGTGAGACCAGTAGGTTTAACTGGCAGCCACAACAACAGCACTCAGCCTAACCTTTAAGCACAGAAATAAACATCACACATATAGTTCAGACAGAAATATAAGAATATGTTGTATGTTTACTAATAAAATATCCTTAGGTTTTGTTTTGAGGCACTTAGTAACATATAAGAGAGATTATTAGCATACTGCCAGCAAGTATCAATATCACTAGCTAACATTTTGGTGGCAGCCTTAATATTTGGTATTCATTTTATTTCAATTAGGATATAAGACATGTTGAAAAGGAAAATGTTAAGCCAAGCATCAGTGATAAGCAAAGTGCCATGTAGTTGAATAGTTTAGAAATGACACTGAATGAATATATTCATGAATTCAATTACCTTGAATTTTAAACAAAGTCTTAAATCTTAGTTTAAGGATAAAGTACAAAAATTAATAATTTTATTTTTATATATATTTTATTTCTTAGAACTGTTATAGATTTACAGAAAAATTAAGAAGCTAGTATAGAGTTCTTACAACCCCACATCCAGATTCCATTATTATAAATATCTTATTAATAATGAAATCTTAATATTTGATTCCATTGTTATTAATACCATACTAGTCCCACTAATATGGTATGTTCTATTAAAAACAATGAACCAATATTGTACGTAATCATTAACTAAAATCTGTGCTTTGTGCAGCCTTTATTTAAAATCTATATGTTCTTTAGCTTTTATTTAATATCCTTTATTTGTTCCCTATATGGGAAGTTGGATACCACTTTAGGTTATCCCATTACATTTAACTGTCATGTCTCCTTAGGATCCTGGTGGCTGTGACAGTTTTTCAAACTTTCTGTATTTTTTATCTTGATAGTTTTGAGAAGTATTGGTCAGGTGTGCTGTAGGATGCCCCTCTGTTGAAATTTTATATTTTTCTCATGATTAGACTATTGTTATAGATTTCTCAGAGGAAGACCAAAGAGGGAAAGTGTCATTTTCATCACAACATATCAAAGCTACATGCTATCAACATAATTTATCAGTCTTGATATTGCCTTGATTACCTGGCTGACATGGTGCTTGTCAAATGTATCCATTTTAAAGTTGTAAAAATTTTGTAGGGTATCCAATGGACACTTGTCCCATTAGGGAGACCACCTCAGGGATGATGTAGATGCCTGATCACTGCACTGCACACCTGAAGCTGAACAATAATGAATGTCAACTACAAGTTTATATATATATACACACATATAGTTACAAAAAGTAGAGTACAGCATTAGGAATAGAAGCAGTGGAATTGTAATGGCTGTGTGTGATGTCAGAGGGGTAGTAGATGGGGGGAGGGGGCTATCACTGAGTGAGGGATATAAATGATAAATGTTTAACTAAAGTTATCCCTCCCTTTTCCCTTTTCACACTATACCTTTTGGAAGGAAGTCATTATGTGCAGGCCACACTTAAGAAGTGGGGTTATTATACTATATTTCCATGAGGGAGGTATAACTACATAAATTATTTGAAATTCTTTAGCATGAGAGATTTGTCTCTTCTTTCCCATGTATTTATCCAGTCATATAGTTATAACACTATGGATATCTATGTTATAGTTTGAATTACTATCCTATTTTATTTTTTGTTCAAATTGTTCTCTTTGGCCATTGGGTGTTCTATAAGCTGGTGCTTGTATCTCTTTAATACACCCGCAACATTGTGGTGTGTGTGTGTGTGTGTGTGTGTGTGTGTGTGTTGATTACTTTCTAGAACTACAAAATACTCCAGGCTGATCTTGTATAGTTCCTGCTCCAATTCTAAAATTAGACATTTATCTAAGAAGAATTAATTTATTGTATTGAAGATTAGTGTTAAAAATGAAGATCTGAAAACTAGGTGTGCTCATTACTACAGGTGGTCTTTGCTTTTAGGCCCCCTTAACTGATAGAATAGGAAAACATATGTGTATGTAGTAACCTGTGTATATACACATATCTGCAAATATTTCTACATGTAAACATCTATGTCTATGTTAAACTAAACATGAGCTCATGCTGACCTTTTCAAATGTAATCCATTGCCAAATGGATCATTACAGCCTCTCCTTGTTGGTGATCTATAACCTACCACTACAACAATGACAAATCTGGACTCCATTATCCCCCATTTACTTAATTGTCCAACTCTAGTATACATTCTAGTATACAGTACAGTAGTTTCATAATTTCTAATGCATGCCACATCAGGAAACAACATTATCAACCAAATTATAGTGTGTATACACAATTCCTTTTGCTGTCAGTCGTATAGATTCCACTCATTTCTAAAGTTACTTAGATTGGCATCTTTCCCCACTACTCCATTTAATAAGGCTATTCCATAGATTTGTAATATAATTAAATTATTTTGTCACTGTTGGCGCTCCATCCTGGGATCTCATGATCTTCTAAATTATTATTAAGATTTACAAACGTTAAGGTTCACTCTTGTTCTGGAAAGCTGCATAGTGTTGTGTATCCACCATTATGGCATCATACAAAAATAGTTATGCTATCGTAAAAACTCCCTTTTACTTTTTCTAAACAATATTGCCTCCTGCCTCTTGAAGCCCTAAGCTTATCTATATCCTATAATCATAAAATACTTTGTTGCTATGTAATTTCAAACAGTTACTTTTATATCATTAAGAATAAGACAAAAATAACATATTTATTTTACTTTTAATTATTCGGACATTCTTCCTTTTTTACGTAGGTCTGAGTACCCTACCTATATGCTTTTTATTCTCCCTGAAGAATTATTCTTTGAACTTTCTTTAAAATAGGTTTGTTAACATTGAATTTCATAATTTTTTTCTAACAGTTTAATTTTCCTTTACTTCTGAAGCATGATTTTGCTTAATAAAGAATTCTAGGTTACTCAGAGGAATCCATATTCTAGTTTATTTTCTTTAGCAAAACCTCCTGTGTACTATGCACCTTTCTGAAAATGACATGCAGTGCTCTCTCCCAAATAAAGCTCACTCTGTCTCAAAAAAGGAGAAGAATTCTGGGTTGGTAGCTTTTTCCTTTAAGCACATTAAAGTTTTTGCTGCGTTGAGAAGTCCAATATAACTCTTAGCCATGTTCCTCCATTGGTAAGTTATTATTTTTCTCTGGCTTCTTTGAAGATGTTATCTTTGACTTTCTTTTCTGCAGTTTGAATACATAATGCCAAGTATAGATTTTTTTCAGTATTTAACCTGCTTAATATTCTTTGAGCTTCCTGGATCTATTATCTAGTGTTGTCATTAAGTTTGGATAATAGTTAATTATTTTTATTTCAAATATTTCTCCTGTTTCATTTTATTTGTTCTACTTTTGGTATTCTAATTGCATACACATTACATCTCCAAAATTGCCCCGTGGCTCTTAATTTTTTGTTTTCATTTCTTTTTCTCTTTGCATTTTAGTTTGGAAAGTTTCTAATGTCATATAGTTTAGCTCATTAATTCTTTCCTCAGCTGCATCCAGTTGATTGAGATAAACAAAGGCATTCTTCATACCTGGTGCAGTGTTTTTGATTTCTAGCATTTCCTTCTAATTCTTCCCTAGTGTTTCCATCTATTTTCTTTCATTACCCATCTGTTCTTCCATGTTGTCATTTTTTTCTATTAAACTTCATAACATGTTAATCGTAGCTATTTTAAATTCCCTGTCTGATAATTTCAAAAGTTGTTTTATACTTGTCTGTTTCTGATGTTCGCCTTGTCTGTTCATGTTTTTTCTTGTCTTTTGGCATGCTTTGTGATTTTTCTTTTGCTGAAATCTGGACATGATGTATTATTGAGTAAAAGATCTTCAGTGTAATGGTTTATGTTAATCTGGCTAGAAGTTCTGCTTTTTTTTTTTTTTTATGTTTGCCATAGATGTAGATGCCAGACGCTTCAAATGTCTCTAGTGTCTTAGATTTTGCCACCCCTGATGTCTTTGGAATTTGCTAAGTCTCACAGCCCCTTCATCTGTAATCCTCTGTGATTAACCTGGAGCCTTGTTGGTGTTAGTGTAGGATGTGGAGGAGAGGAAGTGTTCTATAATCTTACGCTTAAATCTCAGCATTTCGGTTGATTTGTAACCTTGAACTTGAACTGTGACTGCCAAAAGTGTTTCTTAGCATTTTCCTCCCTTGGGTGAAATAGGAAGGCTAGAGGGGCTTGATCAGGCAAATGCCCTTGTTATAGGTCGGATAAAGCTCTGGTAAAATACTTGTCCAAGGAGAGTAGGCTTTTGTTCTGAAGAATGTTGCAGGTATATTTCTAATGGCTCCTGTCCCCTCTCCCTGAAAGAGACACATACAATCTTTCTTGACTCTTCCCCATAAAAACCTGATGAGATTTCTGAAAGCAGAAGCCATGGGAGGGTGGGAGCCTCCAAAGATTGTGGCCCACGAGAGTTTCTCACTTCTGTGTTATTCTACAGTCAGCCTGCAGCAACCTGTCCAAAGTCCCATTCAAGTGTTTCTACTAGTTTCTGACTTGAGCAGCACATATACTGGATTAGGAGACCTTGGCTATGAATCTCAGATTTGCTGTCTCCTCAGATTACAAAGTGTGTTTTCCCCTACAATATTAATTCTTTGATAAGTTCAAGAAAAGTAATTCGTTTTCAGTTTATGCAGTCTTTTCTTACTGTAACAATACAGTGATAACTTGCAAGCTTTTTACGTATTGGAGCTAACAGCAGAACACCATTCCTTTTTAATATTATCAGTTTTCATGGCAAATGTGATACAGAAGATAACAAGGTATTATATATGTCAAGATATTTCCATTATGGCAGTTTGTTTTTTGATTGATAAAAGCAACTTCACATTTTATTTTTTGGAATATGGTCATTTTTGTATTTGCCATTGTAGAAGTTTTTATGCAAGTTGACATTAATAATACTATTGATTAAATTTAATGGTGAAGTTAAAACTTCATGATAGTCAAGTAAATAGACATAAAACTTTTTAAATGAAACAAAAGATATTCACATATTTTGCCTTATCTCTTATGCTAATATGGGATATCCTGGAAAGGTTCAAAATATCAAGTGCCATAGAAATGCCATATAAAATGTATTATATATAAAATATATTATAAATAGAATTCCTTCAAAAATACATTATGATAAAGATGAATTTCATGAATCTACTAAAATATCATTTTTTATCCCTTTTTTCATGTTTCATCCTAAATAAGTAAAATGCTTAACTTTACTTGATGAACAAGGTCACTTTGGTTAATCTTTGGATATTACTTTTCTTTTTGAGAGATATTAAAAACTTATGTTTATATGTGTAAATTATTTGAATATGTAGTAAATAATTATGTTCTACTGAAGACAAACTGAATACATTTGTTCAATTAGGAAATGATATATTTTATATATCTAGATTAGAGGTCACCACAATCATAGCCTATCAACCAAATCCACCCCACAGCTTGTTTTTATAGATAAAATTTTTTTGGAACACAGCTACCGCATTTATTTATATATTGTCTATGGATGCTTTGAAGGTTAAAATAACGGTATAGTTGTCACAGAGATCGTGGATCACAAAGCTAGAATATTTATGATCTTTCTCTTTGTAGAAAAAATTTGCAGCCTGATTTAACAGAATATAATGCCAGAACTTAACATTTGACATGGAATATATTCTGATTAATTAATAATTGAAATTTAATTTTAAAAACACTTGAAATTTCCAAGAACTTATTATTTTGCCAAATAATGTATAATTATACATGAGCCTTTATTTGAGTAATTCATATTTCTACCAACTTAGGGAATACTGGCACATTGGATCTGGTTTTATGGTATATCAAACTTGTTTTATTATTTATGGTATGTCAAACTTGTTTTATTATTGAACATAAATAATTAATCACAATAAATGTAACAAAGACACTAAAAATGCACGAATGTGAGTTATTTAAAGACGACTGATATTTTAAATTAAAAAATCCATAAAATAAAATTGTAGTACCTTCTTTAGCATTAAACATGTATTAAACGAAATGTGTGTGTGTGTGAGTGTGTGTGTGAGTGTGTGTGTATGTGTGAGTGTGTGTGTGTATATACTTTAAAAAATATATGTGAAGAATTGGATTTAAGAACTTTGGTTTCATCTATTATACATCTATTTCCTCGCCAAATTTAATAGATGGAAAATAATTTTATTGGTGATTTCAGTTTTTTTAATTCTTTCCAAGCTCCAGCATCATAAATAAACAAATTCAAAGGAGACTTTTGAATACCACTTTCCACATAAAGTTAAAAAAATTAAGTATGACTCAAATCCTGTGCTCATGGGTCATTTGGTGTTTATACTGATTTGCAACAAGCTCGCATGTTACATTAGCAGCCTATACTTGTCATGAAGTTTGAGCTTTCATTGAGTTTGGTGGATGCTGTGAAAATTTCTTGGCTGAACTAGGGAAGCAGTTAATAGGCAGGGCATGGTCAAGTCACAAACAACACTTTTTTATGAATACCAAAGTTCACCAGTCTGGCCTTACTTTAGGTTATACTCAAACAACCCAAGGGACTTAAAAAAGAGCAAAATTCCAACTCTGACTCAGTCTCCACTGGAATTCATAATTATAACTAATAATGAGAGCTGTCAAATAATCTGGGCAAGTATATTTCTTTTTTTTTCCAATTATGACCTGCTTCATTCCATTTCTTTAATGTTGTTAAAACCTAATCTATGTTCTGTGCTACTAAATACAAAGATGCCAATTTACCTTCAAAAAGTCAATGATCTAAAAGAGTATAAATATTCAGAAAATAACTGTAGTGCAAATATTTCAATTTTCAAATTCTGTTTTTCTGTTCAACCTATCTGCATCAACTTAAAGCATTACACACAGTAATCCCCTCTTTTCTGTGGCGCTGCTCTCCAAGGTGTCAGTTACCTGTAGTTATCTGAGGTCTGAAAATACGAAATGGAAAATTTCAGAAAGAAATACTCTCAGAGCTATTCTGAGTAGTGTAATGAAATCTCACACAGTCCCACTCCATCCTAGCTGGGATGCGAATCATCCCTTTACTCAGTGTATCCAAGCTGTAATAGCTGACTAAGTTATCAGAATGACTGCTCAAGGAACCCTTATTTTACTCAATAATGACCCCAAAGCACAAGAGTGGCAATTGAAATATGTCAAAGAAAATCCCTAAAGTGCTTCCTTAAAATAAAAAGTTGAATACAGTACAAAAAGATATTTTGAGAGAGACCAATTTCACTTAACTTTTATTATAGTATACTGTTATAATTGTTCTATTTTGTTATTAGTTATTGTTGTTAATCTCTTACTGTACCTAATTCATAAATTAAACTTTATTATAGGTATGTATACATAGGAAAAAATATGTAATATATGTAGGGTTTGGTGCTCTCCATGGTTTCAGACAGCTTTGGGAAGTTCTGGAAGGTATCCTCCACCAATAAAGGGGTACCACTGTACTGGTGTATGGGTCACTTTTTGAAATAAACACCATCTGTATGAGTTGGGACCCACACATTCTTCTCATCCAAATCTCCCTAGAGGCTCCAGCGCCCATCTTCCCCAGTCATAGTCCGAATTCCCCCCACTGTCCAAACCTTCACAGAATTTGGTGAAATCAAAGTTCTTTTCTTTTAGTTATTTTGTTTTGTTTTTTGTTTTGTTTTTTAGATTTCACATCCACCCACCAAAACATTCCAGTCCTTTGCCCTCATTCTCTCAGCATTGTTTGCTATATTCGCCATAAGACCCATCAATATATTTAATGCCTTTGTAGAATTCTGTAATTTGATCAAACAGGGGAAGGCTAGTTTTGGGAAAGAGTGTTCGTCATCCAAACACATCATTGAAGCAATTGCCTACAGAAAGTCACAACCTTGCTGGGGTGATTTATAAGAATGCTCTATATAATTCTTAGGGTTCTGTAAATTTGAGATAATGGAAAACATAATTGAAATTAGTCTAAACAATAAAGTGGATTTCCTGGCCCCTCTACCCTCTCTTTTCTGCATCTCTATTTTTCCCTATTAATCATTCCCTTAACCATTAAATCATTGCATTACTTCACATCTCTTAAGAAACAAAAGAAAATAACTCTACCCCACCTATACCTCTAACTACACTTTATTTCTCTATTCCTTTTAATTACAGAACTTCTCAAAGGTGGTCATTAATTGGTGTTTCTTTTTCTTTCACTTTTTTTTAACCTACTCTAAATAGACTAGCATATGCACATTTAACTGGAAACAGTCTTCATGCAGATATAATGGGAAGACCAGTGAATTCCTTGTTTTCAACTAACAGAAATTCTCAGAATTTACCTTCCTCTAAATATGATTTGTATTTCCATCATTGACCCTCATTCTCTCCTTCTTGAAACATCTTCTTAACTTGGGTTCCAGGAAACCATTCCTTCTTGATTCTCTTACCTTTCACTGAGCTTTGCTATTCCATCCCCATTTTCCTAACATCCAGGGGTCAATATGTCCAATGACTCAGACAGACCTCTGGCATTCTCCATCTGTAATCACCTCTTTGACACTTTTATTCAGTACCATGAATCTCAACATCTAAGTGCTGATTTCTCCTTATTTGTTACATATAACTGTGATCTCTTCCCTGAACAGCAAACTCACTAAGCAAATTCTCTAAGGGACTCCTCTAATTGGTAGTATAATCAACATCTTAAGTTTATCCTCTATAAAACCAAACTCCAAACGTTCTGTCTCAAATGTGAGTATCCTAAAATCTTCCCCTTTTCACACGCTATTCTTTGATTTACTCAGGTAATCCTTCTGTCCCATTTCTATTAGAACCTGGACTTTGTCTGTTTTGTTCTTGGCTCCTTTCATAACACCTGAAATAATGCCTTACTTGGAAAATGTTCAACAATAATTGTTGAATGCATGTATGATGGAATCAAAACAGAGGTGGGAGGTGAATTTAGTTTTGGACAATTTGATTAGAGAGACAGTGTCTACAAATCTAGTAAGATGAATATTGACAAAAGTATTCATTTTGCTGAAATTGACCAAATGGTCTCTTATCAATATTCTTTATGGAATTCTTAATCCCAAGAATTATTAAAGAGTAAGTCATTTCCTTAAAGGCCTTTGTCCAAGCTCAAGGATTTAACTAAAATGATGTGAAAGAAAATGCATAAATTATATTAATATTCTTTTGCAATCTGAATAACTAGGAGAAAAAGAGCAGGTTCCATTTCTGTTGTGATTGCCTGTACATACTCTGTCTGTGAGAAAACTAAAAGGGAAGACAAAATCTTATCAAAAGCCTTGCATGGTGTAATCATCAATTTTGGTAGGAGCAAAGTTGAAGTGTTTGACTTTCCTCCCCATTAGTTTCTATGACTAAGTGAAGGTATCTTCAGGGAAAGGACATTTAGAATCTGCTTAGATTAGAACTTCACCCAGGTGGATTGTACTTACTAGAGTGTATCATTGAAAGGACATAGAATTTAATTCAATCCATAAAAAGACTAATGCTATAAAATGGAAAAAGTTGGAATGTTTTATTAGCAGGCCTAGTGTGCTAATAAATAGTGCCTTGGCAAAGAGAAAAATGTACCTCTCTGTTAACAGCAAGAAAATTCCTAGGGATTCAAATGGTGGTGCAAAAATGAAGCATTGAAGCCCAGTCTCTTCTCTGCAGAAGTAAAGATCCAAAGGAGAGAAAAGGCAGGCCTCCTCTAATATTTGTGGGCCCTGGACAACAACAGTACAAATGGTGGTCCACAGGCTATGTATATAAATGTTTCATACATTTACTCAGTAATCATTCTTTAGGTCAATTCATCTTAAGCCTGGCCACACACTTGATACATCCCAAGAGTGTTTAAAAATTCCTAGACCAACCCTTCAGCTCACTGTGATTTAGATTTATTTGTTGTGGAATAATTTCTAGGTTTTAGTATTTTATTATAAGCTTCCAGATGATGCTTCTATGCACCCAGGATGCCAAAACTCTGGTAGAATAACTGAAAAATCCTCTGCTTTGTGATGTATTGGTAGAATGAAACTTATTTCAATGCAAACTGTGAAGTATTTGATTACCAAGAAACTCTCTTGTGCTTCTGTCTTGGCCAGAGGGTACATTGGCCACTCTTTAAACTTTGTAAGAAATGCTGTGAAAGGAGGAATGCAAATCTATGGAGGGGATAAGGAAACCTAAACACATGCTCCAGGATGTAGTTTTTGGAACCTCAAGAGGCTCATTAAAATATTTTGAAACATAAATGCAAATCATTGTCTGTTTAACCAGTCTTAGTGCAATTTGGCTCATATAAAATAGAGATCACAAAGATAAATACTTCTTCATTCTAAGTTTTCCAGAATAACTAAGTAATCCATCAACATAATATAATTGTTTACAATAGATCATTCCATGATCTGATGTAAGTTTGCTTCTCCTAACATGGGGAATCATTCATAGTTCTTATTCCAGGGTAAGCATCCAACAATGTAGTCAAGAAAATATTATGTAGATAATGCTTGCCACCGCCATTTTTCAAAATGTAGTAAACTTGAGACAGTTTTTTTTTTTAAAAGATATATTTTAATCAACTTATTCAATATCTTTTGAGTAACTTGTGTATGTAGGTGGGATGCTAGGGAAACACATGTGGCATAAATGATGCACATTAAAGAACAGTGAATGAGTTAAGTAATGTAAGACAATAGTAAAAAATATTGTAATGCATTTGACTCATGTGTTCTAGAAAGTAGTATTACAAATGTAGATGAATGAAAGATTACTGTGTAATAGACATTTCAATAAGTTTTAAAATATGGATATAATATTCCAGGAAGGAAGGAAACAATGGAGGGACAAAAGTATGAACTTTGGAAAGGAAGTGGAAAAAAGAAAAATCTATGAATCAACTACTGGAGATTACAGAGACCAGTTGTCAAAAATTAGGTTTTTCTAAACAGGAATATTAGAAGGTGGAGAAGAGACTAAATGGTCACTAAAATTAAAAGTCAGGATACTGAATGTAAACTAAGAAATTTAACCAGCCATGTGTGTTTTAAGCTCTAGAAAGTCAGTGGGACATTTTGAAAGAGCACCAACTAGTGTTTTAGGTTTTAACTAAAAACTTAGAGTGGAGGAGATAGTCAGATTTTATTATAAAATTGTCTGTGATTTTTTAATGAACGTTGTACTTCTTACTTTGAGGTGAACTTGCTGTGGAGTTAGCAGTGCACATTCCTTGGAAATGAACTTAGAGAATCCTGTGTTAGAATGTCTTCAATTCCTTCTTTGGGTTAAAAAGAATGTCCTCAATTCCTTCTTTGGGTTAGGAGATGAAGCACTCCTAATAAGGCTAAAACATAGTTTTCATTTGGTCTTAAAATAGTTTCTTAATGTCAACATTACAGATTTATACCAAAAAGGAGTGGTTTAGTCAAAATACTAAATTTTATTGCGATGCTTTTTTCACTTTATTCTGAAATCTAGGATAATACTTTCTCAGTATATTAATTTTTCTCTACTATAATCCAAATGATAATGAGAAATAATGTGGGTCTTGTCTTTTAGAATCTCTTTCCTCAGTTTTTCATAAAAGATGTTCTGGTTTAGTAGTACTTGGTCTCATGGCAACTGGGTGAAGTTCTGCCTCAGGCTGGAGGCAAAAAACGATCATCAAAATCAGAGTAGAATTGCTGACTTTCTCCTTAAAACAAGTAATGGTAATTTTCATTCTGGAATTGTTGATCAAAAATAATTATTCCTGACAGTGAGAAAATATGAGGAGCACTTATCATTTGAAAAACTTAAGGATCAGCAATACAGATATTCCACAGGAACTTGTTAAAAATGTAAATATCTGACCTCAGCCCAGACCCACTAAATAAGAATCTGTGTTTTGACAGGTTGGGGTAATTTGTAGGTACACGCATGTTTACAGAAGAGTTTGAGAAGGCTGACCTATGCTAGTAGGTGTGTAAGCATATGAACTATATTGTTCTTTCTGGGAGCTCATGAGAAGGAGTATCTCTTGATTTTTGACATAGCTTCTAGATCTCTTTCTCATTCTCTCTCTCTGTACTTATACAAGGAAGCATTTACTGTGTCCTACAATGTTATTTGCAGTCATCTTGGGAGTACACTGAGGTGCTTGCCTTAAGATAAAGCTTATACAGATATGTAGAATGAAAAAAAAAAAAAAAAAAAAAGAAAGAAACAGAAACTCAGTAACATACTTAAATTGCCAAAACAACCAGCCCAGAGGATGAAATCACCTCTGTGCATTGGACTTTGTGAGCCAATAAGTTCTCCTGGTTATTAGAGCAAAATTGATTTCTGTTTCTTCCAACTAAAGGTACAACATGCTAGTTGATATAACGTCATTGGTGTTTATTTTTTTAAAAATAGATAATTCATGAATATTAGTGTCTAAATTTTCAATAGAAAAAAATTAAAGAAAAGATACACAAATGTATTGGTAATCTGCACAAGCACATTTGGGTATTTTTTTTCCTCACATAAGGAAGAATAGTATTTTGCAGTATTTATTAATATACAAATCTCTTCCATTTATCATGCTCAGATTTTCTCATACTCTCTGTCTTATCCAATTCAGACAGCAAAGGCGTCCTTTATTCACTAACCTCAGATAACGTTTGTTACTTACTAGAGAAGCCCAAATTTCAGAAATGCCTTCTTTGGGAAAAATCTTGGCCTCAAAACAAGTTATTTTCTGATTCAGAGCACATTTTGACGGCTAATAGGCAGCAACACCTCCAATCTGACAGACGCCTGATAGCCATGAGTGCTGAAAGCAAAGGAGTTTTATACATTTATAAAATTTATACTGAGCTTTATTTTCATATTTTCATACTCTTCATTTACTTTAAAAAACATATTCTTTTCACCCCTCTGTGCACATCATGAATAAAACTCTTGATGTAAGGCAACAAAAGAAGAGACAGCATCATTGAAATACACTGAGGTATCGATCACTATTTAATACACACTAAAATGTATAGAAAAAGTCAGAGTTTGCTCAAATGTATAGAAAATGTCACTGTTTGTTCAGATGTTTGGTTTATTAGTTGAAATAAACCAAAATATTATTTGAACTAGTTAAAGCACAAAAGAGGAATGCATTTTAATAATGAGGTATTTTCAGAAAATAAGAGTAAGTAGGTGACTAATACTTAGATGTGGAAAAATAACCAGGGATCTCATTTTTACCAAAGATTTATCTAGATCAGGGTTTCTCAAACTTGGTACTACTGGCATTGTGAGCTGGATAATTCTTTGTGGTGGGAGGCTGTCCTATGCAGGTAGAATCTTTAGCCGTATCTCTGGTCTCTAACCACTAGATGCCAGTAGCACCTCCCTCAGCATGATAGCCAAATGTACCATGGGGACAAAATTACTTCTAATTGAAAACCATTGCCACAGAATTAGCCATAGATCTATATGTCATATAATCATTGATTTTATATCAATATAGGTAAACATAGACATGGATGGAGATATAGATATAAGCATTAATATAGGTATAACCCACTTCTCAGCATGTCTTTATCTGCATAGTGATAAATGTGAACACCAAGTTTTACAACTTAAAATTCAGTTCCTGCAAATAAAACAGCTTTAGACCTCTTTCTAGTTCCACATTAAAAAAAAAAAAATCCAGAAACTCATTGACCTTTCTTGATTCACATGTTTCCCTTAGACCAACCAACTGTACTCAGAGCATATTGAGTCATACAATAATACAATAACTCAACAAAATACAGAAGGATGGTGTTGGGAGAGAAGTATAAAATTTAAATGTCATTATATTAGAAAGTGGAAATAAATCAAAATGCAGTGTTTTTGAGTGAGATTTTATGAGAAGTTGTAAAATGAAATTGTGCAAGTTTTGTGAAAATGTGCAAGTGACAAATGGAGGCATTGATTATGGAATCATGAGATAAATTCTACAGAGCAGAACTGGTGGTGGGAAAAAGTAAACATTGGGTTTAATGATAAAAACTTGCTCTTTGTTTTTTAAACACACACATGTATATATTTAATGAACAAAAAACTCTTAAACTGTGTCCATTGAGCCATTACACAAAATATAATTAGTTGCACCAGAAAAAAAAATTATCCACATCTAAGCGAAAAGGAGTGAATGCTATTTTAGTGATATATCCTTTCACTGAAAGAGACACCTCATAGAATCTAGCATATCACATTTACTAGTAACTATAGCTGATTCTAGAAAATATCAGATGCCTTTGAACGTAAGGGAATGATGTGGGGCTGAAATCAGGTCTATAGTTGAAAGTATATCAGGAATCTCAGCCCCTAGTTTCTTTTCAACGTCTTGGAGTCAAGTAATTACCTCCACCCCTGGGGGGTAGGGTGGGGGTGTGTGGGGTGGAGTTTACTTTCTGGAGGGCCTGGAACACTGAAACTCTGATCTCAAGAACATGAAGCATGTTGAAGGTTATCGTTTAGGTGCTGTGATGGCATAGGAAAAAGTAAGAATTACAATAAAATTCTACCCTTCTCTCCCCTGCCTGTCACCAGCAGATTACAGTATTCTTCTTTGGACATAATAAATGGACTTAAAGAAGAGGAAAACCTATATCAAAGTTTTGGAGCTGCCAGGATGCATTGCCTGAAACTTACCTGACCACTGTTGTAAAGATCACTAACCAACATGTCCCACTTAAACACACAGAGGTTCGAAGAGTATTTGTAGTGCCATATTTTAAATTATAAACAGGCAGTTAAGGATCACCAGATATTGTTGTAAAACTTCCAAATAAAAAGTGTCAAAACAAATTAAAAAGTAGGTTAAAGGAAATCGTATACATTGTATACACTGTAGGAAAAATTTAAATTCTAACAATCATATAAATAATACCTTGAGAAAAAAATAGAAAAGAAATAATAAAATTTAATTTTTAACTTCAAAAAAACAGAAATACATGAAAGCTGAAAATAAAAAAAAATTACAGAGGATAACAATATAGAACAGAAAATATACAAATAAATAGAAAAGAATTTTAAAATTACAGGTTTTAACCAGGAAGCTCAATAACTGAATAACACATTTCAGAAATTAAAAAAAGAAAGTTTCAGAAGAAAAAATATTACAAACAAGTTAACAGAAAAAAACTTTCATAACTTAGGTACATGAATTTCCCGTTCAAAGGAGTCTAACATCTCAATGATATTAAAACAAAATAAAACATCATAACATCCTCCAGATGGAGAGCAATTCATAAGGAAAAAATGGGAATCAGATTGGCAAAGAGATTCTGATAGGGAGCACTAATTACACATTTCTCACCCAATGTGTATTCCTTCATCTCAGAGAAGGCCTAAGTCATCCTAAATGGAATGTTGATAGAAATATGAGCATGGAAGTCACTGCTAGTGAGACCTCAAAAGGAAATGTGGAAAACGTTATTGAAAACTGGAGGAAAAGGAATCATTATTATAAAGTGGTAGAAACCTTAGTGGAGTTATATCCTACAGTTATATAGAAAGAAGAACTTGTAAACAGTGTACTTGAATACCTAGGTGAGGAGATTTCTGAGCAATATGCTTCTTCCCACTGCTTATAGTAAAATGTGAAAGGAAAGAGCTAGATTCATTCGGAAGCACTATTAAAGAAAAGGAAATAGGATTTGTTAACATGAAGAATTCTCAGCCTATCCAGATTACAAAGACACAAAAATTAGGAGGTTCACTTTCAAGAAAGCCTGCTCTGAAGCGAAAGCCAAGGGTGTGGCGGGACAACCTTTTGGTAGAGCTTTAGAAGGATCAAAAGATCAGAGTATTCAATTTCACATGTTGCTCTTTGAGAGATTAGACAAGTGACTCAGAGATGCCCTCAGCCATCTAGGCAGAAGCCAGGAATAGAAATGGGATTACCCAAGATAGATCTGCACAGGAGCCTGTTGTCTAATGGAGTAAATCCCTGAAACATACAAGGGAAATTTACAAGGTTCTTAGGAGTGTTATGTCAACAGTTCCACTGCCAAAGTGGAATAAAAGAGACAGAGAGAGAACAAAAGGAAGGAAGGCTGTTGGACTCCCAAAATTCCCCAGGTAGGAAACAAACTGATAAAACTCCTCAGCTACAACACATAGTCCTCTTCATGAAAAAAGAAAGATGAGTCCAAGCGTGGAGGCCTGAGCCAGAGGGTACAGCCAGAATCACAAAGGATTATTACCAGGCCTTGAATCTAATGTTTCTTGCCCAGTGGAGTTCAATTTCCCAACTGAAATTACTTAGGACTCGTGACCCCTTTTTCTTTCCACTTTCTCCCCTTTTTGAATTGGGACATTGATCACTATTATCCCATGCCCGTCTCACCACTGTATTTTGGGAGAAGATAACATGTTCTCAGGTGTCACAGATCCATAGATGGAAAGGAATTTTGCCCCTGTATGGATTATACCTAGAGCTTCACTCATACCTAATTTAAATGCTTAGATAATGCGAGTTACACTTTTTGTAATGATGAGACTTACATGAAGTTGTAGACTTGAGATGATCCTATACTCTTGAGACTCTGGAAGATCTTGGAATGGGAGTAATGCATTTGGCAGTTATGATGGACATGAATCTCTGGGGGTCAGCTGTAGACAGAATAATGGCCCTCCAAGATGCCTACATCCTAATTCATTACCTTACATGGAAAAATGGATTTTGGAGACGTCATGTTGGGGGAAGAATTCTGGATGCACTGAGGGGACCAATATAGTCACAAGAGTCTTAACAAGAGGGAGGTGGAATGGGAAGAATCAGAAAAAGGCAATCTGATGTGGAAGCTGAGAAGGAAATAGTAAAAGATGCTTGCTGCTGGCTTTGAAGCTGTAGGGTGGGGGACCAGAAGCCAAGAAATGCACAAGGTTCTAGAAGCTAGAAAAAGCAAGGAAATCAGATTTTCCTCTAGAACCTTCTTAGAAGAAGTGCAGCTCTGATGACTCATTTTAGACTTCTGATCTTCAGAATTGTATGAGAATAAATGTGTATTATTTGAAGCCATTAAGTTTGTAGCATCCTCTCCCCAAACTTCCCCTTATCTCCCCAACGACTTTCTCTCTCCCTCACTCATTCACTTGCTCTGGGATGAAGAAATAGGAGAGAAGAAAACATAAACCATCAATTTAAATATTTAACAGCAAACTTCAAGCAAATAACTCCAGTAATTTAATAGAGGGGTTTCTGGGAGAATCAAGTAGACTTGTGTCCCAGAAGAGTCCCTCATCCTTCATAAGGAAGAAATAACAGGGTGTGCACTGAACCATACAGGCAGCAGATTAAATTTATGTGTCATTCCACGGCTTGGTATCCCATTTTGCAATACAGGTGACATCCATGTAACCTTAAACTTAAGTAAAGCTCTCAGGCATATTAGTCTTGCTGGAAGTCACAGTAGGAGGTTTAGGCACAAGCATCTTTCTGAAAAATACTGAAAGAGGATGCTTTTCTAAAACATAAGTCCCCAAGTCCATCTCAATAAATATCTATTATTTTAAGTCACTCAATTTGTGATACTGTGTTACAGCAACAATAAGGAACTAACACACCAACTAAACCATTGATCCAGCATGAAAGCAAAATGTATTTCAGACATATATCAACACAAAATTCATTTCATGTACTCTTTCCCAGGAGGCTCTTGAAGGATATGTTTTCCAACAGAAGAAGTAAACTCCAAAAGAGGAAGACACAGTATCCTAGAAACCAAAAAGACAACACAGAAGACGCTTGAATTTCTTCACCTTGTAGACTGCCATTTCCTCACCTTGTAGACTGCCATTTCCTCTGGATTATTACAAGACAACAGGATTCTGCAGCTACATCTACTTATTTGTTCACTGAAAGTTTAAACTATAAGCTTCACATAGAATATCTGAAAACTGGTGTATGGAATTCTGACAAATTTCAAAGCAGAAAGAATTCCCATGAAGGGTTCAACAGTTTGAGTGAATCATGCTTCTTTCTTATAGAAAAAGAATAAGGACAAGAATAAGAGCAGCTATAACATATACAATGGATTTACTCTCAAATGGTCATTAGATCAAACTTTTTAACAAACACACATGGACAATAATGAGATGGGTTTGTAATTATTCACCTTTAGAGGTGATGAAACTGGTTTAGAGAGGTGACAGAACTCTCCTGGCAGTACTGAATAAATAGATTAAATAAGAATTGGCCCATTTCTACCCAGATATGGACTAACGTGCCAGCTTCACACTGGATATGATCAATTTTTATCATACACAAAATGTTCCTGTTTTATGTAAAAAATAAGGGTTAAAACAGAACCAGTCATGAAGTCAAAAGATATTCCCACTTGACTAGCTGAACTCTCATTAATGTCACAATAATTGTAAGAACAATTTGAAATAAGACCATTCACCTGGAGATAGTTAAGATCCACAGTATATACTTACCTGCCATGAAAAATGTTTTCCTTATACATAGTGTCTAAAAAGTGTGGGATTTTATTTCCTTTTTCACAGCTGGAAAAACTCAGTAACCAATTCATTTTTCGTGGTGTAATATCATCTGATTTTAGGAAGTGCCAGAAAATAAATGAAAAAAAGAATTGAACAGTATATATATATATATATATGCTTTTAAAATCAACATGAACTATGTACACTGGTTTCATATCAGACTTTTTAAACGGTTTTTCAACTGAGTGTGAAAAAACCTAAAAACCCTAACACTCCAACTAGAAGTCCATGAGTTGTTTGTGAAGTTGGTTTTCATTTAAAAGAGTCAGCAAACATGAATTAAGTAACCATGATGTGTCTGTTGCTGTGATATATTTAAATTTTTTTATAGTACCACAACTAACAATGATCCTATGAAGAAATTTTATAAATGAGCTTCCTTTGACAGAGAGGTCAGTTTACCCATGGGGTTATAGCTGATTATTAACAGTAGCACTATTTGAAGCAAGTATTCTGATTTCTGCTGTAGCTATGTGTTGAAGATTTTTTTCCTAAAGTTCTAAAAGAAAGCTGAGTTAAGGAGATACATTCTATCCAAACTCGTAAAAGCAAACCACCCAGTCAGTAAGAGGATAGATGCATGCATGCATTCTTTTCTCAGAGATAAAATTTCTAAAAATAATTGATTCCTATTTTGGTGCAAAAGCAAAAGTGCTATTTCTGATTAAAACCTAGACTATCAGAGTGGTATAGTAAGTAAGCTGATTAAAATGAAGGTGTTTTAGAAAGTTTATAAATAAGCTGGTCTTGCCTCAAAAGCTTTTAACTTTTTAATAAATTAAAAAGAAAACACATTAGTTAAGTGTTAATTTTACTCAATTACTTATCCTCAATCTTGATTTCCAGGGGAAAATTATTACTTAGTTTACACAGCAGGATTTCTTTTAATACATAGAACTTTCCGGAAATTATTTTATAGGAATAACGTTTAGACTACTTGTGAAAGGTGGCAGATTGAGGAAAGGCATTTACCTCCTTCCCTCCCAATATCCTGTAGAACTGAATAAAATTTTTATATTAAAAATGTGTAAATCCAAAACATGATTCTCAAAGCAAGGAGGTGTGCTATTAATGCATTTCACTGACTTTGAAGAGTTTCTGGAATGTAGCACTGGTTTTGGATTGGAAGAGCAACTGAATAGAGCAAGTTTAATTCAAAACAGACAAAAGAAAATGACTGCATAGAGAGAAGAATCCTTCCCAACTCTATCCCAGCCAAACTCCCATCTGGTGTGGTGTGCACATGCGCAGAACACAGGAAGAAAGTGCAGAACCGAGCTTGTTGTACCTCTGCAGGTAACCTCGCTGTACAAATGAGCAGGCTGCTCCATTCCAGAATGCTCTGCTGGCTTCTTACCATCTACTGAACCTCTATATTGGAGTTCCATAGGTCTAGGTCATATAATGTTTTCTCTGCTCTGTACTCTTTCCTACTTGATTTAAACTTTTCTCATTTCTTGAATATCATCGATTTATTCATAGCCATCACTATTTTTTAAACTGCCAACTCATACCTACATACTAGAGTTCCAGATTCCCTACTGACATATTTTAAGACTTTTATGTGAGCACCCACTGGGTGCTATCCATTCACTCATTTTGTATTAGGTTGGTGCAAAAGTAATTACGGCTTAAAAGGTTAAAAATTGCAAAAACCGCAATTATTTCTGCATCAACCTAATAATAACAACATCTCAATTATCCTTAAAAAAAAAAGAAAAACAACTTTTTTCCCCCAATTCATCCCATGTGGTCCAGATTGGGCTTATTCCTTTATCTGATCCAAGAATCAGCCTATATTCAGGGTTTAGGGAATCACGTGAGTCAATTCCGACCAATGAAAAATAGGCTAGTTCTTTTACTAAAGTTATTAGAAAATAAAAGAAAGAAAAAAAAAACACCTTTATTCTGCTGGGGTTAACAAGGTGATAGGATGTAACCATGGCGTTTCAGGGAGTCACCACAAAAAGAAAGCTGGTTAAACACAAACACACATACACACACACACACACACACACACACACACACACACACACACCCATACACAGAAATAGGTCCAAGAGCAGAGAGACAAAAACAAAATTGTAACCATATAATCGGAACCTCGGACTTCTGGTCCCTTCCTCAGATCACCGTGTTTTTGCCACCTTTGGGATATTGCTCTGCCACTCCCTTTACCAGGAATGCTCTAAGACCTTCCTAGTCTTTGCCTGGCTTCTTCCTTCTCAACCTTTAGGTCTCGGTTTAAATAGCACCTCTTCAGAGATGCTTTGTTCAACCATTTATTCAAAATAGAACCGTCAATATTTTCTGTAAAGGCAAGACAAGATGTATCTGTCATATCAGTTGTAATGACTTTATTTACTTTTTATGATCTGTTGTTTCCTGTGAAATTCAAGCTTCATGCTGGCATCAAGTCAGTGCTGCTCACTGTTGCATTCCTAGGCCTTGAATAGTGACTAGAGCATACATAGTATGTGCTCACTAAATATTTTTGAATGAGTGTATGAATGAATGAATGAATACAGTGAAGATAAGAATTGTACAATTACTCAAATTTGGGAAATTAAAGGAAGGTAAATGGAATGGTAAGTACACTAAATTTCCCATGCTATATAAGGACTCCATAAATAAATCCTGAGTAAATTGATATTTTTTAAAAAAAGAAGCATATTAATGGTATGATGGTAAACAACAGAATAAATTATACAGAAAATGTTAATAGCCTTGCTTTCAAATGTTAATGTTGATTAATCATGTCTGCTCATCTGCATAGTGTGCTATTTTTCAGGTGAACAGTTTAAGGTTAAAGGAAAAAGTTCTAAAATTCAATTAGCCATGCTTCTGATTTACTTTTTCACATACATTACTTTTTCACATGTATTTACTTTTTCACAAGTTTCACTGCTCTAAATTATAATGGTCATATTAATGTAGTTTAATTTTTAGATTAAATTTGATTAATTAACACTAAAATGTTAAGTATTCTCTATATTATTAGTTACGCTATACTTTTGTTTTAAAATATAAGTGGGGATTACTTAAAATAGCTGATTAAAAATCTATAAAAGTTGACTACTAAGTCAATATAATTTACAACCGTTTCCTTCATGTCTACTGTTTTCAAGACACTAGATTATATAAGGATGATTAAGACTTTTATCCTGCCCCAGGAGAGGAAATAAAGAGAAAGAAACTGACATTCACTCAGTGATTACTCTGTACCTGTATCCTTCATAAACCCTCACAACAACCCTGAGAGAGTATAGAATCATTCTGGAGTGAAAGGGACATTCAAAATATTGGAGCAGTTTCCAAATTTTCTACTGTTAAACGGGATGAAAGTAAGATTAAAAATGTGAGAAGTTTTTTGGGTTATTTTATTTTTCTATAACATATTGTTTTTCTTACAAAAATCACTCATTTGTAGGTTTATTTTTTTATGCCATTACTATTTGACATCTAGAGATGGGATACTGCTTTATATTTAAAAGTGGCCTAATATGATGTTTATTTTGTAAACCACAACTTATATGTGTATATATATTATAGAAAGTAGATATTTATTCAATATATACGGAGTGTAGTTGGGCTAACACATAGCACAACTAAAACATCCTTCAGGATTTTTTTCTTCAGTGACAAATGTAGCACAGTCTTCAGCGTGAAAAAGGTAAAGAAAGAAAGTAATGGTTTTTAGAACACAATATTTCAACAAACTGATATGAAATTTATATAAACAATGAGATTTATGCATTGTGTGTTATAACTAGTTATTTGTGAAGACGGTTTTGGCTTTAGTGAAGTGAAATCAATCTATAGTAATTTTAAATAAATTATTACAATTGATTGCTCCAAAATAATTTAACTTTTCATTTATGCCAACGCTCAGATTCTGAAGAAGACTCAACAACATTGTGTAATTCCAATTCTTTCTTACTCTGCATAAATAATATTTCTTCCATCTAAGCATAATTTGCAAATGCAAGCTTTGAATACTCATACTCTGCTGTCTGAAAACAGTTTTATCTTTTTAATGAGTACCATTGCAGGGCTTATGTTAGGACATGAGTGTTGACAACCAAATCCAAAATTCAAATTGAAAAGTCATTTAAAAAGAGATGCTTCAGATTGTTTACCAAGAACAACACTAAGGTAAAAATTAAGTCATTTCTCCTCTGGATGTGGGTTCCCTAGGGGTGATGTGGCTTGGGGAAGATTTTCTCAAGGAAAACATCAGTGTCACTAATAATGCAAAGTTTCTAAGTCTAGTAAATTTAAATTATTATGTGTATTTAAATGTACCAATAAGGTCACATTTACACGTTTTGTTAATATCTTTCAAAGTTTATTGGTATTCAATTTTATTTGGGATTGCCTCTAATAAATTAGAAAGACCTTATTGATATTCTTTAAATCTTAAGAGGTAAAACACACGTATGTGTGGATATGTTTATGTGATTAAATACAATTTTTTGGAGAGCCAGTATATGTATATGATTGAATTATGATAAAGATCTTGATGTTATTTTTCTTCCACCAAAAATACCACATTTATTTCATTGTCTTTAGATTCTAGGATTTAATACTTCAAATTTCTTCCCATCGTGTATGCTAGATGACGATCGCTTATGTTAGAGATATGAATTAGAGTTCAAGTCAGATAAAAACCAGAGAACAGAAGAGAAACCACTTATTCAGGTTCCACTCTCCCTTTCTTATAAAATCATTTAATATCAAATACCTTTGAGATACTTCTATTCTTTGAGTGTTAAAAATAAAGGAGTCCTGAGAATCTCAAAATCATTCATTAGAATTAAATATTTATTATTAAAACAAAATGCACAACTACACTGTTATGATTAAATAAACATTTAATGTTCCTATTTAATTAGAAATATATACTGTCATAAGTGCAGGTGAGAACAAAGGTTGTTTTTTTGTTTGTTTGTTTGTTTTCAATTTTCCAAATGATAGATATTATACCTGAAAATGTCAAATGATAGCTTTGTAGCTGAAATAGGCAAATGGGTGCTAAACTTCATTATGCAGATTTATGCTGAGTATGGGTTCTAGTTACCAACTATTGCAAGACAAATCAAATCAAACTTAGTGGTGTAAAAGAATGAACATCTTATTATATGAACGGATTCCATAGGTCAGGAATTTGGACAGAGCACAGGCAGTAACTGCTTTTTGTCTCTGCTTCCTGATATCTGGTGACATCAATGACTGAGTGACTGGGGACTTTTTCATACACATATCTGATAAAACTGAGTTGAGAGAGCGTAAAGACCGGGCTCAGCTGGGGCTGTCAATTGAAGTCCCTACATGGGGACTGCTGTCACAGGCTCCATGTGGCTTGGTCTTCCTCACAGCATGGACACACTCTGTTAGCTAATCTTTATACATGAAATCTTAAGTCTCCCAGATAGAGCATTTCAATGAATAAGGCAAAATCTGCATGGCATTTTATGACATAGCCTAGGAAGTCATATAGCATCTTTGGCTTTATTGTATTGAGTGCCACAGTCATCATGCCCAAATTCAAGGGAAAAGGGCATAGTCCCACCTCTTGATGGAAAAATATCAAAGATTTTGTGGCCATGTTTTAAATTCACCAAAGTCTTGTGTCTGTCCACAAACTGTTCACATTTCTTCTAAATGAAAAATATCTGTGATCCATCACAAGACCCTGCAAAGGTCTCATCTCCTTACAGTATTATCAGACTGGGGCTCAAGGTCTAGAATCTCAATCTAAATCAAGTCCAGGTGAAGATGACGCTCCTCAGAAATGACTGCATTGGATGCACAACAGAGACAAGGTATCCCTCCTGCTCCACCACCACAAACAACACACAATGGTGGGAGAGTTAAAGATAATTGTTAGTGTTACACCAAAATTCTAAGGCCTATCAGAATAATTGTATTTAATGTAAAGTTACTTAGTTATTCCTATTATATGCAAATTCTAGTGGTTACACTTTAATGTGACAGACGTTAAAATGTAATTTTAAACATTTTATACCTATAGTTTATAGTTACACAGCATTGGCTTATTCTAATTGAGATTGTATTTCAAATTAGCAAAGGAAGATACTTTAAAATCAGATTTGATTTCCCAGAAACAAGATGAAGCATACAAGTTAGATGATCAAATATTTAGAGACTTTGGCAATAGAATAAACAATATTACAGTAGATGTGGGGAAGACGAAAACTTGCTGAAGCTTGAATTGTTCCATCTAAGTCATTAAAATAGCAATGACTAATTGCCACTGGAAAGAGGGAATTGTAGGTGCCAGGTTGCCTTACAGGAAATATTGGGAGATAGGGAAATTAAACTACTAACCTCAGACGCTTTATCTCTTAAAATTGAGAGCAAATTCTTCTAATCTTAAATATTATAGCTATCACAAAACATCCCAACGTAAAGAAAATAATATTAAGTAGTGATTATGGGACAGTGAGAAGATGGACATTTATTTACCACAACAAAAAGCCTTTGGAGGAAAATATTCTAACCTGAAAACTGAGAACACAAAGGCAAAATATTAAAACTCTAAACAGGAAATAAAAACCATGTTTTATTATTCCTTAACTCCCCCACAAAAATACAACCAATAGAAATAGTGTGATTACGTGGAAGAGGTCAAATTTTTTTCTGTACTTAAATTGTATAAGTACTTGAAAGGCACAGGAAATAAAGCTAAAATTTTATACCTGGGGGCCACTGGAATTCTCTACTATATTCTTTGGCGTCAGGTGTTTCAGTGAAACCACTCTCATCTCTGTGTTGATCTACAGTCTGGAATCCAACTAATTTTTATTCTAAATGTTAAAGCTACAATGTCATTGGAAGACTCCATTTGAAAATACTATGACTTCAGTCTCTGGTCCATTTACAGTGTTTCACATTATTCCCATGCTTGGCTTGCGACATCTCTCTGAGACTTAAATATAACTGTCTCAGTTTGGCATTTAGTCCACTAAATTATTTCACCTGTTCCCATGCTGCCTCTAATAACATAGTCCCCAAGGAATTAGTAGAAATTTCTTGGGAAAAGGTACACTCCTAAAAATTAAGTAGAGGTTTCTTCCTGGTATTCTCTTGGCCAAAGGAAGTACACTGGGGGATTCCCTGACAGTATTACAGGAATTACCACTACTTTCTCACATAAGTGCAGGGAAATAAGAAACTCCTAACTCAGAGTAGTTATGACTAAGAAGAATATAATAATCCCTTTCCAAAAAAGACATTATATCTTTATATAACCTAGCAGTAATCAGGACAAACCCAAACATTTAAAAAATGAATATACTGGCTTGTATAAAATCAATCAATCTATTATCTATCTATCTATCTATCTATCTATCTATCTATCTATCTATCTATCTAACCCTTACACTCCCAGAGAACAGAAACGGATTTGTTTTGTTTTGTCCCTAAAATTTTAATGGCATTTTCAAATGTATTATGATTCAGACAACTAAGGAATTCCTGATATGTAATTGCTTAAATAAAATTACAATAAATTGATTATTTGTTAAAATCACTAAAAAGACTTAAATTATTTTATACAGTGAATAATTAAGCTCTATCATAACTGTTTTAAACCATCATTTGGTTTTTATATATTGTTTTCTTGTACTACAACGATCTGTGAAGATAGATAGAAAACAGATAGATAGATGATAGATAGATGAGTAGATAGATGTTATTAAACAAAGCAATATTTCAAATAAAAGAAAATACCACACATTGAGTGTTAGTAGATTTGACTATCTGGTAAAAAGAGGCCATATCTGATCGTTATATATGTTTCAAACAGAATCGTCTGAGTGATAAATTACACTTTTAAAATTATTGATTGTGTTATATAAAAACTAAAGATAATGAAGTGACAAGTATTGTACTTAATGAAAACCATTCCAAAACATGCCTTACTAGACAATAAACACACACTAAATATTCACTATTGTAACTTATTAAATGATAACTTGAATACAAACACATCAAGAAGATTTTTGAAACAATCTCAAACAAAATTCAAACAAGCAATATTTACATACTACGGTTCAAGGAGTAGATATTAACAAAAATTATCTTCCCACAGGCTGCTGTCTAGACCACAGGAAACCTGGTCAACAGCATATGGGACATCACGAGGTACAGACTCAGAAGTTTCCATAAATCTGTGGCCAACGGCTAGACACAGTGAGTCACAGACACAGCAGCAATCAAACTCAGTACACAGGCCGTTAACGCAGCAATGGACCCAACTTCAAACAACGTCAGGCCAAGCTAACATCTTAGAGATTTAAAGTGCAATTTGTCTTCAAACAGTAACTCAGTGGAATATAGACAGCTTTGCCAGAGCAAGAAAAGTATAGGACATTAGAAACGGACAACTTTCACAACTCAGCTTACTTTGGAAAGGAAATTGTTGGATTAAAGGATTTAATCTAGATAGTTATAGTCATATCTACATCCTATTCACATCTGTAGACATCTAAGTTTAGTATCTGTCTAAGCTAATAACAGTACCTATCTCAAATGGAACTAAGTGAGAAATAAATGACATCCTGCAATTAAAGTTGATCAGCATTTTAGTTGTGTAATCAGGCACACAGACACACACACACACAACTCACTTTTCTTGGGGTGCCTATATTTCTTAGAAAAAAACAATGCATTCATATTTGCCAGATGGGCAGAGTTACTAAACATAGCAATGAGCTATTTCACCCACAAAAATAAGCATGTATAGTGAGGGCTAGCTAGATAAAAATTTGATGTCTGAGCTGGAGATTAGAAAGTAGCTGTTATTTTGCCTTCTGACCACTTCATATACTTAGGGAAAGCTAGCACCGGCCAGCTTTAGTTATATGGCTTGATTTATCTTAAAATAATGCTTTAATCCCTGCCAGTGATTGGTTCTCATTGAAATCAGGCTGAAGCCAACCATTACATGGCATTAGCCTGGTCACATTTGTTGGTTCACGCAGGAAGGCATGCGATCCTATCAGCTAAGGGCATGTGAGAGAAATATGTTTGGAAATATGGGGAAATATGTTTGTTGTTGTTGCTGCTGTTACTGTTCTTATGTTTTTTGTTTTTTGTTTTGTTTTGTTTGTTTTTTTCTTTTTTCTCTTTCTCTCTCAGGAGAGCCACTGTGGAATAGTTCTCTTGTCTGCACATTGCAGTTGCATGATAGAGACCGGGGACTAGTACCAACATGAGAAAGAAGCTGCCGTATGGAAAAAGA
The DNA here is from genome assembly GCF_036562045.2 of Rhinolophus sinicus. Classification (NCBI taxonomy): domain Eukaryota; kingdom Metazoa; phylum Chordata; class Mammalia; order Chiroptera; family Rhinolophidae; genus Rhinolophus; species Rhinolophus sinicus. The sequence goes on along the minus strand of NC_133751.1, from coordinate 14,476,798 downwards.
TGACAAGAAATTCAGAAAAGGAGAGTTGAAACCAATGGAATAAGCCAACTCTAGACTCCTATTTGTGGGAACCCATTAATGGCCTTACCTTATTGTTTAAGCCTTTTATTATTGAGATATTTTTTATTTAAACTAAAATTTATTTGCATAGATTATCCTATTCTACTCTACCATAAATGTGTCCAATTAAATATTCACATAAAAACCAAGAATATCACTTGATGTTATTTTAGTCAATTATCTCCTTTTGTACTTAAAAATCCTTCTTACCTTTGCTGTGTGTGCGGGTGTGTGTTTTTTTTAAATCCTAAACAACCCACCTGGATATTCTTTTTTTTTTTTTTTTAAAGTTTATTGGAGTGACAATTATTAGTAAAGTTACATAGATTTCACGTGTACAATTCTGTATTACATTATCTATAAATCCCATTGTGCGTTCACCATCCAGAGTCAGTTCTCCTTCCATCACCATATATTTGATCCCCCTTATCCTCATCTCCCATCCTCCACCCCCCTTTCCCTCTGGTAACCACTAAACCATTGTCTGTGTCTATGAGTTTTTGTTTCTCATTTGTTTGTCTTGTTCTTTTGTTGTTTTTGGTTTATATACCACACATCAGTGAAATCATATGGTTCTCTGCTTTTTCTGTCTGACTTCTTTTGCTTAGCATTATAATCTCAAGATCCATCCATGTTGTCACAAATAGTTCTATTTAATCTTTTCTTACTACTGAATAGTATTCCATTGTGTATATATACAACAATTTCTTTATCCATTCATCTATCAAAGGACACTTTGGTTGTTTCCATGTCTCAGCCACCATAAATAAAGCTGCAATGAACATCAGAATACATATATCTTTATGCATAAATGTTTTCAGATTTTTGGGGTAGATACCCAGGAGAGGGATTGCTGGGTCATATGGTAATTCTATCTGTAATTTTTTGAGGAACCCCCACACTGCCTTCCATAGTGGCTGCACAAGTCTGTATTCCCACCAACAATGTATGAGGGTTCCTTTTTCTCCACAGCCTCTCTCCACCTGGATATTCTAATCAATTCAATTCTGTTACCAAAGTACAAGCTTACTTAAAAGCATATTGAAACAGTATATGTTCAATATTCAAAAGATAAAAGAATAGATACATTAAAAGCTTACTATTTTATCATATCTAATTTTTTTCACATATTTATTTATAAAGATTTTACATACATATGTAAAATCTTACATATATATATATATATATATATATATATATATATATAGAGAGAGAGAGAGAGAGAGAGAGAGAGAGAGATAAAGGTGGGGAGCGTTCTGATGTAATTAATTATTACACCTACTTAATAAGGTTGGAGTTAGAGACAATTTTTAATTTTAAACATAATATTGGTTAGTAGTTATTGTGCTTATTTCCAAATGATTCAGAGGTAAATATCAAATTATAAATTTCACTTAATTGTTATTTTTTCTCACATGTCATTTAGCTCTGTCATTTCATCAAAATCTATTTTATTGAAATATATTTTTAAAATTAAGCTTTGAAAAATTTGTTGAAAATTTATTTTCATTGAGGTTTGATTGCTTGAATAGGTAATAAGTCAAACTTTGAGTCTGTCTTAAAATAGTTTACTAATTTGGCCAACATATTTTGCATTCAACAAAAGTATTGGAACAAACAGAGCTCAGATTTAGAATCTAAACTTATTAAATTTAGATCCATTTAGAGAAGCATTAAAACATCTGTAACTATTTCAAAAAGTATTATTTCTTAGCCTTGCAAGAAATAGCACAATTGAGTTTTCATTTACATCCAGTCAATTCTAGGAGACATGAAGAAAATGGAAATTAGCAAGAACTCACTCTAAGTTGGAAGGGGCGTACTTCACAATTCCACACAAACTGTAAGGAAACTTCCTGAGATCCCTTATTTTTAATGAAGCAAAAAATAGAGACAGTGAAAGAGGAGTGCAATGAGATAAACATAACATAGATATACAGCTGACAGTCTTTTCTACTGATGTTTGTAGAAGTCAGTGATGTTGATGGAGTTAGAGCTACTATCTCCAGATAAAGTACGTTTTAGCCAAGCATGCCCACTCACAGTGATAAGACCTAAAACTTAGAAAAATAAGATGACAAATGGGACTGCACAGCAAACAAGAAAAATAAATCACGATTTCAAACCCATCCATTCTTTAGTGTAGGAAATAAAATACGTAAATATATCATTATCAATAATGCCATAATTGGATCAGGAGAGTACTGTTTATATGAATCCACATGGATTTATAAAGATTTCAACTCAGTCCACAGCCTGGACTGAGAACCTTTCCTGAGGCACCTCCTTCCTCTTTGTCACCAAAGAAGATGGCCAACTTGTACATGCAAATAAAAAAAAATAGACTTTGGTTATAAAACAAAAGAACGGGATTCAACAATCTAAACTTAAATGATTAGCTTAGCATAGGCAAGTCCAACAGTAGCTATTATCAAATTTAGACCACCACCCCCCTTTGAGAAGAACGATGATAGTTATGTAATATGTGCAGGGCATTTTAAATTTACTACATAAAAATGGTTCTTGGAACATTCAAGGTATAGCAGGCATTATGACAGTAGCTTGACTTCTCTTCCCTTGAGGAGTATCATTAAGTGCAGTGCTCAAATAAATGGTTTGCAGTGACATGTACTATTCTCTTTTTTTCTGGCTCAAAAGTATCTCTGAGGCTCTGCTCCAAGTATTTACGTCAATCTATCTTCAACATGCATTATGTGTCTTACACCTACCAAGATGATTAAATGGAAGTGTACTTGCATCTGATGTTATTCTTGCCTCAATCAACATTCTCTTGTGGTACTCACAAACCTTAGAAATGTTTTACATAAATTTTCACTAGTAGATACACAAGGTTGTTGAAAATTAGAACAAACAGCTCATTGAATACTGTGGATTGTTTTGTGTAAGTGCTTGAAACTGCATCAATTTAACATTTGCAGTTACTACTTTGAGGAGTAAGTTGGGACATGAAATTGCATGCCTTCAAACAATATGATGACACCTATAATTATTTAATAGCTTAGCTAAAATTGGTGCCGGATGTATAACACAAAATCCCATACAATTAATTTAAGGCACTTTGACATTTTCAGGTCAACCTAGGTTAGTGAATTTCTGATTATTTGATGTGGAGTTACCAACTGAATTATAGGCAATTTTCATGAATATTTGGAGAATATTTGTAATCCTGCTGGAGCATTACATATTTTGTGCAGTTGAACTCAAATGTGGCCATCTGGTAAGCTTTGTGCAATACAATGTGAAAGGAAGTGACATACTTCCCTTATCTCTGTGATATGACAACGATCATTGTTCTAGATAAAGAATACTCCAACAAATTGAATACTTAAGTGAAGGTGATGTGGATAGAGCTACACCTGAACTCTGATGGACATAGAAAGTGAGAGGGAAAGAAAGACATGCTTTTGTTGCAAGTTACTCATTTAGAGATTATCAGCAAATGATTTTCTGCTCTTTTTTTGTTTGTCATTTTCAATCACAGCTGCTATTTTCCAGATACATCTCAAATATTCTCGTCCCACTGAGGTAATATTTTCCCTAGAAATCTGAATCTGAAACATTGGTTACTTATAGGTAGTCTGTGTTTATCATGCAGGAAAATGGAATGGAGGACTGCAAAGAGTAAGAGAGGAAATGAAACCAAGTTTCTTATCAAGCTGTGAGTAATTGGGACTTGAATCCATTGAGACCCATTGAGGTGTCTGGGAATTTGTGTAGAAAGCTTCCCACAGCTGTTCACCTGAAAAGAATAAAACAGAGGATATTTATCCATTGGCTCTTGTCCTTCATCTCCCACCAGTCAAGAGTTGTTTTATGGGTGGTAAACATTTGCATATTCTAGTTTGAAGTTTAGGAGCCAAAGCACGCAGAAAGTTTTAGGGCAGAAAAAAAGGTGAGGCAGTGTTCACACCTGTGTGAAGCTAGTTTTCACAGCAATGGTTATGAATGAATTGCTCATTTCAAGAAAGTTGCCATATTTATCAATATAAGGTTGTTAATGATACTCAGAATCCTTTACAAAAACACAGCAAATCTCTATTCATGTCCTCTTTTGCATGATTGATATTGGCACACTTTTCCTTCTTATGTTTTTTTTGATCAAACTTGCAAGGGATCATCAATTTTATTAGTCTTTTTCAACTAATCCACTTTTCATTATGCTAGTTTTCTTTATTATTTGTCCATCTTTCCATTGGTGCCCTTTATATTTATATTGTTCTTTCTAATTACTTTGGGTTAAACTTGTTCTTTTTTGCTAAACTTTAAGTAGGGGAGATTAGATTATTGATTTTTAGCAATTGTTTCACAGAATAATATATACAAAAGAATTCTAGAACTTTAAATAGCACTCTAAACCTTTATTTAGCTGTATCCTACAACATTGATATGTGATGTTTCTATCAACATTCAATTTAAAATACTTTTCAATTTCTTCCAATGACTTCTTCTCTGACCCATAGGTTGATTGTAAGTGTGCTGTTTACATTGCAAATATTTGGGGTTTTCCCATTTATATTAATTTTTATTGATTTCAAATTCAGTTCTATCATCAGTCTTCTATCATAGTCTATCAGATTGCTTTGTGTCCCACAATAATATCTATCTGCTAAATGTATCATTTGAATTAGAAAATAATATATGAGTTGTGATCACAAAATATGGGGAATGTTTAAATTTAAAAAAAATTATTACACTAAAAGACTTTGCCATTAATTCCCCACAACATACTCCTTCTCACTTTGAACACACTAATCCCATCCTTATTGGCACTTTCTGAAGCAGTTCTGGAAGTCCTCTTTTGTGAGTATCTTTAGTTGTGCTGTCATGGCTGCTCAAGTTCCTGAATCGATTTAAAACATTTTCCTTTCATGGTCATTTTTATTTTGGGGAAGAGCCAGAAGTTGCATGGTGCCAGATACAGTGAATAAAGCAGATGAGCATACACCGTATTGTTTTTATTTGACAGAAATTGCCATACCAGAAGCCATGTGTGACACAGAGCCTTTCCGTTGTGATCAAAACATATAGTGAATGCTGTTGCAGAGTGCCATCCAACGGAAAGGCAGGGATCTTCAATCTGGGAAGCCGAGCATCAAAACATAGTCGCAGTGTGTGACAAGTTTCAACTTGTTCGGTGCAGTCAGGTATGAGTTAAGTTTGAGAGAAGGTGTGTTTTAAAGTATGCCCTAAGTCATCCTCCATCATGACAACTCTCTATGTCACACATTGCTTCTGATATACTGCAATTTCTGTCAAATAAAAACATTCTGGTGTTTCCTCATCCACCTTATTCACCGGATCTGGCACCATGCAACTTCTGGCTCTTCCCCAAAGTCAAAATGATTCAGGACATGGAGGCAGCCACTACAGCACAACTAAAGACACAAAAACTGACTTCCAGAACTGCTTCAGCAGTGGCATGAATGATGGGATAAGTGTGTGAAGTGACGAGGAGTGTTTTGATGGGGATTAATGGCCATGTTTCTTTTACTGTAATTTTTTTAAAATTTGAACATTCATCATATTGTTTGATCACACCTCCTATATTCTACCATTATTAACTTTAGTGTTCTCTAAACTCTGATAAATCAAAGTGGTTGATGGTGTTAGGGATTCATCATTCAAATCTTTATGACTTGGTGATTTTTTTTTTAATTGCTCCCTCAGTTGTTGAGAGAGGGATACTAATATATCCAACTATATCTATGAAGCTGTCTATTTTTCTCTTTAATTCTCTCAGTTTTTTCTAATGTATTTGAATTCTTTTTTTTTTTTTATTAAATTTATTGGGGTGACAATTGTTAGTAAAATTACATAGATTTCAGGTGTACAATTCTGTATTACATCATCTATAAATCCCATTGTGTGTTCATCACCCAGAGTCAGTTCTCCTTCCATCACCATATATTCGATCCCCCTTACCCTCATCTCCCACCCCCAACCCCCCACCCCCCTTACCCTCTGGCAATTTCTTAGGCATTTATGATAGTTATCTCTGCATGATGAATTTATCTTTTATTAATTCTGGAATATTCTTCTTTATTTCTGGTGGTACATATTGTCTTAAAAACTTTTATAATAATATCAAGATCCATCAATGTTGTCATAAATGGCACTATTTCATCTTTTCTTATGGCAGCAAAATAAGTCAGACAAAAAATTTGAGAACCATATGATTTCACTGATATGTGGTACATAAAACTGAAAACAACAAAGGAACAAGACAAACAAATGAAGAAAGACAATAGTTTAGTGGTTACCAGAGGGTAAGGGGGGAGGGTGGTGGTAGATGAGGGTAAAAGGGATCAAATATACGGTGATGGAAGGAGAACTGACTCTGGGTGGAAAATACACAAAATGATATATAGATGATGTATTACAGAATTGTACACTTGAAACCTATATAACTTTACTAACAACTGTCATTCCAGTAAACTTTAATTTTTAAAAAATATACAAAATTAATACAACTCTTCCAGTCTTCCTATCCTTAAAGTTTGCTTGCATGCATATGTGTATATATATATATATATATATATATATATATATATATATATACACACACACACATATATATGTATATATATACACACACATATATGTATATATATGCACATATATATACATATATATGTATATATATGGAAATGAACAGTAAACGAACAGAAATATATACACATATTTCTGTTAATTACTTTTAAGTATATTTGTCTTTAAAATAAAAACATGTCCCTTGTAGATAAATATGTAGTTTGTTTTGTTTTTCAATCCATTCTGAAAATGTGGTTTTACTTGGATCATTTAATCTATTAACAACTATTGTGAATATTAACATGATTGTTCTTATAATTAACATTTTATTTGTTTTCTGCTGTTCTCTTCTGTTTTTATTCCTTTGACCTTTTACTGTCATTTTTTATTATTTTAATATTTTTTTAGAATTCCATCTGAACGTTTCTATTGTCTGTTTAGTTATACTTTTTTCCATGATTGGCAGAACTACAATGTGCAACCTTAATCCTGTATAGTCAGTAATGTACTACTTGGTCTAAAATATCAAAATCTTGGAAATGTATATGTTACATGTCAGCCTCCTCTTCTTTATGCTATGTTTGTTTTAATATATATATATATATATATATATATATATATATATATATTAAAACAATATATATACACACACATACATATATACATTAAACTATAAGATGTTTTATATATATGTTTATGATTTTTTTTTAAATTACAAAAGAGAAAAACGTTATTTTCTATCTACCTAGGTAGTTTTCATTTCAGATGTTCTTCCTTCTTTTCTGAGAACGCAGTCTATTCTCTGCTACAATTTTTGTTTACTTTGAAGAATTCCCTTAACATTTATTTTAGAGCATACTATTGGTTATAAATCACCCTGGTTTTCTTTTATCTGAAAATATCCTTATTTCACCTTTGTTAGTAAAGAATGTATTTGATGAATGTGGCATTCTCGGTTGTCAGTGTTGGTTAGTTGATTTGATTTTCTTTCAGCACTTTAAAAATGTTTCTGTATTTTCTGTCTCCATAGTTTCTGATAAGAATGTAGTCATTAACTGAAATTTTGTCTCATATACAATATGTTCATTTCCTCTAGTTGCTTTCAAAATCTACTGTTTATCTTTGGCTTTCAACCATTTACTATGTGATGTGCCTCATTTTTGGCTTCTTTTCCATTTTTCTACTTGATATCCTTAGAGCATCTTATAAATACAAATATATGTCTTTCATCAAATTTAGGAAATATTAAACATCGTTTCTTAAATATTTTTTGTTTTCAAGTCTCACTCTTCTTCTACTATTCATTCTTATTGCAAATGTGTTGTCCTGTTTGAGATCATCAACAAGTTCCCAAGTCTCTTTTCATTTATCTTTTTAAAATATTTTCTCATATATTTTTTACCTTAGATAATTTTCACTGATTTATTACAAAGTTCATTTCTCTTTCCTTTGCCATGTCTATTCATCTAGAAAGTTCATCCATGGAAGTCTCTTTATTACAGAAATTTTATTCTTCACTTCTCAGATTACCAATTGGTTCTTTTTCATTTTTTTCTGTTTCTCCATTTGGCACCTACTGGGGCACAGAACACATTTCCAGAATGAAGTAGAAAATTGGAATAATATACAAAGGGAACATTGAGACAGAAAACAAAATACATATTCACCACAGTGTTTATGTAATATGTGTGAGTATTTTTGCCATGGATTTAGTTATGAGAACTTTGGGACAATTTGAATGTAGTATTAAAACATTATAAAATGCTATTGTTGCTTTTGTTACTAGGTAACATAGTTCACTAATGTAACTAGTTAATTTTTGGCAGGTGTCCATGCTATGAGCTTGTGCTCAATTATCTAATTCCTAAAGAATCTTAATTAAAAACAAACATTGGGGAGTGTTCCGTAGATGTATTTAATGTCATCATGAAACAACTTAAATAATTTTGCTGCTAACATAACTTAAGAAAAGATAGAGCACTACAATTATGATAAACCTACCAGTGTCAATGTAAGTGGTTGATGTAATAAAATCTAAGGTATTAGTATTTTAAAGCAAAAGGGAAAGTATAGAAATATTTTAGGTGCTCCTTAGAAACCAGTGCCAAAATGAGGTTAGGTAGACGTGTATTTATTGTTAATTGAAGAATTTTAATTTTAGAAATAATACGAAGCATAAAATTGTGACTTGGTTTCACATAAAATTTTGATCTATGTGAGATAATGCTTACACAGTTCTAGAATAATGTGTACAAATGTACACATATATTCTTGTGTATTTATAGAACCATGCTTGCAAATAATATTTTACTATTGTATGATCTCAACTTAACCTGGAAGTGGGTCACAACATTTCTGTCCATTCACATGGAACATTTCAAAATTCAGGGCTAAAGCTCCTGAACATTCTCACAGAAGAATACTTCAGACATGTATGCAGTGTCTGATTACACAGAATTCTGGAACATTCCTAATAGATTAGAAATACACTATTTGGAGGGAATGGGATGCTAATGTGAATTTGTTAACTGGCTAAATTATTTACAGCTCAAAATGTCAGAGTATAAAATTATATACCATAACACAATCATATCTGAACAAAAATTAATTCAATAAAGATGAAAAGACAAAACCATTCTCGGCAAGAAAGGGTATTTTGTTAAGCTAGTTCTTTATTATTTTTTATTACAACTTTGTTTTAGCTAATTAAATTTTACACATATTTTTCATTACACCTAACTTCCAAGCAATTAACACTTTTCTTTCTTGATCTCTGACTTATGATGAAATAAAGAATATTCCCCTATTATTCTTATTGGTATAAAATAAAGATGACATATAATTACCATGATACAATAATGATAATATATTAGTCAGGCCTCTTCCATAGTAAACAATAAAAATTCATGTCAACTAGATTAGTACCCCACTGCCAAAGAATTTCATTTGTGTTTGATGATGGAGGGGGCAGTTGACTGGTTCCATTCACTTGGAAGGTCAGACAGTATAAGCAATAGTTTTATGTATAAGTTATATCTCTTTTCAGTCATTCAGTTGGTATTAGAAGAACCCTGACCTTCTCACCATTGTTTCCTTTATTCACTAAAACAACAAAGGTTTCAACAGAAATCTGTCTTTCCGTTTCTTTTCATGTTATCTTCCAGTATAAGCAAGTTTGTCAGATGCCACATATAACCTTAGGAATAACTGGTGAACATTGCAGCAGAAAGAGAAAGTCTCTTTTTCTATATCTGGGAAATTAATAGAGAACTCCATACTTAAACTTGCCTCTCAGCCATCTAAGATGTATCACGGCCATGGTTTTGCCATATGCTGCCAAGGCCTGTGTCATGAACATAACCTTATAAGAGAAGTGAGATTAAGCAGGGTCAGCCCTACCAAAAGCATATGGAATGGATTTCCACAAGAGGTATTCTGCTACCTAAGGATGGAGGGGGGACGCATGGACTAAAAGAATAGATCCATCATTAAGTATGATAATAGCAATAGATGTTTTTCTTAAACAACAAACAAAAGTACCAAACACTAAAATTCATGAGGCGAATCTATAGCATATAGTCTGCTGGCTGTCCAAACCACTCTACAGAACAACTTCATTCCATGGGTTGATTTACTCTTTTTGGCCACTTTGATCTTATAGAAACTCCGTATCAATATGAAGTTTGTCTATTGCCATTTCAAAGAGAGAGAGAGAGAGAGAGAGAGAGAGAGAGAGAGAGAGAGAGAGATCTAGTGATAAAATTATTACACTCAGTTGTCACTTTTACTTACAGTTAATTATCCAAGCCAGTCCCTGGCCATATCTAACTTGGAGGAGGTAAAAATTCAACTCTTATATTGCCTGAAGGGTAAAAAGAATGAGACTCTTTGAGCTTAAATACATGAGAAATACATATATATATATGTATTTATGTATGTATGCATGCATTCATTTTATGTATGTATGCATACATTCATATGTATGTATCTTCTTACCTCTATGTGTGTATATATGTATGCATGCATTTATAAATATTAATAAAGAGAAAACATTAAGAATTATTCTTAATGGTATGAAGGGATTCAGGACAGTCTTCCCCAATACGTGCCACTTTGGCTTCACGTGTCAATTTCGGTATGTGGATTATTTTGAGCTGAAGGGAATCAAGGCCTTGCAAGGCTCAAGAAACACTTTTATCTTTTCCTTAAGAATTTTAATTGGGGACTTACCCATAATAAGAGCTATTACCAGAAATAACTTTTTATGTGCTATCTATATGGCAGGACAAACATCTAAACACTGAGTATATGCTTTTCCTATAATCCTCCAAATGACCTTTTTCCGTCTGAAGCTTCAGGCCCCTTACCTCATTCCTTAGCTCAGGATGTCATGTATATCTCATTTTACCTTTCTGTCTCTGAACATGTCATATATGTGGTGTGCCCATGTATACATATGCAATGAAATTTTGTTACTTTGCTTATTAATTTGTCTCATGTCGATTTAATTATTAGACATCTGAAAGAACCTAGAATATAGAGGAAAATGTTTCCTTCCCAATAGGTACAAGATTAGAAGCATGTCTATTAAAGGCAACACTGCATGTGTTTTCATCTGCTCTCAATTCATACCTTCCTGGATGCCCGAATCAATGTAATTTTTAAAAACAAATTTTTTTTTATTTTCTACTTGATATGTGGAGATCCACTAACATTTTTGCAAACAGTTGATTTGCATGTCTGAAAAAAAAATACAATTGAAAAAAAGAACTAGAAAAAATAATATTCAGTAATTAGAATAGTAAAAAATTAATAGTGATATATTCATTATTTTACTGCATGAAAACAATAGCTAGTTTGAAATATTCTAGACCAAAAGGGAAAATTTTCTGCATTTTAAAAAAATGTAATGCTGAGGAATAAATTTTAAAACAAGGAGAGAATATACAAAATTCGACTAAGATACATGCAGTGAAGAAAAATTTTTAAATTATGCATTATTGGGATAAATCTCATCTGAGAGTTTGGACAAAATGATGACTAGGATATCTTTTGAAAATTATCAACACTGAGGGAACACTTGACTTAAAATTGTAAGATGAAAGCCCATTAGGCATGCTCTACCTTAAGAAGAAAACACCCATTTTTAATATATTGGTTGCAATGGTCATAACAAAAAGCATGGCTGTTGAAAACTATATTAAAGTCAAAGCTTTGCTTACAGATAACCCTAAGATATATGTTTTAGGGTGCTTAGCCTGTCAAAGAAGGAACAAATGAATAGGTGAAAATATGTTAAAAAAAATATTCAGATCGTATTCAAGTGAGTTAAAAAGTTATTTTGGAGCCAAACAGAAACTTGGAAGTTTCACATACTCTCTGGACAGGGCCAGGGGGAAATTCCTTTTGCTGCATAAATGAAATATGCTTCACATTCAAGAAGCCATAAGAAATGGAGTGGGGAGGCCTGGCTCTAACCCCTGAAGCAGTGCAGAGAAGCGAGACACGGTTGATCTATTCCTGATCTTAGTCCAACCCTGTCCTACTCCTAAAGTCAGACCTGGATCACGCTGACCCATAGATATCACTATAGAATTTTAAAAATATAAATAAATTCCATATTTGACTAAGCATTGCAGTCTTTTCATCTCTAAGGCCTCTTACAGAGAGAGGGATAAAACATATTTGTATAGTCAGAAATTGAGATTGATACTCATGAACATTTTTTTTCTAAACGTTTAAATTATTTATCAATAATACAGCATCAACTTGTCCCCATATAGAGATGTGAGGAAAAGGAAGAGCTGGATGGCTAGTGGGTAGGGAGGGGGTGTTGCAGGAGGCAGGAATACTCATACACATAGCTGACAGGGATGGAAACTTCTCCTGTAACCTTGAAGCAAGCCCTAGACCAGAAGTAAACAGAATTAGGTTCTTGTTCTCATTCTACTGTTCATAGCTCTAAACATCAGGAAAATTATTCATACACTTTCCAGCTTCAGATTTCTCATCTCAGAAAAAGATACAATATTTTAGACAATGTATGTAGACGTGCTTCCTAAAGTTGCAAACTTGGGCTTAGTGTTATCATCAAGTGTTCACTGAATTCAGCTAAAATTGACTTATACTATCAAAATGTCAATATAACTACCAATAAACACTAGCCTAGCTAGAGTCATTTGTGAGTGTGTGGATTCCTAACAGTGTAGGATCAAACCATAATTAAAGCATTGCTTTGATTATTTCAGCTAAACAATTTTGTACATTTCAGGTTTACTCAAATGACTACAATCAATGGGAAATTAAGAATGACAGATTATTATTTTTAAAAACCATTACATTAGAAATATATAAAATTCATTGCCCTAAAGCTTACTAAACAAGCGTTTAACTTATTCTCCACAATAAAAACTGTCAATTTGTTCATTTTATTACAGGACTCAATCTCCTCTTCCACTCCCCCCCCCTTACTATTTTGGTGACTTTTGATAAGGTTTTTAAGGACTCTTAACTTATGCTGCTTTGTCTACACTTTGATTCTATTAACATAAATATCCACCTGTTTTAATATTCTAAGATTCTCCCACTCCTGTATTTTGTGTGGCTAATCCTGCATAGCTAAATGCATTGGGTAAAGGCATAGCACGAGCCTTTCCATTAGATCTAATCTCTAAAGGAAGTCACTGATCGCCGCTTGTGAATGTTGCAGTTATTATAAAACCATTTTATAAGAAATTTGGAATTTTTAATCATACTTTACAATGACATCCTTCAATATTCTAGAGTTTTACCTTTTCTTAATTATTATACCTGTCTATAAATATTTGCCAATTCTATAGAGGCAAGTCTAATCTATAGGAACAAAAAGAAGGTTGCTTGCCTAGTGTAGAAGATGGGGAGATGAGTGACTGAAAAGGAGCCAAGTAACATTTTGGAAGTGATGAAAATATTCTATATCTTGATTATATTTGTGGCAACACACATATAGATTTCTGAAATCTCATCAACCTGTACACATAAAATTAGTAAATTTCATTGTTTGTTATTCATACTTCAATGAAGTTGATTTAAAGCATAAATAAATTACTTGGAATATTTTTTATTGTTCTTGTTGCATTATATTTTTAAATCTCTCCTTTAGTCTGGATAGTTAATATAAATAAGAAATGAAGATCAATATCTTCACCCATGCTCAAAGTCACTTGTTAGAGTGTAAATGTTTCTGCAATATGCCTAGTAATTCCCCCAAATTTAAATTAAAAGTGTGATTTGATAATTCATTGTCAGGTCAAAATCACATAATAAATAGGCTACTATGAAAGAGTACGAATAATAATATCACCTTTTCCAACCCCATTTGTCTATTAAAATTAATAATTTCAATGTTTGCAAATAAGTATAAGTGCTTAGAAGAGCACCTGGTGTGTGTTATATATTCAATAAGCATTTGCTAAACGAATGAACAAATATACCTAAGCAAGGCCACATCCTTGCTTTCTTTGACAATAGAAAGGAACAAAATTTAAAATTAAGCAACTAATGATGGAACAAAAATACTCATTAGTAAAGAAGGGTCTAATCTATGAGAAAAGCTTTCTATAAAAATAACTCGATGTATAAGATATGGAGTAACTAATAATTATGTAACTTCAGCATGCATTTCTCCCAAATGGGTTAATTTTGTTTGCTTTAGTTTCTTATTTGTAAGGGTGTCCCTTGGGAATTATCTTATCTATGTTACTTTGCATAACATCAATTCCTTTGATGTACTTCCAGCCAGACCCTCTCTTAATAATTGTCCTCTCAAATGGCATTGGGATCTGGGAATTCCCTCGTAGTCTTTCAAAAAATACCCTCAAATTTCTTCTTAGCCTAGAAAAATAAATAATGGCATTGCTTGAGCAAGTTTTTGGACAACTAGAGGCATTCAGTTATGTTTAATCACCAGACATTATACTCTGCTATTGATTCCAATACATTTTCTTGGGTCTTCTATTTGCATACTAATCATTCAGCCTATAGTTGCCTAATATTGAGCATTACCATGAAGGCCTCCAGGAAATATTTGTGTGTGTGTGTGTGTGTGTGTGTGTGTGTGTGTGTGTGTGTTTAATAGAGGGCAGAGCAGATCTTGGTTTATAGAGATTGAGAACTGTATTCACCATGTTTCGAATTAGCCCCAAATACCTGCCTAACTCCCTTTTCAAAAGGATTTAGCTTTAAATCCCAAATCTTACAGCACATGTAAATGGAGGGTTCAGAGAAAGAGTAATAATGAAAATTTAATAAACAGCACAAATTGAAGGGATTTCTATAATAGTCAATCTACTGATAATAATGTTAGCATTTTAATTAATCTATCTAAAATAGCAACGAGTCATGAATAGAAATTGAGTGGCCAATTGAGAATGGTGTTTACCAAACAACACATGCTTAATATATAGAAGCATGCATCTTAATGTTAAGAGCTAACATTTATTGAATGCTTACTATTTCCAGACATTATTTTTAATATATTACATTTAATCTCTACAATAATCCCACAAATTAGATATTATTACAAACTTTTCCTTACTTCAGAGGAAATTGAAACCTAATTAAGTATAAGCAAGTTGTTTGTTGTATAAGTTGAAGTGATAGAACTGAGATTTTTAACCCTAGAAAATCAGAGCTCTTGCTTTTAATCATTACATTATATTGACTCAAATTCCCTAAATTGTGAATTTTGAATGATTGTTTCTTATCTCTCTTCTACACAGTCTTGCTGTCTATGAATTGCTTAAGGAAAAATACTAAGAAAAGAGGGAAGTGATTTTTTTTTTTTTGCCCCACAGAAAGAGTTAAAGGGAAAGATGACAGTTATTTCTTATGAAAAGTATGTGATCAAATACCAACAACCTCCCTTCTCCAAATGTTAAATAAATAATGAGACCTGGGACTCTTATCTCTAAAGGAAGACTTAAAACAGTGTGAAACAGGTACACATGGCAGTCCTCACAGTCACACCATAATTTTCAGGTACACTGAGGCCATCACTACATGAACGCAATGATGTAGGTACCATCATGGTGCCCATATCCTGCCACATCCTCTGTTACTTCCCTCATCCTTCAGGGACCCCAGCGGTGGTTTCTCTTAGATTGCTCATCAACTCCACAGACATCGGCAGCAGCTTTCTTCAAAGAGTTTTCCAGTACCTTTGATTTCCAGTGACATTAATGGTGGTGCCAATACATCCAGAGCAGTAGCCACATTGCTGAGATGTGTCATTATTCATCGGAGGTCAGCATTGGACCATCAATTCTACATGTAGCCCCTGATTTCAATCTTAGAGGACTTTTCAGCTGAAAGAATACATTCATTGGCCCTAGGCAAATGAAATTTCTTTTCTGAATCCACGTGGACCTGTCACAATGAAAGTGCAGGAGAAGAAAACTTCTGTAGAAAAGCCATGCAACACCATTAAAGGCAACCAGTGGTTCCATAAAGCCATCTATTCAACTAAGGTCCCTGGTAAAAATTGTCCACCTCATTTAATGTGGCTTGACCTACCTCTTGTCTTTTCAGTTGTGATCTGGGTTAAATGACCATGTAAATGATTAGCCCTTCATCTCTAATATTTTCTCAATGTGCTAAGAAGTCTCTATGTCCATGTTTTTGCCTATCTAGTATGTTTCAGGGTAGCCATCTGCCACAGATTGCATGCTGAAAAGTGCCTGTTAGGTCTAGCCTTTGCTCTGTCATGATCTGCTGTCCCTGATGCCTGTACAGAAAGCCCCCCTAAGTTATGCAGTCCCGGTGTTCTGTCAGACCTCCAGACAACTACAGTGTACCTTCACCTCCAGACATTTAATGTTCTTCTCCCAGCAAATCTTCCAAGCGACAGCTTTGCAATGGAATTCACTCCTCACTACTAGAGACCAGATCCTTCTTTCCATTTCAGTGATATAGTCTCATGACTCCTCTCTCGTCCTATTCTTAACATTAAATTTGAAACTTCTTTTTATATCTAAAATCTTCATCCCCAACATGCCACTACTAGAATACATCTTCCTGGCCTTCCTATTTCATTCTCCCATCACACTCCTCCTCCCTATGACGCTGTTCCCCTCCAACATTCCCATAATAACTTGCCAATTCTCTTTCAGCTTTGCTCTGTGCCATGTGTTTCTTGGTCTATGTCTTTTCAGTACAATGACCTCTCACCACTAACCTTGGCTAGTTTCTGTCTGTCTATCCAACTTGTTCCTATATCCCCTAACTCATGGATAGAGTCAACTATTCTACCTTTTTGTTCCAACATTCCACCTACTTAGGGTTGGTTTAAAATATGACAAAATGGTGGGGATTGACGACACTGCAATTCTTGGTTTCCAGCCTTATACTCTGGGCTTAATACACCTGAGAAACGTGTCTACAAGTACATTTGGCTTTCTCTGCTATTTCTTATCTAACAATTCACTGTCTGGGGCAAAAAATAGTTTATGTAATAATATACAGGGAATATCAGTCATCTCCTCCCTATTGAATGTGTCTAAATCCATAATCAACTACTTTGAATTAAAATTGGTTTCCCTTCTATAGTCCCCATTTTAATAAAAGACAATACTAACCATTCAGTAGCCCTTGTGAGAAACCTGGTAGTTGTTGTCTCTTTTTATCCATTCAACCACTCACTAAATCTATGGATTCCACTTCATTATTATTTCTCCTCCCAATCCCCTCCCCTGCCTTAGTTCCAGCCACCATTGTTTGAGGTGTGAATTATAGAAATTGGCTTCCTGATCAAAGAGACTCTGGCTGTCCTTACACTGCTGTCTGGGAAATATTTCTAAAGTACAAACTGGGCCTTATTATGAGACTTCACACAATCATGTGCTTACCATCCCATTTCCCCTGAATAAAGATTAAACTTAGATTATCATGCAAGCCTCTCCCATCTCCAGACATTTCTCATAGACAGTACATTTCAGGCAACCTCATTATATCCCTGCTACCAAAGGCAAAATACTACTCTCTTCACTTATTTAAAAGAACAAAAAACATAGATTTCAGTTGTTGCAATTATGAAGATTTATTTTCCTCAATAACCAAAGTAGCCATGTTAAAGTAGACTTGTTAAAAATCTCCATAGATCACATGTTAGATATGTACACTTGTTAAGGAAGTCACATGGGTAACCACCATGGACAACCAAATTTAGTTATTGCTATGAAAAACCCTACGTGATATAATTTACAAAAGAAACAATTGCAATTGTAAATAAAAAATAAAATATGGGATGAAATCACTGTAACCTTCTGATGCTCCAAATAATATTAAAGTGTATAGCATTTATCTTGTGCCAAGAAGAGTTCTAAATGTTTTACATATATTA
Source organism: Rhinolophus sinicus (assembly GCF_036562045.2). Lineage (NCBI taxonomy): Eukaryota > Metazoa > Chordata > Mammalia > Chiroptera > Rhinolophidae > Rhinolophus > Rhinolophus sinicus. Next base: position 14,458,809 of record NC_133751.1, on the reverse strand, counting down.
ACCTCTTTTAATCATCTGAACAATGGTATGATTCCTATCATTTGATTTTACAGAGGAGCTATATAGGGAGACAAAGAAGCTTGCCCAAGGTTGTGCAGCCAGAAAGTCAGAGCTGGAGTTTTCACCTTGATAATCTAACTCTAGTTTTGTTTTTGCTTTTGTTTTTGTATTTAATGTGTTTAATCATACAGCCACATTGCCTCACAGGAGAACATAATGTATAGAATATTCTAGAAAAATGATGTCTACTTACTAGGTGTTTGACATTTAAATAGCAACAAAATTTCCCGGAATATGAATCCTTTTGATATCAATAACAGATTGACTACAACCACTAGAAAAGTCAAGCCAAGACACTCAGCCCTGGAGGTCAGGCTGGGTTGGTGGCCAGCCAAGAAATGAACAAAGGAATGTTCAGGGGCAGAGTGGAGGGGGTTGGAGTTTGTATCCCAAGGGGTAGGTATAAAGTACGTCAAGGTTTACAGGTTGGGACATGGATCACAGAGGGCAGGGAGCACAGGAAAGAATTCCATCCAAGTGAAGAATCATGAGATTCACTGATCCATTTTCAAGCTGCCAAAATTAAAAAGGTAGATGTGAGTTTAGACAGGAGTGTGGAAAACAGAAGTGTCTAGATCTGGAAACAGTTTGTGGTTTTACACAGCTGTAATATCGGGGTACCACTAGTTGATTTCTAAGCAAAGACTGTCTTGGTTTAAGATGCTTTCCTGGACCAAGAGATTGTTCCCAAAAGTGCCACTCCCCAGAATGAGGCAGGGAAAATGGGAGGGCAACAGCAGAGGATTCATCTGTCTTGGGACATCCCACATAGTCTATTGTGAGTCCAGAGGCAAATAGACCTAGTTCAATCCAAGCTCTGCTTCCTAAAATCTACAAGACTGTAATCAAGTTAACTACCATTTGTAAAATGGTGGTAATAAGAGGACCTGTCTTACAGGGATAGATGAAATGATAAAAATAAATCTTTTGGAATATAAATTGAACACTGAGCTTTTCCAAGTTGTTTGGATTAACACTGAGCTAATCCAAATAATCACTATTTGGATTAGAAAACATCCAGCAGAATATCCACATTCCTCTCCTCATCCATTGATAAGAATTAAGCTAGAAAAATTTAAGTATGCTGGTAGCTTTAGAGAAAAAAATTGTGTCTCTTCCTACTGAATCCTCTCCACCTCTGTTCTGAGCAGTCTTTAGAGTTCACTTCTTAAGAAATAGAGTAAATTAATTTATCAATAAGCTGAGTTAAAATCTACTTAATAAAGTGAGACGACTAAAACTTCACAGACATTCTTTAAACTAGGAGAGATATTGTCAGTCTGAGAATCACTTTCTTTTTAACATGAATATCTTATTTATTTACAGACACATTTGTCAATGTAGCATTTGTATGGGTTTATATAGAGCTTGATCCAAAATCTATAGTTAGCAAATTTCTTTTTTCCTGAATGATAGGATATCAGACCTGAGTGGTTGGTGAAATTGCCTCATGGTAATGAACAGTGGAGCTTGAAAGGTAAATCTCAAATGCAAACGTAATTTTCTCAATAGCTTAAATTATATAGAGACATGTACTAGAACAACTTGTAAATTCTGGGAGCTAATCTGAGTTGAATATGGTGGTCTCATCTAGGGAAGTCCTGTGGAAAATCAGGATAGCTCTAATCATTCTGCCTGATCTCTGATTCTCAACCACAGGAAGAAGGTAAACCCAATGGAAGGCTTTACAGAAAGGCAGCCAGTTGTGGCTGAGGGATTGTCAACTACACCAAAGACATTTGTTTCCGTGGAAATTACTCTAATCATTGCCACTATTGAAGGCAATGGATTACTATTCATGTTTTTATCATTTTATAATAACTTACAAGGGATCAAGAGGGAAGTAAAAGCATGATCATCTACAACAGAGCTTCTCAAAGATTTATCTCCAGACGTTCTGCATCATAATCATGTAGGGAACTTGAGAAACATGTAGAATGAACAAAACCTCTGGTAGTGTAGCCCCCTAACCTTCATGTTTGACTGTGGGTTTTGCCAATGCTTCTCCCTGAAAATCACCCATTTGGTAGTTGCCCATACCCGAGCTCCTTGGTGTCAGCTCCATTTCTCTCTCTAGCTATTCCAGCCATTATGATCCCCTTTATTCCCCTGTATTATACCCCAAACATAAATGGATGTCCATAGTAAATACTTAAGCCATTAAAAGAATATAACACAGACTCCAATACCCAATGATAAGCCCAAGAAATCAAACTAAGACTACTACTGAGGGTCCTTAATGCCCATCTTTAAATCCATCCCCTCCTCTCCTGCTCTGTCTCTCCCCCAAACCAGGTAGTGGTAATACAAGTAAATTTTTTGTTTTTCATTCCTTTGTTCCTCTAGCAATTTGTTTTTTAAGAACCAATATAATTTTGGTAAGATTTGGTTACAGGATACTGGTCGGTATCTTTTTTTTTTTTTTTCCTATAGAACAGTTTTGCATTGTAAGAATGTAACAAAGCATATTAATGTATTTTCCTCTCAATGCATATTAAGTTTCTGGTGCTTTGTTAATTTCTTCATCTGTTTGTCTCCCTTTGGTTTGCTAGTACTACAAACAATGCCACTGTTATAAGTATCTAGCATTCACTTACATGACTCCTGGAGAACATAGGTCAAAATTTCTCTAGGATATATTCGCAGGAGTGAGATTATGAATTCACACTTCTCAGCTTTATTACATATGAATGCCAAAAATGCTTTCAAAAATGTCAGCACTAATGTACAGCCTATCTGCTTTGTAAGAGTTCCCGTTATTCTACATCCTTGCCAAATCTTCATGTTGTTGGACTTGTTCATTTTTGCCAGTGTGGTGGGTGTGAAATGGCATCTCATTGTGGTTTTCACTGGAATTTCCCTGGTTACAAAAGAAGTTGAAATGCTGTCATACAACTATGAGCCATTCATTGAACTGTTTGTGTGTATTACCGATTATTATGCTATTAGTTTTTTACTTACTGATTCGTGGAAGTTATTTATATATCCTCTATAATAATTCCTTGTTACTCATGTTTGTTGGCCTCGTATGCAGTACCTCCCTTCACATTCTTTATATTTATTTATATAGAGTTATTACCAACTTTTCCATACTGGTTTTGTTCCTTTTTAAAGGAAATCCTTTAATACTATAAAGACGTACAATTTTCTCCTGATTCCACTAAGAAGTTTTCATAACTTTGCCTTTCATGTATAGACCTTGAATCCACATTGTAAAGGTCAAAATAAGCAGTGGATATAAAATACACTTGAAAAGTCTTCAAGTACTTATACAAGTCAATGAACCACAATGAAATTATGAATCATGTGGTAGACTCCCCATGCTATTGCTTGTTTTGAGACTGTTAAGAGAAAAATTCAAAATGAAATGGAAACATGGGACCCATGTTTCTAACCATAAATTTTAGGGTAGGACCAATCCACAAATAACAAAGTATTTTCCTCAACCTCCTCTATGGTAATTATATTAAAATACAGAATTCTTGCAGGCCACTTAGGCACATTCAGAAATGAAAGGGGAACCTAGTCCCCCTTAGAAACTTAATGCACACATCATAGCTATAGTAGAAAAGCAAATGAAACCTGGTCTTAAAGAGACACACACACCTTTTTATAGCTATCATATATTCACCCTTACAAAACAATTTTAGAGCATATGAATGGAAGTAACAGATAAATCTAGGTTTACTTACTCTGTTTTCTCTGCTTTTTATTTATTATAATATTCATTCTTCTTATATTGAGTCATTCAGAAAGTATCTATTGGAATTCTACCGTTTCCAGTAAAATATATTTAATTTGATCTGATTTTTACAATTACTAATATGTACAATTATCCTTTCACTTTTGTAACTCATCAAACATTTTTGTAAAAATGTTTAGTTGTTACTGTCTTAAACAATCAAGAATTGAAAATTTGACTCCAAACTTCTAGTGACTCAAAACTGTTGATGTGTTTTAATATGCAAAAAAATAAGTTATCTAAATAAACGTTAAAGTAAAGTCGTTTAGGATCTTTTCCCTCATATACACCAAGTAAGTATAAAACAGGATTATAACAAAATACTATCGTTTCAGTAGTCCATGAATAAAAATTCAGATCTCTGTATATTTCATGTTGCAATTGAAAGTTCACAAAAAAATCAATGATTTTAAAAAGAAGGAAACAAATATCTAAACATTTTTAAAGTGTTATGTGCTCATGGCAAACATGTGGATTTGTTTTTATGAATAATATTTTTTTTTTAAATCTTTCAAAATTCTACTGTGCAAGCTTACATAAAATTTAACACTAATGTTATGGAACATGCAAAAATCTGATTTCTACCCTTTGTTAAATCACAATTATCTATTGCATGACCTTGGAAATTAACTCACATTCAGTCAATTATAATTAGTTTTCTCAACTACTGCACATCACAGTCATGTGAAAATTAAATGGGAAAGTGTTTTGTAAAGCTTAAGAGTTTTATAATCCTATAATACATGACGTGGAAATGAGACAAAAGATATAACAATATTAATTAGAAGTCCCAGAAGAAACTTCTACTGAGTCTATTAAGTTTATGTTACATCTATTTTGAAATGAAATGTTCTCTATTTTTCTTAAACTACATATCATAAAATGTGCAAAGTTTCCCATGAGAAGGTATAGACAAGGTTATGGATTCAATATTAGTTAGCTAACAATTTAATCTTGTTTTGATATTTCAGGCTTTTGGCCAGGATTATAGCTCATGCATTGCTTAAATATTTTCCTAAAGGAATTTAGTACTTTGAAATGGAATTTTGTATTCACCATATAAGCCAGCTCTCAAGCCTCAACTAAGTTCAACTTGTAAAACAATGCACAACACCACACCACAAAATTTTCTCATATTACTTAGGAGATTCTGATTGAATCCCAACAAGCAGCCCATATGGTACAATATAATTTGGCATTATTTTTCAAGAAGGCCATGATATCTATTATTCAGAGTCTGGCAGCTAGATCTTAAGACTTCGTAGGTAGTCACAAATGGAAATGGTCCAAGTTACCCCAAACTTCTCTCCTTCTTTAGGACCTCATTTTTTAAAATTTATTTATTTATTTTTTTGCAGTCGTGGTATCTTTTATGGTATTTATCTGTTCCATAATACCATCTCTCTAGCAGTATCAGCCATAAACATGGCTGCAAAGAAACTTAAAATTCTATCCAGATAAATGGAATTCTCAGAAATAGTGATTATATTCAACTCAAATTATAGATGTTACTGCCGTCTCTTTTGTTCAGATTTATTTGGCTTCTAAGACAGCCTTCAGAAATAACCAAGTTAGGTATATTACTATGTTTGAGAATAATGATTATTCAAATAACATCTAAATTTTATGTACTAATTGTGACATGTATGTAAACATTAATTACTTTTAAACTCATAAGAAAACAAGTAAAATAAAAAATATACATATTAATTATCAGTCTTTTTTGCATTTGATTAAATAATTAATTTTCCCTGGGTGTGCTTAAAAAGCATGTCAGCTATAATTAAACCCATAGATTTTATCACATCATAAAACTTAAATAAAATGAAGAGAAACATTATACTTCAGAGCTTGAAGGAAAGGCCTTCTACCATAAAGTCTGTTTATATTAGAACTCTGTTGTCTCTTTCCTGTTTATTTATTTATTTGTTAGAATCTCACCCATGTGAAACATGTTTATTGGGAGATTGTTTGCAAATTAATGACCAAACTTCCTTGTCTGTATGCATGCCTTTGAATAGTCGCCTCCCTCACTGACTTTGCTTGCCATGTGAATTTCCCTAGACAATAAAACACAACAAATGAAAAGTGCTTGTGCAAAGGGTTCACCCTCTCTTACTGCTGAGAATCTTTCTTCCAATATCTGAATAAGCCAAGGCAAGAATCCTGGAGGATGAGACAACTGTAGTAGAGAGGCTCCAACTATCCAGCCATTCCAGCCTTCTCAGCCATTCCACCCTCTGACTACAAAGATCAGCGACCTGAGCCCAAACCAGAAACACCACCCACCCCAACCACAGAATCAGGGACAAATATAGTATTGCTTCTGCCACTGCTCTTTGGAATGGCTTTCCACAAAACAAAATCTGCCTAATATGACTACTGCTGTGATATTGTAATAAAAGAAAAACTTGAAGGAAGATAATTTGTGATATATTTAATAATCAGATTTGTATTCCCATTTCAATACTTTGTTTTTATTTTTCAAATACCGTTGACATACAATATTATATTAGTTTCAGGTGTACACCATAGTTATTAGACATTTATATAACTTATGGGGTGATAACCCCAATAAATCTAATATCCATCTCACACCATACAGTTATTAAAATATTATTGACCATATTGCTATACTTTTGCTATACAAAAATATTATTGACCTTATGCTATACTTTACATCCCCATGACTATCTTCTAACTACCAATTTGCACTTCTTAATCTCTTCCTCTTTTTCACCGATTCCCCAAACATGCTCACCCACCTAGCAACTCTCAAAAGGTTCTCTATATCTATAAGTTAGTTTATGTTTGTTTGTTCATTTATTTTGTTTGTTAGATTCCACATATAAGTGAAATCATATGGCATCTGTCTTTCTCTGTATGCCTTACTCCACTCAATATAACACCCTCTGGGTCTATCCATGTTCTTGCAGATGGCAAGATCTCATTCTTTTTTATAACTGAGTAATAGTCCATTGTATAAATGTACCACCTCTTCTTTATCCATTCATCCCTTGATGGACACCCAATTGGTTACTGTAAACAATGCTGCAATGAACATATAGATGCACTTGTCTATTTGAAGTAGTGTTTTGGATTTCTTCAGATAAATACTCAGAAGTGGGATTACTGGGTCCTTCTTTGTCTCTTGTTACAGAGCCTTTGTTTTAAAGTCTATTTTGCCTGGTGTAAGTGTTGTTACCTCAGCTTTTTTTTTTTTTTAATTGTCATTTTCATGAAATATATTTTTTGATCCCCTTACTTTCAGTCTGCATGTATCTTTCAATCTGAAGTGAGTTCTTACAGGCAGCATAGGTAAGGATCTTGTTCTCTTATCCCTTCAGCCACCCTATGTATTTTAATAGGAGCATTTAATCTATTTATGTTTAAAGTAATTGTTGATAGATATGTAGTTATTATAATTCTTTTACTTATGTTTTTGTTTGTTTTCTTCTTCTTCTTAAAGATATCCCTTTAACATTTCTTATTATACTGGTTTGATGTTGATGAACTCTTTTAGCTTTTTCTTGTCTGGGAAGTTCTTTATCTGTCTTTTCATTCTAAGTGGTAACTTTGCTGGGTAGAATAATCATGGTTGCAAATTTCATCTTTTCATCACTTTGAATATTTTGTGCTAATCCCCTCTGGCCTATAAAGTTTCTGCTGAGAAATCAGCTGACAATCTCATGGGAGCTCTCTCGTAGGTAACTAACTGCCTTTCTCTTGCTGCTTTTAAGATTCTCTCTTTGTCTTTAACCTTTGGCATTTTAATTATGATGTGTCTTGGTGTTGGCCTCTTTGGGTTCACCTTGTTTGGGATTCTCTGCACTTCTTGGACTTGTATGTATTTCCTTCACCAGGTTAGGGAAATTTTCAGTCATTATTTCTTCAAATACATTTTCAATTCTTTAATCTCTCTCTTTTTCTGGTATCCTTATGATGAAATGTTGGTATAATTTATGTCGTCCCAGGGGCCCCTTAAATTATCCTTATTTTTGTGGATTCTTTTTTTTTAGTTTTTGCTATTCTGATTGGCTGTTTTCTGTTACCTTATGTTATAAATCACTGCTTAGATCTTCTGCTTCATCTAATCTACTACTGATTTTCTCTAATGTATTTTTCATTTCAGTTATTGTATTTTTCATTTCTTTGTTTTTATGTTTTCTGTCTCCATTTTAATGTTACCTATCTCTTATCGAAGCTCTCACTGAGATCATTAAGCATCCTTACAACCAGAGTTTTGAACTCTTCATCTTGTAGATTGCTGTGTCTATTTTATTTAGTTCTTTTTCTGAAGCTTTGTTCTGTTCTTTAATTTGGGACATGTCTCTTTGTCTCCCCACTTGGTTGCCTCCTTGTGTTTGTTTCTATGCATTAGGTAGGGTTGTTGTGTCTCCCAGTCTTAGTAGAGTGCCCTTATATAGTAGGTGTTCTGTGGGGTCCAGTGGCATAGTCTCCCTAGTTACTTGAGCCAGGGGCTCCAGGTATGTTTCTTGTGTGGATTGTGTGCACTCTTGTTGTAGTTAAGCCTTGGTTACTTTTGCATGTCAATGTGTGGGATTGATCCTATGGCTGATAGGTTTTGAGGACTATCCATGACTACAGTGCAGGAGTTATTGTGCAGGGGCTCACCCTGCAGAGCAGGATTTACTGTAGCAGAGCTCTGGTGCCTGTCCAGACTGCATTTAGGTGTGTTATCTGCAGAGGGTGCCAGGTCATGCTCTGCTGAGTTCTGAAGCTGGTCACTTGGTATGCTGGCTCTGGGGCCTCTTGGGCAGGGCCCTGCAACAGCCTAAGTTCAGCTGCAGCCTATACCCTGCTCAGGGGCTACCTAGAATGAGCTACAAAGCAATCCACAGATGGCAAACACCCATGCTGGGCTTGGAGGTGCCAAGCCTCAAACTGAGGCCAGCTGTCCCAATTGCCTGGCTTAGGGGCTGCTCAGCAAAAGATATGGGCATGCCAAGACTAGATGTTGCTTGTTTAGAGGTTGTGAACATTTAGGAGATTTTAGGAAAGTCTGCAGCATGAGCCAAGACAGGATGGAAAAGCCACTGGAAGCAGTTTGGTTTGCCTGCATGTTGGGTGGGGTGGAGTGTCAGGGAATCACCAGGGCTGGGTGAACAGTGTTAGCCACTTTGATGGAAACTCACATACGGTACCCACATGCATCTGCATACTGAGAGGTGGGAGGAGGGCTCAAGAAAGTAACAGTGGTTTCTGCCAGAACTTCTATCTGGGAGAAAGCTGCCCCTGCAGACCTCACCCCAAGGCCAAACAATTCAGTCCCTTCCTGTATGTCCCTGACACCTTTTGAGCTGATGCTTCATCAGTGGAGCTCAGTGTGAGTGAGTCTGTCAGAAAATAATTCCATATGCAGGCCCTTTAAGAGGAACACCTGGAACTCTAGCTGTCGTCCATCTTACTCAGCCATGATCCCTGCTGCTTTTCACAACTAGAAGTTGTGGAAACTTTTCTTCTCAGCACTAGAACCCTGGTCTGGGGCTGGGACACCTTGATCCTCAGGAGGGGAATTCCACAGTCAAGCTATCTCTCTCAGTTTTTAACTGTCACACACAGGGGTTGGACCAGTCCATTCCACATCTCTGCCCCTCAGGTATGACCCTAAATTTAAGGTGTTTTTGTTTGTTTAAATTGCTCTTGTTGTTTTGTTTTTGTTTTTTAATTACCTTGTAGAAAATACACCCTGGTAAGTTTTGTGCACTGAAATGGTTTACAAGTGATTTCTGCATATAATACTATCAAATATAATATTTCTTGAGAGTTATTTATTTACCTTTGGGTAATCTGTGATTCTTAATACTGCCCTAAAAGGGATTTTACATGTGAATTTGAATGTCCTACAGAAAAACATATTTAGGAAGTCTAAGAATTGTTAACAAGTCTCATGGACATTCCCAAATGCACCTTCCTGAAAAAGAGAAAGTGGTACAAAAAGAAGTTCTGTTAAATTACTCTTATTGAAATAAATACATACTGTAAGCCAACAGAAGTATTCTAGCTCATTACTTGTGCCAAAGAAACTAAAGAACAGCTAGCAGTGTGGGTGCTGTGACATTGAAAAAAAAAAAAAATCTGCAAGACAATCTGCAGGTCATTAAATAGATTCTGCATATAAATGGTGTTTGCTCATTCTTGGGCCTTACTAACCTGTATCTATGGAATAAATTTATGTATCTGTTTTATATCAAATTATTTTCTCAAAGCCCACATTGACCTGGACTTCAAAAACTCACTCCTCAGCTATTTCCATTAACTTCCTGGGAACTGCCTCATTTTTCTTCTAGAGGAAAAGAAAAACAAAAACAAACAAACAAAACCTCGAATTTCTCCCATGTGGTCTTCTCATTTTAATAGCACAGCACTACATTCAGGGCTGACAAGTGTCTTTATAAAGCCATATAGTAGGGACTTAGGGTCAATAGTGACCACCTCTGATTTCCCTCAGTCACTTCTAATATAAAGAAAGTGTCATTTTCTTCCTAATCCTCCATAATACTAAAGAGACAGGGTTGTGCCTTCTAATAAGACTTGACAATACCTAGAGATAATGGAAAGAAAAAGTAGCTAATAACTACTGGTATCCACGCTTGAAGACTATAGTCCTAGGCTCCACATCACCATCTCTGATTAGCTCTTGACAGGTTTCCACATAGAAGTGCTCAGCTTAGTCTGACCAATACAAATTCCTTATTTCAAATCCACGATCTTCAAGGAAAAAGAATATTTTCTCTCTCCAAGTTCAAGTACCACCTCATTTTCTGTCCCAGATATTACATAATTTGTGAATAATGATAACGCAATTCCCTATGGTAAACCAGAAATTTCCTGGATTCAAGGCTCAGAAAAACAACATCATAAGTTGACATTATGCAAAATTTATTTGTATTATCTTAGTTATGTAGTATGTATATCACCCTCAGTTGGACCAAGATATTTTTTAACCCAATTAGGGTATCTCTTTAAATATTTTTTTTTTCCTTCTAGCATAAAGTAAAGGTAAGATTAAACTGAAAAGTCCTACCCACTTTTGTCTACTTTTAGCTCCTACACTACTTTGAATAATGTTAAGACCAAAAAAAACAAGAAACTCAATAAGATACATATATAAACATGTATTTTATGTAATTGGAGTACTCTAAATAAGCATACAGTACATTTTTGTTCAATTTGAATGTTTCCAATAATTTTACTTGATCAACTATCACATCCAATCTTTATTATTAAGCAGAATATTAACCATCTCCATACAAACCATCTACTTGAGTTTCTTTACTAAGTATGTTCTTACTTTACATGTGCATAATATGAAGCAATTCTTCTCTTAGAATAGAGTTAATTCTACTCCAGATATAAATATTGGTACCTTAGAAAGAAAAAAAAAATTGCAACCCTCTGAATGGTGGTTTTCCAGCCCCAAATACCATCATAAGTCATGCATTATATGTAAAAAAAAAACAGTATCCAAGTTTTCAGTAGATTATCAGAAGTTACAGTGCTATGTGTTGTTCTGCTGAAAGAGTTCTGAAAATAAATGTAAAATTTGGATTTAGCAAAGACAATATGAGACATTGGGATTGTGAAGAAGAAACAAACAATGGAACTGGGACATCAGGAACTCTTTTGAAAGATGGCCAACTCATGTCAAGAACCAACTTAGTTCAGTAGAACTATTCAAGGAGGGGAGTTTGGCTTTTAAATGACCAAATTAAGTAGTTACCAGTTGAAACAGATGCATAAGAAATGACTTAATTATTTATTATCTAAAGGTGACAGTCTACAAAAATATTCTACAAAAATATGACTCTGAGGGAAAGAATTGCGTCAAATATTTTCATACTGACAGACTAAAACTGGACACGTACCCACACATACACGCACTTCATGTCACTTATTTATTCATTTCCTCAATAATTTATTCAACATATATTTATTGACAAACTATTTTCCCCAGGTTCTCATTTAAATATAACATTTAAAACCATGAAAAAAATACACACCATTTCTCACTTCATGGCACTTAAATTTTAGTGAGCAACCAAAAATATAAATGCATAGTACGTGTGGTGGTGATAACTGTTACGAAGACAAATAGAGTAGACAGAGGGGAGAGGAATTTCCGGAGCAGGGTACTGTTTCATGTCAGGAAAATGCCTTCTACTCAGGTGACATAGTAAGAACTTAAAACTGTGAGGACCAAAACATGAGGACAATTTGGAGAAGAACATTCCAAGCAGAATGAACAGCAGAATGAACAGTCTCTGAGTAAAATCATGCTTAGTATATTCAATAATCAGCCAGGAGGCTGATATGGTGCTGGCAAAAATGTCAAGGGTGAGAATAGCATGAGGTGAGGGCACAGAGGTAATTTAGGCCAGATTATAAAGGACCTGTAGGCATGAGATAGTCATAGTATTTTATTTTGAGAAGCTAGGAAAACACTGGAAGTTTTTAAGCAAAGGAATGATAAAGTTTCACTTCAGTTTAAAAAGATCACTCGGGCTCCTACATTGTGAGTAGCTCAGAGGGAAGTGCTAAAGCAGGATGGCCATATAGTAATTGATTTCTTGCAGTAGCTGGTAAGAGATGGTGACTATTCGAGGTAGAGAGGTTACAGTGACAATTGGAGAAATGTTTGGATTTTAAACGTTCAGCACCTGTTGATTTGATGTGAGGTATAAAAGATAAAGAGAAGTTATGGATGACTCCACTAATTCAAAGTTGGCATCTAGGAAGATATTGTCATTTAATGAGATTGGGAAGACTGGTGGGGAAAATCAAGAATTCAAATCCGGATATTATTAGTTGACATCATTAGTTAAATATTCAAAAGAAAATATCAAGTAGGTTGTAGGATATATTGAGTGTGAAGTTCAGCGACAATGGAAGACAATTTAAGAGTTGAAGATAAAAAGATAAGCCTTTTCTATCTTTGAAACATTTTTAGTTCTACGTGAAGATTTGACTTTCAGTCAACTTGCTAGGTCTTGTCCCACAATATTCTGGTACGTGTTAAATGCCATTTCTAGACAACATTACTTACAACAGAAATTACCCCTAATTTGTAAATTGCCTCTGGACAAGAAACTATGAATACCCAATAGAGTTACACATTGGGCTTTCCTGAGGGCAATGACTCTTGTAACTGGCACATTTCCTCTGGATGCTATGCTTGTAAAGATACTGGCTCCTGTCTGACAGGAGGCTTGTAAGCCAGAGAAGTTCCCCCATGTACCCAATGTGGTCTAACTTCCTTGAACCTGAATTGTCATCTGAGTTCACATCTTTTGGGTGGCTCTACGCACTCTTCCATGGATTGCTACAAGGACTCCACCTACAAGGAATGTTTGCTGTTGAACTGTTGGTGCATTGTGACGCCTGTCTGGTAGAATTCTAAGCAGGCTTGATAGTGGCAAATGTGGTTCATGACAGTGTCTTGAGTCTGAATGTGCAGTTGAACCTCAGAAGGTTTTTGGTGAGCATTGTAGGAGTGTTCAGCATGTGGATGGTATCTAAAAGAATATGTCAGAGGAAATTTCTTAAGGAGTGTTAACAGAGAAGAGAAAAAAATCTGAAGACTATGCCTCAAGAAATTAGGCATAATTTCTTGCCTAATTATGCACCCAGAAATTAGGATGCAGGAAGAAGAGAAGGGACAAAAAATGAAAACTGAAAAGAAGCACTTAATGAGATAAAAATATGACTGAAAGAATGCAGTAGACTGGAAACCAAGGTAAAAGGGTACTTCAAGAAAGAAGGAGGAGTCACCTGTGTCAAATGTCGTCTAGGCCACTACAAAATAGAGTATTACCAGAAACAGCACACTGGGGGGCAGTTAATTTTGGCTGGCCTCTGTTCTGATTGGCTGATATCCATGCCACTCTAAAAACGAAAAATTAGTCCACCTCTTCTGGAATTGTGGCTAGATGTGCATAGGGGAATTAGAATTGGGTGAAGGCACTCTAACTTGCCCCAGAGATGTAAGGTTGATGAGACAGTCAATGGTAGAGGGTGAGGGTGGAAGAATGACGACGAGAGAAGAGAGAAGGAACAAAGTGAGGAAAAGTTTTTACTTATTGTCACTGTTTCATTCCTATATAGAAATGAGCAGAGGAAATGGAATCAAAGTTTGTCTCTGCTTTTGCTAATGTGAAGGACTAAGAATTAAAATTCATATAAAAACTAAAATATACCAAAAAGAAATAGAGAATCATAAATATTTGGCAAGTTCATTAATATTAGGACCTCTTTGTTGGCCTAAATATTGGAGGAACATTCACAATTGTGTTTTTACTGGATTGAATTTCAGCCTGATTACTTCATAACTTTTTTGTTTCGTTTTTTTTAATTTTAATTGCGTGCTGCATTTGGTGTACAGTCGTTTCCCATTCTTCATATGGTGTATAACACTTTCTTTGATGACACATGTGGGCTGGGGAATGTCTCAATGAATAAAAGCTGTAATTCCAGTCATTGTATACACCCTGCCGCCAGTCAGTGCATGTTTCTTACTGCCATTTGCTTATGAATTCCCTTTCACTTTATCCACAACCTCACCTTCCCGAAAAATCAGTTGTCAAGGATGACTATATTTTACTCATGAGAAAATTTCGCATTACATCATAATACTAAAAAGAGAATGGGAAACTTTGATATAATCTCAAATTCCTGTGCTTCAGTTCAATTTTGTACATGAAAAGTAATAGTGACAAATATTTCTATGATTGTCACAAGCAATCAGGCTATGAGTAAGAAGGGATGAATCCAAAGGCATCATAGTTATGTAGCCATTGTTCAAATGGCCCAAAGTAAAATAATTAACTAATTAATTAAAGAAACAGAAGCAACTTGGTTATGTGGGTGTTTTCTTCATGCCCAAACCAATTCCCAGTGACTTACTGTTTTATTCCAGCAACAACTAATTTAACATAAGGTTGTGCGTGACGGGAATAAGGTTACTCTTTTAGATATATAAAAAAATCTCAGTTATTTCAGAAGTAACTCACTCTCAATCTGTATATTTCAGATAGCTGCTATGACAAAATTTGTATAATCAATTAAAAAAATTTTTCCAGTTAATAGTTTAAACAAAATGTTAGTGGTGAAATAGCTCTATATCTTTATCTCTATATTATTGTCTATGTTATCTATATATCAAACCATATATAATAAAAAACACACACGGTCAAGTAAAAGTTTGTATTTGTGACCAAAAACAAGATATGCAAATCTTCTAGCAAATAACTGCTGTGATGTGATCTTGAGAATACAATTTAAAGAGCAAACCAAAATAAAACTGTGTAAATTCTACTGTTAAGAATGAGTAACATGCTCAGTGTTTAATTTCTATGAAGGACTCAGAAGAAAAATAAATTTTCTATAATTTCATCTAAACTTTTCAAAATAATGTTAGCACACATTTTTAAACTGCTGCATGACAATCAGAATTGGCTGAGGCACTAGACACAGAGGCAGGAAACCTGGCTTCAGGATTTGAGAGTTTCTTGTTTTTTTTTCACCTTGATAATGTTCTTTTAACATCTCCAAGCCCTCCTTGTAAAGAAAAAAAATTTTATGATCATTAAATTTTGGAGATTCTCAGACTAGAATGAAAGATAAAGGACCTCTTTCCCCAGAAAAATACATGTAAGAACAATTCCATAGCTGAAAGACACTTAAGAACCCCCAAAACAACACTGCCAGTATTCTTCCTGTTTATGTATATTTATTTATTTGTTTTTGTAAAATATGTTTTATGTTACATCTACAGTTCTGTACCTCAAATCTTTTACTTAACAAATCATTTAGTATGAATTGCAATGTTATTAAATATTTCTCAGGGCTTAATTTTAATGAATGCCATTATAAAGGATATTTAGTAGTTCTTCTGTAATCAGACATTAAATTAAAAAAATTATCAGCCATAAGAAAGTTGAAATACTGTCATTTGTGACTACATGGATGGATGATGAGATTATCATGCTAAGTGAAATAATTCACAGAAAGTCGAGAACCATATGATTTCACTAATATGTGGGATATAAAACTGAAAGCAACAAATAAACAAGACAAGCAAATACAAACTCATAGACAGACAATAGTTTAGTGGTTATAGCAGGAAATGGGAGAGATAGGGAGGAAGAAGAGGGTAAAGGGTGTCAAATATATGGTGACGGAAGGAAATTTAACTTTAGTTGGTGAACACACAGCATAATGTGTATATGATGTATTATGGAGCTGTACACTTGAAAGCTATATAATTTTATTAACCAATGTCACCCCAATAAACACAATAAAAAAGAAAACAAATTATCTAACATTTATTAGTTTAATCCCATACAGTTACTATGTGAATTTATGTCCCATAACTATTCTAATGGACTAAATTCTTTGATAGCTCATTTCATTTTATTCCTGAATAATAAACCATTTCATAGGTGTTTCACCATTTGTTTATCCACTGATTGCTACCACTTTTTGTAATTATGAATTGTTCTGGGAGGTCACTGGGAAAATATAAGTGATGGTTGACTAGCCAGCTGGACCTGGGCAATTTGAACTGGACCACTATATCACACTCCCAATCCCATTGATATATTGGTTGATTGATGTATTTATTTATTCTTTAGCCAATTTCATGTTGTCATGGTTACTCTAGATTTATATGCCTTGAAATCATGTAGTTTGAGTCATCTAACTTTGTGATGTTCTTCAGTAATGTGTTGGTTATCCTAGGATCTTCGCATGTCCATAAAAATTTTAGAATTGTTTTTTTTTTGGTGTCTTCAAAAGTAGCTTGCTTTTGAATTTTGATTAAGATTGCATTGATCTATATATCATATTGAGAAAATATGACTTGGTTTGTATTATAAGACCTTCGTTAAAGATAAATAAGTAAACTATGGATGGGAGGAGAAAGCCCTAGATTGTTTGACTATTCCAATCCATTTATTTGTATTTTTTTTTTACCACTTTCATCAGTATTTTTTATTTTACTGCAAAATAATCTAAATATATTTTGTTAAATTTACATCTAAGTATTATACAATTTTGATGCTAATGTAAATAGTAAATTTTTTCCCTTTTTATTTCCAAATTTCAAATTTTTATTGCTGGTATATTGAAAAGAAATTGTCTTTTTGTATTGATCTTGTATCCTTCAACTTGTAATACTTGTTTATTTGTTCCAGGAGTTTTTTGTTTGTTTGTATATTGTGTATGGTTTCCTAACTATAATCATGCTATATGCAAACAAAAGGGTTTTTTTTTTTCTCTTTTAATCTCCACTTTTTATATATTTTTCATGTATTTGCCCTGGCTGTGACTTCCAGTATAATGTTGAATAGGAGTGATGGGCAAGAACATTCTTGTCTTATTTCCAATTAGTAGTGGTAGAAGTCCAGTTGTCCCACCATAAGGGGTGATCTTAATGTAGATACTATTTTTCATCAAAATGAGAAATTACCCTTTAGATCCCTACTTTGCAAAGATTTTTTTTTTTTTAATAATGAATGGGTGTTGGATTTTCTCAAATGACTTTGTACCAACTAATATGACCATGTGATTTTCTTCTTTAGCTTATTGAAATGGCAGTGTACATTGGTTAATTTTCAATTTGTTAACAATAACCAAAAGGAAGCTGCAGTAGCTCTATTAATATCAGACACGGCATACTTCAGAACAAGGTAGATTATTGGTAATAAAAAAGGATGTGATATAATTATAAAGGGAGGGATCAATTATCAAAGACATAAAATCCTAAACATGTATTCACATAACAAAAGAGTGTCAAGATTCATGAGACAAAGTTGACAGAACTGAAAGGCAAAACAAACAATCCACTATTGTGTTTGAAAACTTCAACATCTCTGCATCATTAATTGATAAACCAAGCGAGCCAAGAATAAGTAAGAAGATAATTGACCTGAGTAGTAAGTTTCAACCATTTTACTTGAATGAGTACTCCTTGGATTGTTCTAGGCTTTTGGTTAGGAATTCTGAAAGAGTTGGTTTTGGCTATTTTGGCCAATGTTCTCATTGGTTTTATGGAGGAGTATATTTTTAGGGTTTCTTTTTTCACCATTCTGTGTGTTCCAAATACAGTTTACTCTTTAAAATGAATTTTTATTCATATAATTCCTTGTATAGGAAGATTTGCATAAAGAAAATAACACTACAGATCCCAATCAAAGTATGTTTTATTTATGAAGTAGACTAGTCTATAGGTCTCACCTATAAAGTAACCCTGTACTCTGGATATCAAGGATGATAGGTTTCCAGAAAACTGCAGCTAGTTTTAGTAAAAATTAGCCTGGTACAAATTCAAGAGATATCTAGATCTATCTCTTGTCACATTATGGCTGTGTGTCCTTGGGCAGAACATTTCAATTCTATTATTCTTAAAACAGGAAGCAAAATACCTGTCTATCTGTCACATTAGGTTAATATGGTCTAAAGTACATGAATACAACTAAAGTATATGAATACATTTTCTTTTTGTTACTTATGTCATGTTGGGTATTTGCATCATGATTTTTGTGAAGAATTATATGGTAAAGCACTAAAATTTGTTTGTCTCCAAGCTTTCGTTTGTTAAAATTATGATTCATTTTTATTGTAATAAACTTTTATCTTAGAATAATAAAATGGGGACCAAGAAATTCACATAACTTATCACTGATGAGTTTCTTTTATAAGTTTCAATCACCAACTTCCTTAACTATCATTTAAGTTAAAGTATAAAATATGTTAAATACGTTTGTTGAATTTTATAGCCTACTAGATAAACTATCTTCTCAACGATCAGAGAATGATAGCAAATAGAATTCAAATATACTATGGACCTCTTGAAAATTCAATGAGTAGATGACATACTATTTTTACATATTGGCATTAAAAATATCTTCAAGCATTTTATGGTATTTTTTTAAGATAAGAGCATAGGTTAAAGCAGGGAAATAAAACTGAAAAATGCCACTACATACATTTGCCTATTGATTTCGAAGATGACTAGATTCTTACGGTCACCTAATACTTCACAAGATGTCATTAGTTAAATAAAAACATTCAATGACTGTACCTTTATTATTATGTCAACATCAGTGTCTATTTCTGCTTATTCTTATGTATAGTAGAAAATTCAAGAAATTATGAGGAAGCAATTATTTTCAGAAAGGGTCTAAGCAGACCCATTTTACATTTTGGATTACGAGAATCAAATATTCTAAATCATTTAAAATAATACTGGAAATTTGATTAAGAAGGTGATAAAAACATGTTTCCAAATATAATAACTACATACTATATTTTCAGTTTGGGGAAGGTATTTAGTAGGATAAGTAGAACATGATGTAATATTAATGTGATATGTGTACAAACTATGTAAAATTGGGGTATATTCACATAACACAGAGATTGTAGATAGTCTTTCTCTTGGCAAAAAGTTATTATCTGATCATTTTATCCTACTAACTCCTAAAGGAGGCAATAAAACTATTAAATTAGAACAAAATATATGTTTTGTCCCCTAGGGTTTTATATCAAACCATCATGTTATTTATGCAATTATTCTGTATAAGAATTTTGACACCTGAAATCGATGTAACTTTACTAACAATTGTCACCCCAATAAACTTTAATTAAAAAATAATAAGTGGGGGGTGGGAGATGAGGGTAAGGGAGATCAAATATATGGTGATGGAAGGAGAACTGACTCTGGATGGTGAACACACAATGGGATTTATAGATGATGTAATACAAAATTGTACCCCTGAAATCTATGTAATTTTACTAACAATTGTCACCTCAATAAATTAAAATAATAATAATAATTTTGAAATTGAAGTATTTTTTTACAGAAGTAAATGCAATGTTTTGTTACGCTTTCTATGTGTTGCCTTCGCTTTATTGTCATTGTCTACAACGTCAATTCTCTAAGACATCATTGATAAACATATCTGTTCATTAAGTAAATATTATAGAAAATATTAAATTATCAAGATATGAAAATGGCTAAATTTCCTTGAAGGTTTAGTTAATCCCTAAAGCAATGTTACTAAGCACCGAGTTTTCTTTTCAGCAATATGTACAGATGCTCACAGTTTAGCCCCTTATACTTGTAATATGCATTTATTTTTTATTGAAGAAGAAATAAGGAGTCAGTGAATGATGTCCTATGGCTCCTATGTGGCCTATCAGAGCCCAAACCCTGTGTTGTGTGATGTAGGAAACATACAATGCATTGTCTTTTGTAGAATGAATTCCAGCACTATATTATAATAGTGATTCACAGGCATTCAAGAACCCTCTTGACCTTTCAGTGTCTTCCCAGCCTTAGGGCTCAACCCCGTTAAAATCCTAATTGAGGCACACTCCAAATGTTAGAGAGTAGAAAAATTCAGCATACAGGGAATATAACATTTCATGGAATTAAAAGATGAGGAAATACTTTTTAAAGGGTACTTTGATGCCATTACTTCATATTGTAGGTTATTATGGAAATCCCCAATTAAATCAATTCTGATAGGTGTATTTGATATCTTAGTCTTATTATCTGATCATAGGTTTCTGACAATTCTTTTATTTTCCAACATCCTTTTTGACCATAGACTCCCAATTTCTAGAACAAGGGATGTGCATGTATGTAAGGGCGGGGGAGTTCCCTTCCAAGGCAAATTCAGAAAACAAAGAGAAATTGCCAATGGAATGATTGTCATCTTTCTCGAGAATTTTCTTTAGAATATTACTGTTGTTCAAGTCAATAGATGAAATCTCCCAGAATGGAAAATGTGAAGAATGGGAGGGAGCATTGTGATTTTCAAAATAACCAAGTGCCAGTGTGTAGGTAGTAATTAATCATGTATTTCCACACCTAGTGATTCACACCTTATTCAGAAAAATAATTATAAAACAAAATTTATCGATAGTAAAATTTTGTTAACAAGGAATGACTTAATATGGAGTGGATAGATATAACTTATATTTCATTAAGTCCCACCTATAAAGATAATGAAACTATGAAGATGCTTCCCTTTTACTTATGACTGTTCTAAATTTTTTTCAAAACTGTTTTTGATAAATGGATGTTATAATTTCTTATTGTTCTTAAAAATCAACCCAAAAGAAGGATGGATTCAGATAGGTAAGCCAGGGTGGTGGTGAGCTCTAAAAAGGTAATAATTTTAATTTTCATTAAAAGGCAGATCAGGGATCCACCATTTGAAAGTCTGACTTCAAACCACTCTACTTTTAGATAAGCATAAGTCACAATATCATAAAAATAATAGACACAATTATACAATTTTTATACATATATTCCTTCCCTGAACAAATGTAATTAACCATTTAGCTCTTCTTCTTCTTTTTTTTTTTCTTTGAATGGTCATATAGAGGTAAAGATAGTTTATTTTGTCTTCATCTATTAGCAGCCAAACTCTTTACCCTGTAGGTCCATTACTCCCCAGCCCCTGGTCCTTTACACCATCCTAGCATATGGTCCTGCAAGCCTTCTTCTGCCTGAAGCACTCTTCAGTGATGGAATGCTCCTCCCTGGATCCAGAGTTCTCCTTATTAGGAGAACTAGCAGACCTCAGACTTACATAACTAGAAGAGTGAGAGAATGCATTTTGAATAAAATATAATTGTTTCTGCTTCTTCAGGTGCCTTCTAGAGTCCCTTGCTTTTTCCTTTCTTCTACAGATGAATAGGAAAGAAGGGGAAATCCAAAAGAAATCTCTGGATAACCAGACAATACAGGAAATATGTGGCATTTCAAAACTCAATTTTACATCAGACCAAGAGTTGGTGGTGACACATCCTCACTAATGAAACTGTTCACACAAGTCCTCACAAGCTTGGAGTGTTTGTTTGTTATTGTTTTTTTATTCTATGGTGACCTCACATAGAGGATTCCCTTGGTTTGATGGATATTACTGAAAATGAACAAGCGATATTTATGAACCCTAGGAAATGAAAAATAATTGTTTTTCTGATTGAACTTTTTAATTGTTCATACTTCCATTTTTAACTATTTTTTAACCATAAACAACATGACAAATTCTGTTCCTTTAATGTCAGTTAGTATTAGGAAGGTACCCCATGTACTGCAGGGAGTATCTGTCATTATTTGTATGTGTTGAGGAAGATGGTCCTGCCAGAAAAGACATAGGAGTTAAGAGATATTGCAGAAAACAGAAATCATATTTAATAAAAAAATCATTCTTCAAAATGAAAACTAAAAGTTTATACAAAATCAACATACGAAAGTCCATTGCATTCCTATATACTAACAATGAAATCTCAGAAAAAGAAATAATAAAAAAAAGATTCCTTTTGCAACTGAGGAATAAAACAAAAAGAATGAAATACTTAGGAATAAACTTAACTAAGGATGTGAAAGATCTATATGATGAACACTATAAGACATTTTTAAAAGAAATTGACGAGGACACAAAGAAATGGAAAGACAGTCCGTGCTTGTGGATTGGAAGAATCAACATAGTTAAAATGTCTGTATTACCCAAAGCAATATACAGATTTAATGCAACCCCCATAAAAATCCCAATGACATTTTTTTTTAAAGAAATAGAATAAAAAATCATCAGATTTGTTTGGAACCACAAAAGATCCCGAATAGCCAAAGCAATCCTAAGAAAAAAGAACAATTCTAGAGGTATCACACTCCCTGATTTTAGCTTGTACTACAGGGTAACAATAATCAAAACAGCACATTAATGGCAGAAAAACAGACACACAGACCAATAGAATAGAATTGAGAACCCAGAAATAAATCCACATAAATATGGACAGACAATTTTTGACAAAGAAGCAAAAAACATACAATGGATAAAAGACAGCCTCTTCAATAAATGGTGCTAGCAGAATTGGAAAGTCATGTGCAAAAGAATGAAACTAGACTGCTATTTATCACCATGTACCAAAATTAATTCAAAATGGATCAAAGACTTAAGCATAAGACCTGAAACAATAAACTGCATAGAGGAAAACATAGGTACCTTGGGTTCTATGTTTGGACCTTTGGTTCAAAGAGCATTTTATGAATGACTCCAAAGGCCAGGGAAGTAAAAGCTAAAATAAATGAATGGGACTATATCAAACTTAAAAGCTTCTGCACAGCAAAAGAAACCATTGACAAAATAAAGAGGCAACGAACAGAATAGGAGAAGATTTTTGCAAACAGTGCCTCCGACAAGGGGCTTATATCCGAAATATACAAGGAACTCATACAACTCAACAACAACAAAAACAAACAACCCAATTGAAAAATGGGCAGAGGACCTGAAGAGACATTTCTCCAAAGAGGACATACAAATGGCAAATATACATATGAAAAAATGCTCAACATCACTAATCATCAGAGAAATGCAAATAAAAACCACAATGAGATATCACCTCACCCCGGTTGGAATGGCTGTCATCAACAAGACAAATAATAACAAGTGCTGGAGAGGCTGTGGAGAAAAAGGAACCCTCATACACTGTTGGTGGGAATGCAGACTGGTGTAGTCGCTATGGAAGGCAGTGTGGAGGTTCCTCAAAAAATTACGAATAGAATTACCGTATGACCCATATACCTCTCCTGGGTATCTACGCAAAAAAATCTGAAAACATTTACACATAAAGACACGTGTGCTCCAATGTTCATTGCAGCTTTATTTACGGTGGCCAAGACATGGAAACAACCAAAATGCCCTTCGATAGATGAATGGATAAAGAAGTTACGGTATATATACACAATGAAATACTATCTGGCGGTAAGTAAAGATGAAATAAGACCACCTGTGACAACATGGATGGATCTTGAGATTATAATGCTAAGCGAAATAAGTCAGACAGAAAAAGTAGAGAACCATATGATTTCACTAATATGTGGTATATAAACCAAAAACAACAAAAGAACAAGACAAGCAAATGAGAAACAAAAACTCATAGACACAGACAATAGTTTGGTGGTTACCAAAGGTTAAGGGCTGAGGGGGTGGTAGATGAGGGTAAAGATCAAATATATGGTGATGGAAGGAGAACTGACACTGGGTGGTGAACACACAATGGGATTTATAGATGATGTAATACAGAATTGCACACCTGAACTCTATGTAACTTTCCTAACAACTGTCACCCCAATAAACTTTAATTAAAAAAACAAAAAAGTTTACACTATACTTTTGGTTTTATGTTTATGCATATGTTATACAATAGCATAGTGCATATATTTTTCATTGAGTATATAACATTCTAAAATACTTTTGGGAAAATTATGTTTTTGAAATATTGGCAGTTCTGGAAATAAGGGTTTTACTTTAATTTACTTGCTAATTAATATTTGTGAAGTTAAAAATATTGAAATATGAAGTTAGAAAATAATTAGTCTACCACAAGCTTACACATCAATCAAAAACTACAAAATGAAGTTGTCTCTAGCAAGTACATGTTAAACCTACAACCACTGAATTATACAACTTATATTACAAAAATTTAATTGCTTTAATAATTCCCATCTCATGTTGATTGTCTACATATCTGTGCTATTTAATAATAATACTTATTCATTATTTTCTTCGTTTTTAATAGCATGTGTTTATAATTTTAATTGGAGGGAATTATAAAAATAACATTGCAATCAGCTATTTCTTATAAATATAAAATGACATATTATTAATATTAATAAAAAATGGTTCATTAAAATATGTTTTGCTTTAGACGTCTGCTACTCTGAATTGGTTAAAATAAGAGCAATGACATTATATAGTTGGAACTGATTCCCTTGAGACTAAAATGTGTTAAAAGAGTGTTGAATACAAAAAATTGAGCTGACAGATCACATCATATGATTTGTCACCCACACAACCACTCCTTGTCTTTACAGATTTCAAATAAAGATTGTTTGAGTCTTGATGATAGGATGATAAAATCCCACATCTCTAAATGGCATTCCCATTTATGATGTTTCCACACAAGGAAAAATTGATGAAACTCAAAGTCCCCAGGACTATCCTGAAATTTAAAGATATTTAAAGATAATGAACTTATGACAGAGGTCCAAGATAACAGTTTCAGTGCCTAAGGGAAGTGAACTGTGACTCAAGACGCAGGCAGGGGACAGACGTCAGGACTACAGACATCATGCAAAGAAGTGTGTCTCATTAGGTGTTGAGGAATACTACGGAATTTTGCTCAGGAAAGAAACACAACATTTACCTTTTAAAAGCCTCATTCTAAACAAGAGTGACTTTTTTTTTTTCTTCTAACACAATTAATAACTTTTTTAAAGATTTGTTTAGTAAATAGAAACTTCCTTGAAATTTTCAGAAATTTTTTATAAAGCTTTTTGTTTTGTTTTGTTTTCTTTTCTTTTAACAAAGGTTATAATTGTAGTTGTGGGTACCTTAGGATTTCCAAATGAAAAATGTGTGTTTTATCCTTTAGTTAGTCTGAAAGCCATGAAGGATTATGTATTTTAGTTGATTTATCGACTATGTATTAACACATTGGTATTATGTCTTTGGTCTTGCTCCTTAAACATATAATCATACTTTATCATCATATGAGTACTTTTTTGTGTCTAACCTGGTCAGTGCTTTCAAATATTTCAGTCATTGTACCTACCTGTGAGATCAAGAGAAAAACTGAAAAAAATTGTTTTTTGTAATTCTCTGCTTATTATCCTGAAGCAAATAGAAAAATGTGGACAAACTGTTCCAAACTAGGCACATATTATTTTGAACATGCATAGACTTTAGCAACATGTACATTAGTTTTACATTTGAAAAAAATTTTTTTTTATTTGTTAACCCATTTATTCAATAAAGATTTGTTGAGTGCCTGCACTCTGGCAATCATTGTTCCAAAAATTTGGCATATGTAAGCGAAGAAAACAAAATCCATACTCTTGTGGAGATTACATTGAACAATAATAAATAGGAACATTTCACCTTGATAAAAGGAAAGAAAAAATGTGGTAAAAGAAAAATGAGAAAGATAACAGAGCTGTTTAAGGAGAATTGGGGGAGGTTGGAGGGAGATAAGGATTGTGACTATAAATAGAGCAGTCAGAGTAGTTTCATTAATAAAGTTAAATCTGAATAAAGGCATTAAGAAGATGAAGAAGTCAGCCATGGGCATATCATTCTTGAAGGAGTGATCACAGTGTTCCGGGCGTGTTCCAGGAATAACACGATGACACCAACAATATTGTGTGTTTTGAGCCAGTCACATCCAGCTGCACTGAGACATGAAATGCTGGTGGGAACCTGGATTATAACAGAGTTGTGGCTTTGCAAGTAAGTTCACAAGGTGGTTATTATAATAACTGTCCATAGAATTTAGGCTGGATAAGAAGAGAAATCAGGATATGAAAGTGATGACTCAAAGGGAAAAGATCATAGAATCAACAGATTAGAGATCAAAGTAAAGTTGGAAAAAATCTTAAAATTTGGACACCAGAGGGAACATTGGAAAATACCAGAGGTGACATTAAGAGCTGGATGCATAAACCTGAAATAATGGAGAGGTTGTAGTTAGTGATAATGCTAACGTGTAGGGTAGCGCCATCGAACAGAAATATAACGTAAGCCACAAGAATGAGCAATATATGTATATTTAAGTTTTCTAATAGCTACATTTAAAAAAATAAAAAGAAAGGCTAAATGTATTTTATTAATCTATTTTACTTAGTCCAATACAGACAAAATACTATTGTGATATGCAGTCAGTATAAAATTAATGAGCTACTTCACATGACGATTACTTTTGGAGGAAATTCAGTACGTATTTGACACTTACAGGTCATCTCAGTTCAGACTAGCCATATTTCAAGTGGATATTCATCACATGTGGCTGGTGGCTGGGGTAGGGTAGTGGAGAAGAAACAGTGGAAATGGAGGCCAAGGTATTAAAATGATCACTTTTGTAGCTGTCCCAATTATCAATCATAAAGATAAGCATGGTGATGAGACAGTGTCATTGAGCTATGAATTAAAACAGTTGACAAGCCCAAAAGAACAACTTTGGTGGAAGATAATGATATGAGAGCAAATTAATATAATCAGATGACATAAGATTCAAGGTGAGTATTTTTAGGGGAAAAAAAAAGAGAAAGGTTTGAAAATAGAAATGAGGAACAAAGACCACAGTCACATCACCTCCAAACCTACTAGAATGAGATCTAAGGAAGAAGAAAAGGCCAATCGTTGAGAGAGTTTTAGGAAAAGCAGTGCTTTTAGGGGAGAATTAGGTTTTCATTAAAGCAGGATGAGGGGGGATACTTGGTAGGTAGGGAAGAGGGAAGGTAAAGGAAGAGGACACATACAGAGCCTTATAGTGATGAGTATGGGGGAGTAACGAGTGGCCTGAGATTCTGGGAGATTTTGTAGTACTTGACTTAATAAACATAAGAAACATAATAAGGTCCATCCTAGTAAATAGCCCTGGAAAGTTTTAGTGAAGCTCTGAATGTGTGTGTAGAGGATGGCGGTGGGAGGCAGGAAGGGCTTGCTAACTCAGACATCATTTTTTAAACAGCTTTATAGAGATATAATCAAGATACCATACAACGCACTCATTTAATGTGTACAGTTTAATGGTTTTTAGTATACTCACAGAGTTGTGCAGTCATTACCACATTCTAATTTTAAGACACTTTCATCACCTCAGAAAGAAGCCCTGAACCCAGAAGCATTCTCTCTCCATTTCCCCTCCCCACCTCCCCAATCCCAACCTTAAGAAATCCTAATCTGCTTTCTGTCTCTATGGAATTGCCTATTCTGGACAGCTCATACAAATGAAATCATTAAATATATGGTTATTTTGTACTGCCTTTTTTCACTTAGCACAGCGTGTTCAAGGTCCATCCACATGGTAACATGTATCAGTCATGCATTCCTTTTTAATTCCCAATATGATTACATTTTATGCATAGAACATGTTTTCGTTATCCATTCATCAGCTGATAGATTTAAGTTGTTTCTACTTTTGTGCTATTCTGAATCATGGTGCTATCGACATTCAAGTTCAAATTTTTGTGTGAATGTATTTCCCCCCCACCCCTTGGCTATATATCTAGGGGTGGAATTGCCATTCCCCATGGTAACACTATGTTCATCATTCTGTGGAACTGCCAAACTGTATGCCAGGTGACCACTTTCCATCCCACCAGCAATGTATCAGGGTTTGGGGCTCTTTCTTGACCATTTGCTAATGGAGGCAAAGATACCTGGGAAGACAGGTTATGACTCCAGTGTGTGAGTTCCCTTGGGGCCACTGAAGTTGGGGTTGAAACTCTAGAAGTGACATTGTTTTAGAACCAATGTCTGAGTCGACTCTGGATGCTGATAGGGAGGGGCAGAGTTTACATTAAGTATGAAGCTCGGTTTGCCCATTGTTAATGCGAGACTTTGGAACAGCTGAATGTCATGCAGCACGATGCCTTCCCCCACTTTCCATGTCTGTTAATGGGACCAGGCAACACACGTGCATTATAAACAACCACTTCTAATACTCGCAGTCGCTTTGCAAGGACAGCTCCGGCCAATCCTGCTTTACAGAAAAGGAATCTGGGGTGTAAATTGTTTTCAACAACTTGCCTAAGTTCACATTGATTATTGTTACTGACTGTATAATAACAATTATTTGCACAATCCAAATCAACACAGGCATTTTGAAAGCTGACTTGTCTCCCAAAACCAGAATAGTCCTCAGTAGCTTTGCTTTTGTGTGTTTGGGAGTAATTCTGTGCACTGTAGTTTTCATTGGCACAGGCATCACACAGAAAAATCCCCTGAAATGTGGGAAAACATTCCATGAAGGTGTTGTTACTTGGCATTAAGTAAAGATGACTTAAATAATGAGCATAAGGTAAATTTATCATATTCTTAGTCACAGTGAAGAACCACATTTTAAATGATGTCTTTTGGCAAGTGGTCATTAAAAGTGATTTCATTTAATGCCATAGGAAAGAGAAGGATATGATTAATACCTAAAATGAGTGTGAAAACTGGCCTCTGAACTGTGATTTATCTTCCTTCTAAGAGGCTATAAATTAGTGCTAGAATTATCTAAAATTAATCTTTTACTTTCAAGGCAAACTATGTTATTCTCGATGTTCTGAATAAAAGTGTTCTGAATATGAAAAATATATGTATTATGGTCCATCAGTTTGGGAAAACAAAGAGTATGTTATGTTTCTATTTTAAAAGAACTTAAGAAAAAGTTGTAAATAACTTCAATAACTTAAAATAAGATATTGAGTATATAAATTATGCACATTGATACAATATAATACTATGAAGTTATTACACATCACGATATGGAAGACTTTTCAATGCCAGGAAAACTGTCACAATAAGTTAAGTGAAAAATAGAAGCAGGTAGACTGGGATAGATAGACGCATCCTGATTTAAAAATATATCTTAAAAGAAGTATACCAAATGGTAGCAGTGGTTCTCATTGGGTGTTGGGATGAAAGCTGCTTAGTATTTTCTTCTTTTTTTTTTTTTTTTTGCATATCATTAATTTCTAAGTTTTCCATAATAAAATTTTAAAAAATAATATTTTGAAAGATCTGATTCTAAATTATTTTACCAGTATCTTATTATTTTTTGCTTATTCTGTTAGTTTTAGTTACGAAAAAAAGTTATATAAAACATTTACAGAGAAGTTACTATCTGTAAAAAAAAACAAAAACAACTTCATTTGTACCAAAATATGAGTAAAATTAAATAGAAAATTGGAATTGAGAAAGTTTATTTTTATTTTATAAAAATATGAAATGTATAATCTATTGAATTTTTGGAAATGATACAACATGGTTTAGTCTTATCAAAGATCCCATTTGTAAACTATTGATCGCATCGTTTTCCATAGACTCGTCCACATTTCTCTGGATGGAAAGCAAGTGCTGACAAACTTTTGTGATCCAAGCCTGCCCCCTGGTGCTTGATATGTACCCGCTGGTGTAAACGCTAACTGACTGAGAAGCAAGCGCCCTCTTCAAAAGCTGTTCTGAAGTAACCTGTAAATGAAAATACCGGAATACCAGAGGTAAATTTTCCTGCAGTGCCCCAGGCATTTCCATTAGTGGCTCAAAACCACCGTGAAAGCTTAAAGATAAAATAAAAAAGTGCTTGATGTATAATGGGAATGTAGAAACTCGAAATTACTTGGGTAAATTCTCAATACATACTTAATTTTAAAAGATAAAGAATTACAAGCTTGATAAATTTCAAGGAGATTATTTTACAGAAAATAATCTGATCAATTTTATTCACTAGCTGACAAGAAAATTGTTTAAGCATCGTTTTAAACCATATTTGGTCTTGAATATCAAGTAAAATAAATAAGGAGGCTATCTATCCATAATGTTGATCAAATTATTCTTTTGGTTTGTTTTTCTGAATCTGAGAGAAATAATAATTATAAGGGGAATTTAAAGAGGAGATATGAAGTGGAGCTATAGAAAGTTAAGAGTTGCTTTATCGGAAAGGGCCGAGTTAACAGCCTCTTGCCTGGGAGTTGGGAAGGACCCTGTCATCAATTCTGCCTCATATTTTGTTATTTTAAGACCAGAAGACACATTTCTTCCTCCAAGAAGCAGTATTGACACTGACATTATAAGGAAGCTAAGAAGATTTGTAAGTGCGGATGGTGCGCATAAGGACTCAATTTAGGTAGTGCAAAATGGACTCAACAATAACAACACTCTAACAGGGCAAAAGTGAGAAGACCTAGCCCAACACTGACCTCACTGTATGTCTTTTGTGATGGCTTTAAATGTATTTATGGTGTCAACATGAGTCATATAATTCCATCCTCTTCTGAAATATTGAAGCCAGAGGCTTAACTTCTACAATTGTATTAGAAAATGATTGAACCATTGTTATTATTGCTTTTAAAAACACCATGGACACCTTGATGTCTTCTAGAACAGTTAAACAATTATTAATAAGATTTGATTTGGGACTCTTAAGAGTTTTTACTGAAAGGTCTATGTCATAATAGATTAAGAATTAGACTATTGTTGAATAATATTGCGGCGAACATAGGAATGCAGACATAGCTTCAAAATCTAGATTTCAGTTTTGATTTTATTTTTTTGCATCTATAACCGGAAGTGAGATTGTTGATTTATACGATAGTTCCATTTTCAGTTTTTCACTGTTTTCCATAGTCTCTGCACCATTTGACATTCCTACCAACAGTACACCAGGGTTTCCTTTTCTCCACAGGCTTGCCAACACTTACTTTTTATTTATTTATTTTTTTTTAATTTTTTTATTACAGCCATCCTAATAGTGTCACAAGTATATGTATATGTCCAAGTTCATCAAATGTATACATTAAATATGTGCAGTTTTTTGTATATATATTATACCTCAAAAAAAAGCTCTTAAAAAATATTTGAGAGAAGCAAGGTCTGAAGTTCCAGCCTCAGATAAGTGGAATTACAACCAAAATGAACACTTCTCAAAGCCTTTCCTTTATTTTCTTGAGAGCTTTTTAGCCCTAGTAGTTATCAAAATACCACAGCAAACTACTGCTCACACTAGCAAGAACAAAAAGGAAGGAAGGAAGGAAGGAAGGAAGGAAGGAAGGAAGGAAGGAAGGAAGGAAGGAAGGAAGGAAGGAAAGAAAGAAAGAAAGAAAGAAAGAAAGAAAGAAAGAAAGAAAGAAAGAAAGAAAGAAAGAAAGAAAGAAAGAAAGATCTTAGTAATTCATTACAGTTAACATGAAGGATCTTTATGAACTGCACATTTTTTCCAAAAATTAGACCAAACCAACTATTCACATAAAATCCCATGGTATGCAAAATGGGAATCTCTTCTGGCATTGGAAAAATTGAAAATAAGAAACAATTTAATGCATTTTAGAATTGAAAGGAATTTAAGTATCAAGTTATCCAACCCTACTTCTTCAATTTACATATAAGAAAACAGGCCCTGAAAATGTGGGCTATTTCCAAAATTATGTAGACAGAGGCAGAGCCAGAAATGGGATGAATATTCAACCACAAATCATCCTGCATCTGCACCCATCCTGACCTATTTCTCTTTTGTAAATAAAGGAAGTCCCACTGATGGACAAAAGCCCATTCCTCCATCTCTGCACCAAACGTATCATCTCTCTAGGTCTTAGATGCCTTACTTGGTCTTTTCATCTTTCACCTAGGACCTTCTTCAACAGCATTTAACTAAATCCAAGTCTTTAATATCTAAAACAAAAGTAAAATAATCTCCTCTAGCAAACACACTCCACCAGGCACTGTCCTACTTTCCTGATTCTTCACAGCCAAATGTCTTGACATAGATTGTGTCTCTTGCTAGTCTTGATTTGTATTATTATTATTATTATTATTATTATTTTACCTCCTATCTGCTTTTGGTCTATTGCCATAGGTGTCCTCTCTCGTAGTTTCTTCCCATAGCCATCACTAAAGTCACCAATGACTTAAGTGTGCTCCTAAATCCAGCGGAGAGTTTTCAGTTGTTACCTTATTTGACATCCCAACAATATCCAACAAGTAGTAGGGCATTAGCGGTCCCATTTCAAAACTCCTCATTCTTTTCATTTTCAACCTCCACCTTTTTCTGAGTTAGTCTTTGTTTTTGTGTTGTTTTATGTGTTTGTTGGCTGGTTTGTTGTTTGTCTTCCTGGTTGCTCATTTTCTCTCTCATTCTCTTCCTAATCTGAACCATTGATGGTTATAGTTTTTCAAGGTTTGGGCCCTGACTCTCTTTTCTTCTTATTTTAAGCGCTCTCTTTGGCAATCTCATTTATACCCATGGCTTTAATTCGAACCACATGCTAGTGTTCCCAAGTTTACATCCACCTCTGGGACCTCGCCTCTGAGCACCTGACATTTTGCTCCAACTACCTGATGGACCTCTCCATTTTGATAATTAAAAGACATTTTTCGCTTAAATTTTTAAATAGGTTCTCACTGTTTTGTGGTTAAAGAGCATAACTTTTCCGTGCGACCTGCAAGAACTTGGCCCTACTGACCTCAGAGGACTTATTTTGCACTAAGCACCCACTCAGTCTACACCCCGCTCAAGTTAGCTTTCTTTCACCATGTTCCTTCCATTCAGAGACTGTTTGCTACCTGTTCCATTTTCCTAGAAATCTCTTATCTTTATTGTCCATTCTCTCTTCTCCAAGGTAAATTCCTTCTTGTCTTTTGCATCATTTCAAATTTCTTAGGAAAGCTTTGTTTGATCTGGGATGGCATTGAAAGGACAAATGTTATACTGGTGGATTTTTCTACTAGTAATTTTTTGAAGCATTATTTTCCCAACACAAAACAGCTTTTATTTCTCAATGTAACAAAAATTGATATCCTGTGTGTATTGGATAATAAATTAACTTTTTTTTTTTACTTCCACTTGACAAATTACATTTTGTAAACAGGTTACAAACAACAGTTCTATTTGGATTTTTTCTGTATAAATAAGTTGCTTTGTTATCATATTATTATATAATGATAATTTCTATAGAATCGATAAATTTTAGTATTGAAACCTAATATTCAAGTTGTCATCTTGTAGATCTGAACAAATGCTCACCAAACGTGCATTTTGTTTTTGTTGTATTGTATACTGCAACTGATAAGCCAAGGAATCAATATATAGTAGGTGCATGATCTGTTTCCAAACATCACAAACTAAGAAAGATACATTATCAATATAGTTTAGTATTTGCTAATTTTATTACACCTTTTTGTTATGTTTATATAGGAAAATCATCAGAACTATAAATTCAATTTGAGTAAAGTTTAAAACAATACACAGATACTCCTTGACCTATGATAAACCCATGGTGAGTTGAAAATATTGTTAGTGGAAAGTGCATTTAATACACCTAATCTACCAGACATCATAGCTTAGGCTGTTTCCACTGAATTTGTATTGCTTTTGCACCACTGTAAAGCTGAAAAATCATAAGTTGAACTATCATAAGTCAGGGACTATCTGTATTTTATGAGAAAGGACCTTTAACCTAAGATGACCAAAGCACTGATATTATATATTTTCTGAAAAATTACCAAAGTGGTTACCATCAGCGTCCAGACACAGCGAACTACTGCTTGAGCAACGTTGACCAAAGTGTCTACTTGTATACATTTTTTTGGCATCCCTGATATATATGTCAGAGAGATTTATGATCAAATAAATGTGAACAATCACTTTGTTCCTCCTCGCTATTTGTTGTTTCCTCCTGTAAATAAATGTTTTTGTTGTTGATGTTGCTTGCAAAGTGGTATAAAAACAGAAAATTCTGATTTTTGATGATTGTCCTATCTTGAGCAATTTAATCTGATTGATTATAACAAAAGAATTTCTAATTTTAGCATTTATGGACTTTACAAATGTATAATTACTGTATATGGCTCATTAAAAATAACAAAAGGATATGGTAATGGTGCATATATCCCAGACTACTTAGAGTTGTTTTCATCCCAGGTCTCCCTTTAGGCTGAGCATGTAGTTTATCCAAGTGACCTGGACTATTTATGGGTAGCCATGATTTTCTGCACCCACGCTGATTCCTAGATCTGGCTATCTTGAATGGTCAACAAATCCACAAACACTTATTTTACCTTTTACTTTCACTTCTTGCATTATATGTATTTCTGTAAACTTCCTTAATTTTTTTGGACTGAGTCAGTGAACACATTTTTAATTAACCAATTGTTTAATAAAATAATGCTTTTCTATCCTGAGCTCTTTAGAGTGGATCTTGTGGTTCAGTGTCTATGTCCTAAATGACAGTACTGGTGATTTATGGCTTATCACGGGTGGTAGGTAGTAGAGATTTTTTTCCTTATTCCATCAATAACTACTTTAGATACATCTTCTGGTTCTTGATGAATTATGTGGCAAGGCTAATGGTTTACTAACTCTTGGAAAGTCTATTTAAGTTCCATCCAAAAGAGATTCTCACCAGCTAAAATTATAACACACACTTCTTTGAGTTTATATAATCGCGCTGGCTGGAAGGATCCTGCTGAAAAGGTTACAAGGTCATAAAAGACAACTTTGCCTTTGTTTTTGTTGTTGTTGAAACATCTTCATAGATCTATCAGGATAAAGCCAATGATTTAGATCATTAGGATGTGTGAGAGAGATGGAAACACTCCTCTACAGATCGTATCCCCTTTCCCTCCTCTTCCTTCTATAGTTTTCTTCCCTCCTCCTTGGAGTGCAGAAACAGTTTTAGTGCCCTTTGCCCTATGGCAATTGCCACTATCAATGCCTATCCAGAGGAGAATGTAAAAGAACTCTCCAGGTCAATGGCCTCTTTCAATTATTATTATTATTATTATTATTATTATTATTTAATTTATTTTTTGGCAATCTCTCAGTCACATACATACCTGCAGTGCCTGTCACACACTGGAACCCACTAAATTTGCTCTTCCTAAAGAGCTGCAAAGGAGAAGTGTTAGAGGGAGTGTCTATGTAGTCCTGACCTTTTCACTGATTGATTTGTCTATGAATCTCTGCCTGAAATTGAAGCATAAAAACTAAAGGAGTGGAGATATACGTGTGTAAACTGCCACAAGACATTAAGGAATTTATTTTGACCTCATATGTTTCCATACTTCTATATATATTCCAAACATTCCAAGTTCAAAATGAAATCAGACAGGATCTGACCTACCTCTTGAACATGCTGATATATTTTCTGCTGCATCTAGGATTCTCTGTAGCTTAAGTAACCATGCTTACATAATCAGCATTGTTAGTGTTTTTTAGATGCCATACTACATATCCAATACACATTACATACATTTTCAACTTATCAAAATACGTCTTAACAGAAAATTGAAAAGAGGCCTACTAAAAGAGCTCTGTATTTGACAAAGTATTTTGAGACAACTTAATGAAACGTAGAACAGTGACTGGTCTTTAACAAAATTGTATTACCTCTTAAAGCCTCCTCATTATGGCATAGCCACATTTTGACACTTGATGACTAATTTACAGAACCCCCATTCTGACTCCCTTGCATTTCCATTATGAACAAGAAAAATTATAATTTTATGATCCCAAAGTTTTCTCCCTTCTTTTTTTGAATCCGTAAACGACCAAGAAAAGAGTGCTTTTATGCAGCTTCCTCTTCAGAGTGAAAGAGGTAACTTTGGGTGATGTTGTTTTTCAAATGTGGACATGGATTTCACAACTCAAACGCCACATGCAGGGAGCAAAGTATGAATATTTATTTGCTCTCATCTGCTCAGCCAGCAGTGCTGACAGCCCTCTTTTCTGAAGTTAACAGAGGCAACACCTAGGTGGATTCCTAGAGGGATGTAGTTGGCAATGACATTGTTCAGACACTGACATGTAAAATGAATGTTACAACAACATGAGTATTTCAGCCCACGATGGTGTTTCCTTCAAGGTTTGCTTGGAAATAGAAATTTCTCAATTATGTTGTAAAAAGCACTGTATGTTCTCTTTTCCACTGAGCTTGTGAAACTAAAAGAATGTTTGATGTGTTTAATATTTTAGATTATACTGATGGTAGAATGATAAATAGGCTAAATTTTGCCAACGTAGCATATGGTGACTGTTGAGATTGTCTCATGTGTGTTCTCTTAATGAGCCCCTAGGCCTTATGGGAGATAATTGACTATTATTTATTTTGTTTTCAGAAGCCCAGTGGCTCTAATGTGACTCATCTGGGGAAGAAGAGCTAACTTATTTTTCAAACGAAGCACACAAGATGAAAGTAGGTTATTGAGTTGAAAATAGGATTCATGTTATTGACTCCATGTCTCAGGGCAAAAGCAGGAAGACATGAGCTCAAAAGAATGAGACTATATCAATATCTTAGTCAGTTCAGGCTGCTATAACAATGTACCTCAGCATGGGTAGCTTACAAACAATAGAAATGTATTTTTTGCAGCTCTGGAGCTTGGAAAGTCCAAGATCAAGGTGTCAGCATGGTCCTGTTCTAGTGAGGACTCTCCTGATTCATAACCATTGCCTTCTGGATATCTTTCACATGGAGGAAGGAGTTAGGGATTGGAGCATCTTTTGTAAGACACTAATCTGTTCATGAGGGTACAGCCTCCCCAAGGCCCTATCTCCTAATACTATCACATTGGACATTAGGATTTCAACATGAATTTTAGGAGGAGACAAACATTTAGACTATAGCAGTCAATATGTCAACGTTTAAGAAACTAACTTTCATGCCATTATGGGACTGTTTCCCTAACTGAACAGTACACAGAAAGGGTATACATATCACAAACAAAAATTCTCTATGTAGGTGTGACTTCTTACACTATAAATATAACAAAAGAAATATGGTGGCTAATCAGATCAATGGGAACAATTATCTTAGACAGTCGCTGATAATATCTGAGATCCTAGAAGAATTGAGTATGACCAGGCTTACTGTGGGTGGCAGTGAATCTGTAAACCAGAAGAAAAAGATGAGCAAAATACAGAAACAAGTCATATAAGCAGTTGCCACTGACACCAATAAGTAAAAGCCTTAGATTATTTTCATTGTTAGGTACATTAGGAAATTCTTTGTTTGGGACTTCTGAAAACTGTGGGACTTGGGATATGTAATCCGCTTAAAAATGTGTTGGGCATGTGATTCACAGTTTACTATTTAAGTGAGTCAAAGCAATATACTTTCTTTATTTCTAGATTTGAATTTAATATCTGAACTGAGGCTTTTGCTTGCCTAATATAAACCCCTGCAACTAGCTCATTATGGTACTTCCATTTGTCCTGTTCTGAGACTTCCTAGGTCAAATCAGAATTGTTAGTCAATGGCAACCTGGCTCATACCTCCTTGTGAGTCTGTCCTCCTCCTTTTCCCAATCCTGTCCTAGCCCTATAAGGTCACAAGTTCAGCCTGCCAAAGACAAGGACAAGTTCTTCCAAGTGATTGTTCACCCGTTGGTGGTGGGAAGGGAGAGGTCTACTTCTTGTATGTTGCCTTTGTCAGAAACAGCAACTGAATCTGGCTTATTAGTGCACATTTGGTTCCCTGGCAACTCCTTAGCATTGCCTGAAAGGTCCCGGACTCTTTGAAGGAGTCTTAATTATATCATACATTATCTTATATTCTTATTGACTTAAAACAACAAAAACATTTATTTAACTCGTGGATGTCCAGGATCAGCTAGAGCAGTCCCGCTACAGGAGGTATGGTGAACTCAAGTCTGCTTCCAGGGAGCAGCACCCAGAAACTACCATGTTTCCCCAAAATAAGACCTAACCAGAAAATAAGCCCTAGCATGATTTTTCAGGATGACATCCCCTGAACATAAGCCCTAATGCATCTTTTGGAGCAAATCTTAATATAAAACCCGGTCTTATTTTCCGGGAAACACAGTAATTAGGACCTTCTCTTCTCATGGTGGATGGCAGAAATTCAGGAAAAGAATAAGAAACACAAAGCAGCCCTTAAAGATTTCTTACCAGCCTACTATCCCTTCGTCTCTTATTATACTCACAGAAGCAATCAGATGGTCAAGTCCAGTTTAAATGGGTGGCATATTGTCTCTGCGTCCAAGAAGTATGGTAAAGATGTGGGACGGAATAGACAGATACTAAATTATAAGAGTTTATTTAATCAACCTTTCTTTGTCCACTCCACTTTCTGATTCAAATCCAATTTAGAAGTAAAAACAAGAGTCAAAAAGATGGCAGATCAAAATATCATCTTTTCTTACAAATAAGACTTATTAAAGAAGTTGGTGTAACTCTCTAGGCAACATTGGACTTCCAAACACCCAACTCCATGGATAGTGCTTATCTACCCAAAAATTCAGAGCCAGCGGGTGTACTCTTTCTATAATGAGTAAGAAGATACTAGACAAGCATTGCTAAAACAGAAGGAACCCAGAACAGAATGAATAATGCTCACGGACAATTCCTAATTCCCAGTCTCACCAGGAGATATCATTTGGGTACCATTTCTCCTGGGGAAAGAGGAGTAAGGATAGGAAAAGCCTATATTTATTCCCCTCTTATATTTATCCCCCAGGGAGTAATAATGTTTCCAACCTTCTTAAAAATCATGAGTGCGGAATACACAGTCTAAGATACACAGTGTGATAAAAAAAAAATGGGGAATGTTTAAATTTAAATATATATATATATAAAACAGTGAAAGACACATTTCCATTAATCCCCCTCAAAATACTCTCTCGCCCTTTGAACACACTTATCCTGTCATCCTGTCATTCTTGACACTTTCTGATGCAGTTCTGAAAGTCTTCTTTCATGAATGTGTTTCGTTGCAGTGTGGTGGCTGCCTCGACATCATGAATAATTTTGACTTTGGGGAAGAGCCAGAAATCACACGATGCCAGATCCAGTGAATCAGGTGGATAAGAATACACTGTAATGTTTTTATTTGACAGATATTGCCATATACCAGAAGTGATGTGTGACATGGAGCGTTGCCATGATGGAGGATGATTTACGGCACACTTTAAAATACACCTTCTCTCAACCATAGCTCACACCTGACTGACTGCACCAAACAAGTTGAAACTTGTCACGCACTGTGATTAAGGTTTGATGCCCCACTTCCCATATTGAAGATCCCTGCTCTTCTGT
Source organism: Rhinolophus sinicus (assembly GCF_036562045.2). NCBI lineage: Eukaryota > Metazoa > Chordata > Mammalia > Chiroptera > Rhinolophidae > Rhinolophus > Rhinolophus sinicus. The sequence continues at coordinate 14,419,379 of NC_133751.1, read as the reverse complement.
TGGATGGCACTCGGCAGCAGCATTCACCATATTTTATGATCACAATGGAAAGACTCCACATCACACATTGCTTCTGGTATCATGATTTCTGTCAAATAAAAACATTATAGTGTGTCCTCATCCACCTTATTCACCGAATCTGGCACCGTGCAACTTCTGGCTCTTTCAGAAAGTCAAAATGACCATGAAAGGTAAATGTTTCGAATTGATTCAGGACATCAAGGCAGCCATGAGAGCACAACTAAAGATACTCACAAAAGAGGACTTCCAGAACTGCTTCAGAACGTGGCAAGAATGATGGGATAAGTGTGTTCAAAACAAGGGGGAGTATTTTGAGGGAGATTAATGGCAATGTGCCTTTTACTGTTTTATATATATATATATATATATATATATATATATATATATATATATATATATATATTTGAGCATTCACTGTATTGTTTGATCACACCTCGTATCTCTCTTCTGATTCCCATCCTGGTGCCCATCCTGCTTCTCTGCATGAAACTCTTTTCAAACTGCCTTGGATATGCTCTTACTGCTGCCTCAGTTTACTTTTTGCCTTTCTGGATCCCTCTCCTCTCTCAATTCACCAACATAAATGAGGTGGTACAGATTCTCCACCCCCAGTAAACCATGTGAAGAGGGAAGAAAGAATTATACATAAATCACACAATTTCTGGTTTAGGATATATCTATTTGGCTATTAATCTGAACAGTCCCAAAATAAATACCTCTCATATTTTTTCTTTGTCTAATATTCTTCAGACATCAGGATGGGCTCACATATCTACGTCCTTCTGCTTTGCAGGGTTTATTCCAGGGTTGGGAAATGAAATGCAGTCTCTATCTCTTTCCTTTCTCAATTCTCTCATCTACCCAAAGCTAGTCTTATCTCCTTTGGGGTAGAGAGAATATACAGTTGTGTCTGTTTGTACTACCATGTAAATCTGTATAAGCTTATCTGCAGATTGGTGTGTTTTCAATTTAGGATTTAATATCTGGCAGCTTTGCTTTTAGGGAAATATTCATAGTGTTGTTGTTTTTTTTTTTGTTGTTGTTGTTTTTTTTTGTGTGTGTGTGTGTGTGTTACTGACATAGAGAAAGAGTAGAAGTATAATACAGAGAAATAGGTAGGAATTAAATTTTCATCAGTACAGCACTTATAATTCTGCCACACAGAAACCATATATACTTAATATGTTCATTTATGTTTTTTATTTGGCAAATATTTCTTGACCTTGTTTTGTATTTCTAGCACTCTGAAAAGGATTGAATATTCCATAACATTCAAGATAAGAATGTACCTCATACTCATCTACTCATAATTTACTGGGCCATTGATTTTATCAATTTCCCCATCTTTTTAATTAAAAATCTTCTTTCAATGATTGTAAGAATGTTTTTAAATGGAGAGTAGCAGGCTCTTCCTAACTTTGGCATATTTCAAATCAAGAAATTTAAGACAAATTCCTTTTAAGATAACATAGAATTTTTATATGTGGTATATTAAATGATTTCTATAACTAAAACATCAACAACAACAACAACAACAAAACACCCACAAGACACACAAGTCCCATTGTTGTACTCTATTTAAACCAGTGAATATGCAATATGTATAAAATAAATTTGTGTGGAGTATTAATATGTTGATGAGTTCTGTTTCTAATAAATTTACCAGATAATTCTATGCAGTTTTGAACTGTTTTATGCTAGAATTTTCTGAGGGTTCAGCTTGATTTTTGTCTTCCACAGCTGTATTATATCCTAAGTGGCTCTCATATCCAGATTTTTTTCTTATTAGATTTTACTTTTTCACCAAAAAGAAATAATGGGGTTACTTTAGGACATATTCTCACTGACTTTGCTTTGTAAATAATGTTATGTGAAATCTAATTTTGAAGGTATTTTCACTAATTTTTCTCTTCACTTAAAAATTCCATTGTTAAGCACACCCTAAATTAGGATTTCCAATAAAAATGTGTAACCAAGCTACATGTTTATTACATTTTGAATAATTTTTGATATCTGTCATTCACCCAGGCTTTTCTGTATCTGACTTCCTTCCGCCCCAACAAGTACTAGACATTGACAACCTGCCTTGTCCTTCATAACCTTCCAATCTGGAAGCTGGACTTTGTTTCCTGCTTCCTCAGCAGTTGGCTGAGACAGAGAGTGCATTAAGCTCTCCTCCCCCCACATAAGTTTCTGAACATCCATCAGCAAGACTAGCAACAGAGGTAATATATTACTTGTCAAACCTCTTTGAAATTAATCATATAAATTAAAAATAATGTAAATTGTTTGCATGTCTTAAGGTATGCTCAGAAGACGCTATTATAGCACATTGTTGGCAATAGAAGCATCTGCAATTATAGGTGCCAATTATATTCTAGGATTAAATCTTGTCTTCAAAACTATGTCATGGATATTGCTTTCCCTGTTTATAGGTAATGAATGTAAAGTGCAATGTAATTTTTCAAAGCTTTCTGAAAATATAGAGCTAGAAATGCACATTTCTAATTCAAATTCTATGCAACTGATTCTCAGTCAGATTCCCTGCAGTGTACCATTTTCTTTCCTTTCTGAATCTATAGAATTTTACAGTAATACTGAAGTCCTTGCATCAGCTAAAGGTAGCAAAGTCAGTAGCTTTTAATAAAAACAGGAGAACATTTTATATTTTGGGGCAGATGGTGAACCCAGTAGCAGGGCAATAAAATCTGTGCCAGCAAACTCTCTCATGCACTCTACAGAACACCTACTAAAAGTTCTGACCCATAATGTTGTATTCCCTTGCAAAAACTCTGCTTGTGTTACTAAAAACCTCTATGACAAAAGCTCTCTTATTTAGACTTTCCCTATATATCTCAGATATTTTAGATGACATTTCTTAATATCATTGTAGAAGCAACCAATGGTAGTTCTGATTCCAGAAATTACAGAGTAACTTGTATCAGACTACCCCTGAAGCAGATAATTTAAAAACTCTAGATAAACATAACAAAAACAGATATATGAAGGCCCTGGATACTAAACAAGAGTTGGGAAAACCAGGAGGAAGTTTGGTCATTGAAACAGAAAATGGCAATAATGAGATGCCCATTTATACACCCTTTCCCCATGAGAGCAAACCAAAATCTGCACAGCACCATCCACAATTATTTTGGATATAGATATCAGGAGACAGATTTGGGGTCTAAAATTCTTTCAGATTGATGGAAGAAATGCAAGAAAGGAGGTTAGACACAGAAGAGGGGAGCCTGCAAGATCTGTGTATAAACCCTGCTCAATTTCTTGACTGAACCTGAACTAAGAATGTACAGAGAAATCAGCAAAATCAAATTAATTAGCACTAACCAAAATTAGAAGTGAAAATACAGTACAGAAATTTCTTTTGTTGATTGAATACAGAGAAAGTTTCAAGCTTGAGTCCTGCTAAGTGAGAGGATCATGGTAAAATATGAGCCTTTTCATTAAAATCCCAGAAGTGTCATAAAGTAAGAAAAGACAATGTGCCAGAATTAAAATATTTGTACTAAACCTGAAAGAGATATACCATAACAAAACATAAATCCAAACCTCCAAAGGAAAGGTGACCAGTCTCTTACTGATCAGTCAATACTTTAAATGGCAAACTACAACAAAAATTAACACTGATCAGAGGGAAATAACAGAATCCAAGATCTCATTGGTGGTGATAGCATTTATACAATTAAAATATTTGGATATGCAAAGAATGAGGAAAAAGTGACACAAATTAACATAAAACAACCCTGAAATGATGCAGATTTTAGAATTAGATGATAAGCAGTTTAAAGCTAATATTATATAGTAGAGAGATCCAAGATGATGGAATAGATAAACACTGTGGCTGGTTCCTTCCATGAACACATTAAAATTGCAACTAAATAATAGAACAGTCAACCTTGAGAATCATCTGAAATTTAGTTGAACAGAAGTTTTATAAATAAGGGTATAAAGAAGAAGCCACAGCAAGACTGGTAGAAGAGACAGGGACGTGAAACTGGTTGACCCCAAACCTCCATGTGGTGGTTCAAAATTAGGAGAGATATTTCGGTTAAAGAGGTTCTTGCCAAAGGAGCAAGGGACCCAAACCCCACACCAGTTTCCCCAGCCCAGAGTACTGGTGCTGGGAAAAGGAGCTCCCGCAACATCTAGGTGTGAAAAACAGTGGAAATTTCAACTGTATGGGTAGGACAGAAGCCTGCGAGAAACCCAGACATCCTTTTAAGTGGCTGATGCACAGACTCACTCATTTGCAGGCACTCACCCTAGGCACTGGTGAAAGAATGTTGATTCAGGTATTAGAGGCATATGGGGGCAGCAGACTGAGGTGTGTGGCTTCAGAGCAAGGGCTGGAGGACAGCCATCATTTTCCATGTTGGGAGGCCTTCTTCTGTATAGGCAACAGGTGTACATCATCTTTCCTGTATTGAGCTCATCCTCACAAGCCAAATCTGAATCTGATTGGTTTGGAGAGCTCCTCTGGGACCAAGATCTACCCAACTCCTCCAATGAAGAAGGCACTTTCTCAGTGGGCAGCCAGCCCTGCCCACACTGCACTCTTTTTTGAAAATCTATCAGAGTCTGCAGGCCCCAAAGGTGCAAGACTGGCCTCGGTGTACTCTGAGACTTGCTGAGGAGCTCCAGGCTCAGCACTGCCACCAAACAAGAATCTACATTAACCTGGGAACATAACTCTTCCTACTCTACTGATTTCCTGGGACTCTGCCTCAACCAACTGCATGAGGCTTTATCAGTGGCTGAACCTAAAGGGAGCCAGCAGATGAAAGCAGGCCTTGGGGTATCCTGTTTTTTTGTGGAGCTATCCTAGGCCCAGTACTGGTGGCACACATCTTCAGTTCATAGTGTGGCCTTGCCCACATGCCTCAAGCTTTAGCAAAGGCAGCAAAACAGCCAAGTATCGAAAAAAGTGAGAATAATTTAAGAGACCTCTGGGACAACATCAGGCATAACAATATTCACATCACAAGGGAACCAGAAGGAGAAGAGAGAAAACAAGGGATTGAGAACCTATTTGAAGAAATAATGACTGAAAAGTTTCCTAATCTGGCAAAGGAAATAGACATATAAGCCCAAATAGCACAGAGAGTCCCAAACAAGATGAATGTGTCAGACCCACACCAAGACACATTAGAATTAGAATGGCAAAGGTTAAAGCAAAGAGAGAATCTTAAAAGCAGCAAGAGAAAGGCAACTAGTAACTCAGAAGGGAGCTCCAATAAGATTGTCAGCTGATTTCTCATCAAAAAGTTTATAGGCCAAAAGGGATTGGCATAAGATAGTCAACATGATGAAAAGCAAGGACCTACAATTACAACTATTCTATACAGCAAAGCTATCATCTAAAATTGAAGGACAAATAAAGAGCTTACCAGATAAGAAAAAGGTAAGGAGTTTTTCACCACCAAACCAATATTACAAAGAATGTTAAAGGACCTTATTTAAGATGGGGGTGGGCGGAGGATCAAAATTATGAATAATAAAATGGCGATAGCTACATATCTATCAACAATTACTTTAAATGTAAATGGAGTGAATGCTCCAATCAAAAGACATAAAAGGGCTGAATGAATAAGAAAACAAAACCCTTACATATGCTGCCTACCAGAGAATCACTTCAGATTGAAAGACACACACAGGCAGAAAGTATAGATAGAAAAAAGATATTTCATGAAAATGGAAACAAGTTAAACAAGTGAAAAGATGGAGTAGCAGTACTTATACCAGACAAAAAACTTTAAAACAAAGGTTATAACAAGGGACAAAGAAGGACCCAATAATCTCACTTCTGAGTATTTATTTAAGAAACCTAAAACGCTACTTTGAGAGGACATGTGCATCCATATGTTTATTGCAGCGTTATTTACAATAGCCAAGATGTGGAGGTAATGTGGATATCTGTCAGTGGAACAATAGTAAGGAGGAGGTGTTACATGTATACAATGCAGTGTTGCTTGCCATGGAAGAGAATGGATTCTTGCCATCTATGGTGGTATGAATGGACCTGAAGTATATTGTGTTAAGTGGAGCATCATCAGACAGAGAAAGACAGATGCAATGTGATTTCACTTATGTATGGAATCTAAAGAAAAAGAAATAAACAAAACAGAAACAAATTCATAGATACAGAAAACATTTTATATTTGCCAGATGGGAGGGAGTTTGGGGGTGTGGGTGAATAAAGGGGAAAGGATTAGGAAGTAGAAATTGATTGTTACAAAGTAGTCACAGGGATGTAGGATATGGCATAAGGAATATTAATATTGTGTCAGTAATATTGTGTCAGTAATATTGTGATAAGTATGTATGCTGTCCTTTGGGTACTAGATTTTTTGAGGGTTGGTGTGATAGATGGGAGGCAGGGTGAAAAGGTGAAGGGATTAAGAAGTACAAATTGCTAGTTACAAACTAGTCATGAGAATGTAAAATAAAGCAGAGGGAATATAGTCAATGATATGATAATAGCTATGTACAATGCCAGGTGGGTCCTACACTAGTCAGGGGGATCATTTCTTAAATTATATAAATGTCTAACCACTATGCTGTACACCTGAACTTAATTTAAAATAATATTGAATGTCAACTGTAATTGAAAATTTGTAAAAGGGGGCAAAAGGTGAAGGGGAAGAAGAGGTTCAAATTTCCAGGTATAAAACAGTTAAGTCATGGTGATGTAAGGTACAGTGTAGGGAATATAGTCAATAATATTGTGATAGCAGGGTACGGTGTCAGATGGTTGCTGGACTTATCATGGTGATCACTTCTTTAGGTATATAAATGTTGAATAACTATGGTGTACACCTGAAACTAATATTCTATTGTATGTTAGCTTATTTTAATAAAAATATTTTTAAATAAATAAATAAAGCAACTATTACACATATTATGGTTATAATTATTTAACAAAGATGGAATATCAAGGGACTATTAAAATACTTCAAGGAAATAAAAAAGATAATGAACACAGTGAAAAAATAAATACATCGAATAATTGACTGAAATATTTTCCAATGTCTAAAGTTGCAACAACATGGGCAACAAACTAAAGTAGTACTAGATTATAATCTAAAGTATGAAATTCATATTCATGAGTTTATACTGATATAAATCAATTATTGAATGATTTTATACATGGAGGGAAAAGTGACAAATCTCTCATACAGAAGAATTCCAAATAATATACGTGTGTGTGTGTGTGTGTGTGTGTGTGTGTGTGTGTGTATCAGATGAGCATTACAAAAGATTGGAGAGGGAAGGAGAAAGAATTAATGAATTTTTAGATGGTCAACAGAAATTACTTAATCTTAAAAACCAAAATAAGAAAAAAATTAATATAGCTTCAGAGAGTTGTCAGACAATGTCAAAATGTCTGTCATATATGCAATTATATCCTCAGAAGTACAGAAGAGAGAAGACAGTATTAAAATGAAATAACCAAAACTATCTCAAGTTTGGAGAAAAACATCAACTTAAGAACACAAAAAGCTTAACAAACTCCAAGCAGGACAAAATAATTTACACTGACAAATAAATATATTTTCAGATAAACACAAACTGAGACATTACATTTCTCAAGTCCCGTACTATAAGAAATGCTTAAAGGAATTCTTCAGACTGAAGTGAAATGAAGTGAAATTCTTCAGATGGAAAATACAGATCGCTAAGAAGGAATGAAAACCGCCAGAAATGAGAGCTGTTGATAAACTGAAAGACTGTATTTTTTTTCTTAATTTCTTTAAAAAAAATTGATGGTTTAATGCTAAAATTATAACATTGAATTATGAGATTTATAATATAAGTGGATTTAAAATACATGACACCATTAATACATACATTGTGGATATGTATATATGATTTCAAGAGTCTCACATTTCACATTAAGTGACTTGTGATAAACAAAAGATGCCTATTATAATATATACAGCAAAAGATTAACATTTTATAGAATATTTTGACAACTGTGAAATTAAATTTGATATCAATTAAAATAAATGAGAAATAGCAGTGCAATAATTTTGGAAATTAAACCAAACACTTCCAAATAATGTGATAAAAAGTAAATCACAAGAAAATTGTGAAATGGTTTGAATTTAATTATAATAACACAACTTATTAAAATTTGTGGAGTCAAGTTAAAATTATGCTTAGAGGGAATTTTATAGCTGTAAATATTTTAAGAAAAAAAGAAAGATTTAAAATTAATGATAAAATTTTCCACCTTATGCAACCAATAAAAGATGAGCAATTTATACAGAAATTAAGTAAAAGGAAGAAAATAATAATGGTAGTAGATATTAAAAATAGATGTATTTTCTAAATAAGTAAAAAACAAAGAATTGTGTAAATAAAAAGACAAAGTTTTTGTTTATTTTTGTTTTTTAAAGGTCAGTTAATTGATAAACTGTAACCAAGTCAGTTAATTGATAAACTGTAACAAAGGAAAAGCAATTAGAAAAAATAAAATTAATAATATCAGGAATCATATAAGTTATATCATTACAAATCTTATTGACAGTGCATGTGCATTAGGGAAATATTTATAAACAACTTTATTCCAACAAACTTGAAGACTTTGATGATATGGACAAATTATTTCCATCGTAAGAAAAATTAGGGAGTTTGAGTAGGTAGCTCTAACATCTATTAACTCAAGTGAATATGTTATCAAAAACCTTCCTTCAAAGAAAAGCTTGTACAAGCCAATACATTGGCAAAGTATATAAAATTTTAAATATGAAATAATACTAATATAAAGAAAATTGTGAAACATTATCTGGTTGTTCTTATAAAAAAAGAAAAAAAAAAGATGAGAGGAGACAAAGAAAAACAAAATGCAATTTACATTTCTACTACACCAAATTGTGGTTCCATTTCATTCAACGTTGAACTCATTTCTTACCTAGGCTCTTGCAATTTATATTTTCTCCTGATAACTCTAATGAAACTACCTTCTTAGGGGTTACAAAATTTTACCTCTTTTCATCTCCTTGCATTTGCACAAGTTATTTCCTCTGCCCAAAATTCCACTCCACCTATCGATGGCCTAGATTATGTCTGTCATTTTAACTGCAAATTTCTATAGTTATAGTGTTGCCACAAATTTTAAATAGAGGACAGTTGGATAAAGCTTGGAGGTGAAGGTAGGCTTAGAAGACCTTGTAATTGATACAAAGGAAATGACTGAGTAGTAGTGCTCTCCTATGCCTGGGTGAAAATTTGGGACTACATCTTTACCAAATTAACTCCTCCCCTGGTACAAAAAGAAAGAAACACCTACTTTAAAAACGGAATTTTAAATAGTAGTACTACAATAACTCCAACAAAATTAAATGGTTGTTTTCAACATTTACTTAAATGAGTAGAATCTTTACTGGATTATAAAAACACTGTTTTTGTGTGTGTGTGTGTTTTTTTTGTGTGTGTTTTTTTTTAAGTATCTCCTTATGTTAATCTGAAGACTGAGATGATTTTTTTCACTTTTTGTTTCAATATCATTGTCAACTATCTATAATTTTCTACCAGTATGAAATTTATTCTGCAAAATTATTTTTAACATCACTTTGGAAGCAGCACCTTTCTCACACTAAGGAATATAAGTATACACATATTACATACCTGTAACTTTTAGGTTTGGTCCTGATATTTCAAAGGAATTTAGGGAAAGCCTTCTATCTACCATACCTGAATTCTCAACCCTGATTGTTTTCAGTTGTTTGTTTGTCAAATGGGTCCATTGATTGCTCTTCACTATTCTGGAGTATGTAGGACTCAGGACCCATCTTTACATGTGGAAGGCTTAGGGGAACATGGGGTTAGGAGAAAACAAAATAAAATAATTTATTATTTACAACACATTTTTTTTGGAATTATTTTTTTCTTGGAGCCACACACAGATTCGATATAATTTCCTTCTTTACCTTATTATTTATACACAGTCTTTGTAATAAAATAGCACCATTAAAATATTCTTCAAACACTTATTTTACAAAAGCTAGTGCTATGTGCTTCCTTTGAACATTACATAATAACTGCCTTATCTTCAGTTCAATCGATATCCTCAAATTTAATAAAAACATGTTCTCAAGATTTTAGTAGTTTCAAAAGGGACATGTATCTAATCATATTATAAGTTTTTGGCAGAATTTTTATAATTTAATATGTTGCCATAAATCAAATATTTCCTGTTATTTTCCATGAAACCATGGGAACAGCCAGTAAAACAGCCAAATTATCTGAGGATGAACAAGAATCAGTGAACGGCAGGAGATCTCAGCCATATATTCTGCTTTTTGCCAATGCTAAGTATATAGTCTAAGATATCTCTGAAGGACTATGCTATAGTTACAATGAGAATTCTTCCAGAACAGACGGTTCATTACATCACAAGGACGTTTTTATACTCTGTTCATTTAAAAGCTCTGATTGTAGAAAGATCATCTTATATAGAACCAATTTCTACCTTTTTAAAATGTTTACTGATTGCTTGTGGTACTATTACCAGCAGTTCTGTAGTCATTCAGCCTAAGCTTGACTGCTTTTCTAAATGACAGGCTTTCCAATATTAAAGACCATCACTTCTCTAAATAACTCCATTGTCTCCACCAAAAGTTTTACACCCCGTTTCTTGCAGCCACCAGCCATGAAACACATCTTTTTTTTTTTTTCTTTCAGGATCTATATTCTTAGTTCCTTTAGCTAATCTTCATATGGTGTTTCCATTGCCCTGATATCATATAAAGCTTTCCCATGCCAGTAGCATAGAGGACTGCCATCATATAAGAGGATGACAACTGAGCAACTCTGTTCCTCCATTTTCCTGAGAAGAAATGTAAAGTTCCCTGATATAAAGTGAGGAAGAAGAAAATTAAAATGATCAAATTACACTTATTTTCCACTAAATACATATAAAACAATTAGGGGTACAGACTTGACTGAACCATCCTAAACTTGGTGTTTTTCTTATGTACTTAAATACATAAAATAGGTATATGGACTGTATAAATTTAGGCTGTTCTTCTCTATTATAGAACATGTTTTAAACATTCTCTGATGCAGTTTCTAATAAAATAAAATATGGATAACTCACGTTTCCAAATTTTCATTACTGACATGGAAGTATGGACAAGCCACTATAATCTATTTTCAAATTGACCTTTATGATAACTTGGTATAGATAAATTAGATCAACACAAAGATGTCAATAGAAAAATTGGGAAAGTGTATGTATGGATGAAAAACTAAATAAAATGCCAAAGCATTGTCAACTTGAAGAAATGCAATTTGTACAATAATAAGCATGCACTTCTATATATCATTTTGAAAAAGTTAATGTTATTTACATTTTGTTACTCGTCATTTATGATGGAGTAATCTGCAAAATCACTTCTTTCCAAAAAACAATTTGGAGAAATATCTTAAATGCCTTAGAAATACTCACGTGCTTAGAAACAATAATTCCCCTCTGTAAAAATTTATCGTATAGGATAATTAAATGTACCCTCAAATATTTCTGATGTTTCTGATGTGTAAGTGTAGTCATTGTGTTATCATTTGTAACAGCAGAAAATATTATGTACATCCTGAATGGTCAAATTAAGGGTAACTAAAATGTTCAATGCATTTATTTCATACACTGGATTATATATATCCATTATATTCCAATTTTCTGAGCAATATTTCCTGACATTTAATATTCTCATAATTCATTTTTGGGAGAAAAGACCCACAGGACACAAAACAGATTGTAGAATATTATGTGGAGTGTTAAAACTTTACATTTGCATAAACTGGGAGAAGACACACCACAATAGTAATGTCAGTCTCTACACTAATTTGGCTAAAGATAAGGCAGATATTTCCAGGGAAATTAGAAAGATAAAAAGGACAAACTGGGACAAGAAACATGTTATGGGTTGAATTATGCCCCCCACAGTGACACCCAATGCTTCAAAAGTCGCCGTATTTGGGATATTTAAAGAGGTCATTACATTTTCAAAATGCAGTTAGGATGAACCAATCCAACATGATTAGTTTCCCTATAAAGAGAAGGTTAGATCGATCACAGGTACATATGCACAAAGGAAAGGCCATGTGAAGACACAGAGAGAGAGAACATGGTCATATGCAGGTCAATCAGAGCAGCCTCAGATGCAATCAGTTCTGCTAACACCCTGATTTCAGACGTCTAACCTCCAGAACGGTGAAAAAATAAATTTCTGTTGTTTAAGCTACCCAGCCTTGTCTACTTTGTTATGGCAGCCCTAGGAGACTAATAAAGAACATAATCATGAAATAAGTAGATAAGAACAACTGGAATTTGCTGATTATTCAAACCACAAGGTCTGTATAAAATCTGATCTATGACTAAAAAAACTAGAAGGGCTTACTTGTTGCAGGTCATGCATTTCTTTTCTTTTCTTTTCGTTTTTTTTTTTTTTTTTGCTGTTGCAGTCTTGTGACTGATTATTTCCCATTTGGCCTGACTGTTCTTCTGAAATAGCTTCTCTTCTCCAAAAGTTCCAAATTTCTATATGTAACAGCTGATTCTAGACACCAAGGTTTAAACTTTGATGAGTAGAACACAGAAAAATTTAAGGCTTGAAAGCTATAAACTATGTTTATAATTTTTGAGTTTGAGACTTGAATTTACCTTCATGTCAGGAAAGATAATTGTTTGCAGATAGACATTTAATGGGCTTTGAATTATGTATTGTTTAAGCCAAGTTCCTATTCTGAGATGTTGACTCTCCAGACATCCTGGCTCCAAGAAACTAAACTGTGCTACTGAAAAATATAAAAGACTCCTTATTAATTATGTCTATAGATTAGAATGCCACTTAGAAATGTTTCCTTCATAAATATGGGTGTAGACTGTACTTTCCCTAATTACATTTATTGTTTCTTGGCAGATACATTGTGTGTGTGGTCTTGTTATTGCATTTGTTCAAGATATTGAAAGTAAGGGTGTTGTGATACATGTGGATGCCATGCTAGCTGGGAACCATAAAGAAGCCAACTGGGATTGCTGGAATCAACTGTACAGTCTACAATAAAGATCCATGCATGGAGTTGTTTTTGTATGCATTAATTCAGATATGGACAAATGTAATGACATACAGGAATCATGTGTTCTGATGGATTATACTCATGCAGTACTAAGACAGAGTCAACCTCTTTATGTAGGAAACACTTTTTCCATGAAGAGAGTTGGAATTCTCTAGCTTGGTCATCTTGCTTCAGTGTTGGGGCAAGAAATGAGCACAATGAGACATATTCTTTAGACTTGGTAAAGGAGAAGGGCAGCAATAAAGTTATCTTCTTTAGCCCATGGGGGAGTTCAGGTGTTGAGCTCCAGGTACAAGTGACTCAAGAATATGCTCACTGAGCAACACTAAGATAGCTGCTGTAGCGTGGAGATGAGCCAAGCCGACTCACAGGAGAGTTTACGCAGCAGAAGAACAGCTATAGTTTCTTCTTACTCCAAATTATTTCCTGTGGTAGTTACCTTTTCCCTAGCTTCATATCCGCTCATTGATTTCCAAATGCTGGACAGGTGACTGTGGTGACTGTGCCTCCAAATAGTAAACTTAACACCTAATTACCTAACCTCATTCCTGAAAGGATTTCTCTAATTAATGAAACAGAGGCCACTGACTGTAGGAGACCATGTGACTAATAGAACCAACAGAATAAAATCAAGATTCTCGTTTGGTCTTGGAATCTAAACAGACCTCTGAATTTGCCCAAGGCTCTTAGAGTCTCTACATTTTTGTTCCTAAATAAGGAATTTGAACAAGATGACCATTATGGTCAACTACCAGCAGTAGTGTCTTCTGGTTTATTGCATGCTATTAACATAAAAGTGTCATTATTTTTGAACTTCAACATTATACTCAGTTGTTTATGTAAAGAGAGGGTCATGTAGATTTAATGAGATCCAGAATTGGTGCCACAAGTGGTTTTTCTTAATTGTTTTTCCTTAAAAGAAAAAGCACGATAGCGGTGTACTATTGTTTTTCTCCTCATTCCCCTTTACTTTCTCCCATAGGAAGATTGTAAAACTTTATGATCTTCTATGAGAACTCTTGATACTTTTCTGGAAAACGAATTTAGTTGATATAAAAGTATCTTTTTAAAAACTCTAAAAAATGTCTCTAGAAAATATTTTATTTCCCACTTGCCATCATCATTGTCTTCAAAGCTTTATCCATAATTTCCCCATCACAAACACAATGATTCACAAACGTTTTTAGCTCACTTAACCCTTGAATCTCACTCAGAAGTTCCTGGATTCAATAAAGTCTGGGTAATATATTTCTCAATCTTTTAACAGTAAACTTTGATGTATTTTTATTTAAACTTATGTTTTAGTAAGGACTCAGTTTAGAAAATATAAACATGTTAGAGACCTTAAAGGAAAAAGGACATAATGTAGATATTAGGTATAATGTGAATGTGTAACAACTGAAAGGTTAAAGAAACAAGTCCTACAACAGATTGAAAAAGAAGAGCTACTCATTTGTGGCCACTACTGACGTGATGCTAGTTTCCACATCAGGGACTTGAGAAAATGGATTTCCCAAGCACTGTTAGAATAAGGGATGCGGGTCAATAAACCTTTTTTTCTTGATACCCAGGGTTGCCAAAGAATGAACTCGGTTAACTTTTGGACCTACCTAAGCAGCAGCAACATTAAGAAGTTGCATGGAGATTGTCCATGCCTCATATCTGCCTTCTGATCTTGCTTGGGAGTCTCTGGTTAGATGACCCTAATTCGCTCACAGTACCCAAGCTTCAGAGGAGTCTCAGAATCAGGGCTTAACCATTTTAGCCTCTTTAAACAGAAGGAAAATGAATTGGGGACTGAGAGCCAATCCAAATATCAGTAACAAGATTTTAAAAAGTCAAAATATACTCATAATCAGCATTACCTTAATCAAAGAAAACACTTTAGGAAGGAAGGCAAAAAACTTTCTTCAAATCAAAATATTGGATTTGATGAAAATATTAGCAACAGGAAACAAATAACAGGACGTTTATACAATTGAAATAGTTTAGGATGCCTTCTGGTTTTCTGTTAGCTTTGTAAAGGCTACATGTTTTTATTGAAAAAAATCACTCTAAGAAATACATCTTGATTTCTTACTTTACCTATATGTCACACTGATCCAAAATAAGTGGAGATACTGAGAAGCTGGACTTTTTGAATTTTTTTAAAAATCCATGAAAATTTTTATTTTTTCATTTAAAGTTCATGCAAATATCTTAGGTTTGCAGTCTTTATTTTACTTGAAAATATTAAAATTCTTATTATATGGGCAAAAGTGAACTGTTTCTTGTTTGCTAATAATGATTTTGCTTTGTAAAATATTAGCATTTAACCAGATGGCTTCACTAGAGAATTCTACCAAACATTCAAAGAGGATCTAAATCCTATCCGACTCAAACTCTTCCAAAAAATTGAAGAAGGGGCAATATTCCCTAACTCATTTTATGAGGCCAACATTACCTGATACCAAAACCTGATAAGGATAACACACAAAAAAGAAAATTATAAATCAATATCTCTGATGAATACAGCTGCAAAAACCCTAAACAAATTTCTAGCAAATCGAATGCAATAATGCATTAAAAACATTATACATCACTATCAAGTGGGGTTCATCCCGGGGGAACAAAGATGTTTCAACATACGCAAATCAATCAATGTGATACTCCACATAAACCAAATAAAGAACAAGAATCATATGATTATATCAATAGATGCAGAATAAATGTTTGACAAGATACAACATCCATTTATGATTAAAACACTTAATAAAATGGATATAGAAGGAAAATACCTCAACATAATAAAGGCCATATATGACAAACCCTCAGCTAATCTCATACTTAATGATGAAAAACTGAAGCCCTCCGCTCTACGTTCAGGAACACGACAGGGCTATCCCCTATCGTCTCTGCTTTTCATTATATGTAGTATTGGAAAGCCTAAAAAGAGCAACAGGCAAGAGAAAGAAACAAAAGGCATCAAAATTGGGAATGAAAAAGTTAAGTTGTCGCTTTTTGCAGATGACATGATACTATATATATTAAGTTGGCGCAACAGTAATTGCGTTTAAAAGGTTAAAATTAATTGCAGAAAACGCAATTACTTTTGCACCAACCTAATAGAAAATCCTAAAGACTCTACCAAAAAGCTATTAGAAACAATAGACGAATATGGTCAAGTTGCTGGCTACACAATCAACATACAAAAGTCCATTACATTCCTATATACTAACAATGAAATCTCAGAAAAACAAATAATAAAAAGAACAATTCCTTTTGCAATTGCAACAAAAAGAATATAAAACCTAGCAATAAACTTAACCAAGGATGTGAAACACTTATATACTGAAAACTGTAACACATTTTTAAAAGAAATTGAAGAAGACACAAAAAAATGGAGAGACATTCCACGTTCATGGATTGGAAGCATAAACATCGTTAAAATGGCTATATCACACAAAGCAATACACAGATTTAATGCAAACCCCATCAAAATCCCAATGGAATTTTTTAAAGAAATAGAACAAAAAATCATCAGATTTGTATAGAACAACAAAAGATCCCGAATAGCCAAAGCAATCCTAAGAAAAAACAATGACGCTGGAGGTATCACACTCCCTGACTTTAGCTTGTACTACAGGGCAACAATAATCAAAACAGCATGGTATAGGCAAAACAACAGACACACAGACCAATGGAATAGAATTGAGAACCCAGAAATAAACCCACATAAATATGGACAGATAATTTTTGACAAAGAAGCCAAAAACATACAATGAAGAAAAGAAACCCTCTTCAATAAATGGTTCTGGGAGAATTGGAAAGCCACGTGCAAAAGAATGAAACTAGTCTCCTGTCACCATGTACCAAAATTAACTCAAAATGGATCAAAGACCTAAACTTAAGACCTGAAACAATAAACTGCAAAGAAGAAAACATAGGAACTAAACTTATGGACCTTGAGTTCAAAGAGCATTTTATGAATTTGACCCCAAAGGCAAGAGAATTAAAAGATAAAATAAATGAATGAGATTATATCTAACTAAGAAGCTTCTGCACAGCAAAAGAAACTATCGACAAAAATAGGCAACCAACCAAATGGGAGAACATTTTTGCAAATAATGTCTCTGATAAGGGGCTAATATCCAAAATATATAAGAACTCATACAACTCGACAAGAAAAAAACAAAAATCCAATTAAAAAATGGGCAGGGGACCTGAATAGACATTTCTTCAAAGAGAACATACAAATAGCTAATAGACATATGAAAAAATGCTCAACATCACTAATTATCAGAGAAATGTTAATCAAAGCCACAGTGAGATGTCATCTCACGCCTGTTAGAATGGCGATAAGCAGCAAGACTAATAGTAACAAGTGTTGGAGAGGCTGTGGAGAAAAAGGAACCCTCATACACTATTGGGGGGAACGCAGATTGGTGCAGCCGCTATGGAAGGCAGTGTGGAGGTTCCTCAAAAAATTAAGAATAGAATTATCATATGACTCAGCAATCCCTCTCCTGGGTATCTCCCCCCCAAATCTGAAAACATTTATCCATAAAGATATATGTGTTCTGATATTCATTGCAGCTTTATTTATGGTGGCTAAGACATGGAAACAACCAAAGTGTCCTTGATAGATGATTGGATAAAGAAGTGATGGTATAGACACACAATGGAATACTATTCGGCAGTAAAAAAAAGGATGAAATAGTACCATTTGTGACAACATGGATGGATCTTGAGATTATAATGCTAAGTGAAATACGTCAGACAGAAAAAGTAGAGAACCGTATGACTTCACTGTCATGTGGTATATAAAACTGACAGCAACAAAAGAACAAGACAAACAAATAAAGAAAAGAAAGGCAGACACAGACAACAGTTTAGTGGTTACCAGAGGATAAGGGAGGAGGGGGTGGTAGGTGAGGGTAAAAGGGATCAAATATATGGTGATGGAAGGAGATCTGACTCTGGGTGGTGAACACACGATATGATATATAGATGATATATTACAGAATTGTACACCTGAAGTCTATGTAACTTTACTAACAATTGTCACCCCAACAAACTTTAATTTAAAAAAATAGCATTTAAAAGTGTTAAAATTTGTTTTTCACAAATCTAGAAGATGAGTAATGAGGAGTTCATTGCTGAATATTCCACCTGACCCTGATCAGCTACATTTTAAGAGCCACTTGTGCTGTAGGCATTGTTACTCTTTGAGAGTCTACATAACATCACATATACACATATTAAGGCATATCTATATCTCACGTCCAATATTAATATATGTTATATGTTGTATTTGTTCGCTAGGGCTGCCATAACAAAGTACCATCAGGCTTGTTGGCTGAGACTACAGAAATTCATTGTCTCAAAGTTTTGAGGCCAGAAGTCTGAGATCAAAATGTCAGAGCTGGTTCTTTCTCACAGAAAGCTAAAAGGAGAAGCTGTCTTATGCCTCTCTCCTACCTTCTGGAGGTTTGCTGGTGCTCTTTGGCCTTCTTTAGCATTTGCTTTCTTGCTCTGGTATCTGCCTACATCTTCAAATGGAGATCTCCCCGTGTGCCTGTCTTCAAATCTCCCTTTTTCCTAGAACTCCACTTGTATTGGAGTAGGGGTCTATCCTACTCTAATGTGATTTCATCTTCACTTAGCTAATTACATCTGCAAAGACACTATTTCTAAATAAGGTTGCATGATGAAAAGAGTATGAATTAGGACTTCAACATATGGATTGGTGGGGGGAGCAATTCAACACATGATACAATTGATGTTGAAAAATGTTTCGTTTGTTTGTTTGTTTGTTTTAATGAATGGTCTGTGAACAATGAACATTAGTTAATCATAACCTGGTAACTCAGGAAAAAGACCTCATTCAATGTCATTGTTGCCCCCTAGGTAACCCACCACAGCAAGCAAACTCTGTTTTGCATCCTAAGATTTTCCTCCCCAAGCCAATGGATTCTATGTGGTGGATTTGAGGGGGAAAAAAAGAATACAGTATCTCATTTCTTTTGTTCCAAAATGCACTTGTTTGTCTGCTTAAATTATTCTATATTTTCCATGCTCTTTGGCATTAAATAAGAAGATGTTTTTTATTTTATTTTTTCTCTCTAGCTTTTTCTTTGAAGATTTTCCAACCACTCAGAGTCTTGTGTGTTAACAAGGGAAAGCCCAAATTAAAGGAAGTGAGTGGTTTGGCAGTTGAAAACAGTTGTACTTAGGTTTGCTAAAATATCTTTCCGCTACCATGTTTTAACTTGTTTTCATAGTACTGAAGATATCCTTTTATTAGTTGTAGAGCAGTCTATGAATATTTACCTGTCTGTTAGATGCATCTATTATAGGGAACACAGAGAGGAGATTCTTTCACTTTAGGACACTGTTCATTTGCTGAGCGTGGGTTAGTTAAAAACCAGTTTTGGCTCATGTTAGTGGAAAGTCACTCAGTGGGGAGTGGAGAGGACAGTGTTTCTATCCCCTTATCTGTGTAATGAGTATTTGGTTTCCATGGTCATTGCAAGTTCAGATCAACAGCAACGGTGTTGTAACAGAGTTCTACTTTTTATTTAAACTTCTGGCAAGCTGTCCTTTCATTTCACTTTCTTAAATGGGACAATTGAAGACATGCCAATTTTGTTTTTGAGTGGGCCCAGGTTCAAATGGAAGCTTGGCAACTCCATCAGTTGTGTTGTTTAAATCGTTACAGTTTCAATTTCCTCAAGCACCAAGTGGAGATGATAGGATTTAGCTCACAGTTTTGTAATAGTGAGGAGTGAAACCAAGTAAGCGCATGTATGAAAATACATAGTATAGTGCTGAATTTCAACTCATTTGGGAACAATTTTTTCTTCTTGATATATTTGATCATCTCTTTCTCATTGAGATTTAATAATTTCATCATACTCTATCTTATGCTAGTTTTTGCTTTTCAATCCGTTCCCTTTCTAGTGTGGAAAGTTTTTCCATTGTGCTATTGGTTGTTTTCTGTTTCGGGTGTTGTGTTTTGTTATCTATAGATTGTCTCTTTGTAATCCATTTTTCTATCTACCAAATTCTCTCTCATTTCCAAATAATTCCCTCTGCTCTGCAGAGTTTTCTTTTCTTTAATTTGTGTTTTCCACAATGTTGCTTTTGCTATTTACTTCATCTGATGGCATTTTTATTGTGCATGGCTGGTTGACTTCCCAGCCTTCATTCCACCAACCTCCCACTGTGTAGGAGCCATGAGGTTTGTGTGTTTGACTTACTCTTCTCTCAGCTGCAGGGATGGGGCCTGAGTGATCCAAAACAACCCATAAAATGTTAGCCCCTTTACTGGTTCAGGGTTGGACACTCAATTTGACTTGCTTCAATCAGACTAAAGCCAAGTTGCGAAAAGGGGATAGAATTGCATCGTCCCTCTTATTGTTTTCTAACATTTTTTATTATTTTGTAATATTTTTATAGTTCTCGTTTACCTTTTATCTGTATTTCCAAAAGGATAATTTATAGATTCTTGTTATTGTTGCTAAAGTTATTTGTTATTGTTCAAACAGTCTTCAATTATTTGAAGGGCTTCAGAACAAGAAGTTTCTTGAAGTGTACATTCACTTCACCATTAGCAAGGAAGGGTTCACTACAGCACAAGGAATACAGTCAATGGTATTATAATGCTAGCTACGTACGATGTCAGAGGCGTAGTAGACTTGGCGGTTATAGCTTTGTGAAGTGTGTAAATGTCTAATCATTATGTTGTTTTGTGCACCTGAAACTAATTTATTTATTTTTTTTTTAAATAAGGAAGGATTCACAATCTTAAGGTAAAGTGACTGTGCCTATTGCAGGCTTTCATGTCTGCAATGATCAGGCTTTGCAGTACCTAGTTCTCCGGTCTTAAAATCTGCCCGGCACCTATCCCTGTAAAGGAATGTGATCTGAAATGAATCCTCATCACTGACTTCAAAATAGCAATTTACCTCAGCCCCAACTCTGCAACCCTACGCTGCACTATTTCTTTTAGAACACAGCACATATCACTTTCTGATATACTCTACGTTCTACTTTCACTTTTTTTATTGTTCTTGTCTATCTCTACCTATTAGAATGCAAGATTTTCCCGTTCAAGTTTTTTTCTTTTTTGTTTCACTCATATATTGCAATACTTCCTGAAATATATGAGGTTCTGCATGACTGTGAAATCAATAAAGACATAGCGATGTATGTACAGACATGCATGCATACATACACTTGAGAGTTTTTCCATTGTTTCATGTTAGGTTTTACAAAGATAAGATTATATTATGAACTTTTCTCTGTATGTTTGTTTCTGTTTACTTGTTAATATAAATCATGACCACTCCAAATTGTGCATTGAGAGCTTATTGTTGTGGTTATTGAAACTACACATTATCACATAATGAAGATGCACCTCACTTTACTCAATCTCTACCCAACTGATGAGCATTAGAGATGTTTCCATTTTTGCCAATAGAACTTTATTGTCATAAATCATTAATTACCGGTGCCATTGTATTTAAAGATAATCACTCTGGCACTGAGAATGCTGAGAAAAACATATTATTACTATTGTTTATGTTTTGTTTTGTTTTGTTTTTAAACAGGCAGAACTTGGGCTAGGGACGATATCTCAAAGTCCACTTAATTCTTAGACTACTTTTAAAAGCATGTTTCCATATACTTGAGGTGTTTTGCCTTTTCTTTTCTATGTAATAGTAAACACCCTTTGCCTATTTTTCTATCCATTATTTGTGCCTCTTAACCATTTATTTATAAAACATCTCGATTGCTGATACTAATCTTTTGTCTTTAAGTCTATCACTTTTTACATTTGTATTGACAAATTTTTGCATGCTATACTTTTTAAAATATTTTTTGTAACTTTAAAAATATTGCTTACTTGGTCTCTCAGAATTTATAGCTAGTTTATTTGGTGCAACTATTGACTTCCTTTCTGTATTACAACAGGATACTTTTATTCAAAAGCCACTTCAAATACAGAGTGATAAATTGTTCTCATTAAAATAATTTATAGACAGTGTAATCACTGAGGATTTAGATGTAATAAAGATTTCAGTTTCAATCACTCTTGTAATATTTCCCTGGTGTTCTTTATGCAAAGCTCAGTTTTTAGGCATTTAAACATGAACCACTAAAGTATTGTGAGAGTTTCTTGCTTTTACATCCCCTAGTGTTACAGGAGTTTTTAAAAGAACATTTAAAATCCTTTGCTGACTTAGGTGTAGATGAACATGAAATGAAAGACTTTCAGAAGTAAGAATAGGCACAGCAAACTCAGTATTTCAATAGCTTAACAACAAAAAAGATTGTGTCTTGGTCATATCATAATCCAATACAGAGCAAATCCTTGGGATTTGTCTCCCCTCCAAGTGGTAGTTTAGGGTTTTAGTTTCCTTTCATCTTTTGCTATACATCCTTGCAGTCCTTCCATTTAACTAATGGACATAAATACAAATGAGGAATTATTCTGAAATAGTTTTGGGTTTGTAAGCATCATACTTCATTTCTGGCCATCTCTAGGCCACTCATTGGCCACTACTAAGTCACGTGACCCACCCAACTGTAAAGATATCTGGAAGGTGTTTGATAAACATGTATTCTCTGCCATGAGAATGAAGATAGAAATTGATACAAGTGATTTATTTTTTCTTAACACTTGATCATTATCTAAAAAATAAATTTAAAACTATAACATAAGTCTAGGCCAGAGTTATGATTTTTTTTATTTGTTTGTTTGTTTTTACCTGTACAATGCTCACATTCACATCCCATTTAAAGACTCTCACTACCTACTGATGTTAACTGGGATTCTAATCATAAATCAGTTTTAATGGAACCTCTGGCATCAGGGGTGGAACCAAGAGAATATGACTCATGACTGTTGAAAATTAGTGTTAGAGATATTTTGAATATTAGTTACATAATAATGTTAGCCAATATTTGAGAGATTGTGATAAATGCTTTACATTTAATCAAATAGCTTAAGATATAAAATATCTGTACATCTATATGTGTATCTATAGCTCTATGTATCTATGAAGACTGGTTAATAAATAAGGTGATCATAACCTTATATCTTACTTTCTGGTCACTCTAATAATATAAGCTATCAGTTAGAACCAATCGATACCCAATTTCTGCAGACTTCTTTATCCACATCTGAAACACCGGACTCTCATTTATAGCCTTGGTTCTTTCCCATCCTGATGAAAGCTAAGGCCATTCCGAAGTTAAGTGAAGATCTGAAATTTACACCTCATTTTTGGTGATACTGTCACCTTAACTTTTGCTATATTCTAATACTTGTAGTAATGCCTATTTCCAGAGATGAAATATGTACCTCACACTCACTTCTGTGTCCTGGCTTTCTATTGCATATTTTAAGACTGAGTCAAAATATCTTATACTTCCTGATTTCCTCATAGTACGAAAGTCCTTATCTTATACTCAAATTTGGGGGCTGGCTGGCACTCTACTACCTTCTGATACTCACCTCTAATTTGGTCTGTCTGTGTGAAAATTCAATTTAACTTATACTCGCAGAGGTCACTGCCTGTTCAAATAGTCTTTCCCTGAATTGGATTTTCCTCATACCCCATAAAGTCAGCTACACTGAGCACTATTTATTATATTAAACTTCAAGCTAATAACCTCCATCAGGCTCTGATTCCTTAGGACCTGACTCCATCCATAATCCAATCTAATTCTAAACCCTTCCATCCTCCACATTTCCCACTTCACCTCTCCTTGATGGGGCCATACCCAGGACTGTCCCAAGTCTTGGCTCAAAATGCTGTTTGTGTGCGCACATGTGCATGGGCAATGTGTATGTCTATGAGTGTGTGTATGTAGATTTATCTATGAGTGTATTTGATAATAAACCATTCTAATGGCGACATTAATTTGGATGCTTTTGCTCACTTATCTTCATGTGTTTATTTTCATTGCGTATTCACTTGAAACAGCTTAACTTTCTTTAGTAATTTTTAAATTAAGTTATTTTATTAGTTGCAACTACTGATCCCTTGTTTGTTTATGTTATTAAAGCCAGAGCTTCAAAGAACAAGGGGTGGTGGTATTAATTCAGTTTGAACATGCAGATGGGGCCACCCATGTAATCGTTTCCTCAAACTCATTAGTTTGCTACTGTGTAGAGGGGTGCCAAACACTTATGAATCCAGATTAAATAGTTGAATAGCATCATGTAGGCTTAGCTTTGGAAAACAATACAGGATCAAAGAGACCAAGGTATCTGATTTGTTGGATGTGTTATGGCTTATCTCGAATGATGGAATAGCAATTTAGTGGCATTGCTTCTACTGCTTGTTGTGATTGGATTGGCCAGACTTTTCAGTCCCAGTCTGGTTCTGCTTTAGGCTTTATTCTGGGAATGCTAGAAGAATAAACATTAAGCTTCTTGAAAGTTTTACAGTTCTTTCATCAGAAATTTTGCTCTAAAATTTAGAATATACATACTGGTTTTTCATCTATTGCTTAATATAATTAGTCTTTGTAATTTGCATCTTCATGCTCCCTTTCTTTTAAAACTCTAGGCCTGTGAAGCAAATCTTTATTGTATAAAACTGAACTCTTTCTTTTCCTACACTCACCCAACAACATACATCTACATGATCTTTTCTCTATTTATGTCTTTAATCCCAGCATTTGCTACAATATTTCCCTTCATCTGTATTGTTTATTGACTCTTTCTTGAATACTGTCCCTCCCACTCTTTGTTGACCAATATTACTTATCGTAGTGGCCTCAGATAAATGACACCAAGGAATGACTATCCTGGATACCCCCTTCTAAATCAATCCCTGTTTTAATTGCTGATTTCATTTATAGCATTTCTTCAAACTATTTCTCATAATTTTGAATTATATTTATTAGTGCTTATAAAAGTCTATTCTACATTTTCTATACTAAAGTCCTCACGAAAGCTAGTTCGTTTTTTAATCAATTATTAAAAAATATTTTAAATCAATTATTAGAGTTTAAAAATGATTTTATCATGAATAAATGAGTATACAATTATTTATCAATGTGTTAAATGACAACACTGAGAGAACTTTTGATATAATAATATCTAAT
The DNA here is from genome assembly GCF_036562045.2 of Rhinolophus sinicus. Lineage (NCBI taxonomy): Eukaryota > Metazoa > Chordata > Mammalia > Chiroptera > Rhinolophidae > Rhinolophus > Rhinolophus sinicus. The sequence continues at coordinate 14,394,155 of NC_133751.1, read as the reverse complement.
CCTCATCCAGGGTCAACCCAAGGATAAATATACATTTATTCTTTCCTTCCCTCCACAGTCATATTCCTGCAGCTTTTCCTGTCCTACACATTATTGTTATGACCTGAGGTTGATCTCCCTTATCACCTGCTGGTAACTCTCAGTACCAGAATGCAATCAGATGCCAAAGAAAAGGCGATCCATTGACTTACTTTTGCAAATGTCCATTTTCCGAGGCACATAGAAGGGTGGAAAACGAGAACAAGTAGAACTCAACGGACAATAGCTAACACCTTGTTGAGAAATAAAGAGATTTTGAAGTGCAATAGAGTTGGGTGAAATGCCAGGTTCACGGCTTTCTCTCTGTAGACTTTGGTTAATTACTGTAAATGTATGAGTAGGTTTTCTTATACATACAAAATGGGGTGCCAGTACCTATCACATAGGGTTATAATCAGAGTGGAGATATTACATTCTAAAAATTCCACATCCGGCAACGCCTGGCATAAATTTCATAAGTGAGAATTCACTTCTCTTCCCCTTTAACTAAAGCATTTTAATCTAGAAATACAAAAAAATGTCTAGGTCACGCTGACTAATAAGAATGGTAAATTCATTAAGGGTTCTTTAGTTAAGGTTGAAATATAAAGAAATGTCTATGTCACACTGACTAATAAGAATGGTAAATTCATTAAGGGTTCTTTAGTTGAGGTTGACTGACAAACTACAAAAAATGCAATATACTTTTATTTGATAAATCTGTCTAGTTGTACTCTCGCATATTCTTTCAAGTAATTCCTGATTATTTAGTAACATTTATATGATTGGGCTGACATTCGAACATTGTGAAATATTTTTATTTCTTAAAAACTCTTCCAGTTATAAAACATGCCTATTTAAATCAGAGAATTTTATAAAACATATTAGAGAGGAGAAATAATTTCCATGTTATCAAATCCATACATATAATACTAGGTACCAAGAAATTGCTCTTCACCAAAATAGTTAAAATATATTATCACATAACCAGAGTTCTGTTATATAAGGATGATATAGTGATAATTGAAATCTACATATAAGTCGGTATGAAAATTTTGAAGGAATAAGAATTACTAAGTTTATATTATTGCTTGTAGATGACAATTAATAGTCATTAAACTATTATTGAAGGATGTATTAGCATATACTTTAATTTAAAACAAATACCTATATAGCTTAGTCTAATTAATAAGTAAACTATGTTGCAACCAGGACCAAAATGAACACTGAGCCTATTAAAGGAAAAGGTACATTAAGATTAAAATGATCAAGAAAAATATTAGTTGTGTAATGTACCACATAACTGCATTGAGATTAGAATTATTTTTATTTTTAAGAAACAGCAAACATTTTCCCAAACTTTAAAATATTCTATAAAGTAATAATTTGAAATGTTTTACATTGCATCACTGATTGCTAGAACGACTATCATTCAAGATGTTTTCTTCCCATAAGATTTTTCTTTTTTTTACTTTAACAATAAGTTAAAGTGACCAAAAATGCGATATATGTATAGTGAATGAATAGTCTTCCACTGTGAACTGCAAGGAGGTCTAAAGATCTGTCTTCTCTAAGCAGAAGCTGATCGTTTACTGCTTGGTTTCTCCTTAATATGTTCCCATTAATTAGGATTAGATTTAAAAAATCAAAGAGAGCGAACTCTAAATAATGTTGCTTAAGCAATGCAGAATTTCATTTTTCTCTCACATAAATGTAGTGTGTTCACAGGCTGTATAGAGGCTGCACAAGAGTGAAGAAATCAAAACTGTCTATTGTTTGCTTTGTGGTTTTAAGCACAAAGTTTTCACCTCACTGTCTAAGGCGGTTGCTTAAACAGGCCTTAATACAAAGCAGGTTAAACTCCATCCATCATATTGCCATCCTCTTTCAGAAAGGAGCAGAAGGAAACAAGCAAATCACTCCTTTTAAGGAAACTTCTCAGAGGTTATTCATACTATTTCCACTTTATCACAAATTGACCAGAATTTAGTCAGGCAGCTACCAAAGCCAGCTTATCTGAGATTCTGGGGAATCTTTAGCCAAGCAGTCTTGGTGGCCAGCTATTTTTATTGTAGAAGAAGGGAACGAATATTGGGCAGAAACAACATTCACTCTCTGCCACATACCTGCACAAAGAGAAAGTTTGCAACTTGAGGTATCAGTATATGAGTTGTCTTTCTTCAGTAATAGTTGGGTATGTATTTCCTACTTTCTCTACCATTTATTTATAGATATTAGACTGCTTTAAAGTATGGAGGAAAGGTGTAGATGGAATCCTGATTTGGCTAAGCCTGTCTAAGTTTATATTACTATAGACCCAGGTGTAGCTGGGTCTCCTTTGTTAGTTCTGACCAATAAATATAAATATATCCAATACATATGAATGTATGTAAGCTGGATCCCTTCAGGTAAGGTGTCCTCATCCATACCAAAGAGCATTCCTTTTTCTTCCTCTGAATATTGCATGTGTATAATTGATGTTTGGAACAGTGAGAGACACACTGATATCATCCTGAAGGTAAAGAACATATACGGAGGAGGAAAAAGCCAAGAGAACCAGAAAGAAATGGAGCTGGATCTTCCCCTGCCATTGCTGGAGACTCCTTGTACCTGAGGATCGCGTTATGTGATGTAATAACTATTAATGTCATTATAAGTTATTATAATGTCATCATAAATTTGATTTATTAAAATATGTGAATAAGAGCTTAGAAAGATTATATTTGTTGGGTTTATAAGTATACCATGTCAGATATTTGAAGTGCTTGTGAAAAGTAGTAATATCAAATAAATAAATGTAATTTGAAATGCTTATGAAAATTGATTAATTCACTTTAAAAATAGGATTATTTTGAACAGAATTTAATCAGTTAACAAGGATTTAACTGAACATTTATAAGTGACTGGAAATATCAATTTTTACAGAGTCAGAAAATTGGCTTAAAATGACAAAGAAAATGAAACATTTTAAATTTGCATGTTTTAAAATAAATACTTATTAGACTAATACTAATTAAAGCATAAAATATGGCAAAGGTCCCTTTGGATATATACTCTATAAAGAATAAAAAAATAAATAAAGCGTATTGTCAAGTGATTAAAAAACATGACGCATGCAACTATAACAGGCCAATATTTACAAGATTTTACTTAACTTATTAAATGATAAGGGAATTAATTGGATGGCATGATTGCTTCAAAGAACATTTAAGAAGATAAATATAAATAGGAAATGTTAGGATAAGATTTACTGATTAAGATACAAAGCAGGTTAATGCCCAACAGGGCATTTAACTTTTGGGATTATCGGTTACATCAATAAGAATAATTTCCATCTTTTCTGAATAAAAATTTACAACTTTACATAACTTCTTTAAATCTGGATTGTTGATCAATAATAAATACTAATCTGAACTATTTCCTTACTCTATAGTCCCTAAGTATATTCCCCTAGACAAAGCTTATGTGAACTTCCCTGCCTTCGACACTGAAAACATCCCTGCCCAAAATTGTTTCCTTGTTTCCAAGACTTAGATGATTTTTGAAACACTGTCTTTAATCTCTGAAGATTATCCCAGTAATCTCAAAAAGGCTAGCATTTTATCAAATGTGTCATGATTATAAACATGGGCAGAGCAAGATTGTTAGTTAACCGTACAGGACTCTTTGCGTTTGCTTTACAAATCTAAGACAACTCCTAATGCCACAAAATTAATTTGGATTACTAAATTTTCATAAAGAATCTTAGATTAGATTTTTAGCTCCTATTGTGTGCAATTCTACCCCAAAAGTAGGAAACCTAAAGCTCATGAAACTCCTTCCACCATATTTTCCCTGTAGAACCTATAACTCGGGGGAATTCCTACCTCCTTAACATCTGTACGATTGGGACTCTAAACCAGAAATCAAGTTAGTTCTGGTTATGGCTCCCTAGGGATTGGCTCCACATATCAATCACCCCTTGTTTCTTAATAGTGTGCTTGCCATGTCTGACACAATGCAAATCCTTCTCAAGTATAACACTTCACACACAAACACACACATATACACGTGCACACACACACACACACACACACACACACACACACACAATCTCCATATAACTATTCATATTTCCTGCAATGCAGACACGCAATGCAATTCTAAGTCCTCTTTTATTAAATCTATTCGTTGCTGTAATTCTTTACTTTCTGTCTCCTTTTTAATTAACTTTTTTTGGACTATTGAAACAATATAGGGTATTATAGAATGTTAAAAAATAAATGTCCATATACAGAAATTAAAAGTCATGTATCAACTCATAATTCAAGATAACTTGTTTTAATATTTTAAGCTATGCTCTAACTAGTTTAACATTTTGAGCTATCTTTGTGTCATTACACTGATCCTGGATTAACGCCTCTTGCTGTTCCTACCACAACAAATGCTCCTATCTGTCCACGGCTTCTGTTTTAGTGTATCCCAGAGGCTGTTACAGCTCATACGGCAAACTACTGTTGCTCCTTCCTCGAGACTATGATCTTGTTTTATCAAGGGTACTTCCACCATAGGTATAATATCATCTCAGGATACTAGAAGTAGTTTGTTATTTGATTATTTTGTTTAATAATTAAGACACAGACATTTCAGAAAAGAAATACAAGTAGTGTGGATTCCCTTCAACCACACGGGAGTGACCTACTTTATTGAAAATCCTTTATTTGCAAACAAAACTGCAACTATAGCACTTAGGATACAGAGAGTTATAGCATAAAAAAGTGTATGAACTAACGCAGAGTGAAAAGGGATCCCCATGGAATAAAAAAATAGAAGAAGATTTCATATGTGGTTTTATCTGGGCCTTAAAAGAAGTCTTGACTAAAATAAGCAGAGAGGGGTGGGAAAATACTTAAAAAAACACAGAAGAAGAAATGAACAAGAATTGTTATAAGGATAATCAATAGCCTTATGTGACCACATCTTGACATATATAATTCAACTGAAGTGTTTTTCCATTTCTTAAATACTTTATCAACACATCCAATAATAGTTTTACGACATACACAGCAAAATTGATTGATTAGTTTGCTACAGCCACTATCACTGAGACAAAAATGTAAAAAAAGTCTAATCATTGCCAAGTTACATTGCTTTTTACTTTTACAGTGCACACTGAGCAAGCACACTCTTCTTTGGTTTAATAAAAAAATGACATATTTTTTTAAATCACACCTTTAAAAGTCCTAGAAGAAAATATAAGGAAAATTTTTCATGATACAGGACTTGACAATGATTTCCTGGTTATAACACCAAAAGCACAGGCAACAAAAACAAAAATAGATAAATGGGACTACATCAAAAAATTTTAAATGCATCAAAGGAAACAATCAGAGTTAAAAGGCAACCTACAGAATGGGAGAAAATATTTTCAAATCATATATCTGATTTGCATACATATACAGAGATATATAGACATATTTCCATATATATATATATATATATATATATATATATATATATATATATCCTACAACTCAACAAATATTTAAATAACCCTATCAAAAAATGAGGAAAGGATTCAAATAGACATTTATCCAATGATAATATACAAACGGCCAACAAGTACATGAAACGTTGCTCAGCATCAATAATAATCAGAGAAATGAAAATCAAAATCACAATAAGGTGTCCTCACACCCATTTTGATGACTACTATAAAAAAATAACAAGTTCTAGCCCGTGGAGAAATTGGAACTCTAGTACACTGTCATTGGGACTGTAGAATGATACGACTGCTATGGAAAACAGTAAGGAGGTTCCTCAAAAAATTGAAAATAGAATTATCATATAAGTCAGCCATCTCACTTCTGTGTATATATTTCAAAATATTGAAAGCATAGTCTCAAAGTGATTTTGCACACCTGTCTTCATGGCAGCTCTATTCACAATAGCAAAGAGGTAGAAGCAACCCAAATATTCATTGAGAGATGAATGGATAAACAAAATGTGGTATGTACATGCAATGGAGCATTACTCAACCTCAAAAAGGAAGAAAATCCTATTATATGCTACATGGATGAACCTTAAGTATCATTATGATAAATTCACTATGTTAAGTGAAATAGCCAGTCATGAACAGACAACTACTAAATGATTCTACTTATATAAGGTATCCAATCAAATTCACAGAGATGGAAAGTAGAATGGTGGTTACCAAGGGCTGTAGAGAGAGTGAAAAGAAGAGTTGTAGTTTAATGTGTATAGAGTTTCAGATTTGCAAGATGAAAAAGGTCTAGAGATTTGTTTCACAACAATGTAAATATACTTAATACTACCGAACTGTGCACTTAAAAAATTTAATCCAAGCCCTGCATTTTATGAGTGATAGAACTGCAACACCGGAAGATGGGTGATTATCCAGCCAGCCAAAGGAGAGATCCAGGAAGGGAACATATGCCTCCCAATACACCCTCTTAGGTATCTGCATCTGCTAACTTGATCCACTTGTGTCCCTGGACAATGTCTCCATCCAGTAGTGAAACTTTAAATCTCCTGCTGTTTGATGAATGAATATATGATGTGAAAATCAAGAGGGTGGACATTGACCCAATGTACACCATTTACCTAAAAGGAGATGGGTGTCTTTCTTTTGTTAAAACTCTAAGACAAGATTGGCATGATATTTTTGAATGACCGATTTTTACAAAGTACTTTTGTTGCTTAAAGTCACTTGGATACATTTACAAATATAAATATTCAGATAATCCTCATTACAACCTTCAATATACAGTGCAGGATTAAGCAGATTTAAACACTTCCCTCTATATACCTTTACACATAAACACACACACACACACACACACACACACACACACGTCTGATAGAATAGATACTCACTTTAATCTTAGGTAACGTCAAATTCTAGTTTTATAAACAGAGTAGGAAATGCTAATATAGGGAGATGAAGGAAATTAAAGTTATGCCTATCATTTCCACAAATCAGATGCCAGTGTCAAAGCTTTGCTGCTCCTTTGTATGGCTGGCTGAGGACACTAACACAGTGTGGTACAGGGAGGAAAGGTCAGGGCTTGACTGAAGGGGAGGGAAATAGAAGTCTGAGTGGGATCAGGTCGGTCTTGGAGATAAAAATGGTCCAAAAGAAGTAGGGAGCACAGATAAAGTCATACAATATAGAGTAAGTATTTGCTTTAGAATCTCTTCTTCAGCAATGGGCATGTGCCAGACAGCGTGCTTATAGTTGGCTTTACAGAAATAAATAAAACTAAGCCCATGGGAACTGGAAGAGTCAGGAATTCAAGCTCATTTTGGGGTCACTGTTAATATATAAAAGGCAGACAACTAAGTTCACGAACTTTCCATTGTGTAAGTGCATGGTGGGAAGTTCACGAATTTAATTGTCTGACCTTTCATATGCTGATGAATCATGAGTCACCAACTCAATGGTAGAGATGAAAGTAGGAGAACAGTGTCTTAAATAAACTTCAAGACCATCATTTCATGAACCAATTATCAGTATAGAAATGCTTTAACATTAGGATTAACAAAGAAAACAATCTTCATGTTCACCACTTTCAATAATTCCCAATTTCCAAATGTTTGAATGTACACCTCTCTTCTGGCAGCTACCACGTTACTATTGAAGTTGTCCGTGGGTGTGACTATGTCGGCACTGTTTACACAGTATTTGAAAATATTTCAATAATTTCAATTGATTACAGGTCACATTCCTAATACAACATTGTTGTTAATATAATTACAAAGAACCTTTTTTTCTTACATAATAATGCCATAATATAGAACAGAAAATGTAAACATCCTCCATCAGGTAGAGGTCATGTGTTTGGTTAGCGGTGAGAGGATTATACTCAAAACTGTTTCATTCATATGTTAATCCACAAATCTTTATGAATGACTTTTTATACCCTAGGTATTTTCTCTCTGGAGATGCAAGAAAAAATAAGTCATGGACATATCTCTTGAAAAGCCTACAGTATAGTGGACAGAACAAACCTGTAAAGAGATAAGTATAATACATCATTGTAGAAGCTAAACAAAATATAGTGCAAAGGGGGATGGAAAACAAAAGAAGAAAGTTCTCCTTGGGGGGCCAGAAAAGGCTCCCTAGAAGAAGTGCCACTTGAGCTGGTCCTTGGAAGAAACTTCTAAAGGTGCATTAAAAAGTAGAAGGAAAATACAGAGTCAACACTATGGTACAAAAATTGATAAAGTCCCTAAGAGTGAAAAGTCTGGCGAGGTATGTTTCAGGCAGGCTGAGCACCTTCAATTTCATTCACAGGAAGGAAAGCTCAATCTGCATTGAATACACAGGAAGTTCCATTTGACTATTTTTCATATTCAGATAAAAATGGTAAATTTACATTATACAAAGCAGTGACTTTTTTTTTTCCTTTTCTTTGAATGGGGTGACCAGAAATATTTAAGACAGTATTGCTAGTGAGTTAAAGTTTTCCTGAAATGACTGGGTTCTAATGCCAGATTAAACGCTCTAGTCTTGGAATACTGTTTAAAATAAATTCTCCAACATTGGAGAATGTACATTTCATGATGAGGGTAGAGTACACACGGAGGGTGATGTGTTTACCTACACTGCCTTTCCTTCCAACACACTGAATGCTGGAGGCCACCTAATGATTTGACAAGTCAGAGATGAAGGCAGGTAAAGATATACCATTAGATGGTTTGCATACCAATTACTATACAATATGATGCTTCCTCCCCTCTTGGCTATGCAGGTAACTGAAATTAATTCCTACATAAAACCAGACCATAATGTCAAAAATACCAATAATACAATTCTTTAGACATTGTAAAATTAAAGAATGAATCACTGAAGTATGTTTTTACTCATTAAAATTCCTTCAAAATTATAGTTTTAGCTATTAAAATATTTCAAAAAGCAAGATGCACATCAGCACTACCCCAGTGTTTTTCAGTCTGATATTAATATCTCCTGGAATTATACAAATAACCTTTTTCTGTAATAGTTGACATTATAAGTAGTACTACAGTTACAAATAATCTAAAATGCTCTCTAATTGCTATAGTAAAAAATATGAAATATAATCCCACTTCCACTTATACAATGCATCTCTTATTTTTCTTTATTCAGACATTCACTTAAGCATGTATGTAAAAAATAATGACACAAAACTTATTTTGCAAGATGTATGCATGTACTTTGTAAAAATACCAGGTTTAATATGGAACAAGAAAACGTAAGATTTTTAATATTTTTCCTCATATTAGGAGACTATCTCATGATGAAACATTGCCCAAATTTTACCTTTTCATTTTTGTACCAAAGGATGCTCTGCAGCATTTATAGATATTCACAAGTAAACAAATGGCGTTTATCTAATCAACCATGTTACCGTTTTCATTGAAAGGGGAATGACTTCTTCCTGAATTTTGCAATCATCCTTTTGCTTAGCATTTCTTGGAAATTAGAACAGACAGTTTGCGATCATGAATAATGACATAAGACAATGGAACTCTGTCATGTATAAATACAACCCAGGGGATGACAATGTCTGAATAATGCTTTAGAATCTTGTTTTCTCATTAGGACCGGAGTTATTTTTATAATGTCCTACAGGAACCATTTAGAACAACACAAGGTTCAAAAAGAAGGCCAGCTAGGAAAGATACAGAAATTGTTCTTGAGTTTCCTCCTATGAAAGTATCTCTCTGGCACCATTGTTATTTTAAAAGACAAATCATTACTGTAGAGAAAAATGAGGTCATATTAAATTAAATGATTCTGAAGAGATTTCATCATATACTAAAATGGTTTTGAAGAAGTAATTCTCCACTGTAGGTTAATAATTTTTTTTTTTTTTAAATAGACTTCACATTTTATGAGCATGATTGCTCAGCTCTATTGAGAAAAGAAAATTGAAAAGAAAATAAAGGCTTGTTAATTAGAAAATAATAACTGTGGTAATTAGGGTTTTACATCCTCAAGCACTTCGCAGAGACGAGTGAATAGTGTCTGATGTAGGTAAGCAAATCTAGGATGGATTCTGCAAATGAGACCACACAGAATGTCTGTGACATAGTTGGGATTCAGTTCTTGCCTCTTCTCGTTCTAACCGGTCAGATTCCTACCAGTTACTCCTCATTCAAGGATTGATTTCAGGCCCAGAAATGAACGTCTATTCTTGAAAATCTTCAAATGGGCCATGCTTTTGTCTCAAATTCTCCAATCTAAAAGGGCTGTGTGTGTGTGTGTGTGTGTGTGTGTTTTGAGAAAGATACAAGTCCAAAGTGGGAAGGAACACATTGTTTCAAATAACAATAAGAATGAAAATAGATTTGTTTCCCACTTCCTGAATTTTCTCAAACCCAACTTTGTTAGTTGTGTGATTCATTTCCTTTCCTAATTTAGAATGAAAATTTTATTTATAGTTTTATTCAGCTAATATTAAATCTGCAGATAGGTTACGTTACCTATGACACCTTTTGCTTTCTTTTAGCAGTTAATGGCTGTAGTCAAGTCATTTCCCATGGGGGAAATTAGACCAAATGGACTTATCATACTGTCCTCTATGGAAAAGCTTAACATTTAAAACATAGAAAAAATTTGGAAGATTTGAAAGAAGATGGCAAAAGTAAATTGTGAAGTCAGAAATGCTTTAATTAATATATACAAACTGAAATGGATGAAAATGACATTCAAATAGCTTCACCGGGAGGAGTATCAAACCCAATAGTCCAAAGCAAAGTTTTCCTTTTGGAAACCCTACTATTAATATTCAGAAGAGACCTGTACCACAGTCAGAGCACAGATAAGGCTGTAGTGGGAGAAAGGAGAAATCCTTATTGAAGTTTGCCTGCAAAAAATGTCCTGGAATCTAGAAACTGCTCTGTTCTCAATATTGCCACATTGCAAAAATTGTAAGGAGCAGTTAAAAGCTGCTCACCCCTGCATTGCTACATTAAAAATCGTGACACTGTTATGAATTAGCTGGATCAGGTATTGAAGTTGGAGTGCCTCATAGGTTGATTTGGCAATTTCCAGCTCCCAAATCCAGAAATTAATCTGTGTCATTTAAGAAATTGCTGGGAATATGCATTTGGCATCAACTCCGGCTGTTTGCCACACACACCTCAAAATGCCATGATTTTATGTATAATGAGAGGCTACAATGATCCAAGAATTTTGGATTGATTCCAGCATCTAGTGAGCTGATGCCTGGACACATAAGGAATGTTGGATCAGACAAGAACCTCAAAATTGCAGCTGAAAATTACTGTGGCTTCTTTGTGGCAAGGAGGCCATTACTAGGCTGAGACATAGAAATAAAAACAAAGCAAATGAATACACATTCCAAATATGTAATTTAGTATTTGTCCATCAATATTTTCCACATTCATTATGGAATAAAGAGGGTATGGACTTCATATCTGAAATAGATGATATTATTGGAGGATGGAGAGCAAAGATAAGGGGGCAAAAATGATACCAAGATTTTTAAATACAGATATTGGAAAAATAGTGGTGACATCGTCAGAAACAGTAAAATTTGGAATAGTCAGTGGTTTGGAGGAGACATATAGTGTATTCCATTTAGATTCAATGTGTTCAAGGTAATGAAGAGATTTATTTATTAATAAATAGACATTAATATTTAAGTGGACTATTCCACACATCAGTGGAAATTTGAAACGACAGCTTCAATGAGTTAGAAGGTAAAGGTGTACATTTAAAATCTTGAAAGCAGATGTGGTGAATTTCACTATGTATTTCTTTAAGGGTAGAAAGTAAATCAGTGTGGGACTAGCCAGGCCTTTGGAAGTAGCAGAATTATGAGATCATAAATGAATTGAATACAAACTGGACAAAGAGTAGGAATCAAATAAGCACAGTATGATTTCATCGAGCCAAAGAAGTTCACAAATAAGTTCTTTAACTGTCTACTGAGTTGGAAGCAGATCTAAGGTCCATGGATTCAAGAACCACTGTTGAATTTTGTTAGTGTGATTTCCACAGAATACTAATGGTGGAAATCAGATTTTAAGGAGTTAAAAAGGGAATAAGTTTTGCCAAAATAATGTTGGCAGAAATAAACCACTAATATGACATATATTACCAAAAAATAGGAGAGCAGAATGAAAGGTGGCTAAGACGATATAACTCTGCTTTTAATAAGTGTGTTTTATTGTTATTGTTGTTGTTTTTCTGTTTATTATCTTTTAATAGAGGAAAACTCAACTTCTTTACAGACAGGGATGAGAAATCCACTTGTAACACAGGGATGAGAGTGTGCTGGCCAAAGACGGAACAATGCAGTAAACAATGAAATATTAAGCAATATATAGTTGTTTCCTTCTCAAGAGAAAACTCTTCTATTATCCCTGTCTTACGGGGATGGGGTCATTATGCTCTTCCCTCTCCACAGCCAGATGGTTGTTCTTCCATCACTACTCATACTCTTTCCTTTGCTACAAACTAAACCATTCACATACCACACATCATTCATCTGTCCTCCGCAGCTCCAGATATTCAGGCTACCTTACCACTTTCCTCATGAAACTTCAGTGTTTTTCAAAAAGTTTACATCATGTAGGCACTTGCTCTCTTCTTCTTTTAAAATGATTTCAACTGTTGCATTTTTTTTCCCCTAAAATGTACCTGTAAAACACTGTCTTCTTTAAAAATACTGCTTTATTCTTTCTGACAGAATTCTACATCAGTTAACTTTGGCTACATTCTCCCCTGGTTAAAAACAGAAAAGAAAAAAGTATCAGCTTACAATATAACAGAATGTAACATTTGCATGCAACTTAGAAAAAGCAACTACAGAAAGACAGGCAAAGTGATAAAAAGGTGTGGTTATCTTAATACAAAGATAAAAATTGCAGCAGTCATATCAGTGAAGGATATTACTTCCCTTTTCTAGCATTTTATAACGGACAGCTCAGTTTTATTTTCTGACCAGAGTTTAATGTACCATCCTATGTTATTTGTTAAATTCTATACCATTGGTTGAGACCAAAGACATGCTTTGAAAACAAAGGATCAAGTGGCAGAGTTTAAATTCTGTTTTGAATGTTGAGTCTTCCATTGTGAAAGTTGACAATTTTCAACTTAATTATAAAGCAGACCAAGGGTGATTCTAAAGGCAGTAAATTAAAGAGAGGTTATTGTAAAATATACTAGAAAAATTATATATACACATGTATTTGTGTATATACACACACACACACATATATATATATATATATATATAGGATGGCACATATATATATGTGTGTGTGTGTATATATATATATATATATATATATATATAATCTTGATTTGGAGAAAAAATTAAATTGTCAGTATGAATATTAATGTATATAATAGTTTTAATAAACTGAGTCACATATTTGATCAAATATCACTGCCATAGTTTAGTCATCTTTAAGGAAAAAAAAGAGGAATTATGCTGGAATATTGTTTGTACATTAAACAACTAGATAATTTAACTACAGTGCATATCTTGCATATTTTTATGGATGGACACCCTAGGATGTTTGCTATTAGAACAGAAGAAAAGAGCCATGTTTCAGAGAAAAATGATTAATTATATTTTCAATTATAGGTTGCTTTTGTCATTAATCTTACCATAGAGTTCAATTACCTGCAGGTAGTGTGTTCATGTACTATCATTTATAATTAATGTTTTTGTACTTTAAACAAACAATGGCTTAGAAAAAAATTTGGAACTAGATAAGAATATCTGTCAAACTAGATATATGCCTTAGAAGCATATTAAATTCCAAAAGACATTAAACTGACAATTTCTTACAGTTCTCTTTCATTTTATTTTGGTAATAATGGATAACTAAAATTAATTCTTTCAGAAGGCTGATTCTTTGGGGATTTATTAAGGTATTTAATTTACATGAAAACATAAAGTTTGAAGTTGTACTTAATAAAATGATAATAACATATTTCTAAGATGTTTATCAGTATGCTTACATTGTATTTATTTTCATTTTTATCTGATAGTGTACCTCAGATCACATACCTACCAGCCATAAAATCCGCTGAAGGCTTTCCTTCAGGCTCCAAATGGTACTCGAGGCCCTCACCCAGCCCTACCACACTCAACATGGCTTTAGGACCCTGCCACCTCTTACACCTCAAGTGCCTCCTCACCCAAGTCCAGTCACACAGGTCTTCCTGCCCTACGAGCTCCAGGCTGAGGCTCACCTATAGGTCTCATTTCCTCAGCCAGAAAAGTGACCTTCCAGGATAATAGTTCCACAGCTCCCTCTCTTCTTTCAGAACTCTGTCTACCTGTTAGCTCTTCATGGATCTTTGCTGAACAGCCTCCCTAAAATTTTGTCTCATCCTTCTGTATTTCCTGCTTGTTTTCAGAGTTGCTCATCACTGTCAATATTATACATTTAGTATTTAGTCTTTCTTTCTCAGTCGCTTACATGCAACACACACACACACACACACACACACACTCTTTAAAACCTGATTCATCCACAAATCAGAACTCTGTCCAGGGAAGAAAATAAAATATACTCATATTACTGATCAGTATGATCATTTTGACATCATTCTACTCTGTTGATTACTCTTGGCTTTTGTTTTGCTTTTTGTGTTTTATTGTTTGTTTGTGTTTTAAGACACCGTCTTCCCTTTGCTGCTGTGTCAATTCTTTGAGGGTGTTTTTCCCCAAACTCTGTTACTAGTCTTTTGCTACCATCAAATCCTTCAGATCCATTTTCAAAATCAATCCTGAATTTGACAACATTATACCATTTTTACTGCTGTTTCCCTGGTACAAACCACCATCAATTCTCAGGTGAATTCTATACCTTAAGTATTCTTCCTTCTTCAATCCTTGCTTTTCTAGAGTCTATTCTCAACAGAAAAGGCAAACTAAACTTTTAAATATAGAAACTTCTCCCAAGAAGACACACAAACAGCCAGCAGATATATGGAAAAATGCTCAACCTCACTAGCTATTAGGGAAATGCAAATCAAAACCACAATGAGATATCACCTCACCCCAGTTAGAATGGCTATCATGAACAAGACAAATAACAAGTGTTAGAGAGGCTGTGGAGAAAGAGGAATCCTCATACACTGTTGGTGGAAATACAGACTGGTGCAGCCGTTATGGAAGGCAGTGTGGAGGTTCCTCAAAAATCTAAGAATAGAATTACCATAGGACCCAGCAATCCCTTTCCTGGGTATCTACCCAAAACTCGCAAACCTTTATCCATAAAGATATATGTGTTCTGATGTTCATTGCAGCTTTATTTACAGTGGCCAAGATAGGGAAACAACCAAAGTGTCCTTCGATGGATGATTAGATAAAGAAGATGTATATATACACAATGGAATACTATTCTGCCATAAGAAAAGATGAAATACTGCCATTTGCGACAACATTGATGGATATTGAGATTATTATGCTAAGAGAAATAAGTCAGACAGAAAAAGTAGAGAACCATATGATTTCACTGACATGTGCAATATAAAACTGAAAACAACAAAAGAACAAGACAGACAAATGAAGAAACAAAAACTCATAGGCACAGACAACAGTTTAGTGGTTACCAGAGGGTAAGGGGGGTGGGGTTGGTAGATGAGGGTAAAGGGGGTCAAATACATGGTGATGGAAGGAGAACTGACTCTGGATGGTGAACACACAATGTGACATATAGATGATGTAATATAGAATTGTACACCTGAAACCTATGTAATTTTACTAACCATTGTCACCCCGATAAATTTAATTAAAGAAAATTATATATATATATATATATATATATATGCACATAGGCACACAGAGGGTATAAACTTGTATTAAAATTGTAATACTAAATATATACTGATAACAAAAGATGAATATAAATTATAAGTTATATGTATACATTGTTTTGGAACCCTCCATGTATCTTACTTTTTTTATAGATTGTAAGCTTCATGAAGATAAAAGTTTTTGTCTGTGTTGTTTACAGCTTTATTCTCAGGGCCTGAAACAATGCCTAAATTATAGGAGCTGCTCAATAAATACCCACTGAATAAATGAATAAACACATAAGCTATTACTCAAAAACAAGGCAGAAACAAGAAAATGTCAGAAAAGAGAGAGAATAAAATCCCTTATTAAATAAAATTTAGAAATGTATACAAAATATCATACATTTATAAGATAGACAATTTCCAGAAACTGGTTGTTTTATGACTGTTAATTCTAATACACCTTGTTCATTATAATTACAATTTTATTTGAAATCCATATTCTAATTTAATTCAAGCTAAAGTAAGTTTGGTGGTAAATGTATCCTTTATCAGGACATGAAGTTTTATCAGTTTTCTCAAAAGTATCACTTTCTTCCCCTCATCCTCTTGGTAATCACTTAGGAAATGAAGAGAATTAATTGGTTGTGAGGGATCAAAAATACAAAAGCTCATGACGTTTTTTATCTAGCCATGATGTGCAATTGCGATGATGATGAATTGTACAGACATCAGGAAATAAATACCTCAAAGTGATTGTTTGATATAATAAGTGTCTTTTTAGGAGACAATTGTTTACCCTCATATCCATCGTACCATTCGTTCTGTTTGTTTGATCGTGAGATGTTTTCTTGTGCCCTGAAATTTTCAGTCTTCCCTGCATTTAGATTTTCCTTGTGTTGGAGTTCCAGCCTTTTAGGATATGGATGATGCTGATATTTAATTTCTGAGTCATGCTCTTAAAAGGAAAGTACATGTGCCCTCCCCTTCCCTTCTTCTGCACCCTGGAGTCTGTAATGTTGAATCAGCAGATGGTGTGTGCATCACCACCGATTTTTCCAAAAAAGGAAATAGCCTAGGTGATAGAAGGTCTT
This sequence comes from Rhinolophus sinicus, assembly GCF_036562045.2. Taxonomy (NCBI): domain Eukaryota; kingdom Metazoa; phylum Chordata; class Mammalia; order Chiroptera; family Rhinolophidae; genus Rhinolophus; species Rhinolophus sinicus. The sequence continues at coordinate 14,377,268 of NC_133751.1, read as the reverse complement.
GGTCACTGACATCAGAAAGCCCTGGAAAAAAAATCTATTTGGACATTTACATGGCAGAAAACCAAAAGGCTACCTTTTATAAGACAGTGTTTTACAATCTCATGTAACAACCTAAACATACCCAAATTAATACAGTCCGGTACTAAAAGTCTTGACTAGGGTTCTAGTCCTGGCTCTGTTTCTGTCAAGGTGACCACTTAAGTAAATTCCTGACTGCATTTCACTACGAATTAATTACTTGATCAATCAATTATTACATGTATAACATATGTCAGCAAATGGACAGTCCTCTATGGATTATATGTTCTATAAATAGGATTTAACGAAATTATGTCAAGTTCCTCATATTAGAGAAATCTCTACACTAATATTTAGTCCTCCTTAACAATGTGAAATACAGAATGTCAGGGAGAACCCCACAATGAACTGTGCATGGACTTTGGAGTCAGAGAAGTCGTACTCGTCTACCCAGATCACTCACTTTAAACTGTAACATCAGGCAAGTTGCTTTATCTTAATGCAGAAAATTTTAATTTTTTTCACATTTAAATGCAGATAAATGTATCTATTTTATAAGGATGTTTCACAGAATAAATGAGATAACATAAACAAACACTTATTATAGTGCCTAACAAAATTAGTTTTCAATGTATGGTGGTCATAACCATTATTATTATGATTATTGTATTGTTCTAATCTTCAGCTAATTATAGTTGGAAAGACATATAGATAGTATATAGATAGATAGATAGATAGATAGATAGATAGATAGATAGATAGAATATATGTTTGGATATATATATATATTATATTCTATAATACACAAATGTAGCTCGAATTCTACAAAAATATGCAATTTCTGGTCAATGGTATTACTTTTATGATCATAAGTCTTGATCATAACTGAATTGTTTCAATCCTATAGATACCAGTAAATGTATGCTTAAGGGGAAAAAAGAGCGGCTCTTCTAGAATCCCCTCCAGGCCCCTATATGATCTTGAGCAATTATCCCATAAGTTGTAGTAAATAATCACACTTAATTCAGACAGGAAAGTTCACTTCTCTAGAGTGGGTATGTGTAAAACCTTTTTTTTGGAAGTTCGCCATTCAAGTTAGCAGTAAGCTAGATTTACAGTGTGTTATGAGAGTACAACATGAGTTATGGTAGACATCTTTGACTATTAGTGATTAGAAAAAAAAAAATATTTGAACCCTTTATTCAAACCAGGTTACAAGTCCCACAGGTCTGGCCAAATTCCAAACTAAATGATGACATTCTGCTCTACATACCTACTTTTCTTTCACAGAAGTGACTTCAATCCAGTGTCATGGGATTTTAGAAAACAATTATACATCTACAGACAAGGCCGAGAGGGAAACTTAGATTCACAACCCACAAGCAGTTTACAAGGTGAGGAATAAGTATGTGTGTCAAAGAATAGAGGAGTAAATCACGTTCAGAGTTTTAATTAACAATGTGGCTGAAGAGCTGGCATTCGGGAGCTATGACATGAAAGGTATATAAAATATAAGGAATTTCCAAAAAGAGTCTTATGTTATGGAAAGGTGTTAAGACGCTTATTCGAAGGATTTTTCCATGGGCTAAAGGGAAAGATTTGCCCTGAGTAATGTGTTCATGATGAGAAATTTAATAACACGGATGAAACTGTTTTACCAGGAATGATTCAAGAGTACATAGTCATGGTACTCAAATAGTTGTAATTGATACCATTCAAAATGACTGCATTTCCTCACATATGTCTTCAGTTACACTCTGCATTTCTGATGGAAACAAGGTTGTTGGCTGATCACTAATGGTAACTTTTTTGTTCCATTTATTCAATTTGTGTTTTATTCAATTCTAGTCCTAATCAATTATAATAATTCTCGGAAACGACGCAAGTAATGTTTCTAGTAAATAAAATTATTCCATTGCTATGTAACAATGAATGATGATAAAACAGGAAAGGAAATGTTTAAATTGCTGCAAAAGCAAATCATCTTCATCTTCCTCTTAAATAAATTCTTATCTACTCTTCAGGGCAGGATTACATGAAAAAGTCAATAAACAGACACCATCTGTATTTACATATTAAAACTATTGACGTGTTTTGAGAAAACATTAGATTTTTTTTAGAATTTTCATTAAAATATCACAGATTTATTATCCCGTGTTTGCCCTTTACACATACAGGTGCATTAACCACAATTGGCTTTAACCAAATATTTTATTCAGAAATGAAATCACTCTCTTAAAATTAATGGATTTCAATCCCTGGTAGTTCTTTAAACTCTGAAGAACTTAAAAAAAAAAAAAAATCTGAAAACAAATAACTAAATAACTTTTTCATTTTAAAGTTTTAAAGAAGTTAGAACAAGTCTAATACCTGGGCCTCCTTCTGGAAAATACAAAATCAAAATACAGAAGTAGAATACTGGCCGTCAGCTGTTTTTTAAGCTCCTCAAGTGTGCATCTTGGCATCTTGGATTGAGAACTACTGCTCTAAAGAATATTTTACATTTAAAATATTCATACAGAGGCCAAGTTCCTGTTCCAACAATTTAATTAATTGTTATGAAATGGTGAGGGGTTCATGCTCTTGAAAACTACGGTGTGAACAAGGGTCTCTCCTACACCTTCCTGGTGACAGCTGCTAATAAGCTCTTTGAAGTTCAGTATCCATGAAAGAGCAATGCAAAAATCTTTTTTTATAACTGGAAATGAATCAGACAAGCTTCTCAGCTACTCCCTAACCAAATTCCAGTAAATCTCATATTATTTGGCTCATTTTCCCTAACTCCTGTTGCGACTTAATTCTGCTTCAGTTCTATCCAAATTACCACTCTCAAAAGATTTTGCTTAGCAAATAACTTTTTGAGCTATATTATCAGTTCTTGTCAAAATTGCATTTTAGAATCTGGAAAAATATGATTTTAATACTAAAAGTCCCTCCAGTAACTCAATTACTTTGGGATTTTGTTATATGTGTGAAAAGAGTATTTAGCTCCAAGAATAGACAGACTTTTAGGGCAAGGCAATTTTGCTAGGTTTTTTGTGGGTTTTTTTGGTGAGTATTTAAATTTAAAGTTCAAAACAAGTTCAGCAGATTAAAATTCCAGATTAACAAGAATTGGTGTATGATCCCCACTTTCATTATTAAAAGGTGAAATTAAACAAACCATCACATTTCTTTTCAGGAAGCTCCTTCTAGCTAATGCAGCGACAGGGTGTGGACAAATCATTGAACTCCCTTATTCCTTTAACTGCAAAAAGGATACAAATTATTCAGCGAAGGCTTTATTCCTGCCTTTGTTTCTAGAATGCCTCTAACCTGAGGCAGTGTTTAAGGTGTTTTATCCCAACATCTGAAATAAATCATCTACACACTTTTAACTTTAGTCCAAGTCTAATTGTTTGTCCTGCTCATTCATTCATTCATTCATTCATTCTTCAACTAATGCTTTTTAAGCATTTCTATTTATGTGGCTTTGAGGATACAGCAAAAAACACAACAAGAAAAAAAAATTCATCTTCACAGAACGTGCATTCTTATGGAATAGACTGAAAGCAATCACTGTAAGTTTTGCATACCATGTGTTCAGAGCTAAAAGGAAAACAGAATCAGAAACGGTATTAGGAAATTTAGGAATATACGTGGTATTCACATTGTAGTGTTGAACTTCAGTGAGGCCTCATTGAAAAGGTGAAATGTAAGAACTGAAAGAGAGGAAGGATGGATGTCATGGTTATCTATAAAAAGAGACTGTAGGTGGAGGCATAGTAAATGGGTTTGAGGAACAGCTATGAGGCCAGTGTTGGAAGAGATGAAGGAAGAGAGTGTCGGGGTATGGGGCGAATCATGGAAAGTCTTTAGGCTCACAATAAAAATTTCTTTTTAAGTGCCGTGGGAAATTACTAGGTTTGAACACAGTGAAAAGTGATCTGACTTGTGGTTTAACAGGATGGTTTTGTCTAATATACTGAGACAAGAAAGTCAAGGCGATGAGCCTAACTAGAGAGAAGCATTAAGAGTTACGGAGAGGAATAAAAGGGCTGAGGTGTGTGTGTGTGTGTGTGTGTGTGTGTGTGTGTGTGTGAATTTCTTTAAGAAAAAATTTTATCTGAAGTTTGATGCAAACACGGGAAACTACCCAAATAAGAAATGCTGAACTAGGAAGATTTTCCAAAGAACCTCATGGGTGTTTCAATCATCCAGAACCAAAAAAGGTATTACCGCCATCGCCAAGGCCTCTCTCTGTCACCTCTCTCACTATTCCTCCACTCCTACCCAGCTGTAACCACTGTCCTGACTAGTAACACATAACGTATTTTGGTATTTGGTGTTTTCAAGCATCACACAAATAAAATCATACAGTATTGAACGATTTTCTGTCTAAAATATTTTGCTCAAATTATGTTTGTAAAATGTATCCTTTTTATTGTATGTAATAATGGTTTGATTGTGCAATGCAATTGCAATAGTCCTTCAGTGTATTCATGCAATTGATGGTTCTTTATTAATCTTGAATCCAGAAGGTGGCTTCACTCACTAATTCCAATAATTGATCACTAGGTCCCTTTTAGATTTTCTAGGAAAAACTGAAATTAACTATGAAAAATGACCATATTGATTCTGCTTTCCCATCTTTATAATACTTACTTATTTTTTCTTTCTTCTTGTCCCTGAACAGAGGTTCCCACAGAATGTTGAAAACAAATGGTGATAGAAGGTGTCCCTAGCTCATTTCTAATTTGGTAAAGGTTTCAATGTTTTGAAAATAAGTTTAGTATTTGTGCTAGTTTATTTTCAACTACTTATGCCAGATTAAAGAAGTCCTCTTCTATTCCAATTTTATTACATAATTTATAATACCTGGGAGTAAAATTTTATCGAATGTTTTTTCTGTCACACTGAAACAGAATCTTAGGCTTCTTTTCTCATTCTGTTAATTCAGTGACTTCTATTAATTAATTTTCAACATTAAACCTTGTATTCTTTGAATAAACACTACTTCAGACTGAAAGTTCTTGTTGATTTTTAAATTATTTTCTTATATTTTGCTTAGGATATTTGCCACATGTTCATAAAAGAGGTTGGCCTATAATTTTTATTTCCTTGTCTGGTTTGGGGAAGCACAAACCCTCATAAAACAAATTGGGATATATTTTCTTGTTTCTCTTCTCTAAAAGATTTTGGTTTCTGTAGACTGATGTTATACATTCACTTAAATGTTTGAAAGACATCACTGATATCACCATCTGGACCTGGAAATTTCTTGGTAGAAAGGTTTTAAATTACACACTCAATTTCTTTAACAGATTTGGGACTGCAAATTTGTGTTCATTCTTATGTCACTTTTGGTAAATCGTGTTTTCTAGGTATCTGCCTATTTCATCTAAAATGTCTAATCTATTGGCATAAATGTATTGGTATTAAGAATTCTATTGAATATTCAACTTTTGTAAACTAAATCTCTTTACATACACTCTGAGTAGGCTTCCTGGTTATTCTTTAGTAATTAGTATATGGTTTAAGGCTCTGCATACGGCCTTACAGGTTGAGTTGTACTCAGCCTCAATGGTCTACAGTATGTGAATTGATGCTAGTATGGGGCCACATTTCCCAATGGACAGGTTAAGGTAATAAAAGTCATTATTCCTACATAGCACACTCACAAGTATATCCAGTTGATGTGGATTTTGGGTCCTCTCCACAGCAGGTAGAATAAATAAGGTGCATTTCAGCAGGGCCACCACCTCCAACATCTCTACTATGATTGGATGGACAAATCCAAAGGCTGTAACGCCACTAAATTCAACCCTGGGCAGAAGGTATGAAGCTCATCACATTCTCGCACCTATTTGTTGCCAGAGAGACCAAATAATAGATGCTATGGATACTGTGAATAAATCTTACACCATGACATCCATTTGGCATCAGTCCTTTATCTGTAAATGTCATTGTCCTATACCCTGGAGAGAAAGGTTTGTGAGAAGTAGGCTTCCACTACCAACTCACTTGACATTTCATTGAATAACACAGAGCTAGCATTCTAAAAACATAGTTATTTGGCTGAAACTAAAATATTTAAAAATTGCATGTGGAGTTGCTAATTACTCTAAAGATAAAATATTAACAATGGCTAGTATAATATGCTGATAAATGTATAGTAAGAAGGTGCTTTGGTAAATGAGATATATCAAAAAATTCTTATAAAATATGAATATAATAAGTAATGCTAGTTGTGCAAAGATTGCAAAATGCTTCCACTTCATAACTGTCACCAAAAAGAGGGGGAAGCTCCATTAAATAAGAATTTGGACAACTTTTTGGCTTTAAAGTTGAGAAGCCAGGAAAGGGATGCACATTTATGAAAGCAATGAAGTCAGCAGATATTTACTGATCATCTACTGTGATAAAGATAATAACAGTCAAAGTTTCTCTCTCCTCTACAATCTAGACTTTCTCTTTGACTTTGACTGCAAAAGTCAGTGTAACAGCTGGTTTGTTTTTATTTCATTATTCACCATGACCACTTCCAGATTCTTAGCATAGCAAAATAAAACAGAAAAACCCCACTCTGAGAACACGAAGACTGACGACAAGGAGTTGAACAATAAACCAGCACTTGGGTCGTCCATTTCCACACTTCCGCACACCAAAAGCTTATTCCTGTGACATTCTAGGAAACACCTGACCAGTACTCTCCAAAATTGTAAAGGTCATCAAAAACAAGAAAAATCTGAGGACCTGTCACAGCCAAGAGGAACCTAAGGAGACAGGACTAAATATCCTGGATAGGCTCTTGGAAGAGAAAAAAAAAAAAAATGATTTAGGTAAAAAGTGAAAACTCAAGCTGCATCAAATATGAACTATAGTTAACAATAACGTATTGTTAGTGGCTCATTAATTGTGACAAATGTATCAGACTAATGTAGGATGTTAACAAAGGAAGACACTGTATGGCGTATAAAGAACTCTACTATTTCACAACTTTTGTGTAAATATAAATTCTAAAATTAAAAAAAAAACTAATCAAAATAAATGAGTATATTCATGGAAAACAAAGTAGATTAACTTTATCTGAACTTGTACAACATTATTATGAATTTATTTAACATACTATCTGACTATGGCAATATAGTTAGTACACAGTATCTCATTTTATGTATACTCATTACAGAGCACCTCATGGCTATACAGTTAATGTTTGGCTGGGCTGATGTTTAATATGAATTTAGCAATTTTCATTGAGCACCTACCAAGTACAAGAAAGTATAACCTAAATATTTTGGTAAGTGCCCTGGTAAATCATAAAGGAATCCCTTATTAATCTAGTACAGGACCTAAAACACACATGGATATATTAGACAACATTGGAAGTAGTAAGATTATAGTGGATGCTCTAGTGTGCCTCCTTGTCTTTGGGACGAAGGCATTCATCCCTGCAGCCTATTATGTCAGTAAACTTTTAAGGTCCAGTAATCTTGGGCATTCTAAGAAATACCCTCCAAAGAAAAGAACAAATTACCTCATCTTGCCCTTCCCAGAACTAAGAAAGAAGACCAAGCTTGCCATGTGCTACACTTGAGACTAATGCTCTAAATCTTTTTATGAATAGCAATGGAAGGCTGACAGCTTTGAGTAGACCAGAGCAGGAAAAGACTCCACAGTGGATTGTGGGCAAGAAGCCCTGCCCACCAGTCACATGACCTGGCAGTTTCTATAGTATTAAGGTACTGTGGAATTCATGTCTAGTATCAATGAGAGAATAAAAATATAGTCCTAGAATCCTTTAGGAGGGCCGTACGCAGTAGAAAACTACTATGCACCACTTGCAAAGTAGCTTTTTTTGTGGCACTGGGATGTGTAGAGACCAAATGGCCACTGCAAGTGAGTGTGCACTCAGAGCTGCCCAACATGAGATGTGTTCTGTCAGGCTGACTTGTCATAAGAGTGGGTAGACCCAGCAGCAATCCATCATAAGACGAATGTGATATTTACAGGATCACACAGAAGCAGGGCGGTCAGAGGCATAAGTAGTAGTGTAAGCAAGTAGTATAACAGTACTCTTTTTTAGCTTGGACACGTAGAGTTAAACAATTAAAAATGAAAATAATCCAGAAAAGACCAAGGCAGATTTCTTTCTCTTAATGAGATATGTCTAAGATTTGTACATGGAGGTATAATTAAATATTAATTACCCCATTACATCCCTTTATGCTTGATTTAGCAACCATTTTGCTGTCAAATATATAGATTCCTTTGCCCCCTATACTGTGTGGCATTAATATTTTAAAAATAGTGTTTTCTTAGGTGATATTTTTTCATACAGCTTAACATAAAATAACTCAAAGGAATTGGTATTAAGACATAGTTGCACTAGGCCACATTTAATGGTTATTATAGTGAACATTCTGATATTTCTAGGAACAGACCCCATATCCATACTTTTCTATCTCCGCAACAGTGCCAGTCAACATCCTATGTGGGTGAAACACATATTACACAAGTGAAAACATTTTTACATTTTTAGAATGAAAGAGAAGTCTTCATCTTGCAAAATATACATTGATGAAAGAATAAATTTGAATCACTTATGACAAAGAAGCTGCATCCATTATTGTAATAACAACAACAAAAAGAGGTACATCAGCAAGATGATGGAATAGGAGGACTGAGAACTCGTCCCCCCACAGAAACACCAATTTAACAACCATCCACAGGTGATAACAGCTTTATGTGAGCTCCAGAGACCATTTGAGAGATTCCAGCACCTTGGTGGAGCACAAGATCTGAGACCAGAGGCACTGAAAAGGGTAAGAAGGACAATTTCACTTTACCTGTGTCACCTATCCTGTAAGCTGGCATGGCTCAGGGAGAGAACTCTCCACCACCAATTTCTCCCACAGCAGAGAGAACAAATTGAACATTTGGCTTTTCCAGACTTTCAGGGTACCACTCAGGAGACCCACTTCTGTCTCACTTAGCTCAGAACACTGAGAGAATGGGCATGGCTGGATCATATGGGGTCAGTTTAAGAACAAAGAGAGGGGGTGAGAGCTCCCATCAATAAGCACAGAAATATCAATTGAACCATGGACCACATGGGCCAGCCAGCACACCTGTGGACCCTGGTCATCAACCTGAGTGCTCCCTGCAGACATTGCCCTCAGTGCCCCCGCAGTAAGCACCTTATGCACCTCTGTAGATGACACACTGATCTCAGTGGCCAGATTGACGCTGCAGGATTGGGAGCAGGTGCCAGAACTTGACACTGCTCCTTCAGGAGGGAGGGAGGGAGAGAAGTGGAACATGTGCCCACCATTCCAGCATCACAATGCACTGCCCCACAAAAAAGAGGCAGGTGACTCTGGCATTCAGTATGACTCTGTAGGGTAAGGGGAAAGTACACAGCCTTAAAACATCTCTTTTAGGAAGGATGGAGACAAGTGGTACTTGTAACCAGTGTCCACGCATTTCAGGACACTTCCCTAGAGGAAAAGAATAAGCAGTTCTCAGCACCTAGCATGGCTCTTGCAAGTGGCAGAAGGTACACAATCCCAAAACATTCCCCACAAGAAAGAATGAGAGGAGTGGAGCAGCTGCATCAATAGAAAAGGTTACAGAATCCCCAGGAATTTATAGTTAAACTGTCTGGTGAAGGTGCTTGCTTCTGAAAGCCAGTTCATAAAGATTAGAAGAAGAAACTGCTTCGTCAAATCTGTAGACATCAATACAAGGCTAAAAGGACTTTGAGGAATCATGGAAATACTTCTTAACATGATATATAAACTTAATACAATCACTATTAAAATTCCGATAGCATTTTTTTACAGAAATGGAAATAACATTCTAGAATTCACATAGAACCACAAAACACCTTGAACACCCAAAGCAATCTTAAACATGAACAAAGCTGGAGGCATCACAATTCCTTATTTTAAAATATATCATGGGAAAGACAAGATCCAAGATGGCAGAGTAGATAAAAACACTGTGCCTGCTTCCTTCCAAAAACACTTTAAAATTACAATTAAATTATAGAACAATCAACCTGGAAAACTATCTGAAGTCTAGCTGAACAGAAGTTTTATAACTAAGGATATAAATAAGAAGCCATGTCGAGACTGGTAGGAGGGGTAGAGACGCAAAATGAGCTGGCCCCAGACCTTTGTGCGGAGGTTGAGAATCAAGAGGGATGTCTCGGCCACAGAGGTTCACCCTGGCAGAGCAGTGCACCCCAGCCACACACCAGGACCGCCAGCTGGGAGTACTGGTGCCGGGAAAAGGACCCCCCACAACTTCTGGTTGTGAAAAACAGTAGGGAGTTAGACCGTTTGGATAGGACGGAAGACTGCAGGACACCCAGATGTCCTCTTAAACAGCCAGCACACAGCCTCACTCGCACGCAGGCACTCACCTTGGGCTCCAGCGGAGGAACAGTGACTCAGGTTCCTTGGAGACATGGGGAGGGGTGGAGCAGACTGAGGAGTGTGTCTTCTGGGAAGGACGGGAGGACACTCAGCATTTTCCCAGTGAGAGGTCCTCCTTCCAGGTGGGCTTCATCTTGTCTCTGTTGAGCCCGCCTCCCACAGGCCAAATCTGAATCTGATTGGTTTGGTGAGCTCCGCAGCTCCACACTGCTGACTCACTGGGAAGCTGCTCCACCCAACTCACCCACTGCCAGAGGCACTTTCTGGTGAGCAGCCAGCTCTGCCCACATTGCACTCTTGGAAAACTATCAGAGTCCAGCAAACTCCAGGCAGGCGGTAGCTGGCCTTGGTGTGCTCTGAGACTTTTGCTGAGTAACTCCAGGCTCAGCACCAAACCAGAATCTACATTAACTTGATGACCACAACTCTTCCCACTCTACTGACTCCCTGAGACCCTTCCCCGTGCAACTCAAGTACCACACGATGCTTTATCAGTGGCTGAACCTTAAGGGAGCTGGCAGGTGGCAGTAGACTCAGGATGTCCTGGCTTTCTATGAAGCTACCCCAGGCCCAGTATTATTGGCAGCTGTCCTCAGTTTGCAGTGCAGCCTCTCCCACGTGTCTCCAGGTCTAGCACAGGCAGCAAAAAACCACAGATCATTTTGTAGCTCCTACCAGGTAGTTCCCAGCCAGTTACAGGCAGCAGGTGACCTGGGCCTGCAACCAGAGCCCCTCCCAAGAGGCCCCAGAACCAACAAACTTGGAAGTTGGCTTCAGACCACAGAAGAGCACCACCCAGTTATCCCCACAAGTGGCATCAAAGCCCTCTGGGATGAATCCCACTCAGTGGGGTAAGCTCCCTGCACAGCAGCCTATAAGCTGTGGATGTGGCCAAAGCCCACAGCCAGTCAGCCTAAAGGTCAATCCCACCTACTGATGTGCCAAGAGCAATCAAGGCTCAACTATAACAAGACAGCACACACAACTCACATAAGGGTCACTCCTGGAACACCCAGAACAGGTGTTAAATGGATTTAATGCTCCACTCAAAAGACACAGGAGGACTGAATGGATAAGAAAACAAAACCCTTACATATGCTGCCTACAAGAGACGCCAGATTGAGAGACACACACAGATGGAAAGTAAAGGAATGGAAAAAGTTATTTCATGAAAATGGAAACAAAAAACAAACAAATGAAAAATAGCTGTGGTAGCAATGCTTATACCAGACAAAATAAACTTTAACACAAAGGCTGTAACAAGAAATGAAGAAGGACCCATTAATCCCACTTCTGTGTGTTTCTAGGAAGAAACCCAAAATACATACGGACCTGCGCATCTGTATGTTTATTGCAGCATTGTTTACAATGGCCAAAATGTGGAGGCAGCTTGGGTGTCTGTCGATGGAAGAATGGATAAAGAGGAGGTGGTACATAAATACAGTGAAATACTGCACAGCCAGAGAAGGGAATGGGTTCTTCCAATCTGCAGCAGCATGAATGGGCCTGGGAGGTACTGTGCTAAGTGTAGTGTCAGACAGAGAAAGACAGATGCAATGTGATTTTGCTTCTATGTGGAATCTAAAGAACAAAATAAATGAAAAAATTAGAAACAAACTCATAAATACAGAGAACATTTTGATGGTTGCCAAATGGGAGGGAGATTGGGGATGTGGGTGAAAAAAGGGGAAGGGATTAAGTACAACTTGATTGTTAAAAGTAGTCATGGGGATGTAGGGTATAGCATAAGGATTATAGTCAATAATTGTAATAACTATATAGGGTGTCAGATGGGTACTAGATTTGTTGGGATGATAGATGGGAGAGGGTTGGTGGATATGATGAAAAAGGTGAAGAGATTAAGTACAAATTGGTAGTTACAAAATTGTCATGGGGATGTAAATAAAGCATAGGGAATATAGTCAATGATATGGTAAGAACTATGTATAGTGCCAGTTGGATACTAGACTAGTCAGGGTATCACTTCTTAAATTATATAAATGTCTAACCACTCTGCTATACACCTGAAATTCATGTAAAATAATATTGAATGTCAAAGCTACAGTATCTTTAAAAAAAATGATGTTGCAGTTTAATAGAATAAAGAGAAATATAAACTAGATGTGGAAGATAAAAAATAAGATACAGTATATTACAAAGCTTCAGTAACAAAAACTGAACAGTCATATTTTTTATGTGCAGTCATAAAAATAGGCATATAGACCAAAGGAACAGAATAGAGAGCCAGAAATAACTCCAGCCATATGTAGCCAACTGATCTTTGACAATGGTGCAAAGAACACGTGACAGAGAAAGCATAGTCTCGTCTATGAATGTGTTGGAAAAACTGGATATCTTTATGCAGAAGAATGCAATTGTACCCTTATCTTATACTATACACAAAATTAAACTCAAAATGGATTAAAGACTTCACTGTAAGACCTGAAACTATAAATTCCTAAGGAAAACACACAGAAACTCTCCTTGACATTGGTCTTGGCAATTATATTTTGGTTATGACATCTGAAGTACAGGCAACAAAAGACATTGGCATATTGGCAAATTGATACTTTCGGATACAGTTCACTCTTTTTAACAGGATCATGATAGGAATGTCTCTTTATTTAGTTTCTTTATTAGTTACTGCTCATGGAGATTGGGATGGTTTTCACTATTTTTCACAAACACAAATTATGCTGCCATGAACATCTTTTTCACTTAATTTGGTGAATTTTTGTGGGTTCATCTATAGTATAAATATTTCAAAGTGGCATCAAGAATAGTTGACATTTTAAAGTTTGATGGGTAATGCAATTTCGCCTTCTGAAAAGGTTTTCATTCTGTATGAAATGAGACCATTTTCTTACACTTATGATATGGAAGATTAACAAATGTTTTAATATTTGTCAGATTTCATAAATAACATACAGTATCTCGTGTTTTATGTATATTTTATTAAGTAATACATAAGTTTGAGCAATTTATATAATTATCAGCATTCATATTTACATGGACTCTTGGTCATCTGTGCTATTTTCCTGCTGGGTAATTGATTTGTAGGAAATCTTTGTACATGAGGCAAATTAGTTCTTTGCATGGATGTGTGCTCTAGATACTGGATTATAGGTTATCAGTTCATCTTGGAGTATTTGTTTATGATGTTAATGATTCCAACTTAATTTGTCATTGTTATTTGTGTAGTCAAATTTATCAATGTTTTCTCCCCTTTTTTTTCATGTAGTACTTATACTCACCTAGCAATTTTATGGCCTCATATTTTACAGTAAATATTTGATTCATTTTAAAATTACTGAAATGGTTAGTCATGTGTTCTAGACATCTTTTATTTAATTATATATTCTCTCTCCACTTATTTGAAATACTATCATAATCACATAGTAAATTCCCACATTTTTATTTCTGTTCATTCTAGTCTCTTTCATAGCTTTGTAATATAGTATATTGACTATTCACAATTCATTCTTCTTTTATGAAATATGTTCTTACCTAATTTGCATATTTATTTTTCTTAATATTTCTCACTTGGTTTACTCGAGTTTTACTTTATAAGTTCACCATGTTTAATAGATATTTAAACTCTTTGGGCATTATTATAAAGAAGACATTTTCTTCTATTATATGACCTAGCCAGTTATTTTCATAAAGGATGTATTTTAATATTAGATCTTTACCTCTTGTACTAAGTAATTCAGTATTTATATTTTCAGTTGACTCCCATTGGTTTTCCCAAAAAAATCATATATTCTGCAAATAACAATACTTTACTCTTTCAAACATTTTTTTCTTAATTTAGTTTTTTAATTGTGGCAAATTACACATAACACAAAACTTATTCTCTAAGTGTACAGTTCAGTAATGTTAAGTATGTTACATGGTTGTGCCACCAATCTCCAAAGCTCTTTCCATCTTACAAAACTGAAACTCTCACCCATTAAAGAACAACCTATTACCCCTGCCCTCTAGCTTCTGGCAACCACCTGCATTTAAACTTTGAAATGATACTTGCTTTTTTTATTCTTTGGTTTGATGTATACACCACTACTTCAATAATGCTATCAAATAATAGTGGTTACACGGGGAATCTTTCCTTTCTGCCATCATTAACGAGAATATGCCAAGTTGTTAGCTGTAAACAGCACAACTAATTTGGGCAGAAGAAGAATTTGTTGAAAGGATATCGAAGAGTTCAAGAATAGCTGGAAAATCCGGTGGTGAACAGACTGAGGAAACAGGCAGGGACTAGAGAGGTTAGGCAGAATGGTGCCAGGGCGCGAATTCAGGGAGAGTATCGTGACTACCACCGCCCAAACCCGGGGACTGTAGATCATACTGGTTCAAGCCCCTGGTCTTGGCCCTGGCCCTGGTCACTGGTCATTGAATTCCATCATTAGTAACACGGCCACAGTAGTTTCTAGGATCTGGGAGGCAGGATGCCCAAGCTTGTGGGAGCAGGATTACAGTTGTGGTCACAGATGATGACCTAGTGTATGTAATCATGTCCTTTCTGCTTTACTTTTACACATGTCATTCTTTTCTCTGGGTTTTTAAGTCTAACCTACATTATGACTACCCTGCCATTCTAAATCTCAAAAAAAACAGAGAAGGAAAACCTTTTTTCATGTATGATACATTCTGAAGTTATTACCCATTTATTTCTCCTAAGGACATCACCCCGATTCTTATTTGAGTGACAATTTTCTGTCTATTTCCTGTTGTTAGATGTCCCCTTTCACTTTATATCTGAATGTTTTGCAAACTCACAAATCTGCTGGTTTTTCTCAAGTTCTTAACCTCAACTCTTCTGTTGCATTCGATACATTTAAATTATCTTTAATTTATCTCAGTTTCCATAATCAAACCTTTGATGGAAACATTTTTTGCTTAAATATAGTTCCATTGTCTCCAAAGCTTAGAATGAATACATATATATATATATATATATGTATGTATGTATGTATGTATGTATATGTATATGTATATGTATATGTATATGTATATGTATATGTATATGTATATATCGCTGTGGCAGTTAATTTCATGTACCACCTTAGCTAGGCTATGGTGCCTAGTTGTTTTGTGAAACACTAGTGCAGATATTGCTGTGAAGGTTTTCTGTAGATGAATCTGCCGAAGGCACTCAGAGGAATCACTGACGTTTCTCAGAGAAGAAGGAATTCTGTATGCAAACCTGCCCTACAGATTTTGGACTTTCAAGTCACAACTATGTGTGCCAACTGCTCATAATCAGTCTTTTCCTCTCTCCCCTCAACAGCAACAGGACTGTCATATCAAGTTTAGATAGGTATATAGAGATGATAGATGATAGATGATAGATAGATAGATAGATAGATAGATAGATAGATAGATAGATGATAGATAGATAGATACATAGATAGATAGCTACATAGATAGGTAGATAAGTAGATATAGATATATAGATATAAATGATATAGATATAGATATAGATGACTATATAGATGATATAGAGATATAGATAGAGATATAGAGATATATAACATACTCTTCTGGTTCTTCAGGGTTCTGGAGAACCCTGACTAACACAGCCGCTACTACATCAGTTAGTTATTGTCCTCAATACTTTACAACAAATGCCCACAAAATCCCAGTGGCATATGACAGTAAGTTTTTATTTTTCGCACATCTGCAGACTAGCCTGAATCAGGACGATCTTGTTGCTGCTTGGCTAGGTTCTGCTGCAGCCTGAGGCAATGGGGACCCATGCTCCCCTCTGTAGGTCTATGGGTCAGCTGAGTCTCTCATCCTTCTTGGACCAGAGGATGGTCCAAGATGACAGAGATATAATAGAGAAAGCATAAACACACAAGCCCTTTTAAAATCTAGGCTCAACACTAATACTTTCATCCACATGCCATTGGCAAAAGCAAGTCTCATAGCTAAACCCAACTTCATTTATTCTTATTTGAAAACAACTTTACTTTTAAAAACAAACTTTGTTTTGTCTTTCTCAAAAACAAGTGGATTAAAACAACTTCACACTTCACTGAGTCATAAACAAGTGGATTTGAAATCATAGAAAACCAATACATAGCTTTGCTGGTCGTTTAATCCCTGTTTCCCAATTGGGATTGACTTTAAATTACAACCATTAAAACAACAGGAGTTCTTGTGTATTTTCTTAGGGGTGACAGTGAAAGGAAACTTGAGACATAGGTTGTCATTTCACAGCTAGTCTTTCAGGGAGGAAAACAAAAACAGAGATAGGAATAGGTAGAGGCAAGTAAAAAGACGAAGGAGAGCAGGCTGAGTCCCTGAGGCCTGTGGAAGGAAAACCCCCTCCAGTGAGGTGGGGAAACTGGCTTGAATCTCAGAGGTAAACTGGGATGTAAGCACATTTAATTTCTAAAGAGATGTTATATTGCATGTATATTGATGTTCATATTTTTACCACAAGTTTAAGCCAATGGATCAGTTTCTTATATATTATATTTTAGGATCCTCCTAATCTCACAAAGAAGAAAATATTTTTATCAATTTGTATGGATTAAACAGCCTATTTAGATTCATAGGTTTGGTTTTTATATCTGGGATATTGTGATTGATAATAAGAAATACACATTTGGTTTTCTTCCCAGTCCCATTCTTGGCACAGAGTTCCAAAAACCCTTGAAATTTCCAATGATAAAGGTGTCTTTTGTTATGTTAATGAGGTAACCTTTGGAAAGCACTTAAGGATGAGGGCTGGTTGCCAGTAGAGTCACCCACTTGATTAGAGGGTTGCAGGATTCAGTTGCAAATTCCAGGAGAACAAAAGATCCTTTGCTCAAGACCTTACCCTAGGTATCTCTTCAGCTGCAAGTTGACTGGTATCCTTTGATATCATTTGTAATAAACCAACAATATAATAAGTGAACTGGTTTCTTGAGTTCTGTGAGCTGCTCTAGCAAATTACTCCAACTCAAGGAGAGGGTCATGGGAACCTCTGATGCACAACCAGATTAGAAACACAAGTAACAACCTGGTCTTGTGATTGGCATCTGAAGGACAGTCTCATGGGACTGAGAGCCCTGAACCGGTGGAATTTGATATTTGGTCAAGTACATATGTCGGAATTGAGTTGGATTGTAAAACAACCCCCTACTGGTGTAGGAGACTGCTTGGTGGCATGGGTGAATTCCCCTACACGTTACAATCGGAGTCAGAATCTTTAGCATCACTCCGGGAAAACTGTGGAGTAACATTGAGTAACTCTAGGGCTTCTATGGTGGTTCCTTGCACCCTCCTTTCAGAAAGTAATAAGAGAAAAGCACTAAGATCCAGGATGGGTTGACTAAGAAAAATCAGACAAACTAATCTTTTCTGCCTTTTTAAGAGAATTGCTAGAAAACAGAGACTACCATGGCACTGTATTTCTTAATTTCAAGCTAAAATATATCCTGTGTTGAACAGAGGCCAGGAGGGAACGCTTAAGCTGAGCTTAGGGTCCCCTTCTCAGCACAACTCAGACGAATGCCACTAATACCTGAAGTTCCAAAATATGATAGAAAATGTTTTTAAATCACTGGCCTAACTCAGCAGTAAAAAGGAATGAACTCTTGATACAAATAGCATCTTAGATGATCTCAAGAAAATTATACAGAGCAAAAAGCCAACCTCAAAAGTGACACACTATGTGATTCCATTTCTATAACATTCTCATAATGACAAAAATAGAAATGTAGACTACAGTGGTGGTTTTCGGGAGTTAAAAAGGAAGGGGGGTAGTAGGCAAGTAAATGTAGCACAGGATGGAAATTTCCCATATCCCCATGTGAAGGAAGTCACGGTAATTTACACATATGGCAAAGTGTATAGGACTGAACACTCACACACAGACACACTTCAGTGAATGCGTGTAAAACTGGAGAGGTTTGAATAAGGCCAGGAGGGCCAATTTCCCGGCTGTGATTCTACACTAATTTACCACTGCATGAAACAGAGTGACAGATATAGAGACCTCTCTGTATTATTTCTTATAGTTGCATGTGAATCCACAAGTACATTGAAATAAAAGGTTAAAACAAAAAAGATCACTGCCTAAAAGAAAGTAATAGTTGATATGCTTTAGGGTTCTATGCTTGGGCTTTATTTTTGTCAACATATATAACTAGATAGATTGAATGTTTAGCAAACAAATTCATTCAGTTTGGCATGCAAAGTTAACAGTTAACATTCAAGATTCACTGCTACTATACAAGACAGTTAAAAGGTGCCTGGACATGTTAAGATAATTTCTATTTATGGAGGCCTTCCAAGGGACAGGCAGTAGTTCTTCACGTGTGGGCACCATCTCAATTGCTCATTCCCAAAATCCTGCAAAGAATTTGTTATTTGTATTACCTTCATAGACATTAGAAAACTGAGTTCTTAGAAAGCATTTTTTCCTCAACAAAAAACCAAGGGGCACAATTCACCCTTATCCCAGGTTCAGGTCTATCTGATTCCAAAGGTTCTTTATAGTTAACTATTTTACATTTGTTTAAAAGTTAACTAATTGAACAAGGACAGGATAAAAGAGAGCTGGTTTAAAAAGAGGTTCACAAACACACACAAGTGTGTATGTACACACACAACATTTAGTAATTGGAAATTTTTGCTGATCAAAACTTGGAGTGCAAGCTAAAGATATAAAAATGATGCATACAAAGATGTCACCAAGCCAAGTAGTAAATCTGCATCAGAATGGATATTTGTTTCTGCACAATATTCTGTACTAATAAAGACACAGTCACAACTTGCTTACTGACCAGTATGTTTTTTGTCACTGTGCGAACATCATAGAGTGTACTGATACAGACCTAGTTGGTACAACCTAGTACACACTTAAGCTAGAAGGCATAGCCTATTGCTCCTACAAACCTGTACAACATTTACAGCCAAAGATGTTCGTGATGTTAAAAGAAAAGGCTGAACCCAACTAATATGTTAAATTTACTGCTAATTCTGGGTGCTTTAAACAATTCAAGAATGTGAGAGGGAGTGGTGAGTCTGCAAGTCCTGATGTAAAAGCAGCAGAAGAATTGTTGGAAACGCTAGATAAAATGATGGCAGGGCAAAATTACGTATCAGTATTGACTTTGCCTCCATATGTATGAAGGTCCTTTAAGGAATCTGTTTCCAGAATAGAGAGGTTTCATCCATGTTGATTCTGAGGCATGAGGTGACAGAAAATTTTCAGCTCCATTATCATCTTATGGGACCGGTGTTGTATGTGCAACCTGTCGTTGGTCAAAATGTCTTTAGAGGACACATGATCGCATGGCTATTTTATACTCATTAAAGTGCATTTGAAGTTTAAATTTATGCATCATATTTTAAAATGATAGCTACAAGTAATAGTATAAAAGGAAGACTATGTGGAGGATGACCTTGAAGACAGAATCTTTTTTCATTTCTGAAACTCCAACCTGTAACACACTGACTGATGCATATATGAGATTTGATAAATATTTGTTGTAGAAGACATAGGAATGCTTGGTGTAGGCCAGGTTTTGGAAACTGTTTTTTGTTGTTTTTTTTCCGTAAAGGGACAGGTAGTAAATCTTTTAGACTGTGTCGGCCGAACTGTCTGCATTGCAACTATTTGATTTTGCCATGGTAACACAAAAACAGCCAGAGACAATGTGTAAACGAATGGGCCTAACTGTGTTTCTATAAAACTTTACTTACGAGAAGAGGCACCTAGCCAGGCTGGGCCCAAGGCAGTAGCTTGCCCATCCCTAGTATAAACCAAAAAGGACTAACTGGAGTTGTGACTTTTTTCCCTTTAAAATGCTTTACTGGCACCTTTCTGAATGGGACTGTGACTGTTTTGCTCAGAAAATAAGAAGACAACATAACTAAATTAGTAAAAGTTACAGAAGGGTAGACATTTCTCATCCTTTTGACTAAGAAATATTCATGTACAAACATGAAAGATATTTCCAATAATTAGATAGACGACTAATGGTATAAGCAGCCTCAAGACATCACTTGGCAATTACGAACCATGCTGAATGACTGTCCATCTAAGATATAATGTTGTACCTATAGTTATGAAATGTGCCTGTGAATCGCTAAGGGGACTTGTTGAAATGCAGGTGCTGATACCCAGGTCCTGATTTGGACCTGAAATGCTGCATTTCTAACAATCTCCCAGATGATACCAGTGTTGCTGAATCAAGAGGTCATATTCCCAGCATCAAAGACCTTGTAATATGAAGCACAATCTTCATTTCTGAGAATTATTTTTAAATTTCCAAATTCAAGAATATACTTGCAAATTATACACACACACACACACACACACACACACACTCTCACACACACAGAAGGTGCCAAAAAATGTATATACATTTAAAAAATGGAAAAAAACTGTATTAAAATTGTAATATTCAATATATACCGATAACAAAAGATGAATACAAGTCATGTACATACATTTTTTGGCACATTAATATACACAATTATAAATTACTTGAAGTTAGGGCCAAAAACAACTACATAAATTCTGATATATATTTTTTTAATTTTAGGAAATTATTTAATAGTTTACCTCTAAATTTAATCTGATTGAAAATAACTTTACTTTTCCAAGTATTGCCAAAATATGTCCTCATTTTACCATAGTAATAAAGTGAAGGTAATTTAGATGGAGTAAATACTTTTATCAAGCATACTATACAATTAGTTTCACAGTAAGACAAATGACAGGGATGTGTTGAGTGCCTGGTAGAAGCTGGGCTCTCTCCTGCACGGTCGTTTATGTACGTATCTCAGCCCTGTGTTTTGCAGATGTAGCAGTAGCAGCACAGAAAAGTTTATAAGGCCCTTTGGTAGTGGAGCCAAGATTTATTTCAGAGCCTGACACTGCTGTAAACACACTTCTCACTAATTCTTATGGCTAATAGCAGCAATAAAAATGCAGCAATAGCAGATCAATAAAAGTTCTGTGTGTGGGATAAAAATCTGTGCATTTAAACATAATAACCTGTCTTATCTATACATACATCCCATTTGTGTCAAATCTAATAATAATGCAAGAAATCCCCCCTCTCCCACTGCAGTGGGAAACCTCTGATAAATTTTGTGCAAAGTCTCTGATAGAAAAGCATGAGAGGAAAACAGAGAAGGGAAGAGGAAGGAGGGAGGAAGGCTCTGGAGAACAGAGAGCCTTAGTTAGCTCGAGTTTACAGAGCAAACCAACGTTGAGCAGGCTCAGCCTCTCTGCTGCCCAGCTGGTGCTGCGAGCTTGGTGAAGACATTAGAGCTGCAGCCCTGGCAATGTGCTTCTCCCGGCCTCCAGGCCACCGTAAAACAGCAGAGCCTTTTTTCCACAAGAAGAAAAGGCCAGTGTCTGTGGCGCAAGCACTTTACCACATGCTCCTTTTGGTAGAGAAAGCAGGGCAGGGGGAACAAAAAGCCAGAATCATAGAGTTTTCCTGACTTTCTTCTAAAGAGAATACTTCCCCCACTTTGAATAAGACTTAAGAAATCACATGTTTGAAATGACATATTTATGTAACAAAATTTTTTTTTAATTGTATAGACCCCAACGTTATGATAATAATGATAACTGAATAGCACTGGAACTGTTTTTCATGAGAAATCATCTAACAGATGTTAAAAGAAACCATAATGAATAGAGGGAGTGACTCGACTAGAGCAAATATATATATATAAAAATACAACACTTATGATTATTTACTTGACTCCGTGCCTGTGAATTTTTCTTACAAGCTTAGCTGGGTGGATATCAGTTCATTCTAAGATTGTGTGTTTATTCTTAGGATTTGATGTATTCCTTATCGTGGCCTGCAGCCAAATAGGAGAGGGCAGTCTTCCTGAGGCCAGAACAGGACTTCAGGGGACCATATATGCCAGATTCAGCTGCAACCTAAGTATTCGTGGTTAAAAAAACAAAACAAAACAAAAAAAAAAAAACAGCTCTTTAATCAAGAGTGATTCTGGAACAGACATTTCTGGGGGTGTGATGAGTAGATGAAAACTTAATTCACTCAAACCCTGAGTACTGTTGTTTAAAATATAATTAACCTTTGAATCTTATGGAATACAATTTAGTTTTGCCTTGATGATTCAACAGGGTTTCAAAACCATCTTTTTATCCTTATGAAGCTGGATTATCATTGCAAGTATTACAGAACAATCTAGTCTGAATGTTGAACATCTGGATACATGGATGTTTACCTCTCAGTTTTGGAACCATTTCAAAAACAACATGTTTTGTGGGGGGAGGGGAAAAATATATATATATGTATGTGTATATACATATAACCCCCCCCACTATGTATACATATACCCCCCACACTATACATAGTGGGGGTGGGTTACATGTATATACACATACATACACAAAAACACACAAGCATGCAAGTAAACATATGGTCACTTATATTTGAAAATCCAAATATCACCAAGTTAAAACATGGTGAGTTTTTCACAAATATTATGATATATATATTTTTTTCCCTTTTAGTAAGTTCACAAATGTTTCTGTATACTCTCCACTACAGGCTTATCCAAAGGTGACTGAAAGTAGGTCAAGTGCGATAGCTGAGCAAACAGCAGCTTTCATTGTTAGCAGCCTCTCCAGGAAGTGTCTCTCTGATCAGAAGAGCTCCGCATTTTAAGCAGACTCACAAAGTCACTTCTCAAGGTAGCCGCCTGCCAGTGTGACAGCTACTCCAAAGCACATGCTACTCCACTCTCCCTCGGCCAATGAAGCAGACATGTCCAAAATAATGGCGGCTCTCAAAAACGCAGACTGAGGATTTAGGAGACGTCACCATAAGCTTGTGCCTGGGCCTGGGCTGATTTTACCATTAATCTCATCATCAGGCGAATGGGTATTCTGGATTTTATGGCGTGTCAAGAAGTTCCTCCTTGATCCGACATTATTAAGTTGAACCAAACGCGACTGCTAATGTTCAATTATGTTTGCCCCCCAAATGGGCATTAAATATAGTTTAACCTAATATAACCATGTTATTTAAACCTTGTATAGCTTGCCTGAAATTCGATAAATTAAAAATTAATTTAGTAATTTTTGCTCCCTTTGATACCGTGTTTCCCTGAAAATAAGACTTAGCCAGATCATCAGGTCTAATGTGTCTTTTGGAGCAAAAATTAATATAAGATCCAGTTTTATTTTACTATAAGACCCGGTCTTATATAAGACCAGCTCTTCTATTAATTTTTGCTCCAAAAGACGCATTAGAGCTGATGGTCTGGCTAGGTCTTATTTTTGGGGAAACGGAGTAGTAGAAATACAAGCATGCCCATCATCTTTCTCACGCAGAGTGAATTCACTTACTCAGAACCCTTTTTCCTCCTTCATCTGGGTTGCACTTTCTCAGGGAGTAGGGTTCTTTCATGTTTCGTCTTTCTGGAGAACAAAAACTGGGGTAACAGAAACCTTTCCATGGGAGAATATTAGGCAATTTGGAGTAGACAAAAATGCAGACAGTATAGAAAGCTCCAGTGTATGTGGAGATGGGACTAGGATGGCACAGAGGTGGTAGGGTTCCACATGACCCACACTTCCCAGGTAGGCTGTAGACTATAGGGGATGAGTATAGACTCTGGACCCAGACTTTCTGGAAGGAAGCACCAGCTCGGCCAGTTACTAATTGTAAGACCTTGAGTAAGCTCCCCAACTTCCCTGTGTTTCAGTTTCCTCTTGTGTAAATGGGGCCATTGTGAGGGATGAAGTGATTTATTATATGTAAAGCACCTAGAATAGAATCCGGTATGTAAGATGTGCTATACCGATGTTAGCTATCCTTCCCTGATCTCCATGCAATAATTCAACAGAAGTACCTATAACCCCAGTCACCACAAAATCCCCAACCCATTGTGTACTATGCAGGTCTCTTCAAGAGTAGAAATAAATACCAGAAAACCAAAGATGAGCCATCAATGGGGAATTCATTTCACCAGAGAAGTATGTTACTGACATCTCAAGGCTGTTAGGATGCCTTGAGGAACAGAGCAATTTGAACATGGAGATTTCTTAGAAACCCATCCCCAGTTATGACTTCTGAGTATAACAATAGACAAGAATTATTTTTCTAGTACCTTTTCCATAGAAATTTGTTTTGCATCTTTTGAGCTGGCTATACTGTTTTCTAGTAATATATCACCCCAAGGGACGTCTGTTGTGCTTCCAAACCTACTTTGTAATATAGAACTACAAAATCCACCATTTAGTTATTACCCATTTTAACAACAGAAGGCAAATTGTGGTGCCTCAATTCATTATATCTTTCTTTTACCTAATGAACATAAAAATATTTGTCAGGCAAAGCAAAATACAGGGACCGATACAAGGTTTCTTAATTTCTAGTGTTCTTGTTTTGTCTACATTCTGTTTGAATAGTCTCTCGGCCCTTTCTTCAGGCATCCTGGCTACTGCCTTCCACTGACACAGCTCTCCAAATACCAAAGGCTAGAATACACTCCAGTACACAATGTGGTCGTAGAGTCACATTATATTTCTGGAAATTATTATTACACATTACTCCTTGTCTGTGGACAATTGAAGGGACCCACACTATTCCCCCCAGTTCTTATTAGGGCAGCAGTGTTATTCTCAACTTTTTTAGGTTTCAGTCCACTCAACTTTGTAAATTTACTGAAACATCTAAAATCTAATACTCTGATTCAATTGTCAATGTTTATCTGCCATGAGTGAAATGTAAGCCCCAGTTTTATTTCAAGTGGATTCTATTTAAAGAGAATAGACTATTGGTAGTAACAGATCTTTTAGTACAGACTGCTATGAATCCTCTGTCTGCTGACAGATTAGATTGCAGGGAGAAAAAAATCACATGAGTTTCACATCATGTGGAGCAAACAAGGTAAATTCTAAGCCAGAGGAAAACAAAACTAGACCTTAATCTTTGTTTGATGAATATCTTTTTTTCTTCTTCTTTTTTTTAACACCTGGAACAAATTTATCTCTGAGAGTTGTCTGATAGCACTTCCCAAAAAATCAAGTAAGTTCATCATTAAGAGAAAAAATATGAGATTATTTAATAGTAAAAATAACTCTTCTACAGTCTAATACTTCTATGTGTCAAAGCACTGTTGTTTATGTTTTCATGAGTTTGGTTTCTAAGCTTTTTGAAAGAACACACTTTAAGGCTTTGTAAATAGTCATATTTTCAGAAAATGTAATCTTTTTTTTTAATTTTTTGCTATATATCCAAACACATAAAATGATTGTGCATTTCAGTGGTAAGAACACCTTAATATTTAACCAAGAGACTCTTAAAAAACCTGGATTTGTTTTAATAAATTGATTTTTACTCAACCTACTTTTCCTTGAGCCTTTGGCATGACCACATTCCTTTCGAATTACTGAGCCCAGCTGTGTGGTGGGTGAAGCAAAGGGCAACGTTACCTAATAGGAAAAATCCATCGTACATACACTAAGGTGTTAGCCCTCTCAAAATTCCTAATGCAGGAAAATAAAGCAAATGAAAAGAACTTGTCCAAAGGCAGAAAACTTGACTTACACTTATGTCACAAAGCTGCTTTCAAGAGGCTCAAATGGGAGGCATCAGGGTGTGTTAGAAAGAGTTCTAGATGCAGTGGTAGGAGACCTGGGTTCTAATCTGGGTTGTTTGACTTTAGCCAAGTCATCTGACCTTAATGGACCCCAGCTTCCCATCCATAAAATGAGGAGTGTAATATTTGTCTTTCCCACTTTACAGAGTTATTGTGAGTATAAAACAGAAAAACAGATGTGAAGTTTCCCCAGAGAAATATATAAAATAGTACAGATATTAATACTGAGTCTCCTTGGCCTTTATAAGGGTCAAAAGTTCGGACCCCATCTTATTTTCCTTAAAAGAAAGAGGTCCTTTCTTTGAAGACTAAAAATCCTCCAAGTTAATGATTCATTCTTAGGTATTATATGTAAGGTGTAACCCAAGGTCTGAGATAATAGAAAAACCAAAACACCAGTTATATTTTATCAAAATTTCAGAGGAAATTTCTCACTTTCTCTACCTCTTTCATTTTCAAGTTTACTCACTGTTTTTAACTTTTGCACAAATGGATACACTTGAATGTTTTATTGTAATACTTTTAGCCGCACACCCACATACGCATATCTCCCTCCACCCTTACTCACGCTTCTTCCTCTCCAAATGCCTGCACTTACCATTTTCTCCTCCACTTTAATTTTTTTCTCTTCCATGGTTCCTTCAAGCTCTACTATTCATCCTAATTCTTAGCCACAAGTTCTTTGGTGTTAGGGCTCATTTGTTTAAATGATTGCTTCTGTTTTGTTTTTCTTTTTCATGAAGTGAAAAAGAAAAGACCCAAGAAATTTTCCTCCACAGTTGATGGATAAGTTATGGAGATGCTCACTATTGTAAAACTGAAGGAAAAAAAAAAGCCAACAACAACAAAAAAACACTTTAGCAGTTGGAATGGGTTGATTATCTAAACAGTGTAATATAATTAAAACTATGACTGTCGAACATAATTTGGTTAATTTCTCTGAGACATCCTGACCTGGTGTTTGCAGACTGCCAAAAGAATTTAATCGACCAACTAGTTGCTCTCTAGGACAGTGGTAGGGGAGCCTGGTTTGCATCCAAAGGTCAGCATGGAGAAACTTACAGAGAATAGTATAATCTCAAAAGAGGTGAAGTGGTATCATTTGCTCTTTTGTGGCTGTTCTCTATGCCACATGGCATGTATATATTTACATATATACACCATAGATGTATTAATATAAACTCCACATGGCATGTATAAACACCACTTCAGAGTCCTCTTTAGTTTTTCTTGCTAGAATAGAAAGCATGTCAATACTTCAACACACCTTAATTACACAAAAATATTGTTTTTTTCTAAATTTAGAAATTTTATAATGGACTGGGCACTAAAAATGATGTCACTGTTTTACTAAAAGTATGTTGTAAATTTCCCATCACGTCTGAAGTAAACACTACAGAAAAATGGTCCTGAAAAAATTTGCCACACACACACATGCACACACACACGCACACCTTTTAGGTAACTTTAATAAGAACATTTCATAAAATATATTTGAATATTGACTAACATATTGAACATTCATTACACAACTGGAATTTATGCTGACATGAAAAGAAACTTGTTTGTAAGTACTTTCGCAAACCCTTCTGTTTAATACTGATGGTACACGAAAGCTTTTACTTTATATGAAAATGTCTTCACACATGTTCATTTCCCTTATAAACTGTAAAATTCATATTGCCCTGACTGCTGCATCACTTAAGAAATGTGATGTTGGGCAAGCTGTATAAACTCTCTGTGATTCCTCTTTTGTTCCTGTTTATGTTCTTCGTTATTATCTGGGGCATGGATATAATAAGAGGAAATACCTAATTGGGTAGCTGGAAGGATGGCATGGGATACTACATACTGCTTAGGAAAGTTCCAAGCACAAAATCAGTTCTCAATAAATGTTAGCTGATATTATTAACGATTTTAGTCCCCATCAAACTTCGTCCAATGCACACAGCAAACTACCCATGCATAGTTCTTGAAAAACTCAATGATCAATCAAATCCATGCTACGACTTTTGCATAAATAAGTTATTTCATATAACGTTTCTCAAAAATATGGATTCACACATATAAAAATATGAACTCACAAATATAAAGACATAGATCGATGATAGATAGATAATAGGTAAAGAGGTAGATGACAGGTAGATAGATAGATAGATAGATAGATAGATAGATAGATAGATAGATAGATAGCGTGTGTATGTGAGTGTGCGTGTTTGGTGCTCATGAGAAAAGCTCTGTATTAGGCCACCAGTAAAACTACAATGGAAAAACGGCAGGAAGACACATCTAAATCTTACAACTCTGGCAGCACCCAGCCAGTCTCTTATAACACTATAGCTACATAGCTGTTCTTATATTATTCAAATTATCTTCATATGTCCTCAAGCATCCTATCTCTCCCCTTTGGGGTGGAGTAGATGAGTGTGTCAGATATTGTCTGTCAGTACTGAGTCCAATTCTAATCTTTCTGTGCTCTTCTCAGAACCACAAGGCGTTAGACACCTGAAAACTGTGTTTACAAGATTCCCTTGCAAAATGGAAGTCAGCTGGTTTGGCCTGTGAGAGACACTTGCAGTAATTTAGAAGTGGGAGGAAGGGAGACATTTCAATGCTTCCAGTTCTAGCAGGTGCAGCAGTTGGAACTCCGGGTGCCAGAATCCTGAGAAGTTCCAGCAGGGGCAGCAGGGCTGGCTTGTGCTCAGCAGCAAGGGTTATGCTACCAGCAGCTTCTGTATCAGTGCCTTTAGCTCGGTGGCCAAGGAAGGTTGACGTCCTCTGTCCAGGGAAGGAAGTAACTTCCTGATCTCTGAGTAAAACTCCTTTTACCCTCTGCTTCTTCAGCCTTTATAATGCTTTCCTAACACAAAATAGCTTTCTATTTTAAATCTCCAGAATGGTAGTAGTTAATCTAATTACAGATTGATTTCTGAATTATACAGCTATCTGTGGGACAAATAAAGAGCTTTGCTTTTACCTGTATCCATTTAAAATAGATAAATAAATACATAAATAAATGAATAACCCTTTTGTGTATGAATAGCGTTTTCAACTCTAATGGAAAACTAATCAATTTAAGTTTTCAGAGGAAAACTTCTCATTTTCCTTTTAAATATGTTTTATTTGGTATTAAGATAGAAATACTCAATCACAAGTATTACTTTTATCAACTGAATATGGTACAATGTGTTGGACATTTAAGTCTTTCTTTTAACCAAAGTTTATTTATTTATTTTAAATGTCAACACCTTTTATCTCCTTGGCCATCTCTAAAAGTGAGTAACTACTTCTCTCTCCTCTGTGGCCCCATTTTCTTTTTTCTTGCACATCATTAGAATTTTACTCTTTTCTGATTTGCATACTCTTTTTACCAACATATTCAATTCATTCCCAACCTGAAAATAAACTTTATGAACCCTTTTCCAATCAAATTTCAAATATTTCTCTCTCCTCCATTTACTGCCAAAATGCAAGAGACACCCTCTTGACCTTACAGTTCTGTATTCTACTTTGTCATGGGGGAGACCCTCTGGTCCCGCTCCCCACATAAGAATACAGGATATGGCGAGGCCATAAAGGAACACCCACAGAGCCATAGATAGGGGAGTCATACCACTATAGTCTCACTGGAGGCTGGAGCCACACGACCTGCAACCTGCTGTCCACTTCTCTGCCTGCCAACCAACCAACTGATCAACCAACGCAGCCGTGGCAGTTATATCAGTGGCTAATTGGCTAACTGGTTACAGCTGACAGTCAATTAGCCACAGCTGATGGCCATCTACTAGCTGAGTCAGCACCTTTCCACGTGAGGCGGAGAGCCTGGAAACTGCTCTCTGGGACTCTGTCCCCACATACTTCCTGTTACTTCTTAATCCCTTCCACAGTGTTTCTGATACCTTGGCTGCAATGTTCCTGCATGAATGCACTACTAGGTCACAAGAGCTGAGTGTGAAGCCTCAAAATCTGTGTTAACAAACGCTCCAGGTGATTCTTATGATGACTCCATTTTGAGAAACTTTAAATGTAGATTCTGTTCCAGTTCTCTGACCAACACTACACCCCACAGATCATGACTCATCAAATCCTGTGGCAGATTCTCAGATTTCATCCTCGTCTGATCTACAGCATATCATCCCAGTTCCCACCCCCACCCACTAGATTTTTGGCAATGCCATTTTACCTCCTTTTCAAATGACTTTGGTCACAAATTGCTCAAAATGAGGCCCTTCATTTCCCTATTTATAACCCCAAATGTATTTTCTTAATGATCTTTCTTGCTATTACTTCAAATGCCATCCCATATTGTGGGGACAGAGCCAGGAGAGCAGTTTCCAGGCTCTTGACCTCATGTGGAAAGGTGTTGGCTCGGGTAGTAGATGGCCATCAACTGTGACTAGTTGCCCATCAGCTGTAACCAGTTAGCTATTAGCCACTAATACAACTGTTGTGGCTATGCTAGAAGGTTGGCTGAGAAGCGGACTGCGGATTGCCCATCGTGTGGAGCCTGCTTCCTGTGTCTCCAACCCAGCTGCCAGCAATACTATAGTGGTATAAACCCCCTATGCATGGCTCTGTTGGTGTTTCTTTTTGGCCTCACCATATCCTGCATTCTTATGTGGGGAGCGGGAGCAGAGACCTTGCATGACACATATAGATGATTCTATATTGTGAGTGTGTACAGTTGTATATGTAATTCTAACTTCCAATTTTATATTTCCAGCATTCTACTGGATTTTCTTACTGTAGGGCACACGAGTTACTCCTTTAACAAATATTAGTGAGACGTAGGAACAGTACCAAGCAGAGTGCTAACCTCTGGAACCTCAAATCCAAGAGGCCCTCAGGCAAACTTACCATTTTCCACTGTCTCAACCAGAAAGTCATGCTTCTTGTCCCTCATTTACCTTGTGTTTTTTTCCCCTAAATTGTCCTTCTCTTGATTTACTTTTTTCAGCTCCTAGAACTAGTTGCTCTCTTTCTAGTTGCTGAGTTATGAAAACTAAGAACCATCGAGTGGTGTGTTGGTCTGTGTTTAACAACCAGTTTCCCATAGAAAAGAAAGTCTTCATTTGTAATGAGATTATTCACACCATGGTTAATTCAAGTACCAGTTTGATATCACTGACTAGTAAGTGGGGATCGATGTACAAAAAGCCTACTCTTAGGAGTCAATGTGAACTGTGCCCAGGATACCACTGGAATCACTTTTTTCCCTCCATATTTATATCACCTATTCAATCATTCACCAAGCTACATAAATTTTCCCTTTGGATTATGTTTAGAGTTATACACTTTCTATTCTTACCATCATGGCTCTCACATAAGCCTCCTGGTTTCTTCACTAGATTACACATTGGTACTTGATCCTGTCTTACTTGGCTCCTATCAGCTCCGTGTGTCATGATGTTTATGTTTTGCAAGAACAGATGTGATCACATCATTCCAAGTTTCAAAATTTTAATTACTTTCATTAACAAACAAAACTGCCTGGGGCAGCTGTAAGAATAAAAATATTGGATATAATAATGACATCAAACAACAGATTGGACCCAGGATAAAAACAAGGATGTTTTTATTTTAAAAAAATGTTTTTTGAACTTTCAATAACTTGTGATGGTTACTTTTTCTTTTAGAAATGTTTTCTATTGGCATGAAAGTATGCTTGTTTTTTTGTATTTTTTGACCTTCTCATATCTATTTCACATTTTATTCCTATTGCTGCTAACAGAGGCTGGTCTAGAATCATTTGCAGTACTATCTAAGTCTTTATCATCTCCTTCTCTCCAGTTTATCCTCCATGGTATGGCCAGAAATCCTGTAGAATGAAACCTCCGGTCTCTCTCTGTATTGAGCAACTAGTACCTTTGTCATTGCATGATCCTCTCTACAGGGTAGGTCTTTTTTTTTTACCCATTTCACAGAAGAGTGAGGCTTGGGGAAGTAATTTGCTCAAGGTCACAAAAGTAGTAAGTGAAAGGCTATCTCAATTCCCTCCCCTTCAAAAACCTCTTCAGTAATAACCCACATCGTGAACAGTACCTAAAAGTCTCCAAACTACCTTTCAACACAAATCCTTCCAATTCCACTTCACATACTCTAGATTCAACCCATGTAAACAGCTTCTAGCTTGCACGCAGCTGTTAATATGCCTTTATTCATACAAGTCATCAACTTGTACGTGATGCCCTTTCTATGTTCACCTCGAGGAACTTCTTTACTTTAAATGAGCACAAAACTTCCTTCTTTACGAAGAGTCCCGGATTCCTTCAGAAAGAACTTCTCATTCCTTTTTCGGATTTCCCACTGATCTGTTTTAACCTCTGCCATAAAACCTTACATAGTTTCACTTTGTATTGTAATTTTTGTATATAATGTAGCTCATTATCAAGGTTGTGGGTCTTTAGACTAGATTCTTAGGTAGAGTGTATTCATTTTCTATGCTGCATAACAAATTGCCACAAATTTAGCAGCTTAAAACAATTCCCTTGTACTATCTCACAGTTTCCAGGGTCAGGAATTCAGGCATGGGTTACTTGGGTCCTCTGCTCAGGGTCTCACAAATTTCAGTCAAGATGTCAGGTGGGTAGGGGGTCTTATCTGAGGCTCTGTGTACTCGGTGAAACTTACATGGTCATTGGCAGAATTTATTTCTTGTGATTATAGGACTGAAAGCCCTAAGCTCCCAGAAGTATCATGTTATTTCCTAACATGTGGCCCTATCTTCAATGACTGCATCTTTAAAGAATAGCAGGAGTCAGAGACTCTCTGACCTCCTTTGTTTCTAATAGCTGTGCCCTCTTTTAGCAGACTCAACTGATTATGTTTGGCCCACTCATAATAATCACCATTTAAATAAACATACAGTTAACTGACTAGAGGCCTTAATTACATATGCAAAATCTCTTCACCTTTGCCATATAATGTAACATAATCACAAGAATTGTATCCCATACTCTGTCATATTCTAACAGTGAGAAGCAAATGAAAGGTCCTGGCTGCATTCAACAAGAGGGGAGTACATAAAGGTGTGGGTCATTAAAGGTGATGTTAGGATTATATCTACCACAAAAGCCTCCATAGCCTGATGCCTTACTAATAAATGGTTTTGAATTATTAGATAATAATTGTGAAATTTATAAAGTGATTTTAAAATGATATTTTTCTTGCACAATACATTCAGACATTTTATAAGAGGCAAAAATGATAGCTTATAATTGAATATATTTAAAAAATAAGTAAACACAAATCTTTGTGAGCTTAGATGGATTCTATCAAGTACTATTTTTTAAATAAGTGAAAGGAAAATTATAGTACAACTAAAAAGATTTTAAAGCCAATCTAATACTTAAGAAATGCTCAATTCTGAATATGATGCGGGATCACTGTTTCATCTGCACTGAACAGATTAGAGCAAACTGACCCTACCCTGTCCTTTTTCTGTATTAGAGAAGCTCACGTCTCCAAGGAATACTAATTCTAATAAATAAATAAAAATATTTGATCCATGTGGATATCATTCATTAATGATTTATAATTTTATTCTGTAAGGAAAAGCTCTTGACTTCAGAAAAGTGGGCATGTTTTCAAATGGTAAGGCCATTAGTCAGAAGCATACTAAGCTCAAGGAGTGACCAGGAGAAGAGGTGGATGTCTCTAAGGGTAAAATGTTGCCATTTAAAACATTGCAAAATATTGGAAATGAATTCTACTTCTGCCCACATTTTCTAAGAGACTCAAATAGTCCACCTAATACTTCTGGTTGTCATTCCAACTGATCATTTATAAGCCTGTGAAAGTTTTGGCTATAGAATACAGACTCCTTCAGATCTTCTCGTACTATGAATTGTGTCCTGACATTTCATTCTTAACTGGACTATAAGCTTTAAGTTGCTCAAACTGACCAGAAGTGGCTTTATGTCAGATGGCATCCAAGTTAGATGAAGCACAGCAAATTTACCCAAATCGAAAGGAAAAACAGACTCTTATATCAGTGAATCAATATAGGATCAATTTCTGTAGACGCAATAGAGACCAAGTTATGAAGAAGTGAGAGTTTACAAAAAGGTTTTCAATCTGTCTCTCTGTTTTGAGGAATTAAAGGCATTGCTGTCAGGTATAAAGCTGAAACTCCAATAATTACTATGCACATGCCTTGTAGGAGACTTAAGGAGATTTGGGTTCCGAGACTCATTAAATGTATTTATAAGAAACATTCAGGTCAATCTGTTCAGTGATGTTAAGTTGATTTTGTGGGCAGACTGCTTGAATCTCCATCCAGAAACCTGGGGCCCAGAAACACTTAAGATAATGATTTTTCTTTTTTTTCTGAAAATAACACGTGCTGGAAAGTACTAGACCTCAAGTATTTAAAGAAAATGTTTACTAATCATTTCCCATACTTGCAAACTTTTGTGAAGGGTTCTCTCATCCTTCTTTGTGAATGAAATAAGAAGAAAACTTTAGGAAATCTTATCATTTTATTTAATCCTCAAAACTCTAGCCAGTTCATCTCCTAAAGATTATATTGCAGATAAAATTATAAATAGCTTGAGGGTAAGGAAGAAGCTATGTAACTCTACCTGTAGACCTTTCTTTTCCTAAACACAGTTATTCATTTGTGCTGTACCCCAAATACATCCATCTCCCTGGCTTCTTGACACATGGCTTTGCTGTGGCTAGGTAGAGACATATGAGGAGGTCTTGCCAATTAAATTTGAGCACAAGTGATACATGCCATTTACAGGTTGGGAGGAGACTCAGGGCTCTCTTTCCATATGGCATAGCAATCGACAACTGGCAATGAGAAATATCTAAGACACTAAGAGACTGAAATGGGTAGAGCTACCCTTCTTGCAACATGCAGCAGACATTAGCTTTTGTAGGAAATGATGATTGGTGTTTTAAACCACTTAAGAAATTCAAGTTATCTATTATTGCGGCATGACTCAAACCAACCTCATTGGTACAATTATGCAGAAACTTATTGTAGAATTAAGTGTAAATTAGAAAGAAACTTAAGTTTCTTTAAGCAGAAACTTAAAGATTGTTGTTAATGATCCAATAATGGTGATTGTGAAAAGATACCAATATAAACTATACTATATGTCTTATACATGCATGATTCACAGTAAGAAGAGCCTGGGTTTTCCTCAATTATAAATATGACTATAAATGTTTAACTGGTAAAAGTCTGCCT
The DNA here is from genome assembly GCF_036562045.2 of Rhinolophus sinicus. NCBI lineage: Eukaryota > Metazoa > Chordata > Mammalia > Chiroptera > Rhinolophidae > Rhinolophus > Rhinolophus sinicus. Next base: position 14,342,021 of record NC_133751.1, on the reverse strand, counting down.
TAGCATAATAAAACTGAAACTGAAAATTCATTAGATAAACTATCAGTTGGGTTTCTTTTTTCTAATTTTTCCTTATTCTTCCCTACATTAAAAAAAAAAAAAAATTGGGTGAGCATATTGATTTCTAGGACAGATATACACGAAACATAGTATTTGTTTATGCACATTCAACAATATTATAATAAACAGATATTGAATTTCCATTTATACTAACCTTTTTAGCATAGTGGTAAGTATACCAATTTTCATAAACCATCTCATTAATTGAAGTGTTATGGATTCTAAGTCATCTGTGTAATGATAAGAGGTAAAATAAAACCACTGAATGGACCAAGAATGATGTTATAGGTCATATTACCTGAACAATTTTTGTAGTAAACAAACTTTCCAGTTTCTTGAATGTCAGATTTTCTTTTCTTCACTCACATGGAATTAGATCATCGTGAAGCTGTAGAACTGGAATCCATCTCACGACTGAAATTCTTTCAGGATGATATTGAAAGTGCCATTTAGGTTGAATGTTTTATTATTTTTTATTCAAATGCATCAGAAAATTTGATGTATGCATTTTTTATCCAATGTTTCTGGTTTTATTAAATATTCTGAATGTATGTGAAAAGTACATGAAAATAATAATTTGATCTTCAGAACTGAACATCTTGACTGCTTGCTGAACAGGGAACTGGAGAGGAGTACATGCATACTTTTTAGGACAATGTGAAGTTTAATATCTGAAATACTGAAAATCAAAATAACACCCCGTAAACACCATTTAATGGAACAGAAGTGTATAATACTATGGTGCAAATAGTTTAAATACTTTTATGTCTATTTTTAGTCTTAATCTGTTAAGAAATCAACCAAGAGATGATCAACTCAAATTCATTTTATTAATTTACACCTCTTTATACATTATAACACATGTTGTATTTCATTTTATTTCATTATCTGAGTCTATAGTAGTCTCTCTGATATCCTGTGAGTTACTCTGTGACAATCCCAATGCTATTTTAATTTTTCATCCCTAGAATACATGGTTGTAAAACTTTCTATTTATAAATGTTCGATGAAGTTTGTGTAAAGAAATGTTAAATCATGATGTTTCTCTTCTAGACTCCTATGACTTAAGTGTTTAATGTTGGTCAAAGTCATACCATGTAAAGATCACTTTGATTTGAGGAATTGGGGAGAAGCTATAACAGTTAGAAATGCACAGTTTCTATTCTATTGGTACTTGAAATCTACCAGGGAAGCAAATTTTAATAGAATACTGTGATCTACTATGATGAGCATTGTACAGTGTTGTACTTAAAACCTCGGAATAGAGAGAAAAGAGCCAATTAATTATGTTTAGGCATTAAGAGGCTTTATAAAACAAGGGGTTTTACATTAGGCTTTAAAGAATTATGTGGGAGTAAGCTGTGTGTGAAAGGTTCAAAAGAGCATATTCAATTTAGTCAAAGAGAAGACCATATGTGCAGGTAAAGAGGTAAGGACTTGCAGAATCCCAGGATACTTACTTGTACTAGTCACCCCTTCTATGCAGTTTGCTTGTGGTTATAGGGAGTAGAAACAGAACAAATGTAGAGCCATGGGAAATGAGGATTCAGCACTGGGTTGAAATGGGATTATGAAGGGCCTTATATTTCATGCTGCGGAAGCATAACTTAATTTTGTCACCATTTCTATATTTTAGGAAGATTATCCCAGTGTCAGAATAAAAACAGCATTGAATATGGAGAACCTAGAAAACCCTAATGAGAAAACTACTGAGAGTACTTAGGTGAGAGGTGAGAATCTGAATTAAAACAGACAAAGCAAAAAGTAATTAAAAGTGCAAATTAACCTTCAACTATTGGATAAAGGGAAAGAATCAAGAGGAACAATCCAAATAACCCAAAGAGAAAGTTGGACAACTCACTATACCATCAGGGAAAAACAAGACATTCTTGAGTAGGAAGAGTGCTTATAACTTTTTCAGATAATGTTAGACAGTGGGAATTTTAGGAAATCAGAATAATAAAAAGGTGAAGAAGAAATAAGACCGACTTGACTCATCTAACAAGTGTTGTTGTTGCATGAGAGTTCAGATAAGATTTTTAGGAGGCTCAAAGGATGTGAAGATATTTTCTAATTGACAAGAATAATTCTAAAGTTCACTGAAAGATCTACGTGACTTATTTTGTTATGGAAGAAGAACTAAATTTTTTGAGACACATCTGCACACAATTTAGTGCAGAAGATAGACAAAAATGTTTCATGTTGTTATGATGAGAAATATCATCTGTTTGTTCCCCACTAAACAAATTTTAGGATTTTCAAGACTAGTGAAGATTCAGAAAATACAGTGAGAAAAAAAGAAAGATGTCAGCAATGAAATGCATGGAGAAGAAAAATTTAACTTTATAAATGCTTCCATTGTTTTTGAAGATATTTTATATGTTTAAAAATTGAAAGAGAATAAGTTTCATAAGAATTATGTTTATTAAGAATTAGGTGTATTAAGCATGAAAAAGTGTATATCTTCTGTAGTTATTTTCTTATAATGGATTCCTTTATACATCAAATTTAAGACTGATAAAATGTGAGTAAAAATAGATCAAACTTCAAATGTTTTTTCAAGCTTTTTTTTGGACATTATATTTCTACACACCTATACAGTTAAATCTTTTTCTCACATAGAATTTTAGACCTGCCAAGTCTTACTTGCCTTAAACATAAGAGGTATAATGTAATAGCATATTTTCCCCATCCTCCATTCCCCTTCTCTTTGACAACCATCAGCTTGTTCTTTATATTTATGGGTCTCTTTTGTTTTGTTTAGTTTTTGTTAGATTTCACATATAAGTGAAATACGGTATTTGTCTTTCTCTGTCTGACTTATTTCACTTAGCAAAATACTCTGTAAGTCCATCTATGTGATTACAAATGGCAACATTTCATTCTTTTTTATTGCTGAGTAATATTTATATCACATCTTCTTTATCCATTCATCTATCAATGAACACCTAGGTTGCCTCCATATCTTGGCTATTGCAAGTAATGCTGCAATTAATATTGGGGTGCATAAATCTTTTCAAATTAGTGTTTTTGTTTTCTTTGGGTAAAACCCAGAAGTAGAATTGCTATTATAGAACTACTTATAGAACTTCTATTCTATATACAGAAGTAGAGTAGGTAGCTCTATTTTTAATTTTTTGAGGGATCTCCATACTGTCTTCCATAGAGGCTGTACCAATTTACAATCTCACCAAGAGAGTACAAGGGTTCTCTTTTCTCCATATCCTCACTAGCATTTGTTATTTGTAGAGTTTTTTGTTGTTGTTGTTGTTTTAAATAATAGCCATTTGACTGGTGTGACATGATATTTCATTGTGGAGTCACTTTGAATTTCCCTAATAACTTAGTAAATTAATCAATCATGTAATTAATTAAATATTTCTTAGACCTATTATCCTATTTGACTATGTTTATAGAAAGTATTCAGTGATCTATGGAAATATAAAACTACACCATACTATAGAAGATGAAGAACTGACAATCCTTCCCCCAAGATTATATTCCCTAGTTTGCTATGCCCATCATCATTCTTCTGTCATTTTCTTAAATTCTCAGATGCATTTGCCAAAGATACTGACTACTGTATTGCCACTTGTAGCTATAAAAATGTATAATAAATGTAGCTAATAATTAAACCTTAGTAGAGCTTAATAGATATGTTACAGCATTTAACACAAAGGAGAAAACCTGACAATCAAATGGAAGAAAAACAAAATAAAACAAAACAAAAAACCTTGGAACACTCTTAAGGACATAACTGAAATCGAATGCAGCTCTGATAAAATGAACAGCTGCATTGGACGTGAAGTTTGACCGCTGGAAGCAAAAACCAAAACGTTCAGCTTAACTTGGATGACCTACATCATTTACTCTAGTACACAACATTAGAATGTTAACAAATATCATTTTCTTTTTTTTTTAAACTAAGAAAATACTTTCTTTATAAAATTGAATTATAAGACATGCAGTCTATTTTCCAAAATATACTGAGAGAAAAAAATGAAACTAATAACCAAAAAAGTTCTGAAAAATGATTAGAAATCAGCGAAATAATAAATATGTAAGATACCCTACTCATGAATCAAAGAGACAATAAAAGTAGAAAATATTTATTAAGCTCTTATGATGTGTTCTGGAGTATGTTATACACTTGGCCATAGAAATTAAATGAGACTCTGCAAGATTCATATTTTCACAAGCAGTTCCATCATTTCATATCTTTACATTATTTAACACGAAACACATACAATGTTTTGCAGATATTTGCAATCTATATGAATTTGTCTTACAATCCAATGTGATTCAAAGACTATAATTTTACCTGAAAAGAATGTTCAAAACTATCCCCTGCGTATAAAAGCACTTCTGCTATATGAAGAAAATGGCATAATATTTTTTCATATTCAAACTAAATCTGTAATTTTACCGATTATACATGAAATAAACATATGCTTATAATTCACAACTATTCCATTTAGGTCATTGTATATTATTTTTATGAAGAAAGGCATTGTTGCTTATTCATTTTATCCATGAGTGATTGGTTTGGTTATTTATTGGCAATACTTTAATAGTGAATATAAAGCTTAACTCAAAGCAGAATTTTTTTTTTTTTTTTTTAATGAGTATAGTACAACATTATATTCCTGGTCAATTCTATTTCAACATAACATTTGATATGGAACTTTGGAGATGAATCAAAAGTGAACTAGCTCTAAGGAGGTAACTTTGGTAAAGTTCTAAAAATATTCTTTTAAGCTTGTATACTACACATTCCTTTTTTCAACAGTCATTAAAACCTTTTTGTTGAAATTATTTTGTTTGCTTGTGAATGTAGAGAAGGTTTGCACATAAGAACATGGGATGTCTTATGCCTATGAAAAGTATTTTAAAGTAAATTTACTAATCCAAAGTTAAAGAAGTACATATTAATAATAGTGGAACATGGATTACTGGGAATATAATTTTACTTTGGTATTTGAATTCAGACTGTGCTTAAGTATTTTAATTAGTAATGACACCAGTTGTTTCAAATATTTTTTACAGAAAAAGCATAAGTGGTCTGATTACATGCAATATTTCAGATAACACAACTATTTTTATTTGATGTTTGTCCATAGCTGAGTTTACTGAATTTAATATTACTTACTACCATCATCTACCAAGTGACAAGTAATCTTATAAACACAAAATAAAATATAACCAATTAAATTAATCCTCTCATTTATAAAAAATTCCATCAATGACTAATATGCTAAGACTTAGGCTAACAGGTCTGGATGAGACATGATCTTTACTCTGCAGACATTTATTAGACATGTGAAGAGGACTTCATGGGGGTAACGTCATGATTCTAACAATATATTAGTGATGGAAGTCTTCATAGTAAATATCTTTTAAAGCTGCAAGATTAATGGTTTGATAACAGTGAGCTTCTCTTTGTCAAGCAAAGTGTTACTAGTGGTTCTATTTCTCTAGGAAAAACATTATAGGATGGTATAAAGCTACATAATTGTCTTAATTTGGATTCTCTAGAACCTGAAGAAGGAACATGGCATAAATATTTGTTTAGGTAGTCCTAGAAGCAGAAATAAAGGTGTAAGGAGAGTGAGACTGGGAAGAGAGAACAACCAATCAAGTGTAACTTACTGAGTTTGTTATCACTATTGGCCGATGGCATCAATCCTGTTACTGACCCTTTGAGGAACTCTGTAGAACACACCTCAGAATTGCTCTTCTGAAGAATGCAAAAGATGGCCTTTGTTTCCTGTTTTCTGGCCCCACATTCATTGAGTTTTGCTCCCAGTGGCTCTTTCTAGCATTTCCTGGCTGTGTCTATATGTGGACAAAGCAGCCTTTTTGAGCTTCCAAAAGAGCTTTCAGATAGAGAAGCCTAGAAAGTCTCCATGACACTGGCTGGAAGTGAAAATTTAGAAAACCGTATGCAAATAAACAACACAGATTCATTGAAACTGGTGTCAAGGGAGTACGGCCCCAGGTAGGAGGAGAGGTCTGCTACTATCATATAGTTTAATGGTTGCATTTATGTGGCCATCAATAGTCATTTCATTTGTTACACAAAGCATGTATTACTTTATAAAATAAATAAAGCTCTTTAAAAGTTCTTATTTTTGATAATAAATTGTTTTTTTTAACATTATATATTTCAAGCTTCATTTTTACCATATGTAATTTACATTATAAGGTAAAGTACAAACTCATTTAATAAAGGAATAACATTCCAATGACAAATAATTATCTCAAACTTAATAATTAAGCATATCTAATCTAGTGTTTTTGGAATGCATTATGGAGTATGAGATAAAGGGGAAAGAGGCAAGTATAACGTTAAAAATATATATCATTAAAAATATGTTAAAAATTTTGGACACACAAAAATACATCTCCGAAATATCAAGTTGCTTTAAAATATAAAGAGGTGGGCTTTGCATTATGAAAGTGGAGGGAAAACCAGAGAAAGATTGATAGTAGGTCCTCCCTGTGTTAATTATTAAAGAAACTCAAAACAGAAATTTGAATTCATCTACTTTTAATTTGCACCAGTCTCACTTGGAAAGTACTGACTTATCTAGAGAGTGGGGAGAAATGACTCCTAGAATGGAAGAACTATACCTTCCTATATCTCACCCTTAAAACAAAATTAAGTTTATTCTGAAATCAGCCATTATTAGCAATCCTTAATTTCAGTGGACTCTACCTCTTCAAAGTATTTCCAAATTGATCTGAAACTTCTTTATACAGGTAAAATATCTATTATTATATCATTAAATTTATGTTCTTAAAGGGTGAACATCACACTCAAATATAAATGAGCTACAAATAAAGTATAATTTTTACCTAGATCCACCTTCTACAGATGCAAAAAGAGCCTGATGAATCTCAAGATTATATCAAAATGAAAGATTCAGAATGAAGTTGAAAACCAAAAACTACTCTTAAACTTCCATGTTTGCAAAAGTTGACTTGAGTCATTGATGATCAGAACCTAGATCTTCATTTGAAAGACAAACATTGGAGACAAGATCTTATAGTAGCGTAGCTCAGACCCAAACCATATCTTCAAATCCGTTTTACTCAACAGAATTCAGCCTTTGGTTCAACTAGGAGCAATAGACATTTTTCTAGGCATATAATTCATCCATCCCTCTACCTCTCACTTCACATGACTACTAACTTTTCTTCTCTATCAGATAAATAAAATAGATTGATCTCTGATGTTAGTAAGCTGATTTTTATACTACCTGCATTTCTTATGTGATTTCATATAGGGTTAGTATCCCTGCAAATTATTATAAAGTTAGAATTCCTCTCCTCTTTGTTTGAATGGTGTTCAATCAGTGAGCAGCAGATAGAGGCTACAGCCAAAATTGTGTTCAGCCTAAAGCAGATCTCTCTACCCTTTTAACACCACAATGATGTAAGGTTCTATGGTTTTTTTGTGTATGTTGTTGTTTTTTCACTCTCCCCTGTCCTTTTCACCTGAAACACATTATTTAAGAGCTATTTTTTTCATGTCTTTTCTATTTAATAAGAGGTTATTTACAATGTCAACACCTGTGTATTTGTGCTAGAGGTTAAATCAGAACTCAGGGTTAGTTTGGAGCATTTTCTGTCACCTTGGTGGTGGAGTGCGTTTTTTGAAGACAGAAAAAGGCAACTTCTGACTCCAACTTCACACAGTGGGTAGCAACTAGTAATTTATTTCTGTGTCCCAAGTCCCAAAGGGAGAACAGTTGAGCTGTTGTTCCTGACATCAGTGGTTTGGCAATTATAGCATAAGAGAGAGAAATGGTCACAAGTTGAAAACACAAGCCAGTTTACTCTTTTAAATACAGTCACAATAAAATAAGTCACCTCATAATAAAAAAAAGTGGGCTTAAAGTTAAAATTATTTTTATAGGTTGATGTTGTTGTTGGTGTATTCGAAATGAATGTTTTCCACATAATTCACTAATGTATTTTCTTTTAAAGAATACTAAAAGTCCTTTAATTAATTAACTTATGCATTTCCCCCAAAAAATGTAGATTGGCTTCTGCTCAAAAATGGAGATGGGTGACTAGTTTGTATTGGTGAAAACACAGTTTCAGTGATTAAAACCTAATTTCCAAGTCTACCTAGGAAAATAAGATTAAACCTTGATATTAAAAAAATAAATACAATTATTTCAAATTTGTTTTCTGGTTAAGTTTAAAAAATATTTAAAAATTTAAACTAAAATACGGTTTTTACTTTACTATATAGTCTTACTGTTGGCCTAGAAACTGGTAAATTTTAGGGAAATATAAAAATCATGTCTTGTTCTGTTGAGTGAGCCTTGGCCTCGCAGCAATGGTTTGCATAAGTAGTTGGAAGTGTGCTCTTTTTTTTTTTTTTTCTAAATCTGAGGTCACTTTTCAGCCCAACTAACTAAATTTATTGCACAAACCTGTATTTAACTGTTAATAGCTAAATATACAGCAGTTTTCAGTCATCTAACATTAAATGTTAACTTTTCAAACAATTGGACTTAACATCACAGGTTGAAGCCAAAAAGAATAATAACAGGTTTTTACTTAAATTCTTTTAATCAATAGGAAGTAATATTCTTATTTGAGAACGTGGATTTTGACAGTTCCTTAACACTATGTTCTATATTTAACTGAAAAACTTTGTATTGATTGACAGACTTATGTAAAGTTCAAATAAATCTAATGAGCAAATTTTGATAATGTAATGGCTTAATTAATATCTTAAAATAATTTTACTTAACTAAACACTAGCTTTAGAAAAGTCTGCCCCAGAAACAAAGGAAAACATAAGATGTTTTCTGACTTATCTGAGTGTTGCAATAAATTGAATAGATGATCATCTATTTAAAAAGGACCTATGGAAGTTCAACAGGGCTCCACTAAATAAGGTTGACTTATTTCAAATAAACCAATCCTACATGGATATCACCCAGACAGTCATGATGTGTGAAGTTTGTGTTGACATTTGAACAAAGTAGTATGTTATAAGCTACGTCTCCAATGCCAATGTTCTTCAATTAAGAACTTGCCAGAAAACCACAAGTGAAACCAGGTTATCTCAGAACCATCTGAGAAAGTAGGAAGTTCCTGATTGCTGCCTTTTGCACTTTGTGTTGTTTTGTTTTCTTTTGTTTGTTTTGGGGGGGCCTAGACACACATCATTGTGTCTCATGATGAATAATGAGACTCACTGCTTGGTCTGTAAGTTATAAAACACATCAGAATACAAATTACATGGTGAGAAGAACCATTATTTTAAGTGAGATATGTGTCATTTGGTGAGATGAATCAACTATTGAAGAAAAAAAAAATTGGATGAACAATTTATATTTTGAATCTTGGGATACTACTCATTGATATATCTCTAAGAGTTATCCATCCAAACACTTTATTTGTTGCTGCTAATGTGTTTCCTGGTCTTTTCCCATCAATTTTTTATCTTCTTTCATGAGTTTCTGATTTTCAAAAATTTTACCATTAACCTAGTCACTATCATTTCTACGCATATAAACAAGCCTGAGGTTTTCTTTGACAGTATTTCAAGTCTAGTTTAAAGGAAATTCATAAGGGACATAATAGCTAGTGAGGAATGCACAAGGCCCTTCCATAACATGGAAGCCCCCAGGTTTCACTGCGGTAAGAGAAAACACCCCCTAACAAGTGACAGCCTTCCAATAGGGGTTAAGAGTTCCTTCTTGTTCCCCATTCTTCTTTTCTGCCTTCTACCTATACTTTCAAACTAAAATAATGAGCAAGAATAGCAGAGATTGAAACTTGGCTAACAAAATAAAAAATAAAAAATCAGCACTAAAAAGAGTCTTTTATGGAGCCTCCATTAAAACCAAGTGAGTGAGCACAACCTGAGTAGTTCTACTTAGAAATTAATAGACAGATATGCTTCTGTATCTTGGTAACAGATGTCTCCAGTTAAATTGACGTGACATGAATTGTACTTTCAGTTACTTCAATGATGGAGTCTCCATCTTTTAAAGATCATTCTACGCTGGCACCTTCATACTAACTTGGCATTGCTCCTCTAAATGTCCTTGGCTCAGAAATGTTTTACAATAAACTTCTAAGCCAACGCAGGCAGAATCTTGGCTTTTATGGGACCAGCCTCTGCCCACTTCAGGATATGTGTTATAATAAGCAGACACACTGTTTTTTCTTTATTAATAATTTAACATACCTTTTCATGTTAACTAAACTTCAACTTAATTCAACTGTTTTGTGGAATAAACGCCAGTTTGTTTCAACATTTAAAAAAATATATATGTCAGAGAAGTGGTCTTGACTTTGAAAGCATAAGGAAAGAAAGAAAGAAGAAACAAGAGGGGAAAAAAACTGAGTAAAAATGACTAAAATTAAGGCATTGAAACTAAGTACTGTAGCTTTTTAGTAACTCTTTGCCTATAATTTTGGGAGGAAAATCTCCGTCTTCCAGTAGCATATATTATTAAACAATAATTTTATTTGGGATATTCTTTGAGATTTTTCCTTAGTCATGGTAGCACAGGAAAACGTTAAATACTAAATGACTAAATTTCATTTCATTGTCACTTTTTAATTTCCATATACCTGCTTAATTTCATTTTACCATTTATACCAACAAGAAAATTCTCTTTCTTTACAGAACTCCTGAGTATTTTTACATCTTTATATCAATTTCTCTACTTATGCTGAGTCTTATCTCCAAAGATGCTGATAATTGCTCTTGAATTCATTAAGAACCATAATACTTGGAATATATTTGAATGTATATTAAATACATTTACTAATGGGGAGAATGCTAAGGAAATGGTAAATATTTTCCTATTATAGATTGAAATTAAAAGGCAACTTCTATTTAATACTATTTATGGAATTTTATTTCTTCACAGGAAACTAGAATGTGGAGGGCATTCTGACTACATTTATAAACTTGGTGTCCAAGGTTAATATTATTTCTTCAGCAAGTTAATCAGGCTTGTCTTCCTTGAAATTAGAAAGTGCCTACAATTCTATGAATTTATGGTAAGTAGTAAACACTTTTTCAACTCACTGCTATGGGATAAAATGCAAGGAATAAATTAATAAAGAAATAGAACTCCCCGTGTCCATTGGGGAATATCTATTATACTATTACAAAAATGTGTGACTTGAAATATAAGGAAAATTCAAATGCACACAATAGAAAAGTATTTAACACTTGAAAATAAGGCAAAGATTGGGTAACATAGCCTTGCAAAGTCATACTGGGGCATTGTTTAAAAGAATTATTTAATTTTCTAGAGAACTATATCTCTAGAATTTGCAGTTTACCATTTAATCAGAGACCAGACACTGTGAAATTATATGTACACTTGGCAATTTCTGCCCAGAAGACAATACATTCCTAAAGATGGTATATTCTTGCCCTCAGGACATTAACCAACTCATGCCTCATAGCACTCTTATTCTAAGATTCTTCTTTCAAAATGCCTGTAAATACTCACTTTTTTATTCAGTTGTTTGCTGTGCTACTACTCTGCTAATAGACATTCTGCCCTGATAAATGTAAGCTACGTAACAGCAGAACAACCTATTATTGCTGTACATTTTCTTTTTTCCCTTGCAGTATTGAGATACAATTGACAAGTACAAATGGTACGTATTTAAAGTCTACAATGTGATGTTTTGACATACATTGTGAAATGATTATCAAAGCTAATTAATAAAACCATCACCACACATAGTTACTTTGTGTGTGTGTGATGAGAATACTTAACATCTACTCTCTTAGCAAATTTCAAGCATAATCAAAAATACAAAAGATAACAACTGGTGGCAAGGATGAGGAGGAAAGGGAACCCTTGTACATGACTGATAGGAATGTAAACTGGTACCGCTGTTATGGTAAACAGTATGGAGGTTCTTCGAAAAAATTATTTATTTTCTTGTTTTGGGAATAGAATACATACATAGCTCTTGTACTGACTTATTTCTCATTGTTCTCTTAGAATAAATAGATCGGGGTATTAGCTAAGGGATACTCTGGGGAGGGTGGTGTAGTGTAGCAATTTGTATCCCCTTTTCTCTGGGATTCTGCTAAGGAATACTGTCTCACTAACTGTCCTCCTATGAACACTGGGCCAGAGCCTGCCATTAGCATACACCTTTCCAAAGGTAGCGGTGTGACTCAGATTTAGTTTCCTGGGACTACAGGATCTGGGCATTATCACCTGCAGGTTAATGTTTTTCCTCCTCCTTTTTCTCCTCTTCATCTCTGTGAGTTTCCTTCTGCTTGGAGCCGAGTGACTGTGAAATGAAAAAAGAACATCAGCCTAGATTCTCGTCAACTTTGAATTCTTTCCATTTTACAGCTAGACCACACTAAGTTACTCTATAGTGTATTTGTTTTTTTCATCATGTTCAAACCATTTCATAAGACCTTATACTAAGAAAAATATTTTTGAGATACATTCCCTAGGATAGTGACAGTGATATTTGGCAAAATTATCATTCTGAGCATAGATTGACTATGACTGTGAAAGGACTCAGATCTCACCTTAGTTTAATTAAGATAACACAGTATTTGGCAAGTTTGCTCCACAGTTTATGTTTTGGGACTATAATTCTTTCTCTGAAGATGTGTATCTTCTTTCTCTATTTTTTCTTGTTTTGGATTTGCTCCTGTTAAGTTTTAATAGAAAAATGAGATGTCAAATGTTTGTTCTCAGTGTCTTACAGTGTTCATGTTTTCAGATACTCAGCTTAAGATTGAATAATTATTTTAAATATGTATGACTTCTCTATTCGTTGGAATATATGACAACCAAATATAAATGCTCTGAACAATCGTAAGTTAGTAAGTAATTTGGTGATGTCCACCTCAGCTTCCTACCCTAACTACATAAAACTAAACTCAGTGACTATAGTTTTAAAAATAAGTGGCCTGAAAATGTTTGCTAGGTTAAGAAAGAAGATTTTGAAATCTTTGCAGTCTTCAATTTGTTCGAAAAAAAATGTTTAAGCTTTGGCAAAGAAAGCATGTATTTTGCTCAGTAATATTTCCTCCTAATTTTAAAATTACCTTACATCTACTCTATGCATTTCTTATTTATGTGTATAGCATTAAAACAAAACTTACTTTAGGGTTATTATGTGGAAACCCTTTACATTTATGTGCGTGTGTGATTTTCTTTCTCTAGAAAAATAGTTAAGGAAGAGAAGATAAAAAATGAAATCAGGTAATCTTCCATAAATTATTGTATTAATAAGTATCATAAATGTTTCAGATTAAACACTACAAAGGAGAGAGTGGGGCTCCAGTCATCCAGTTCAGGAATATTTGAAGAACACATTTTTCCTTGAAAGTTATATATTATGTGGATATTTGAAGATGGCTGAAGCTTTCATGAAAGTGATAAAAAATGCACAAAACAATCAAGTTGTAAAAGGAAGTGCAAAAAAAATGAGTAGAGATTGGCAAAACAGATATGAACATGTGTCTTATTCATATACTTTAAGGTATCTAAACACATTATTATTTCTTTTATCACAAATTGTAAACACCTCAAGTAACATTTTTCACATGGGGAAATAACCCACATCTGCGTGCATTTAAGGTGCATAATGAATTCATTCAAAAATCAGATTTCCAGCTCATGCTCTATACCTGTTGAATCAAAGTCTCTGATTTAATACACTTGGAAATCTGCACTTTAATAAAACAAAAATTTCAGGTGACTTCTATCTACCTGTGGTTTTAAAACCACAAATCTAAATTGTAGGGCACAATCACTTTAGGAATCTTCATTCAATATCCTGGGTAATCTCCATAAATTCTAAGTAAATGCTTAAAGGTGGACATTAAGATCTCAGCAATTTAAAAGATGTTTCCTAAATGAAGCTAGTTTTCTTATGAGATGGGCGGTGTACTTGAGTCTACATATCAGGAAAATGAGGACCCACACTTTCCTTAACTTTGTGAGGAAGGCAACTCTCCCACTTCCTTAATCCGTATTCTTTTTAATAGCGAATGAGCTTTGATCTTCTTGTTAATAATACAGTTAATAAGTCGACCAATGAATCTAAAATTCTTGTTAAGGAATTATGATTATCTTAGCAACATAGAGTTGGTACAAAAGGAGAGGAGTTATGTAAGACATGAAACTTGACCCAAGGTTAATAAACAGGTTGAGAAAACAACAGAAGATTTGGAAGATTATCACAGAGTAGAAGATATTTGCATGGTATTCATTTGAAATGTGAAGGAAGAAGAAGGGTTTGTAGTAAAGGAATGTTTCCGGAAGTCACTGGGCTAAGATGGAGACCTAAAGGTTGGGTAATACAGTTTATACATTATAGAAACCACCAAAATTAATCACTATACCAAAATTTAAGGGAAAATGTCAAATGTAAAATTGCACTAGTCTCATCATAATCTATTTAGTTGTCATCTAACTGTAAAACATGGAATTTTATAGAATGCTATACTTCAATAGCACTTCATTAAAATTTTATGTTCAGTAAATCCAACTTTCTCATTGTTATAAAAGTTGCCCACCATACTGAGAAAATAAGAAACTGGCTTCTAGGTGATGCTTGGTCTTGATCTCATTTATTTTTAAAACCTGACCTTTAGAGAATAAGTTTTACTGTCATATGATGACATTATTTGAAGAGTGAGCATTCAATTTGAATTTGATTGCAATCGTTTTTTTTGTTAGAAGACAATGAATTTCAGAATATTGCTGAATTTTTAAGGTAATTTAAATTTGAGAGGTTTACTATGTAAAATAAGTATGATAGTTTAATACCTACATGATTTGTCAATTGGAGGTTAATTCAACTAATAGATGTAATTTACTTACAGCAGAGCTTGGCACAAAACAAGTACACAATGCAAATTGCTAATATTACAGTATTTTACTTTGCATGATGGGATAGCAAATAGTTATTGCATGCTTAACCTTAAACAAGGAATATTAATGGTAATAGATTAGGAAATTTATTATTGGAGAAGCCTAACAGGAATAAGAAGTCTCAACCTAATTGTTTTTTAACTGAATTTAAGGAACATGAATGTATATATATTTTAAAATACGTAATTACATAGTCCAGGAGGGAATGGTATTACAACAATACCTAGAACATGAGTAAAA
Source organism: Rhinolophus sinicus (assembly GCF_036562045.2). Lineage (NCBI taxonomy): Eukaryota > Metazoa > Chordata > Mammalia > Chiroptera > Rhinolophidae > Rhinolophus > Rhinolophus sinicus. The sequence continues at coordinate 14,326,806 of NC_133751.1, read as the reverse complement.
AGTAATGATTGAATACATTCTAAAAATTAACACAGATTTTAAAATTGAGCTGCTGTTACTGAACTTATTAAATTGTTGCTTAATTACCGAAAAAAAAAGGCAAACAAATAACTAAAAATATATAGTGTCAACAACAAACACGTAGGCTGCTCACCTACTCTTTTAACCATTCTTCATACTTAACATTTGTTATTTGATAAAATGAGATAAATTGTTGAAATACATAAATCACTGTCTGGCATCTGTTAGATACTCAGGAATGCTTGACAGGATCCCTTGCTGTTGATTGGTTAAGATGTGGGATTAAAACCTGTAGTGTTTTGGTACCATTAGGCTACTGTGTATGTTCCTGTACTAGAAAACAGAGAAACCCCTTAGGTGATAGTTCTAACATATCAAAGTTAAATTCTATCTATTGTATAGGTGGATTATGGGAGACATGGCAGAACTTAATAGTTAAAGAATGAGTATTCAGGAGCCAAACCATCTGTGTTTATCAGGCTGTATTATTTACTGGCTCTGACAGGTTAGACCATTTATTTACCTTTCTGAGCTTTCACTTGTGAGTGTCAGAAGAGTTACTATATAAAATATCAATTATAGTTCCTGGGCTTACTAATTATTAGTGTTTGCTATCATTTAATTATTATTATTATCATTATTAATTACTCCACACATCCTTTGGTGACAAAGCAAATTGGAAAGACTAATACTCTACTTCTTAAGAAAAAGAAATTTTATAGCTAAGGAGCACTAACTCTGATACTTGCATACTCGAAAGATTTTGTTTTATCTATCTTTGCCTATATTTCCTTTATTATTTAATCCTTTTTTTTCCCCCTGTACTCAGGGATTTTGGTGCTGGATGGTGGCTTTACTGGAGTGGTCAAGGTCTATACCACAGGTAGTGGACTTACCCAGATGGCTTTTCCTGCTTTTTGGGTTTTTTTTTTCCCTCTTTTAAATAAATCAGATTCATGGCTGAGGTTGATATAAGGGCTTCTGTCCATTGGCAAACGGCATTGTAGCCACAGGCCTCTTATTAAAGCTTGAGTGAAAATTTTGATCACCAGTGTTTGTGGCCAAATTTTGTTCATGCCTGCCCACTAGGTTTGTTTGGAGACCAGAAAATTATGGACTGTATGATTTGAATTAGGATAAGATATTAAACCTTAGGAGCCATTCTGTAGCAAAGACTGTGCTGTAAAAGAGTATTGGAAAGCATTCCTTGACCAAGTCACTGAAATTAGCTTAGTCATGAGAATTCCAAGTGAGTTTTCTGACCTTGACATATAAACACAGTGCCAAAATACATCATCAGGAAGGAGACTGAGGATAGATGCTGATCTTTATTTTAATAAGAGGGTTTTAGTGCCTACTTAGTCGTATAACTCTACCCCATCATTTCAAATCTTTAAACATTCTAGATGCTTGTCTCAGAAAATGGAAAATATTCCCTCGATATTATCATCAGAAACATGTTGTGTCACATCAATTCTCCTAGTTCACATATTTAATTCCTTTTCTTTTCTTTCTTTCTGTTTGCTTTTTAAAACATCTTCTTTCATTGGTTATAGCTATTAAAAGCCCTTCATTGTGCTGGGTGCCCAGAGTTCCCTTTTGGTATAATTTTTATGGGAATGTGCGTCTGCTGACTATATCCTACCATTCTGCACCTCCACACTGGTGCCATGGCTCTTCCTGTGTTAATCCACCTTGCTGACTTTTGTTGTTGTTTTGTTATCATCTAGCAAAGTAACTACATTCACTTTGAAAATTAATTGCAAACTCAAAATACTTTACTACACAAAACACATAGAATGTCCTCTTATGCAGTTTCATGTGTAAAAAAAGAGAGATAAGATCATCAGTTAACCCAATTGTTAGTGTTTCATCTGTAGCCATGGGCAGGGCGTCAAGACAGTTGTGTGCTCTGGCATAGAAGTAGGAGTGGAGGGGCTGAGGAAGGGCCCAGGGTCCTTTTTCAGCCTCTGTGCCCTTCACTTGCATCCTAGGAAAACTGTCACCCTCTTCCTTAAAAGTAATTTTGTATTCAGGCATTAAGAAAATTTTTACTCACACTATGAGACTAAATACCTATCAACTATTATATTCTCTTATTAGGCATATAGTACAAAGAACTTCTGACTTTTTTTTCCGAGGTAGTGGGGGTATTCATTTATTTATTTATGGTTTCATTAAGCTTGTGTGTCAGATTTTAGCACGATCTAGATGAACATCTTCCTTTCTATTTAAGCCTTGCTACTGTGACTTTTCTCTTTTTAAGCCTCACCTACAAAAAATAGTCATGTGTAACTTCTTGCTGGATGACTTGGCAGAGGATGGCCTATTATTGCATGGCTCTGTGCTTGGAGCCAGATGACCAACGCCCATTCCCAAATTGTGTCTCAACCTGGAACAATGTGGCTTTAGCAATATCTACATTATCTGTCCTTTGTATGAAAAAAAAATTACATGTATGTTCAAGACCATGGCCTCGCAGAATTTGAGTGAGCCATGCACGCAACTTGTCAGCAGACATATGAAAGGTTCTCCCAGGTCAATCCTAGTTATTACTGTTCCTTATTTATGATTGAGCTTTCAATAACTATTTTCCCCTTTTTTCTCCTGCCTGGATCTAAATTGATAACATTTGCTAAACCAGAAGAAAGAGCTTTCATTGATTTATGCCTGCTTAAGTGCACCTTATTACACACTGAGTCCACCACCTCTGTCTTTCTTTTCACCTTTATTTTTATTGAGATATAATTCACATACCTTGAAGGTTACACTTTGAAAGTGTATAATTCAGTATCTTTGGTATATTCACAAGGATGTACAGTCATCACTGCTTTTGAACTCCAGGGAATTTCCATCACCCCAAAAAGGAACCCAGTAGTCACTAGCAGTCACTTACCATTCACCTTTCCCTTAGCCCCTCAAAACTACTAATCTACTTTCTGCAGATTTGTCTCTTTTGGATTTCATATAATTGGATGATGCAGTATGTGGCCGCTGTGCCTGGCTTCTTTCACATGGCATAATATTTTCATGGCTCATGTCATAGCATGTATTAGTACTTATTCCTTTTTATTACCAAACAATGTTCCATTGTATGGATATTTATATACTATTTTATATATTTTATTTATATGTTCATCAGTTGATGACCGTTGAGTTTTCACGTGTTGGCAATTGTGAATACTACTGTAAACATTAATGTACAAACATTTGTGTGAACAAATAGAACAAATGTGAATTCTCTTCAGTATATACATAGGAGTGGATTTGCTAGGCCATATAGTAACTCTATGTTTAATTTTATTTGGAACTTTCAAGCCATTTTGTTAAAGCAGCTTCATCATTGTATGTTCTCACTGGCATTCTTTTTTTAGGAGTATGAAATTCCCTAAATAAATTTCCATTTTATCTAAGTTGTCATAAAAATGCTTGCAGTACTCTCTTCTAGTTTTTATTTCTGTGATTTCAATAGTGATGTTCCCCTTTTCATTCTATTTTTAGTAATTTGGATCTTTTCTCTTTCTATCTTGGCCATATTAGCTAAAGGATTGTCAATTTTGTTCATTTTCTCAAAGAACCATCTTTCAGATGGGTGAATTTTGGCTATGGTTTTTCTATTCTCTATTTTATTTAGTTTCACTCTAATATTTATTATTTTCTTCCTTCCCTTTGCTTTGGGTTTAATTTGTTCTTATTTTCCTAGTACATTAAGATAGAAAAGCAGGTTACTGATTTGAGAGTTTCTTCTTTTTGATATATTTACAAATATAAATGTTCCTCTAACCCTATTTTCACTACCTCCCACAAATTTTATCATGTTATACTTTTATTTACATTTAATTAAAATATTTTCTAATTTCCTTTGGGATCTATTGTTTGACCCATTGCTTCTTTAGTAGTGTGTTACTTAATTTACACATATTTAAAATTTCCCAAATTTTCTTCTATTTTTAATGTATTTCCTTCCATTGTGGTTGAAGAACATACTTTGCATGATTTCAATCTTTTTACATTTATTGAGTGATGACCTAATATACGATCATATTTGAGAATGTTCCAGGTGCGCCTGAAAAGAATATGTATTCTACAGGTTTTAGAGGGTATTTTCTACATATACGTAATAGTTCTAGTTGCTTTATAAAGTTGTTCATGTTTTCTATTTGCTTATTGATATTTGGTCTAGGTTTTCTCTCCATTACTTAAAGTGAGATAGCCAAGTATCTATTATTGCTGAATTATCTATTTCTTCCTTCAAGTCTGAAAATTTTTGCTTACTGTGTTTTGAGACTCTTTTAGAAGGTCCAGATATATTTATTGTTGTAGCTATTGATGGATTAATACTTTTCTTATTGTAAAATAACCTGATTTGTCTCTAATAATAATTTATGTGTTGAAGTTTATTTTGTCTATTATTAGTATAGCCACTCTAGCTATCTTTTGGTTATTGTTTAAATGGTATATCTTTTTCAGACATTTACATTTACACTAGTTGTTTCTTTGAATCTAAAGTATGTCTGTTGTATAATTATATAGTTAGATCAGGTGTTTGTTTTTTTTTAAATACATTCTACAAATCTCTGCTTTTAATTGGAGTTTTTAAAAACCCATTTACATTACTTGTAATTACCGATAATGCAGGATTTATGTCTGCCATTTTGTTAGTTTTTTTTTTTTATGTTTTATGCTTTTTTTCATTTCTCTATGACTGTCTTTTCTTGTGTTAAATACATGTATTTTCGTGTACCATTCTAATCCACTTGTTATTTTTTTACTATGTTTTTTAGTTATTTTCTTAATATTTCTTCTAGAGGTTATAATTAGCATCTTAATTTATATCAATTTAGTTAGAATGCTACCAATTGAATTTAATAGTATGCAAAAATTTTCCTTTTATATAGCACTATTCCCTCCTCCCTATTCTGGGTTTCATTGCCATACAAATTATATCTTTATTCATTGAATGTCCATCAATACATAGTTACAATTGTTGCTTTATGCAGTTGTTTATTTAATCTTTTGGAGAAAAGTTACAAACAAAAAATACATTTATACTGCATTTATCTTTTCCTACATCCTTACTTATACCATTGTTCTCTATGTCTTCATATGGATTCCAGATAGTGTTTGATGCAATTATATTTCAGGGTGAAATACTCCCTTTATTATTTATTGTGGGATAGGTTTGCTGGATAGTTATTTTATCCATTTTTGCTTGTCTGAGAATATTTTAATTTCTTTTTTATTTTCAAACATAGTCTGTTGTTTTCAGCATTCAGGTTTGTCATATTCTTTGAGAATTTTGAATATGTTATCCTTCTGGCCTTCTGGCCTCAACACTCTCTAAGGAGAAATCAGTGAACAATCATATTCAATCTCTCTTATACATAATGCACTATTTCTCTTTCATTGATATCAAGAGTCTCTCTTTGTCTTTGGATTCTGAGAGCTTAATTTTGATATATCTACATGTAGATCTCTTTGGATTTATCATACATGGAGTTTCCTTAGCTTCTTGGATATATAGATAATGTTTTCATCAATTTTGAATTTTCAACCATTACTTCTTCCCCCTTCTCTCTTCTCTTTTTGGGACTCACATTATGCGTAAGTTGGAATACTTGATGGTGTCCCAAGCATCTCTGTTCATTTCTCTTCATTCCTTTTTCTTCTGTTTCTTAGACTGAATAATTTCATTTGCCTATCTTTAATTTGGCTAATTCTTTCTCCTGCCTGCCCAAATCTGTTGTTAAGCTCTTTTAATGATTTTTTTTATTAAATTAATATCGTTTCTAATACTATAATTTTATTTGGTTCTTTTTCATAATTTCTATCTGTTCATTAATAATCTCTATTTGATGAGATATTATTCTCATATTTTCCTTTAGTCCTTTTAGGTGTGGTTTATTTTAGTTCTTTAAACATCTGTAGGCTGATTTAAAATCTTTGTCTAGTAAGCCAAAAGTCCAAGCTTCCTCATGGATAGTTTTTATTGATAGCTTTATTTTTTATTTAAAAGTGACAATGTTTTATTTCTTTGTATGCTTCATACATGTTTGTTGCATGCAAATAATAAAATGTGAAAACACTTTAAATAATGTGATTAGGCAGCTCTGGAAATCAAATATTTCCCCCTCTCTAGGGTTTGTTGGTTTGCAGTCTCTTGTTGCTGTAGATTGTTTATTTAGTTACTTTTCTGAACTAATTCTCTAAAGTCTTTATTTTTCATCTTGCTTGGACATTGAAGTCTCTACTCAGTTAGCTTCTTGGTCAGCGAATGATTGCACAAAGGTTTCCTTAAATGCCTGGACCCAAAAATTCTGCCAGTCTTTGCTTTGAGTGCATTTTGTGCACACTTCCAGCACCCAGCCAGGTATTGAAAACACTTACTGTTCACTTTCTACTTTCTCAGAGCCTCCAGGTCAGCCAGAAGTGAGAGCTTAGACCTTTTCATATCTTTCTTCAACATCGACAACTATGCTTGGAATCTGCACCACCATTTGCCTGTGTGTAGACTCTTAGATTCCCAGTAACACATCAGAAGTTTTCCAAACCCCTATGGACATTTCATTCTACAACTTTTTCTGTTAAGCTTATGGCTAGCCTATTATTTCTTCTAGTCGTTCACCACCTCAGGCTACCATGGAGTTAAAGAATTACCTCTAAATATTTTCAGCAACTCTCCTAGAGAAAAGGCTTAACTGGGCAAGCCCCAAGTTAGGTCACATAAGGTCACCTAACAGGGGGCTTCCAGGTAGCCCCCTACCAGGTCAAATAATGACAGTTTTTTGAGAATAAGACGGTGGCTGCCAGGCTGCTAGAGTTCAGTGACTGAGGGCTATTTGTTTGTAAGTCTACCATGGCACTATAGAGGTGAATGAGAGTAGAACAAGTTAAAATACCACAAAATTGAGCCTTTTAAAAAATAAACACTGTCTGGATTTCTGAAAGGATTTTGTTAATTTCTAGAGGTTTTTTGTTTTTGTTTTTGTTTTTTTTTAAGTTTCTGAATATTTTTGCCAGTTTTTTTCATTGCTCTTATGGAGGAAAAAAAATACTAAATGCTCAGATACCCTCACTCCACCATTTTTGCTAGCATCATTAGTTTATCTTCCATATTACAGTAGAATTTTATATCACTAGAGAGGAATATATTTTCATTAGCACTTGCTAATAATTACTAATTACAGCATGAAAATAAGATTAACTTTACATATGTGATTTAAATCCAATCTATCATCAAGATTCAGTCTTAAACTTGGAAAGTTGGGAAATGTTCTTCAATATCCATAAGGCCATAGTATTTCCTAACTAACACAATTTAGCTGTAAACAATTGGATATAGTTCTGATCCTTATTTCTTTCCTTCAACACATATCTTTCCTCGAAACTCTCTGATACTTTAGTGTTATCTGACTCCTGTGATTCTCTTATTATTGAAGTCTAGTTCCCATGAAATTATCTACAAGAACCTTTAGATGTTAACCTTTTATATGTGAGGTATAGTGGTCATATATTATTCTGGGGGAATGAAATAGGATTCCTTTCTCTCAAACCTACAGGTTTTGGAAGACATTTAAGTGATGCTGTTTGCTTTGGCTATATCACACCATATGGGCTTCAAGTCTTTTCAAGGGTATGATTTCTGAAATTGCATATTCTAAACCTAGAAAGTAGACTGGATTCTGTATATATATTTTTTATTTGATAAGCCTATTTTAGTAATTTCTTTTTCCCTTTCAGATACTGTGAAGAGTTTAAAGCAAGATTTTCATGGAAAACTTATCCACGTTTAATTCCTGGTGTACTTTGGATAAAAGGGAAGTCATCTCTATAGATGAATGTCTGTTCCATTATTTTTCAATAAACATCAAACTTCATATTGTACCATTTTTAAATGGGGGTCATCCTGAGGAACTGTTATATAAGAACAATTGTGATGCTGATTCCCCTCTCCCTCTTAATCAAACAGTATGATAGAATTTTATAATTTCCTCATAGCATTTAAATAATGACTCATTATGCTATGACTGTTTTAAAATATAAATCCTCTGCCACTATAACCACTATGCCATTATGCCATCATCAGCATTACCACGATGACTAAAATAATTAGAAAAAGAAAAATCATTCATTTTTTGTCAATAGTAGCTGCTTAAATGGACATTTTTGATTTGATAAGCATTAGATTATAAGCCCCATGTAGGCAATGACTACATCTGTTTTTTTCAGTATCAGATCCACAGCTCTAAGCACAATTCCCCATACATAATAGCATATGGTGAATATAGTGCTATATAGCATATGGTGCTAATAGCATATGGTGAATTATTCCCTTACTCAGTCTCTATTTTGTTAACTCAAACATAATTTTCCTCTGTGCACAGAACATTCTCCTGCATCTGTATTTTTACCCATAATAATACAGTATATGTATAAGATTGTGCAATTTACAAAAACATTTCAACCCTAAATTTTCTCACCTGAGACTCTGAACTGAGCCATGCTTTATCATCACAATCTTACTAATGATCACAATTAGACTTGGAAAACTTTAGTGGAATTTATCCAAGAGTCACAAGGTAAGAAAATATGAAAAAGATTCAAACTCAGGGATCATAACTTCTGCGTCTTTGCCTATTTCAGTATATACATAAATTTTAAGTAGCGTTTTTAAAAATTTACAACGCATCTTCCTGTTAATTACCTTAGATGGCCTCTACTTCTGTTCCTTTCCCAACTTTAGAGACAGACAGAATTTTGGTTATTTAATGTTCCTAGTAAATCACTTCAAAATTTGGTAACATGAAAAATTGTTTATTTCAGTGTGCATGAAATGATCTCAGCTGAGAATTCCTTGCTTGAGGTACCTCCTAAATTGGCACTCAGATGGTGGGAGGAAATAGAGTCATCTGAAGGTTCAACTGACCTGGACATCTAAGGGAGCATCTTCATTTTCATGTCTGACATCTCAGACAGGATCTCTGAAGGAGCTAATGGAAGAGCTGTCTTTCTTTATGTAGCCTCTCCATATGGATAGTTTGTTTCCTCATGGCTTGGTGTCTCAGGCTAGTTGAATTTCTTAAATGGCATCTAGTTTCTCATAGATTACACCTTCCAAGAGAGCAAGGAAGAAGCATGTCACCTTCTATGTTCTACACAGTGCCAGCCCCATTTCATTGTGGGTAAAGACTGCACAAAAGCATGAATACTGTATCATAGGATACATTTGGGTCCCCCTTTAGAAATTAGTTATCGTAGGCAGCATGCTATAATGATGAGCACATACATCTACAGTCAGGTTGACCACTTTTTTTTTACAGATAGCCTAGGTTTGACCTACTTATTGGAGGACCTTGGAAAAGTTGCTTAGTTTTTCTTGGCTTTATTTTCTATACCATTTGAAAATAGAGCAATTGCCTCCTCACAAGATTGTGTCATTTTTGAATGAGATAACCAATATAAATGAACTTCACAAATCTCAAGTGTTATAGCATTTTTTAAGTTTGGTATGAGAAATTAGCTTCTCTTCTTTGAAAAGCAACACTTTCTTCCTGATAATTTCTCCATCCTCAGAGATAATAAGTTTTAAGTCAGATTGCATCATGTGCACCCATCCTTCACCTCCACAATCGTTTTACTCCACGACTACATGTACTCGAGAAACAGCTTAAATATTCAATTCACTTTCTAAAGCCACCCCCCTCTTCTCTGTATCAAGTATGTCTCAAGTCTAGTAAAAATAAGGGCCTACAACTTTGCCTGGACAACACTACATCATGGACTCACCACATTTACCTAAAATCATCTCAAAAATTATTCATTCAACTTCTTTTGGGATTAGTAGTTTTAAAAGTAGGTTAAATGTAAACGACTTGAATAGGAGATTTTACCTATTAAGCAGCTAATACAATCGTAGGAGTTGAATTTCTCCCATTTGTTTAATTATCATTACTGTTTACTCTTAATTTAGGAAAAATGAGGACCTGAGGGAATAGAAAATAGGACAGTGTCAGTTACATTTATTTGGAGAAACAGAGGCAAAACATTTGAGCAATGAAATGCATATATGGAGAGTTATATCTTAAAGGTTTCATTTCAATAGAATAATTTTTATTATAAAAGGAGCTTTTATATCCTGAACCAATCCTTAAGGCCACATTTAACCATTGATTTTCTTTCACTCATTACACTAAAAGAGTATTTGAGTGTTAGTCCTTCCTTTAAAACAAATACTGACAGGATTGATTCAGGATGGGGGAAGCATGGGGAAGAATGTGAGAGCATAATTTTCAGGAAAATGTTCTATAGTAGTAGGACGGTATATGGTTTGGCCTTCAGTAGGAGCACTGACAGACTAACCACTCTCAAAGCACAGGATGTAATTTCAGAGGCAGGTATGCCAATAGATACGGTGGCAGAAGCATCAGGAAATTCTCTTTTGATTGATTTCATTATCTCAGGGAAATAAAAAATCAAGCCATCCACTAAGAGACGAAAGGAAAGAAATTTTGAATGTTTAAGGAGAGGGAAAGTGTAAAACTCTGATATATGTGCCACGTAGGACCAAAACATCTTTTAAGGGATTAGTATAGATGATGGAAAAGAAAGGTTTTTGCTTTGTGCTACTCTGGAATTACATGCAACACTGGCCTGAAGCTGCCGGGAGCCATCTTTCCAAACAGGGGGAAAAGTGTGAAAAAAAAGCCAGCATTTAAAAAAGCAGCCCAAATATGTAATAAAATATGTTAAATTATCACGTAAACTGTTGAGGACACGGGAGCAGTCAGACTTGAACACAGAACTCCCCACCTGAGACTGTCCATTACATAGGAGTGAAAAATTCCTTTTTTTAAGTAAGTTTGTTTAAGGTGGGTTTTTTTGTGCGTTTTTTTTTTTTTTTTTTTTTTTTTTCGGGGTGGGGTGTAGGGGTTGTTTTATTTTATGTTGTCACTTGCGACCAAAAGAATATTTAATACATCGATAACTGAGGACTTTATATTAGGTTTTAAAGGATGATTTTTTTTAAAAAAATGACCAGAAAAGGTATATAAAAAAGATAGTCTAGCAACTTGGTTATCAGGATGGGTTTGGGAGTCTGAAAATTGTATTTGAATCCTGGCGGTTCCACTTAATACAATGCCTGATGTTGGGATTTCACTAATCTCTCTGAGCTTCACATCTTCATCTGTAAATTAAATATAATGGTGATAAGAGCTATCATGTATTAACTCCCAAATATTCTACCAATGTTTTATACATATTATCTTAATTAAATCTTCTCATTCTCCAGTGAAGCAGGTATATTATCTTGGCTTTACATATGAAGAGAGTGATATTTACTGAGGTTAATAATCAGCCTAATATTCCACAACCAGTAAAGTGGCATTGAAACTCTGGTTATATATATATTACCTCAAATCTAGAGTGACCATAAATCTCAGTTCACTTGAAACTATTCAGATCTGTGCTTGTACTTGCATCCCATCTGATTAGCACACTCTTTCACTTGTAAAATGTGTTAGCATGGACGATTAGCGATATGGTCACTGTTGCAGGTTGGGTTTCCCAAGAAGCAGCCCCTGAAATCAGAGATTAGCTTGCAGGAAATTTATTGAGAAATGCTCTCTGGATCTCTACCGGAGTGGGAAGGAAAGGAAGCAAGATTGGACAGAGAAAAGAACAGACGCCTCAGCCAACCCCACAGAGAGCTCCAAACTGGAATGGCCCTTTGGAGCTGTTACAGTTGGAGGAAGGGGGTATCTGAGCCATTACACTACAGTGTCATCCCATTCATTGCATGGGGTCTGGCCCCATAAAGGGAAGTGGTCTTGGACCAGATAACGTTCTTTCTTTAAGGGCAATTTCTTGAGAGAGTTAATAGTGAGAGGTTTTCAGTTGGCAGCATTCCCCCCAATTGGGGAAGTAAGTCCTTCAGAAGAACTGGATATCATGTCATACCACCCACCACAGCTTTAAACTTCTTTTATGCAAGAAGCACTGCTTCCAGACACCATTTTTTTCATATAATCGCTATGAGGATTAAAGAAAGTATACCTGTTTTAAGAGTACATGGTATATCTTAATATATACCTGCATGCATACATATACCCCCACACATACATGAGGTCTAACAATTAAGTTCGTGAACTTGTTGCATCGATGTTGCTAACTAAACTTTTTTGTTACCAGGGGGATTACTCATTATGAATTTGTACCAACTGGACAAACATTTAACCAAATTTACAATTTGGAAATGCTGAAAAGGCTATATGAACAAGCTAGACGACCTGAACTTTTCGCCAACAATTCATGACTCTTGCATCACGACAATGCATCAGTTCACATGGCACTACATGGCACTGTCTGTGAGGGACTTTTTAGCCAGTAAACAAATAACTGTATTGGAACACCCTCCATACTCACCTGATCTGGCCCCCAATGATTTCTTTCTTTACCCAAAGATAAAGGAAATATTGAAAGACATTTGGATGACATTCAGGATATCAAGGGTAATACGATGACAGCTCTGATGACCATTCCAGAAAAAGAGTTCCAAAATTGCTTTGAAGGGTGGACTAGGCACTGGTATGGATGCATAGCTTCCCAAGGGGAGTACTTCGAAGGTGACTGCAGTGATATTCAGCAATGAGGTAGCACTTTTTCTAGGATAAGTTCGCGAACTTAATTGTCGGACCTCATATATATGCATATATACACGTGTGTTCAATAAATTGTAGCAATTATTATTTTATTATATATTATATAGTACATATAATCATCAACTATATGTGATAAGATACATATTGTAGTAATATAAGTAATAGTATTATAAAGTTATCATTTTAAAACCAAGAGTCTGAAATAACAGAAAAATAGGTTTTACAAAAAATCTTAGGAATTTGTTTAACTTGAGGGATTGCCAAGTGAGACCCAACATGGTGTCCTGTCATATAAATTGTTACAAAAAGCTGAAAGCTAATGACAAACACATGAGTGGGAAAAAATCTAGGGTGTGGATGAGCTGGAGTGACAAATGGCTATTCAATGTGCTTTTGAAATTCACTGAATCTCAAACTCAAAAGCTTTTGACACCCTCAATTTATTTAAAGACAAAGAGAGAAAAATGGTTTCCCCCTAACCAGTAATCGCCTTGTTTAAGAATAAAGCCCTAAACTGGAGGAGACAGGAAGAAATTCTGTCCAGGAACCTCCTCGGACAGCTTCACTCCTACCATATCTGCATTCTCACTGTGATGTTTGCTAATTCTACTCCTAAACTTGTGTGGAGATAACCAGGGCCATACACTAAGCATATTAGTAGTTAAGGGTAGAGTTCTTATTTAGTGAATCTCACATGATTTTTAACTAAGGACATCCCATCCCTCCAGAACTTGGGACCTTTGGAGCATGCATATCCGGAGCTAGTTATTTGACATTCCCAAGCAAAAATTTGTAAAACTTACGTTAGTCAACTATATCAATTAGACAATTAACTACTTTCATAGAGTAACACTTTAGGCTGTGTTTTGCTAACTACATTTATGGAGTATCATCTTAGTCAATATGTCAACTGTTAGTTCTCCCTAGATCTAACCATGGTCAGCTACTTTGTCTCTCGTACTTTTCTTATGCTGACCAAGACCATCAGGTTAGTTTTTAGAACTTTGATAACTCTTAAAAGTTGGAAAGACTTAACTGAAGTTAATTCATATAAATAAGTTTGAGAGAAATTTAAAGTTCAATTAGCAAATGATTTAAATATTATTTCAATTTTTATTACTTTAATTCTTGCATTAGTTTTTTTTTTATTATTATAAAAGATTATTGATATGGTCAAAAAGCAAAGAGCCAGACATTTGGTTATCTTTACCACTACAATGTATCATTTTGAATAGTATTTTAAAAATGTATAACAAAAAATATTTAAACTATTACTAGAAGAGTAAATTAAGAGTCTATTTAAGGCATTTCAGATGAAAGCTAATTTCAAAATTTCCACAAAGGTAACGTCATTTATTCTAAGTGCAGTAAATCTGCTTTCTACGGATTATAGCTCGAATGTAACCTTTCTCCTTACAGAAGAATAATGTGCTCTTAAGGGAGACAAAACAAACGCAAAAAACTCATTCTTTCAAGGCTCATGGAAAATTATCTGGAGCTATACAGACTACATGGCAATAGTATTCCCCTGATCAGTGTACAAATCAGGGCATCTTCATACAAGTGTCATAAGAATCACAGCTTGGATTTATTTGGCCTGAGACAAGTACGAGAACAGCAAGTTAGAAATCCAGAATCATACAATTTACAGAGGAGTAATTAACAAAAAAGTTGTTTCACTAAAGAGTAAAAGGTTAACTATATCCCCACCCACCAATCTACTAACAAAAGAAAAAGAAAAACAAAACACTCACATAAAACATTTCTTCTTAGAAATTATATCCATCTCTTTCTGCAAACCTCTATTATATAAGATTTCCATATCACATGGAAGAGGTATTAGATGGCAAACATTGGCTGTCAGTCACAGTATTATTTTAACTCAATACTTCTAAGATTTCTTTAACTTTTTGTCGCAATCACAATTCTCCTATTTCCATAGTAGTGGTATTTCAGGGTACTCTTCATAGCCACGGGGGAGGTTATAACCAGATCTAATGGTAACCATCAACTTTCGTTCTTCACAGAAATTTGGTTAGCCCATATAGTCATTTCCACTGACAGAAAAAAAGACAAGACTCAAAACCTATTTAAATGTTTACTTTGTTTCTCCACTTGAAGTGAGAGAATGAAGGCTAAAACAATAGCAAAAACAGAGCAGCTTTCAAGAAACATTCCTAGGCAACAACTCAATTTGTCATGGTTTTCTTTTCCCAATGTAGGGGGAGTCCTTCTCCTAAACACAAGGTTACTAAAATAGGCTGTAACTATAATACAGAAACCAATTTAACCAGGTGAGCCTTTTTTTTTTTTATTCGCTTAGGTACAAATGAAATATGCAACAATCTCTAATTTGCAGAAACATTTTAGACCATTTTGAAGTTACAATGATTTTAGCACTAACCTACATTTTCGTTATAGAGTGGCCCTTAAATGAAAGAAAACTAGGTAGACACAATGAACCTGAAATATTTCCAAATACAGTATAGTTACCACCACACTCATGCAGAAATCATAATCCTGTATTTAGAGATAATTTTTAATATCTACAGCCACCAAGAATCACAGCTAGCACTGTATTTCAGTAGGAAAGATGGAGACAGAGGAGGATTGGCTAGTCTTCTTTTCTAGAAGCTACACATGTACTCCATGTGTTCCATTTTCAGAAGATCACATATGATTTCTCTGCCCAAAAGGAAAGATATGAAAAGTATACACAACCATGCCAAATGGGAAAAGCTAGGAATGGATTCCTGAGGCAGTTATCTGTAACAGGCCAATGCAGTAACAGCTGGTCAGGACATTGTGCACCCCCCCACACCACCCTT
The DNA here is from genome assembly GCF_036562045.2 of Rhinolophus sinicus. Taxonomy (NCBI): domain Eukaryota; kingdom Metazoa; phylum Chordata; class Mammalia; order Chiroptera; family Rhinolophidae; genus Rhinolophus; species Rhinolophus sinicus. The sequence goes on along the minus strand of NC_133751.1, from coordinate 14,311,298 downwards.
TTGGATAAGATAATAAACTGTAATGCAGGGGCTCAGCTCCTGCTCCCTGCACAAGAATGCACGATATGGTGAGACCAAAAAGAAACAACAACGAAGCCATAGATAGGGGAGTCATACCACTATATTCTCATGGTGGCTGGTCGAGACGCAAAAGCAAACATCCGCCAGCACCCCAACGAGGGGTCTTTCTGCACCCCAGTCTCACTGGCAGCCCGGGGAGACACAGGGAGCAGGGACAACAGGATCCGCAATCCACAATCGGCTTGCTAACCACACTTGCTAGCCACAATCTGTGCTTGCTAGTGTAGCCATGGCAGTTATATTAGTGGCTAATGGCAACTGGTTACGGCTGGTGGCCATCTGATCACATCTGATGGCCATCTACTGCCCAAGCCAGCACCTTTCCGCGTGAGGTTAACAGCCCGGAAACTGCTCTCTGGGACTCCATCCCTACATAAACTAAAGAAAGCAGTTTTGAATCTTCTCCTAATTACAAGGAAGTAGTATAATATGTTTACTGCTACTAAATTAAATGTTCCATAAAGTTTATTAGGGAGGGAAGGTAAAGAGGAAAATTGCATCAAATACTTCAAGATTTTGGAAATTGCTGTTAAGGCACGACACACCTTTTTTTTGGTTAAATGATTAAATATTTAAATCATTTGAAAGAAAAAGAGTTAACATGAAATACACAAACTTCATTCTTCTTTTCACACACAGCATTTTCATTTTTCAATTTCTACGATTCCAGTGTTTACATATTCCAGGATTCCTTTTACCTCATCAGAAAGCTATATGGATATCTATGATATTTATTAATAGATCTGAAAACAGAGAGCATACAACTGAAGAATATGAGTCTAATACCAGCCACACGCATTATCTTTCGCTTTCCAATATCCATGTCAGATGTAGCAGCTTTGTATAAAAGCACCATCCCTAAGGTAACCCTATTAAGCAGAAGAAAAATGTGTGTTTTCAGCTAAACCTGGGCTCGGCTGCTTCCATGGATATAATTCAAATGTCCTATGTGGGGATTCTTATGAGCATATGGTGGCCCCTCATACGATTCCACATTTGACCAGATATCATAGCAAGCACAAAACACAAAGCTGCAAAAGCCCATCCAGTTTTCTTAAAGGGAAATTCTACGTCTCTTCTGAGAGATACACAAGTCCACCAATAACAGCCGGAAGTAATCCCAACATAAAGGACCAGCATAATTTGGGGGTCTGATTACTCTAATATTGACTTCAGTCTGTCAGCAATCCACCGGGCAACGTGATCAGCTGAAAAACTACTCACCTGTAACTCATATGTATCACCCCTGTTTGGATGTCCCTTTGGCAGGAAAGTTAATGAAAGTTGCAGCTGAACATGTTCAGCATCTGAAATACATCAGAGCCTTCATCAAAATCCACCATAGCAAAAAACATCTTTGGGTAAATGCACTGGAGTATCGCCAGGAGTTTGCCAGGATGCGGAATCCGTCAGCTTGCTTGCACACAACACATTGTCTATGAAGTTGGAGAGCCAGGAACATGACAATAACGGAGAAGTTTCAGGCGCGGGGGTGGGGGATTGGGGGTTGATGGTTTAACAAAGCGATGGAACTTGTATTAATTCATTCTAATTACAGTCTTTTGTTGGTCAATTCTGTTAGTTGACTAACCTTTTCGTATAACACCATCTCCCTCTTTCTTTGGGCAGAGGCGGAGGGAACCCCAGAAATGAGCAGCAGAGCCACCACCACGGTTGCAGCAACTCTGCCATGTTTGCTCTTCTCCCTTTCCATTAGTTTTTGTCTCAATTTTAATCCCTGATTCTCCAAGATTTTCCATGGTTGCTGTGGATAACAGGTATACTTTGGGATGTATGCATTAGTTTTCAAAAGGAAAATAAAATAAAATATGACAATCTTCCTTGGAATAGAATTTATGTCACATAGTGTAAATCAAAATCAATATAAATTTCCATATTAGCTCTGATTGATGGGGAAAATAAGATATTTTCAAAACTACCTTAAAAATAAAAAGTGGATTTTCCTCTCAGATTCCTTTTCAGGGTTTCAGTCCCTGGGAGAGAATGTGGTGTGCTATTATTAAACCTCGTGAACCTTTGACCCTGGTTCATGTAACTACAGTGAAAACAGGTCCCAGTTATTAAAGAAATCTTGACATATACACATTCTTTCTTTTATAGTGAGAAATAAAAGGTTTTCCTTTACTCTGGGGAAAGGCTATTAAAGTTGAATATTACAATGTTCTCTAAGGGTGAAAGAAGTTCTTTTTCACACTCCAAGGGAAGTGTATATTTCACTCTTTAATATTTTCATGTAAATGCATGATATAGAGGTGATTTGTGATGTTATAAAGAGCAATAAAAAGTAAAAGCAAAAAAGTCCATTAAGAATATGAACTGTTAAGTATCCTTCCTATAAAAGGAAGAATGAGAAACATTCCTGTTAGACTAACTTCCAAAAATTTATTATTTAAATTATTATATGGAGGTGCCATTTATTGTTACAAAGGGGTAATTTTTGTGTTACACATTATTCAAGAATTTATCATATATGCAAATAATTTATTTCATGACAAATCACACAGACTGAAATGCAGACTACATTTTCTCTCAGTCTTTATTCGAGGAAGTTGAATTTTGTGATGTTGTAAAATAATGGTGAGTAAATCTTATTTAAGATTTTTTTTCCCCTTATTTCCTACTGTGGTTTTATGTCCAAAGATGTTAAAAATCCCTAAGAATTCAGAAATTCTGTATTCATTTTGCTGTAACACAACTGTATAGTGAGATGGATGATTTGCTATTTATAGTGATTTATAATATTTTTTCATGACTCCAAAGCAGACTCAAGGATATAACAAAAAATCTGTTTTCTTGATTACATTTTGCTTTTGAGACACAGCCTTTAAAAGAAAGATAAGAAAAAATAAGAGAAAGAGAGAGAGAGAGAGAGAAAGGGAGAGAGAGAGAGAGAGAGAGAGAGAGAGAGAGAGAGAGAGAAAGGGAAAAAGGAAGGAGAGAGAAGAAAAGAAGGAAGGGACGGAAGGGATGAAGGGGAAGAGGAGAAGGAGAAAAGGAGGGAAGCAGGGAAGGAAGGAAGAGAGAGATGCATTAATTCAGTAGGCAATAAAAATAATGATATTTATGTGATTTTGCCAGTTATAAGTGTCAATTTAAAAAAATAATGATCTCTCTCAAAGTCAGTCCTAAATTACTGACTAACATAGATACAGAACTATACTACACAGTAGAAAATTCTTGGGGAGATCCTGTTTTCTGGTACATATAAACACAATATTTAAATGTGAACTAAACATGCAAAGAAACATTTACAAGTTAAAGTTTTATTGTTCGTTGGAAGTAGATTTCATTAACATATAGCAATCCTTGTCTTCAGGTTCCAGAAGTGGTAGTGCTCTATTATTCAGTACAGTAAATGGAATGAAGAGACACATTTACAGGCTACAAAGTGGGAAGAATACTTTTGGGTGATTGGTTAGGACAATTTTTAACACGTTAACATGCTTTGCTTTTTCAAATGCATATTGCTTTCAACACTCAAAAGCAAAAACATCTTTTAGAGTCAACATTTGATTTAATAGATCTTAGTTTGCTGTAAAATGTCATATTTTCATCTCTGCCAGATTAAAATTGAAGTAAGTAAAATTATGGGACCCACAAGCAGAAAATAATCCAATGTTCTGATATAAAAATGAACTTTTTTATTAGAAAAAAAAATAATCACTCATCTCCTTAGAGAGGCATGAAACCAGAGTAGAATAACACTTTATATGAAATCATTTCACAAACATCAGTCAACAATGTTTTTGTCGTTTTATGCAAGTTTCATTTAGCTCTATTTTGCTGTATTTACATTTTATGCTTCTTTCACCTCCCTCACCAAATGAAAATGGAAAAATAATTTAGTGATTGAAACATACAAAGAGCAAAGGAAATTACTCCTTTTTAACCTTGACATTGCAAAGTCACCAGTTATTGGAGATTTAATTTCTGCAACATATCTCAAATGCTTACGTTTCTTTGGTTGTTCAGAGAAGAAAACCTCTGGAACTGAGCTGTGGTACAATGATACTAAAGTGGGATTACATTTTCTGTTTCTGTAATAACATTTTACATTTAACATTCCAATATGTTTTTTTTCTGCTTCGAGGTGGTTTACTTAATCACTTCAAGCGATTAGGCTTCATAAGAAATGAAGGCATGCCAGCATTTGTGCAGTTTCCCAGATACCATGTTTGCCTCAGGCTTGTATTTATTCTTATTACACACACTAGTTTGAATACCAGGTGAATACCTAGGAGAAAAAGAAAATTAATTTAAAAAGTAATAAAAATAAAAGAACTCATGAAAACACAAAACTATGCAGCATATTAGGAATCCTGTTCCATTAAAAAATCTACTTTCAGTACATATGATTTTAGAATTTTTCTAGCAATTAGATGAGAGTGTCTTTCTTATTAATACTCTGTCCTTAGAATTAGGATAAAATTATTTTCCCCAAGAAATATTTGACTCTAGAAATCTATTTTTTACATATGCTGTAATACATAACACTACTATAAAACACTCTACATTGTTATAAAAGTTTCAGCCTATTTTTTAACATATAGACACAAATACTAAACTAATAAGGCCTCATATTTTTTCATGGTCTTTTTAACCTGAGAGGTCAAGTAAATTATATAAAATCCTGTGAAAGAATCATTAGTAATTTTAAAAAAAACTATTTAAAATCATATCATCAAGCCACAATAACAGTTTTTGATTTCATTCTTTTTTATTTAAAACGTTTATGAACAGACTTTTATACTGCCCTTTTTTGGAATCTAATTAGAGTTCTATTCCATTGCAGACCAAAAGCATTTCTCTCCTTTGTGGCAAATGTAAATTTGTTATCTAACACTAAAGAAGATTTGCTGGCAAAGGAAATGGATATGCTGGTAAATCCACAACATAAGAGACTCTTTTCTTGAGAGTGTGATTTGCATACCTCTGTTTCCATTAGTTTTATCTTTATATGTAAACAGTAGCTTTTCAGGTGTAAATAGCATGGTATAGTCTCAGATTATAAATTGGGTTTCATTTGACCAAAGAAAGACTTGGAATTATATATATATATATATATGTTATATTGTTATATAACAATATGTTATATTGTTATATTGACACTCTTTCCAATGGCTTGCATATTATCTGAAAAGGTGTTTACACTTTACCTTTTGTTAAAGAACAACATTCAACTGAGTAAATCTGTGGATCTAATTGACTTATTTAGCAATTCATGAATCTCAGGCAGTGTACTATCTGGCAACTAGAAGGGCTTTCTAAGGGGTTCTATAAAATGGAAGGTTTTTATAGGACAAAGAGTGGGTAAGGGAGCTATTAACAACAACAACAACAAAATTATTTCAGACCAGGAGATCTTCTTTTGGGGATAAAGGAACAACAAGGGTTTTTATCATGCAGATTGCCTCTTCTTTCTATGGGAGTTACATGTAGAGAGCCCATGTGACATATTACCTCATTGCTGTTGACCAGAAAATCCCAGACTGGTTGATGAATTATGTTACTGGAAGAAGTTGAAATAACGATGAGGTCAAGTATTAAATCTAAGTTTTGTATCATGAGCTTTAACAAAAACAACACCATTTGGGGCCTGTGGTTTTCTCTTTCACACATTGATAATGTTAAATATCCTAGTAGTTTTATTAAAAAGACATAGAAAACTGATTGATTGATACCATAAATTGATTATTTGTTTAACTATATTCAGAAAAGTTTACACACATGCTAAAGTACAAAGTATGGGTCTTCCAAAGTATAGTATATTGTTGATAAAGACTGAAACATAAAGCAAACATCATCAGTTGGGAGGTTTTAAGAGAGGAGCTGGGGCTTGTGGACATTCTCGCACTCTAATTCATAACGAGAACCCTACGGAACGAATTCTATGTTCATAATAAAGCTCTGTGTTTCTAACTGCCCCTTCCCTCTTCTCCCTTTTCTCTTCTATGACAACCTCTCTACATCGACATGTAGGCGAGAGTGTACTCGGGGCTTGCCATGCCTGCATGCACTTTGTTGCAACCCTTTCTTTCTCCTGAATAAGTCCTTTTTGGTGACAAAACACTTAGTTGATATTTTTCAGACAACATTGTGCACCAATAGAAGTTGAAGCAAAGAAGAAATTATAAATATCTAGAAAACCGACAGTGTGTTAAATATATTGAAATAATTGAACATGCAAATTACTATTTCTTACTTTGTGATCAGAAAGGCATTTAAGGAAGATATCAACTCCAATCATGAATATACAAGAGATAATAGCCTAATTTAGAGTATATCTCAGAGCAATACATAACTATATAGACATATGGCTAAAACCATGATGCCTTCTGACCTTGCCACTCCTAAGAGTTATTAGGCAAACTAGGAGCATGATGCTTCACTCTTTATATCTGCTGACGAAAGAAAGTCCAAAACTACAGAAAAGTTTTATAAGTGTTTGAAACAAATTTTTGAGAAGATTCCCAGAAGCAAGACCTCAACAAATTGAGGAAATGCTCTGGAAAATGGCAGTTTTGCAGTTGTTTCTATACATTAGAATCAAAGGAGAAGCCATAAGGCAGGTTACATGAAATCCATTGGTGGTAGATTAAGGAGATGGAAGTAAAGCGGGGAAATCTCTAGGACTAGATAAAAAGCAAAATTAGGAACACATACTTTTTTACATGGATGGGTACAGGATAGTTAATAATTAACATTTATAATACGTAGAGATGGTATGTGGGAAATAAGATCCCCATGAGGGGTTCTGTGGTCTAGTGCTCCAGTGGTCTCGTGTTCTCGTGCCTGTGGGTGCATTTTTGAGGGGTACAGAAAAGAAAACTACTCTGACATTTCAAAGGTATATTATCCTAGATGCATAAGAACAGAAGACAGGACTTGCTTAAGATAAAGACTGACCTTTGCTGAGGAAACTATAAGCCTATGGCCTGACTACTACCCACCATGGCCTGCTCAGTTAGGAATTCATGATTAGACCATCCCGTTTGCTTACTCTTGGTCACTGAGCTTGTCAGGCCTTCCATGTCGCCCCTGTGAATTGATCAGTTTTACTACGTAGACTGTTTTCATTCACATATTTCCCCATGTCTACAACACAAAAGCAAACACTTAATTTTCCAGGTTTTTGTTTGTTTGTTTTTTCACATAGTATTTACCTCCATATTGCTAAATAACTGTATAAAAAAGGGTTAATTCAATAGGTGTGGGTTGCTTAAACCCTTCACATTCCCAAGAAATGCCTGTTTTCATTCAAGAGCTGGCCCTTGACCAGCTCCTGAAAATTAAGCTCTGGGCCACAGAAAGTAATGGAAATAGGGACACTCCTAATTTTACCCTTTGGTCCCACACTCATATATTATTATTGGTTAAATTACTATTGAGTGAAGGATGGTACCCCAACCGCATGAATATTATTTTCAAGTTTGTGTATAGCTTTACTTTTAAAAGGCTGCTACAATATTTTCTCAGGCCATACCTTTTTGAGTGATGTGGTATTTAGCATGCAATGGCTTGTGTCTATTATTACATCTCTTTCACCATAAAATCTGTTCCTTTGCCTGAGGTGATATAATACAGAATCTTATGTCAGCATATCTGTGAACCCACAGAGAGTGGTGCTATCCTAGGCACTCTGAGCAGGAAAAGCAAACTTTGACATGAGTACTTCTCAAGACCAACTGCAGATGTTTTTGGAAAGAATCTAAAATAATCGACTTGCAACTAAATGGTTGGTCAACCTCCACAAAGAGAGTGTGAAATTGAGGCCCCAACATTAGTCTCTGGTGATGGACAGGAGGGATATTGTATAGCAGCTGTAGCTATATTATCCTTTGTGAGAGGAAGCCCACACTGTCGGGCTTGCCAGCACTCACCATGGCTACCTCCATCGTGATCCCATTGTGCATGCATGAAGTTGGCCAAGGAGAGATCTGGCTGACATTTGCTGAACAAGTCATCCTATCCATCCAGTTGTTTAGGGGCTATTGTTCAGTGGGTGTCCTCTGAATGGCAAGATAACAGTTCACACACTTTCTACCCAATACCATGCATTTATTTACATGGTATTTTCCCAATTTCGGGGAAATCAATTCAATACAGATCATGTCAACTCCACTCTTGATTCTCACTCAAGTACTGTGACTCTTCTGTTGCTCTTGCAGCCCACAGTACTGGGGTTCTCCCTTTGATTCATCCTCTCTGCTCTTGTTAGATTCTGGGGGTCATTCTTTGCCTATTCCTTTAATCTTCCCCACAGCTATATAAGTAGAGTATCTACTAAATCTTCCTCATTAGAACATATGAGATAAAATCCATTCCCTGACACACCTCTGAAATATATAGGTATATTTCAACAAATATTTAAGAGAAAGTACCTAGGAAAAGAAAGTTTTCGACCAAGGTAACAGCAAGATCAAAGAATCTGAGGTTATAGCTCTCCTGACTGTTTGAATAACAGGAACATAAGTGTGGCCGAATGAAGCAAACAAGGGTTTGAACAGTAGGAGCTGAGGACAGGGAAGAAATAGAGTGTGATAACACTACCTCATGGCACTCACTTTCTCTGGTTCCAAAATCCAGCATAGAATTATGCTAACCATATTATCCTAACCAGCACTGTCCTAAATCACCATAAGACAGGTATTGTTTTTGTTCTAGCATCTAAATCAGGCTCTACAAACTATAGCCCACTGTCAAAATCTGGCTTACCCTCCTGTTTTTGTAAAGTGTTACTGGAACACAGGAAAGACCACTTGTTTACAAATCATCTGTTATGTTCAAGACAGTATGGACCACAAAGACTAAAATATTTATTATCTTGGCCTTTACAGAGATAGTTTGCTGACCCATTGTCTAAATTACAGAAACTATGAGATCCTCTCTCATCAGCAAAGACATAAAAGGCAGTATATGACTTTTGTAAATTTTCCTTTGACCTTTCAGTCTTATGCCTTATGGCTGAGGTCTTGTTTTGGTAAAGTGCTGAACATGCAGTCCTTACTTTTCCATCTCAATTGACAATTCACATTCATGAAGGGTCTTGCTTTCTATTGGTGGCCTTGGATTCACAGCCAACACCTCCTTCCTAGGGTATTCTACTTTCTATCTTAGAGTTTTCTGACTGTTTCTCTGAAATGCAAATGTTGTTAAACTTTGGCATTGCCTACTTTGATTTTCAAAATGTCAGTGTCTGGCCCTACAGCACTTTCTGTTCTTCAGGGTGTAGAGTGATTTTGATATTCTGGTCTTTCACACTTTCCTTTGTTTTACTACCAGTAATCAGACAAGGAACTAATGTACAACACAGACACTGAGTCAGCTTGCTTTAGAGATATCATTCTACTCCTATAAAAAAAAAAGACCTCATTAGAATGTAACTTGGTTTTTGGTACAGGCTTGACAAGTTAATTCAATTGAGAAATCTGCATGCAAATGTGCTTTCTGGTTACTGTCCTGGCTACTCATACATTTAAAAAAAATAAATTTCCATTTTTACAGGATTACCCAAGGGTATGATCAATGGAAACCACAGCTTCTTTGTTCATTGTAAAGGTCTTGGAAATCTTAGTGATGTTTATAATTGACTCACTCAGAAACAACACACTAAGAAAAAGGAAGTTGAGCAGTCATCAAAAGCTGTGAAAAGAGCACAGATAGTCTCTTTATTTCTATTTATGTTTTAGTCTGTGACCTGTTAGACAATTTTATCATGATCATCATCATTCTCAATAAAACCATAAGTTTATTCAGTTTCAGAAAATGAAAGCTGATAGTAATTGAATCCTTTGAACCCCTGATTTGAGACCATGTTGATCTGACTCTAAAGCCTATGACATAATATCTATCTATCTATCTATCTATCTATCTATCTATCTATCTATCTAAACATATATATATATATATATATATATATATATATATATATATATATATATATATATATATATATATATATATATATATATATATATATATATATATATATATATATATATATATATATATATATATAAATATATATATATATATATATATATATATATATATATATATATATATATATAACATTAGTATTAATCTAAAACAGTTTTCCAATGAACAGAACTAGGGCCCAGAATTGTATTTATGAGAAACCAAGACAATCTCACTTGGTAGCTTTGCCAATATTGTTTGTTTTTAGAAATCCCTATACATTCTTCACTATTTGTGAAGGGAAAGAGTTATGTGATTAGGAAATGGTTAACTATAGCAAATAAAATGTCATTTTGTAAATAGTTACCTTTGCTTTGTTATGTTTCTAAAGTTTATAAAGAAAAGTGTAAAATGAATGTTAATATTTTTTCATCTATAGCTATGCACATAACTGTATGATGTTATATTAAATTAGCTAATGTTTACATAGAATCAATTATATGCCAGGTACATTACACACACTGTTTTTTCACTTGATGTTTTATTCTTAAAAAATAAAGGCTTGTGTCCCTATTTTACCTGTGAGTAAATTAAAGTTGAGGGATTTCAGGGCATTGCCTAAAGTCAAAAAGTAGTAGAATCAGACATAAATGAGTCAGACTACAAAGCCCATACTCTTTCTCCTAGACGTGGGTATGTATTAAGTATTTTTAACCTAAATTGCTTACATATGGGTATAAGGGTCCCAAGTATATAATAATTTTAGTTCCTGTTTCCACATATTAGAAAAACAATTAGTGCATTGCCATAACTGAAAGCATAATGGTAAAAGAGAAATGTGGTATTTTCAGTTTCCTTTATAAATTCTGACCTGAATTAATTTTTCAAACAATTCAAATTTACCAGCATGTTACTCAGCAATTAAGTTTTGGTACAGTGCCTTTTACCTGTAATCTACATTATATAAAAGACATTTTTGTAAGAGGAAGTAGGTTTTAATGAGCAAGCGACACAGAAATTCTCAACTCACACTTAACAATGAATATTACTGTTCTTATAATTGGCACTTCTCAGTCATAAGACATCCCTTTGTGGTTGTCATAATTGGTCTAATGAATTTCTAAAAATAAATGAAAGTCTAATTTGATCTGGTGCCCATGAACAATCCGCTCATTCACATCTAAATCACTGACCTGATTTGAAGACGAATCATGCCAAAATGAAGTCATGCTTTTCTATTAAGTGAGTTGCCTCAGTATAAGCTTTTGAATGGCCTGTTCTTAGGGTTTGAAGTGGGGATTTCCAGTAACAAAGAAACACAATTTGATCTCATAACCCTAGACACCACAGACTTATTTTAAATGAGAGAAACTTAAGAGTGGAAGAAAATCTGTGTCATCATTCACTCAGTGTTTTTCCCCTAGAGGAAAATGTAGTGCTCACCTTGGATTTGAACAACTTAGGTACATGAAGGGATGCTCTATATGTGGCAGCATTCAGCACAGAAACAATTTCAAAGATTAACACATCTGAATACTAACACCCCTTATCACAGAATTATTCATCCAGATGATCCAGGGCAAATGTTCCCATATGTTGAAATTTTCTACATTGGAACTTGTTAATGACATTCAAAAGCAGGACAACTTTTATTGTGTTACGATTCTATTCTTTGGTTAGGTGAAAGTGTGTGTGTGTGTGTGTGTGTGTGTGTGTGTGTGTGTATAAAAATGTGTATATGGTTGTGATGCATAATTAAGTGATAAGGTTATAAGAGAGATTTATCGCAAACCATCTCCTTATGAATACTAATTGCACTAGTGTAAAAGATGAAGCTTCCTTACACAAGACAGAATTTTGTCAATAAGTTCCTCTGTACCTTACACGATACAGAATCTTGTCATACTTCCTAAGTCAGATTCCAAAATTTGACAGTCACGCACCAAAACCACCACGAAAGGATAATGTTAAGATTGAGAGAAAGAACATAATAAAAATAAAAAGCTAAAAGATCTTTTTTCTTGTCAGTTGTGGAAATAGGAAAATCCCACAATTCTCTTTATTCATTAAAACTTGTCTCTAACGACAGAAAGAATTATAAGAATATACTCTGATCAATTGTGTACCAAAAAGTAGATTACCTAGACAAAGTGAGCAAATGCTTAGCAATATATAAATTACCTAATGTGACTCGAGAAAAAATAGAATATCTCAACCTACCTATAACAACTAAAGAGACGAATCATCATCAAAAACCTCCCAACAAAGAAAAGACAAGGATCAGATGGCCTCACTGGTAAATTCCGCCAAACATTTAAAAAGGACTTAACACTAATCTTCCCCAAATTCTTCAAAAAAATAGAAGAGAAGGAAGCACTTTCTAAGTCATTATATGAGATAGCATTAGACAGCATTACACTACTACTAAAGCTAGATAGAGGCCTCATAAGAAAAGAAAATTAAAGACAATACTCCTTGTGAATAATATTGCAGTTCCATTTATTACATTATCTAAGATAACAAAATATCTATGTAAATTTAACCAAGGAGTTGAAAGAATTGTACACTAAAAAACTACAAAATATTGCTGAAAGAAGTTAGAAAAGAACTAAGTAAATGGAAAGATTAGAAGTTTTAATACTGTTAGGATTCCAGTACTACTCAAAGTAAATAACTGAGAATCTAGAAATAACAATTATAGACCATAAACAAGCCCACACATATCTGGACAACTGATTTTCAACAAGGATTCCAAATATATTCAATGGGAAAAGAATAGTTTCTTCAACAAATCACTCAAGGAAAACTAGATTTTCACCTACGAAAGAATGAAGTTGGATCCCTTCCTCATATCATATGAAAAATTAATTCAAAATGGATCAATATTAAATATAAGATCAAAACCATAAAACATAGATTGTTTTCTTGATCTTGGATTTGACATCAGATTGTTTGATATGATGCCAAAAGCATGAGCAACAGAAGAAAATATACACATTGGATTTCTTCAAAATTATTATTATTATTATTATTATTACTATTTGTGTGCATCGAAGGCCATTGACATGACTGAAGTAAGAACAACTTACAAAATAGGAGAAAGTACACACAAATCATATATCTATCAGGGGTTTAATATTCAGAATATCTGAAGAATATCTGCAAAGCAAAAACAAAAGACAAACAAACCAATTTAAAATCTGCACACACAAAAATGGCAAAAAATTTGAATAGACATTCTTCCAAAGAAGATAAACAAATGGCCAATAAGCACATTGAAACACATTTACTGCATTAGTCATTAGGGAAATGCAAGTCCAAACCATAATGAGATACTCCTTCACACCTACCAGAATGACTATAATTAGAATAATAAGAAAATAATAAATATTGATAAGGATGTGGAGAATCCGAACCCACAGATACTGCTGAACAGCATGTAAAATGGTGCAGCTAATGTAGGAGTAGTTTAACAATTCCTCAAAAAATTAAATGTAGAATTACCCTGTGACCCAGCAGTTCCTTTCTCTCTTCAGTGTATAACCAAATTGAAAGGAGAGGCTCAAACTTGTATGCCAATGTTCATTATTCACAATAGTCAAAATGTGGAACTCAAAAGTCCAGTGACGAATGAATGGATAAACAAAATATGTTATATACATACAATGAGATAATATTCAGTGACAAAAGGTGATAAAGTTCTGATATACATTACAACATGGTTGAACCTTGAAACATTATGCTAATGAAATGAATCTGACACAAATGGGCAAATATTGTATGATTTTACTTATGAATTTCCTAGGATAGACAAATTCATAGAGACGGAATGTAAATTAGAGTTTATTAGAGTCTGTAAGGAGGGGGAAATAAAAGTAATTGCTTAATGGGTGTCTGCGTTGAGAGTGTTTTGGTGAAGAGAATTTTTAGACATAGTAACAATAAATAAATCAAACCAATATTATTTGGCAATGTATAGGAGTAAAGTACTGACTAATGCTTCAACATGAATGAATCCTGAAAACATTATGCTATATAAACAAAAAAATAGGATTGATTAGTATAAACACAAATCTCAGATGAATTCTATTAATGACTCCTTGTGTTAGAGTTTTCAAAAGAAACAGAAATAGAATACATACAACTCCTCTGTGTGTGTGTATACACATATAATATGTATACACATACATACAGAGGGTGTCACCAAGTGTACACATTTTAAGAAAGAAAAAAAATGTATTAAAATTACCCTGATGGTACCTCATGTAATTTGCAGAAGTAAATGCAACTTGTATTCATCTTTTGTTATTGGTATATATTGAGTATTACAATTTTAATACAGTGTTTTCCTTTCTTAAAATGTGTATTATGTAGACACTGGGAAAGACTATATCTAAAATGTTGAATCCTCAACAAGAAAAGGCCAAATGGGTTTACTTTAAGCTTGATATAGCTTAGTCTAAACTGGATCTTAAAGTGATTCATGCGGTACAATTTAAAACTGAAAAGGCCATCCACTGGAAAGTTCACTGATGTTATCATATTGTGCCTTTTGGGGATTTTAGGGCTAGACTAGGGACTGGAGGTTTATATGAAGTCAAGGGTGATTTCTCTTAATCAATCATCCCAAGCAGATGCCAATGCAGCATTAACAATGGGGAAAAATACAACGTGCTCGTCTCTCAGAGTATGAGGATAAGGTGCGTTCTCTGAAGAGTGAGGACACCTCATTTGCACCCAATGGGGATGGGTAAGCTTCTGACGTGCTTGTGAAGGCTGGCCATAAACACATCCAAAAGCAGGCCTGGGAAGACTCCTGAGGATCATTCTGTGCTTGGGGAGTCTCCTTCTTCATCACCGTATCTATGTTACAGGTATTTTCCTTGTGTTTCCATACACTATCAGAGCACTTCTCACACTATCTAGATTTCTACTTATATACTCTGTACTTACAGGTATATTTCCTGATTTTAGCACCCTGCTCTAGTAGTCTCCTGAGAGAGACTACTGTTCATCATGTTATCCCCCGCACCTAGTACAATGCTTGGAATGTCACAGCAAGTCAAAAGTATTTCCTTATTTACTAATCAACAGATTTTAAAAAGCCATAACTCAACTCATATTCCTCTCAAAAATTACAGATTAATTGATCTGTCATAAAAAATAAAAATAGGCAGACAAGGCGATGTGGGTTAGCTTTCAAAATACCCATAATCAATATTCTAACTATAACTCAGTGATCATCTTAATAGAGATTCTACGCTTTACAAATATATTTGTCTTTGAAATATTTTGATCAGATAACTCTTCTAATTCATACTAGAGAATGTGATTTATAGAAATTATTTTATTTTATAACAATGTTGGTAGAGTATAGTAAGATACATTTTCAGCATATTTTTGAACGAAAAGATCCACTTCAACTCTTGCTCCTTATCGGTTACATTGACCCACAACAAAGAAGCTATCTCCTAGCACATTTCCTGCTCACAATTTCAAATCCAACACAGCAGAGCTCTTATTATCCCTCTCTAAGCTCTTTTGTTTCCTTCCTCTAAGCATTTTAGCAAGATGACACTTCCATGTGGTTGCAAGAGCTTTATT
Source organism: Rhinolophus sinicus (assembly GCF_036562045.2). NCBI lineage: Eukaryota > Metazoa > Chordata > Mammalia > Chiroptera > Rhinolophidae > Rhinolophus > Rhinolophus sinicus. Next base: position 14,295,674 of record NC_133751.1, on the reverse strand, counting down.
TTAAAGACTTTTAAATACACATTCCCAACAAAATTCGTGTATGAGAGACTTCCATTGTTTACTATAGAAAAATTCCTTCTTACACACTCCTCTATGTCTCTTGATATTTATTGCAGTTGTTTTGCTCTCCTCAATGTCATTATTTGGTAGCTTGTAGGTCATTAGAATGCAACTTAAGGGAGGATACTTTTCTTGCAAATATATTGCATTAAAAACTAAAAACCAAATTCTCAACTTGACATTTTGTTTTTGGAATGAGACCCAAATAACAGCACCTCTTCTTCTTGCTTAAAATTAGAAATATTTGAGAAATAAACAAAGGGGTTAGGCACATTGGGGCCCTGGATATTACCTTCATTACTGATCAAGCTTATATTGTAAATATTGCTTATGTCTCTGGGCAAGTGCTTTCTAAGGTGAACCTTGGCATTGGACAAACATTGGTATCAAGCAGGCTTTCTAAGTTGTATAACATGAAGAAGAAAAGGAAAGGTTCTCTTCTCCTCAGGAGCCAGATTCAAAGAAAGAAGAAGGAATAAGCTGGGAACTTAATGCTCAATTTCTCCTTCCGCACTCATCCAGCAGTTAAGTTATTCCACCTCTGCAAAGACACAGTGAGTGAAGAGGCAGCGATCCTATGCTTGTGGTGGTCTCGCCACTTAAAAGGAAAAACAAAAGAGAACAAGGGTTCCCCCATAACACATCTGTGGAACTAATATAAACGCCTGTAGATTGAAATGGTGACATCATTAATAGAAACATTTTAAAAATCATGCTTTTATTATGATGAAAACAAACAAAAAAAATAACAAATGTGATTTTCATTCCTACCATCTTGTAAGTATAAATAATCATATTACATTTATAGAAAGGAAATACTGACTCATGACCCAACCTGCATAGACTGTAAGTTTCTGTGGAGCGCAACACTGATGTATTCTGAGAGTCCTTTAGAGGATATTTAACATGTTCTCATACATACGTTTATTGCAGTTGAAGGCTTCTACTCTTCCATCAGTCATGGCAATTTTTAAAATTTTAACCACAAATGTATGCTGCTCTGCTGTCCTCTGCTGCTCTCCCATAGAACAGCAGGGTCTCCCTTGAGGATTGGTTGCTGCTCTAGTTCCTTTCAAATGTTACAGATTCTGCTAAAGACCACCATCTGTTGCATATCATCATCAATATGTGTCAATGCCTCATAGCAGCAGCATTATTTAGGATAGAATCAGGCAAGGCTAGGCTACACTGCAATAACAAACATCCTCAAAATTTCAGTGGCTAAATACAACAAGATTTATTTGCCATTCACATCACACTCTGGTGCAGGACTTGAGATTCTAGCTCATTTCCAAGTCATGATGTATCCTTGATGGACTCCATGGAAGGGAAAGAGAGCATGGGTGGTTGTGCATGGGGTTTAATGACTAATTCTGGAGTCACATAAATTTAATGGTGTGTTGCAGCCAGTTCAAAATGGTTTGCAAGAGTAATTTTGCATATCTCTTCCCAAGTCCAAGTTTACTGATGTCACATTGATAGCTTGCTATCAACCATAATGAATGTATACCAGGAAAGCTGGCAAACATTACAAACAAGGTCTTTTATTTTTTTCTTTGCTAGTAAGCTGGCGTACCCACATGCCACAGCATACATCATTTCTACTCTCCTTGTACTTGCCGGAACGCAATGAATGGCTTCATTTTAATTGCAAAGGAAAGTGATAGATGTAGTATTTTTATGTGTCCCTGATGAAGAACTGGCATTGTTGACCACCTGGCCAGTCTTAGCCATAGTGCCTAAACATTTAGATCAACTGTTGTGCTGAAATGAGGAAGGACTGTATTGCTATTGTTCTGTTTCACTTTGTAAGGTTCTATGGTTGTCCATGGAGTCTACTTACATCACATTGTCTTGTAAAGATTTTTTTAATGAAAGAGCTTTTTACATTTTTTCCTATATCCTTGATTCATTGAGGGTCGAATGAATAAAAAGGAAACAATTTGGGGTATTTTAAGCAGAAAATAATTCAATAAATGTAAATCAGTGTCTACACATTTATTTAAAGAGCTAAAGGGGAAGTCAGGAGACAACCAATGAAGGATAGATCTCATGGTCAGAACTGATAACTGCTCCAGAGGAAAACTGATCCAGAGGAAAAGAAGTGGTAGTTGCTGACACTGCCGTTGCAACTATTACTGGACACTGGAACAGAGTCAATCATGAAAAATTTACGTCTCTCTCCAAACACCAGCCATAGTGGGAAATGGCCTCCACTTCACTCTAGTGTACAAATGTGATGTACGTTGATATATTAGCAGGCCTAATTTGAATTAAACAATGTAGCTAGCCATCAGAAAATTTGGGAAATACAGTTTTAAGCTTTATAGTTTCTTAAATATATTATACTAAACAATATAGAAGAAAGTGGAAATGGCAGTATCATTATACCATAGGCATATACAGCATGAGCCTTCTGTCATCCAGCTTTAAACACAAGTCAAAAATGATGAGGTCCTGTCTTTCAAGCAAATCAACACAAGAATTAAATTCTTAAGAGCCACCCACTTAGTTCAGCTATTTAAGTAGATCCACCCAAATGGCTGCTGTATTAACTCCATTATTTATTCATCAATGTTAAATTTATATTTAATTTATTAATACATTTAGATTTATAGTCTACCTTACTCCAAAATGTAATTGTCAGTATATTCCAAAATACATGCAATAAAAGTGAAATTTTTTTAAAAAATGATATTAATCAGAGTTGAGAAAAATATACATTGAAAAGAAAATGGTATCCAGGAGGAACATTTGTTTTTATGTGTATGGCTCATAGATTCTTAAATTGTTATTGATCTTGTGGTGCAAATTTCACTCTGAGTTTCATGGTAATCAACACAAAAGTGGAAAAAAATGTTCATCTATAAGAAGTACATTGTCCATCCAGAAGTGACTACATGATTTGCCAGACCCAAGGCAAAATAAAAATGGGGACCCATTTGTTCAAAATTTATTTGGAATTTTAAGACAGCAATAGCAAAACATCTAACCAAGAGCAGAGCCCTTGTGAGTGTGGGACCCTGCGCTACTGCGCAGATCGCATGCCCAGGAAACCAGCTGGCCCTAGGCTCATCATTACCACTACAAAGCAAAGCTCTTTCTCATGCTTATGGATAAAAAAAGAACTTCTCACAGAGGTTTCCATACATAGACATTAACTAATATAGTGACTACTAATAAAAATAGCTTATCTCCCAAGGATTTACCATACTCTAGAAACAGACAGTTCTAGAAGGCAGTCCCCTTTTCCGCAGTGGAGATCAAAGTAAGCCAAAGCCAATACATTAAAGCAGAGAGCAGAGCTATCAGAGATATACCATACACTGAAATAATACGGTCCGTGCAGACCTCTGATTTTCTGACTTCAAAAGCAAGGATCAAAACCTCAGCTAGAGGAATGGAAATACTGCCAGCTTTCAGATGAACACTGCCTCACATACAATTTCCACGAGTCAGAAACTATAAACCCATAGGCCAAAATCTGGCTCATTGCCTGTATTTGTATGTCCCAAAACTAAGAATACTTTTCATATTTTTAAGTGATTACATTTCAAGAGATGTTATAAATATATATCCTCAATTTTGCCTCTTGGACTGAAAACCCTAAAATGTTTATTATCTGGCCCTTTAAGAAAAAGTTTTTGACCCCCCCTGATTTATTCCATTGAACTATAATTTAATGATGTTTTCACTCTATATGCTTGTCACCATTTTTACCTTGTTTATTTTATGGTAATTAACATTTAATGCTTTCTCCAATTTTTACTGCTGTTATTATTATTGCTATTTGAATTGTCAAAATACGTTGTTTCTAGATCATTTAAATTTTCTTATTACATTTCAAAGCTATATATTAAACATCTTTATATCTTTCTAGCACCTCAGATTGTGTCTTGCAGGTGTAGGCAAAGCCTTGGAATTGAAATGAGGAAATAATGGTTCACGTAATGACTCCAACCTTAATAGGTTTGGTCTTTGCGTAAATCATTTCTAATCGCCCGATTCTCCATTTTCTCACTGTAAGTTAGTAATTGTGGTATAATGGAAAGAAACCCTGCTCTTTGACTTATGAGCTATCTAGCATAATGGCTGCTGCTTCTCTCTGAGCCTCGTAACATATTCTTGTAGGCTTATCATGGCATTCTACTATAGTCTCTAGAGGCAAGTAAGGCAGGTATTGTTTAATAAACTATCCATTGCTATTGTTATGGACCAAAACCAATAATAGATGTGAAAGAGGTTTTTTAACTATAAAATAGAAGCCATGCATATATCTAATATCAATGCCTTAAAGACATTTAAATAATAATCAGGTTCATGGTAGATGACACCTCTCCACTAGCGCAGTTTTACATTTATTCACAGTTTACAGGAGCCACAGAACCGCTGTTGTTTCATGCCTTTGCTAAGAATCAAAGTGTTAGTGTTTTGGCCTTGTTTTGTTTTTCCTATCAATGTTTTACTGTATATATCACATACATCTGAAAAGAGTACACAGATCAGATGCAAACTTTATTGGCTGTGTGAGTTTATCTCACAAACTTATCACATGCCTTTAAGCTTAATTCATTGAAATAATAAAAATGAATGCTATCTGGTTTGTATACCGGATGATTTTTGCTTTCTAAAATTATATTAATATTTAGTTATCAAGCAGTTAAACTTGAACGCAGGAATGCACTTGGGATTTCAAAGGGACCCTGAGAATTTTCTGTACTCACTATTACCACTTGCACCCGAGGGCAACTTTTCTTCATGGGTGCACATGCTTGGGACAATAACCAGCATAAAATTAAGAAAATAAAAACCATCTATATTTTCTACAGTTCAATGCAGTGATTAAATATGCCTCCTAATATAGTTCATTAATTGTGTGTACTTCAAAATTTGGGGCACTGGTGAAAAAAGATTCATATAACTCATTTCAAGGTGCTAATAATTGTATCACATTAACTTTATATATTAAAGAAATTATACTTTGTGGTAGATACTAATCATAACAACTATGAAAATATAATTAAGGAAAATATGCTCAACAACACATAATCATTGATGTATAAATGTTGATTAAATAACCAAACCTAGAATTCACTTGATGAAGATTATTGGGTACTTGCAATGTGGTAAGCGATGAGTTTCCTTTTTAGAAGTGCAACAAAGAGCATGACAAAACCAAACACCTCATGGAGCTTGTTTATATTCTACCTTAAGTGTGGTATGAAAATGAGACATTCCTGGGAGATGACCTGGCCCCACATCCCACCTTTGAAATTTAAAGTCCCAAGCCCTGCAAAGGTAAAGAGGTTGGACCAATTCAAGAGCTATTCATCAGGACTAGAACTCAGGTCACCTGGATTTCTAGAGTGTGCTGAAATAATAAGCTGAGCACGTATAAACTGGAGCACATCGTTATATTGGCTTTGATCGGATTTTGTATGTTCACATTGCCGTTTTAAAATTTAACAAAGTGCTGTGGGACCCATGGATCATTTTAACACCTCATAGTGATGTAGTTAATGTAGATCCTTCAAAAACATAATCCGGGTCATGTCGGTCTATTCAAATACCCGCGATGGCTCACTGTTTCTCTCAGGCAAAAACCAAAGCCCTTGAAGTGCCCTGTGGAGCCCTGTGTAACCTGGCTTCCTGGCTCCCTTTTATTTCTCTAACTTCCTCTCATATTACTCTCCCCTTTCTAACTCTACTCTGGCCACACTGTTCTCCATGCTTTTCTCACTGTCATGCGGGAGACCCTGCTCGCTGCGCCATTTGTCGTGCGGGGAGGCCTGCAGGGTCTCTGCTCCCGCTCCCCACAAGAGAACGCAGGATATGGTGAGGCCAAAAAGGAACACCCACAGAGCCATAGATGGGGGAGTCATACCACTATATTCTCGCTGGCAGCACTATACTCTCACTGGAGGCTGGATCCACACTGTCCGCAAACCGCCATCCACACTTGCCAGCCCAGCCGCCATCTTCTTGCTAGCGTCATTCTTTCTCCTCCCTCTTTCTGCTAGCCTAGCCACAGCAGTTATATTAGTGGCCAATAGCTCACTGGTTACAGCTGACGGCCAACTAGCCACAGCTGATGGCCATGCAATCACAATTGATGGCCATTTACTACCTGAGCCAGCACCTGTCTATGTGAGGCCGAGAGCCTGGAAACTACTTTCTGGGGCTCTGCCCTCACACTCACACACACCAGTTATGTCCTACCTCAGACGCTTTGCACTGACCATTCCCTCACGTGGAAATCTCTTCTCTGAGATATCTGCAGGACCTGCTTCTGCACGGCTTAAGCGATTGCATTTTAGGTGCTATTATAAATATTCCTTTCATATCCTCAACTTCACCTTTAGGCCTGCAAAGCCTAAAATATTTATCATCTGGCCCTTTAAGAAAAAGTTTGCTGACCCTCCTGTTTTATTCCACTGAACTATAATGAGGCTTTCATGTTTTTCACTGTTGCCTCAGTGAGGCCAATCCTGAGGATCTAAGGAAAACTCCATCTCCTCCCCTCACAACCCCTTATCCTGCTCCCTCTGCACTCCTTCTTTTTCTAAGCTAATCATAGCCACTTGGGCTGTTATCTAATTTACTTAATGCCTATTGTATTATTCCTGTGTTCTATTGTCTTTCTTCCCCAGCTGGAACTGCCCAAGGACAATGTGTTTTGTTGGTTCTGCTCAGTGATGTAATCCAAACACCTAGACAAGGATCTGGACTGTAGTGGACACTCAGTTAATATGTGTTAACTAAATGAATGTTGATGTTATGCTTGTTACGTGGGGAGACTGTGCCAGTAGTAAAAAGACCTGAGAGATATTGAGCGTGGCTCTGCTTTCACTCAGCTCCCACCTAACCGGCTCTCTTAAAACTTGTTACATAACACACACATGCACACATGTAGGCATACACACATTCAACTCTGTAGGCATTAATGGACATACTAGCTATTCTCATGGTTTTATGAAAAGATTGAAGAAGGGATTACTTTACACTAAAGCACTTCCTCTAAATCCCCTTAACATTTTCCTCTTTCCCAAGTGTTAATTTCTTATGACAGTAGCCACATCTACGCTTTCTCCCAAATCTTTCAACCATCTTCTCGATCCTTTTTCTCATCCTGATTGTTGGGGGTCAGTTGACCCCATTGCAACATCCTATGATTAAGTCTCATATACTGTTCCCAATTGTATATCTACCTTTCATCAAATTCAGCAAAACAGAAAGTCTTGCTAGGAATTCTCTGTACTTAGCAATGACCATTGTGGTTTGCAGTGTCGACAGGGTATTATCTTTTTGATTTATGTGAATACATCTTTTTCTCCACAGAGTCTTCAGTAATTAAAGGGTATTACTTAGGCTTCTTGGAAGCAAGGAGAGAAGAAATTATCTTATGAAATAAGCAGATTTCAGTCCATATAAAGGGAATTTGACCAATATTTTTTTATCTTTCAACCAGAGGTCAAGAGATTTAAACAAGGGTAATACAAGAAAAGCAAGTCAAATTGAATGTAACAGAATGGTAGAAATGGATTATATCAGAGCCCTAAGAAAAAAGTAATAAAGGGAGATTTGAACCAAAAACAAAGTAAGTATAAGAGACTAAGAAGTAAAAACCCAGAAAGATTCAGATGAAACCAATTAGAAATAAATTCACAGAGATGGTTATCAGCCAACACAGAAAGAAATAATTAGTTGAATATAAAGTTAAGAATTCATTAAGCAGTGATCCATAGAAGTAAAGTCAATGAGGCAAATTTAACTCTCTGTCCATTGTGGAAAGAAAAAAGCAAAATATTATGTTTTTATCCTAGCAGTATTTGGTTGTTACTTCTGGCAGACCTTCAAACCTGCAGATTCTCTGTGCTTTCTTTCAGTTGTGAGTTCAGGTGTGCAGGTCATCAGAAGGGTACCTTATGACCACAGTTAACATTGTATTTCCTGCATTCCTGAGGACTTGACTACACAACCACATGGAGCAAAGACAGAATAACTCTGAGATGACTTTGGAAGAATTATTAGCATGCAAGGAGGCCATCCTCATCTACTTCAAACTTCAGTGTATCAAAATTTGACATTCATAATTGACTGTTGAATGGATTTGTACTATATATACATACATAAATGTAGTCTGCACTTGTTAATAAGTTTATATCATATTACTCCCCATGCATATAATGTAGATTCTCTATATTATCAGAGCACTGGGATTAAAATTGTGGATGAAGAAAACTAAGAGAGAAGGCCTCTACGTTGTCAGTCCTAATTAACCTTTTTTTTTAATCTTTTTCATATGTGACGTTCATAATGCGATTTCATTGAGAAAAAAAGTTTTCATTATTTCCATCATTTCATTATGTTACATTAACACCTCCAAAGAAATGTTTAAAATGTAATAGTAAATAAATTGATATTTTTGATAATTTCTTTATGACTATTCCTTTACTTTTAGTTAATGAGAAGGCCTTCTTTATTTCATTCAGGGACTATGAATATGGGGGTATATTATTTTTTCCTTTTCTCTTTCTCTGTTTCTTCCTCGTATCATCAAAAGTTTGCAAATGATATAAATAAATATTATGTAATAAACTATTTTTCAGTACCAAGAAACGTAAAGTTTAAAGACATGCCGTTGTTTTCATAGAGTCGTATTCCAATAGGGAGCTTATATTTCACAGGAATCATATAGGTTTCTAGGGGCATATAATTGAAAGTGGGCTTAAGTACAGACTCTCACTATATCTAGCTCCAAACTACTGTTTCCTTCCTACATGTAAGGCTTTTTCGTAACTCTTTATTTCCAGATTCATTCCCCTTTTTTTTTTTTCCCTTGGGGAATTGCTTATTCTTTTCCCCCTCCAGGTTGCCTTTCATTGGACCCATTCCTTTATTTTCATCTAACAGTCAGTCAGTGCATTGCAGAAGGAACCTCAGTTTTGAATACAATTCACACCTCTCATGGGTGTGAATAAATCTACTGATATTTTAGAAAGGATATGTTATCTGATTTCATCCTTCCTATGATAGGTCACCTGAACCTCAGCTTTAACTAAACTACTATTGCCACCAGTATTTATTTCTGTGCTTGTAGAATTCATATTCTCATGAAAAAAATGGACAATTATTTTTTTTTAATATTATTTATGTGAATGAATTTTGAGGCATGGCTACTTGACATTTTAATTAGCTTGAGAGCCATGAAACTTTATAAAATTGATAGTGGAATTCACTATGGAGAGATATCTTATCAATACCTTAAGGATCTTTCAAGTGTCTTTTTGGTCTCAATGCTGAATTTCCTCATATATGAATGTTGTGCGGGGGACCCTGCTCGCCGCGCCATTTGTCGTGCGGGGCGGCCTGTGGGGTCTCTGCTCCCGCTCCCCATACAAGAACGCAGGATATGGTGAGGCCAAAAAGGAACACCCACGGAGCCATAGGTAGGGGAGTCATACTAGTATATTCTCTCCGGCGGCACTATACTTTCACTGGAGGCTGGATCCACACTGTCCGCAACCAGCCATCCTAACTGCAATCCGCCCTTGCCAGCCCAGCCACCATCTTCTTGCTAGCCCCCATTTTCTTCTCTCTTCTCTCCCTCTCTCTCTGCTAGTGTAGCCACAGCAGTTATATTAGTGGCCAATGGCTCACTGGTTACAGCTGACGGCCAACTAGCCACAGCTGATGGCCATCCAATCACAGTTGATGGCCATTTACTACCTGAGCCAGCACCTGTCTATGTGAGGCCGAGAGCCTGGAAACTACTTTCTGGGGCTCTGTCCCCACAATGAAACAGGGCTCTTTGTTAACTATTTTACATGATGCCATGAGAAAGATCAATCAATATTTGCATGTTTATAAATTTTAACATTACCTCTTATTTAGGTGAACCTTTTTACGTAGTTAATATTTAACATTTTTTTCATTCAGAAACATTTATTAGCAATGAAAATGTTAATTGATGACTGGACCCATATGTTGTAATAAGAAATGTACCATTTTATTGACTATTTAAACTAAGTGTAAATATATCTGAATAAACCAGATTCTGTAGCGTGTTTCTGGTATTAAATTCCATACCTTTCTCATATATGAAAAGGTACTTCCTATCATCTGGTGCCAAAAAAAATTTTGTTCCAATCTTACTGAATGAAAATGATTTAGTGTGTACTGTTGAGAACAAACTGCTCAGTTTAACTTTTTTTATTCCTATGACTTATATATGCAGTTGATGTTTTTCAGTGTGCCTGACAATAGTATTTAAATGATGTCATTTGCTTATAAATCCAACATGAGAAACCTAAAAGTTGACTCTCAGCGTTTTCTTTGCTTTCTTCATTCTGTGGTTGATTCTGACCTACATAAATTCCCTGAAATGAGTCAGGTTCCTTCAAAATAGTTTAGCATTCCAAGCACTTCATATAGGCTGCACAATACTTGTTCTTTGCTCATCTGAACCGCCAATGTGCTTTGTTGTAAAAATGAACCACATTTTTTCCCCAGTAATAATATGTTTGCTATCAAGGTTATATTGCATTTCACCAGGTTCCACCATGAAAGTGTTATATTTTTTATCATCACTATTACTATTTCTCAAAAGAAATGGATGCACAAAAATTGTATAGAGGGGAAAAGTTTTTAAATAATTGCATATGCAGATAGTTACAAGTGATATCCCGCAAAAGCTTGGTACAATTTTTCAGTTTTGTTGACCTACTTCATGTGTATTCCAGGGTCAATGATAATGACACACACAAAAAAAATCTCCTCAAAACACAACCACAGTTTCATTTTTTTTTTGTCCTCTCTGTAATGGAGGCTCCAAGTTGACACAGATGGTAATAATAAGGAGGCAAGTCCTGATTGCTGCCAACTGCGTCACCCTGAACTCTTTCAACACACCTCATCTGAAACGATAACTATAATTCCTGTCATACGTTGTACTCTGCTACAGTGCCACACATCTTTTAAAAGTATTAAGGAAACCATTCAGAGAGCATTATTGGAAACTAAGAGAGGACAAATATTCTGGTCAACCAAATAATGAGTTTTAATACTTCCCAGCAGTTACCTAAAATCCCAGCTGAATTCAAAGACTTTAAGAGGTAACGAGGAGGAAAGGCTTGATGGTAATAGGGGGAGGGTGGGGAGCGAGATCTAATATGTTCCACTCAGTGTTATTCATGGCCAATTTATCTGAAATATTTCAACACACATAAATTCACTTTAGCATTCATGAAAGGCACCAATATTAGGGGTGAAAATCTTTTAGGAGAAACATCCATGTGAAACTATGATTAGGCAACCAGATATTGTACACCTGAGAATATCTAATTGGTCAAGTAAAATTTGATCCTACTTTATCTCATCTATAACATGATAAAAAAAATAGTAGGTAGTAGTAGCACTTCAAGATGAAATTAATCCGTAAATATTTTCTGTCCATTTGGGGAATAAAATACTTAAATAAAATGTTTTATCAAATGCTCTCTATATGGGCATAATATATTTTTTGCTGTTTCCTGTAAAAATGTTCATTTTATGTGCTATAATGGAGTCATGTTTACACAACTCCAATGTTAAAATGTACAATGTAGAAACCTACAGCCTGTCACAATAAATTATGTAAAAATATATGCATTTTTAATTAATAATAAAATATTTTTTAAAATATAATTTATTATTGATTCTGTCAGTGCTACAGTAAACAGAATCCAACTCACATAGTTCAAGAAACTTTACCAGGATAAAGACATGGACAATGGATGTTGAAGCACCCATAAATTAGCAACAAGGGGAAGCTATTACCACCCCTTAGCCTGAAGTGCAAAGGCAGATAATAGCATGATTGGAGCTGAGGGGAGATAGGACATTCCCTAATAAGAGCTGGAGGCACAGAGGGCACAGAAAATGCCACCAAACATGATAGGGAATGGAGAACAAATACCCCAAGCTTCCTTCTTGCACTGTGATTCCTGAGCCCATGCTTCCCAATGACTGAATGCAGCAATCTGAAGCCAGACAGTGAACACACAGTGGTAACACAGTCCAAGGGCCCGGGCTCCCAGTGGAGAATGACAAACATGAAAAGACAAAGAATAGATTGGGGTTAGATAGGAAAATATGAAACTCAACACATTTATATTTCTGCCATAAAGTATTAACCTCAAAGAATTAACATCTGGTGATATTTGCTTCCAGTTTCCAGTTTTGTTTTTTTTTTGTTTTTTTTTTACACTAGTATCACTCTATTATATACAATGCATGTTAATATTGAAATTTCAATAAAAATGCAGTTGCTAAAAAATAAGATACAACAATCAGTCTAAATCTTTTTACACTGAAGCATCATTAACCATGAGTGAACCTCATTCCATTTATTTCTCTAAGCATATATACAGATATATAGAAAAAATGGAAAACAGATATCTTTTTAAAAAGAAAATAAGACCATACTATTAAAGCATTTTTGTAAAATTCTTAAATCAAAGTTTATTTTAATTTTTAATAGAAAACACTGAAAATAAAACACATACATTATTGGAATTCAAATAAATGTTTTTTTTTACCCTGAAGTTATCACATATTTTTTTAAAATGGGGTGTTAAGGACATATTTTACTCATAAGATTAAAAGATATTAACAATAGTTTTAACAATAGGTTTTCATTTAATAAATCTATTAACTTCCTGATATAAAAGAGAAAAAATGATATCATGCCACATATTTCAATCATTCATCTCTCTATATTCCAACATTTGTAAGATATATATTACAGTTACACTATTTATGTTTATTTTTTTTTATTATGTTCTTCAAGGATGTTTAGTTCTGTTTGTAAGGGGAATAGATTTTCATCAATGGTGATTTATAAGTCTTTCTGTACTTGAGTTCTTTATTATATTTGAATCTCGTACTCCATAAATTCTTTGGTCCTTTCACGTTTGCAATTGTCTCCATGCTCTATTTATACTCGAAGGATACCTTAGCTGGCTATAAAATTATTGGGTTACACTCCTTTTCTTTTTCAACTTTTAGACATTTCTCCATTGTCTTTAAATATAACATATTGCTTAAGGACAATAAGGGTCTTATCTGACTTTTCCTCCTTGTTTCTCTTTTGTTTCTCTTCTCTAGTGTCTAATGAATGATTTATTTACCTTGAATAGCCATAATAGGCTATATCCTAATGTTGAATAAGCTAAATTAAAATTTCCTGGTACATTATATGCAGGTTAATTTTTCTCTGTTTCTTTCTTTTTTCATATAAAGTTAAGAAGTGTTCCAAAGAAATTACTCTGCCTTTAGAAGTCGGCTTTATGTTCCTCAAAATTCAAATGAATGTTGTGAGGTACAGCATGAATCTTTAAGTGTAAAGAAAGTTATAAGGCTGAAATCAACAAAGGGCTTATCAAACAAAGAAACAATTTTAAAAAACAGTGTTACAATTAAATAAAAACATTTTTGAATTATGTTCCAGCCCAAAGGTGATAAGTTACTGGAGTTGCTTGGATAAAATATTACCTGGCAACAGAACAAATGCAAATGTTGCTTGAGAAGTGAAAATGGTTTAGTAAAAAGCAGAAGCAGAATGAGTAGAACCAAATAAGATTAAATGTATTTTCTTTTTATAGGTTATTTAGGTTAGGAAAAATGTGGAATAGATCTTGTTTTGGAACTTAAGTAAATAACAATGTGTTACATTTTCAGCTTCAGAATGCAGAATTCAGGATGAATTATAGTACAAATAAATAAATTAGTACCCAGTTCAATGATTGTATTCAAACTTTACTTATTAGTGAATTTATTTGAATCTGGAAGAGGATTTCATGCAGGATATGGAAGCTAAGCTGTAACTTCCTGTTGGGAGGGACAAGGTCCATGTTGTTCAGACATAGTCCATGTGACTAATGCTATACTCAACTTGTAATCATTGCATGAAAATTATTTGATAAATATGTAAGAGTGGTCAAAGTATATAGAAGGATATTCCAAAGGATTCAGCCTTATACTCCTCAGGATTTCTTGTCATTGACTTAGATGAATACCCCCCACTCTCCGTACATGTTTATCAAGTGTATGGAAGACCTCAAATCATAAGGGAATGCACATCAATTGGATGACCAAGTTGGGATGTAACAATGTCTTGGCAGACTAGAGCCACACAATGATCCTGACAAGAGGAAAGTACATAGAGGCATCTGGATCTCCAAAACCAATCTCAAAGGCACTAGAAAGGGATAATATAAATGAGTAATAGGATAGATGAAAAAGATTCAGAAGTTATACTTGACAGCAATTTGAATATATGAACACTGTGGTGTGACATTTAGGAAAAAAAAAAACTATTAGAATGTAATGGAAATTAGATGGCTCACTCATCTCTCTCCTCCTATGATGTTAGAAATATTTCCAGGCACAGCATCTCAAAGGAGGTATAGGCTTTCTGAATCATCTTAAGAAGAGAGGACAGGGTGGTTAAAGGAAATTTGATGCCAAGTGATAAAGTGCAGCTCAAAGAACTTCAGATTTTATATTAGATAAAAGCCTTGGGTGAAGCCAAATATCTCCAAACATAAAAAGTATCATATAAAAAGATATTATATGTGCACTCTATAGCCTCAGGCCATCCTGCTAATCTAAGATAAATGGACTGAAGTTATTAACATAAATTTAAATACCAGAGGGACCTAAGGAAGAGAAACATGATATGGATTGTCTTGGTAATAAATTTCTCATCACTGGAAGTGTTCAAAAGAGGCAGAATAATACTTAAAAAAAAATTTAATAAAGTTATTCAAAATTTGGATAAGTAATAGAATCAATTATTTTCAAGTCATTTCAAAACACTATGATTATATGACTATATTAATACTTCATTTTACTTTTTCTTAAGAATGTGGAAAACTAACTTAACCCAGACTACTTAGGTTTGAATAATCTTTCTACCACTTACTATTTGTGTGGTATTGAGCAAATTATTTAAGCTGTTAGTGCTTTACTTTCTTCCTTCCTAAAATGGGGATAAATTAATTATTGAGAGAACTACATGAATTAACATGTGACAGGTTCAATGAATGGCATACTGTAAACATGGACACTACAGAAATAATAACAAATATCTTATTTATTAATTACTGTCAATGGATATCTTGGTGATTTTTCTGATAAACAAATCATGTAGCTAACTTAGTGTTTTTGTTTGTTTGTTTGTTTTAAAGCATATTAGCACCAGAAAGAGTTCCTTAAAATTAAGTCTTATATATGTGGGGGTGGAAAAAATAATTTTCCATCTACCCTTCCAAATTCTTCTGGCTGGACTAATAATTAAATTAACAGGAGGCAGATTAACAGGAGAAAATGACCAAATTTATTACAATGTACATATGGGGTTTCCATAAGAATATGAGACCCCAGGATATGAGTACCCAGGATGGATCCGACATTAAGGCTTATGTGTTATCTTGAGCTAAGGAGAAGGGAACAGGGGTGAGAGTTGTAGTTTGGGATTTCAAGAAACAGGAAGGCAATTCACATGGAGATAGAAAAATGTTGGCTGGGTCATCTTTAACAATGGGACACAGAGAGGACATTGATCAAATGGGTCTTTCGAGTTTCCTCCCTGTCTGTTATACTTAGTTTGAATTACACTAAATGATGTATGATAATAACTTCCTTCCTGGGGCAGCGTTTCTATCTAAATTCTTTTAGGCAGTTAGGAGGAAGGTCAAAGTTTCTTTCTAAGACTTTTGTTTCTTAAAAATAACCAGCATAAAATAATCAATATCCCCAAAGTCATATTTTGCTGTGGAAAAATCTACTTCCCCTCATGTAGAATTTAATATTAGTTAGCTAATGTATCTTCTCATTTTATCACAAATATTTATTGCCAGTTACCCATGACTGTTATAGATAATGTAGAAGTTGATCTGCTGTGGTCCAAGTTAGACAATCTGGCTTGTTTCTCTTTGTACTTTCATCGGCAACCTAGTTTCCTATGGGTTTGTACATCAGTGTGAAGCATAGTTTGTACATTAGTGTGAAGAGTTTAATTTGTCAGCATTTTATACAAAGCATTAATAGTTTTGTGATGATGATTTTCTATCATTACTTTCTCCACTTTTTCTGAAAATTCAATTATTTGGATATTGGATCTTATGGATTGATTGGCTCTCTGGCATTCTAATTTTTCCCTTTTGATACTCAAACCCTCAAGTTTATACAGTATTTGAGATTTCCTCAACTTTATCCTCCAATCTTTCTACTGAGTGTTTTATTTCTACCATGCAGATTCTTTTGTTCTATAATGTTTTTAGTATCCACTACTTGTTCCATGGATTTGTTATGATCCCCTCTCTCTCTGAAGTTATTAATGAAAGGGACCAAAGTTTTGCCATCTCAAAACTGTGCCATTTAGGGTATTGATTTTAAGCTGGTTATTAAACAAATAAAAAGACTCAGAAAAAACCTTTGACCCTCCCCTTTTCCTGCCAAAGAGATTCAGGTGGCAAGGCTTACACCAGGAGAGGAATCTTAACTATTCACCTTAGTGTGGTAGATAGAAAGTCTCTAAGCAAAGGTCTGTTAATTATATAGATACCCCACTACGTCCCAACTATTTCTGGGTTGCCTAGCCAGAATTTGTCTGCCACACTTCCTCAGCTACCTGTAAATTGCTTATTTCCTTTGAAATCTCAGGTGCCTATCCCCTTTCTCCTTTGTCTTTCATGGCACATAAATATCAATTATTCAATGCATTTTGAGTCTCACATCTTATGACACCTCTGGCATTTACTTCCTTAATACACTTGTACATATTTTCCTGTTAATCTGTCTGTCAATTTGATTAGTAGCCCAGTTAGAAGAACTTAGTAGGTGGGAAGAAAGCATTTTTTAATTTCCACATTAAAAATGGCTGAAGTGCACATCCTTTGGGAAGCCTTTGCACAACTCCATCAGGCTGATTAGTTGCTCCATTTATTGTGTTTCCAAAGATATGTGATTATATGTCACTATAATATTTATGTTCTATAATAGTTAATCCATTATTTAATGTTACCATCTACAGTGTCCCAGTTGGAAATCTTGGCAGCATTTATATTATATTATATTAGTAATCTTCACTAAAGTCTAAAAAGTTGAAAGTCATAAGTTATCTTAAAAATTTCCTTTTGGAATAAGGCATAAAATAAATCAATATATAACACATGCTTGTTTTTACCTTGTTTATAATTATATCCTTAGAATTCAGCAAAGTGCATGCCACACTGTATATGTTCACAATATATCTCACCAATAAATTAATGAGATTTGAAAGGAATTTTTTTCCTTATAAAATATTTTTGTGGCCCAAAATTTTCAAGAATGTGTTTTGTAAATGGGAAGTAATCCACCTCCTTATTTGGTAACAATATTACTTTCATATCTACTCTGTGCTATGGAGAAGTAAGTTAAAAAGTACTTCTTGTAAATTTAATCATCAAATGACATAGTTCATCATAAGTACATGCAGATATGTGTTTAAAAAAAAGCAATTCCATTGGGACTGAGAGTCAGTAATTCACTTGTAAATGCACTTATTAGCTGTAATGACATCTGTTTATTGTTGGACATTGTTTTTCTCTGTAAACTCAGAGTCTAGAGTAGCTAATTAGTGGACGTAGCCAAAAAATAAAAAAGTAAGACGATAAAAGAAAAACAATGAAAGAATCTTCTCATCATATTTTAATTGTGGATGCTACAAATTACTTCTTTCCTAAATACTGCTTGGTACCCATTATTCTTGACAAATAACCTTTACACAGATTATTTATTGCTAGAAAAATTAATGTTTCCTCTTGTGTGACACTAATACATCAGTGATATTCTATTATAATGATAGCCTAAAACCAAAAGTATTTTCTCTTAGAAATTTAACACCATTGACAGCCTATGTTAGAGAGAATAATGTTCCCCTAAAGATATCCATACCTTAAACACTGGAACCTGTAAATGTATTACCTTACATGGAAAACAGAACTTTGCTGAGGTAATTAAATCCTTGATGTGGGAAGATTATTCTTGATTACCTGGATGGAAATAATATAATTGCATTATAGGGAACAAAAAAAATAATTTCTCCTCTATCCTTTTAAGTTCACAGCTAGGAGCCCTGCAAGCAAAAGACAGATTAACAGAAAAACAAATAGAAATTGTGAATGAAAAGGGCCATGGGGAGGAGCTCAGGGGAGGCCACATGAAGGGCCTTAGAGACTGAAAGTAATCACACAGAATACTCAGAACATAAAAATTCCTAACTAAAAGCAGGTCATGGTGGGTAGTCATGTCCCAGGCTTGCGGCTTCCTTGACAAAGGTCAGTCTTCACTGTATGTGAGTCTATCTGTTATCTTTGTGCACCTAGGATAACATACCTTTGAAATGTCAGAGTAATTTTCTTTTCTAGACCCCTCAAGTCATAACTGCCGGCATCAGACACGAGACCACAGAACCCTTCATTGTTATCTTGTTCTCCAAATACCATCTCTATGTGCTATAAATGTTAATTATTAACTATCCTGTACCCACCAATGTAAAATAAATGTGTCTCTCCATTTTACTTTTTATCCAATCCCAGAGATCCCCCTGCTTTGCTTTCTCTTGCCCTCTAAAACTACCATCAGTGGATTTCATGTAACCTTCCTTATGTCTCCTCCTTTGATTCTGATGTATATAAATAAAATAAGCTGCTAAAAATTGCCATTCTCCGGAGCATTTTCTCAATCTGTTGAGACTTTGCTTTCCAACAATTGCCATTGGTTTGACTCAAATATAATCTTGTCAGACTTTTCTTAGGCTGAATGTTCTTTTGTCAGCAAAGTTTATTAGCATGAATACCTCATGTATGCATGGGAGATTCCCAGAGAAATTGAGTAACACTTAGAGGTGGCTTAGAATTGAGGGTTAAATACCATCTTCAGCTAAAGACAAAAAGAGTGAAGGAGGCCAGCTATGGGGATATGACCAAGAAAAGTACCATAAAGAAAAGTGAGTCTTGTTATACAGTTTAAACCTTCTTCATTGATTAAAGGTTCTTGTGATTTAGTCATCCTTCTCTTCCTGGTACAGATAAGGAGACACCCTTCGCAGACAAAGATTTATTTTATAAATGTAAGTTTCCCATATGAAAAGGTAACTTCTACTCTGTTTTCAAATCTTCCCCTGTGTCTACCCTTTCTCAAAGTAATCAGCTAAAAATAACCTTTATGCTAAATGGGCATGTTTTGGGGTGGCATATTCTTACAAGCAGAGAATCTCTCCTGGCTGGGTCAAAGAGAGAGGGGACAGAATAAGAAGGGGAAAAGATTTTAAGAGTGAGAAGGACAAGACCTGATGTTGCTGGTTTGAAGATGGAAGAAGGCAAACAGAAACAGAGGAATATGGGTTCCCTCTGGAAGCCAGAAATGGCCTCATCTGAAAGCTAACAAGGAAATGGGAACCTCTGTCCTACAACATTTATTAAGGAATTGAATTCTGCCAATAACTTGAATGAGGAAACAGATGAAGAAAATGATCCTCTCCTAGAGTCTTCAGGGAGGAATACAGCCTGCCAATGCCGTGACTTCAGCCCGGTGAAAACTGTGTCAGACTTGTCATAATGTAACTGTGCAAAACTTTACTTCTTTAATATGACTTTTTCTCTTTTCTTTCTCCTTGATTCAAACTGGCCTTGTCTAATTTAACAGCACCATGATTCACTTGCTTCTTTTCTTTCCTTATCGTCCACCTTTACACATACTGCATGACTACTTTAATCCTTGAGCCCTTAGGACCTCAGATTCTGGTCAGCATCAAAGGTCTTCAGAACAAAGCCTCAGGTATGTTGATGACAGAAACAGAGCTTTGGGCAAACTAAAGATAACATGTTGAGCTCAGTTGTGTTTGAACTCCCAACCCATGAAGGCAGAGTGACCCTACCCACCACATCCCCTCAAAACTGGACAGAACAATGCCACGACTGACCTCAGGACCCAATTCAGGATTCAGTGATCAGCTGCCTCCTACAGTAGCTCTGACCCATGAATAGAGCCCATGACCCCAACTCCCTTTGCTCCCAGGAGTAAGGATCATTCTCTTATCTAACCCATGCCCTAGAGGCCATTGGGAGCCAGGCCTTGGAGCACTGGCTCACCTGTGTACTGGGTACCATTTCCCTAAATAATAAACCTTGACTTTCTTTGCTGCAAATCCGTTTGTGTCTCATTTGGCTTTGATGAGCCCAGGCAAATGAACCCCCTTTCAGTCCAGTAACAACAATTAATTTGTGTAATTAATTTGTATTGCCATTAAGTCTATTGTGATTTGTTAGGGTAGCAATAGAAAATTAATATAACACCATGACACCTTCTCTTTCTGAGTTCATTTCAAACTTGCTAAGCTTCCTAATATTTGTATCAATGAGAAATTTTATACAACATTGTTGAGAAGAATGTGTAAAGGTTTTTAAGAAAATATGACAATTCTTTGATGTTCCACTTAATTTGGGTCTGTTTGTCCAAGTATTAAATTGCTTAGTGCTAAAGGGCCAATTACATATCCATTATTTAACTCAGAAATTTGGAAAAAGGAGGAAAAACAACTTGTATACATATGTTATTTTTTATGCTTTCCTTAAAAAGCAGGAAAAAAAAATAGACAAAAGAAGCATCAATTTTAAATAAATTAAAGGTGATATAAGTTTAATGTTATATTCCTTTTCTTGTATAATATATGAAAGATTTTTAAAAAGTCACAGTTAAACCAAGATAAGTTTCTTTAAAACCACTCTTAAATTTGGGGTTTAATCCAGAAACTCTTTTAATGTCCTCTTTCTCTTTCATTTTCCCTCTTCATTTATCCTGAATACAGGAGCAGATACAAAATATATAGCTTGAAACATTTATTGAAAGCACATTTATTTCTTCTCTTTAGCTTCAGTTAAAAAAATTCTCTGGGACACAAACTATGTTCCAAACACTATCAAACAAAGAGGATTCAAGAGATCACTAAGCAATTTAAACATTTTATGCAATACCTAAAAATCTCTATCATATCTGTTGGGTCTATTACTTTTCCAAAGTCTGGCCCCAGAACTTTGATACTTGAACTCATTTTAATATTTGTAAAGGAATGGACGTGGCTTTTCCCATTAGAGGAAATAAAAGAATACAATTCTGCTCACTATGCTTATTAAACAACTGGTGTGAATGTGTTGACTTCACACTCACCTTTTAATTTAACACCAAAGTATAAATGTCAATTGTATTTTTTAAAGTCATATATTTTATCCAATAAATATTCAGTTGGAAATCACTGTGTACTTCGTGAGAAATAGGACTTACATTGTGAGATATAAGGCTTTATTTAGGATCAGGGAGTAATGTATTTATATTGTAGTGTATGTATTTGCTTTGGGCCATTCTTACTTTAGTCCAGATTTTCACAATAACACCAAACCCAAATGTTCACTTTTATGCTCTTTTCAGTCCTCAGTCTTGTACTTTGTAGCCAACATCTGGGTTTAAGGAAAAGCAGCTGACAGTTTTAGGATTTTAGATGAGTAGATTTTTATCACCACTCTGAGAAAAAAAATAGAAAGAAAAGAAAACATCATAAAAATAATTAGTTCTGGAAAAAACAGCCTGCTGTTTTAAATACAGTAAGAAAGCAGACATATTATAAACCTGAAAGAAGGTCGTTTTATGAGTACATCCTATGAAGTAGCTGAGCTGTTAGTAGCAAAGTGATGTCCTGATGAGATGCACACAACCCACACACACCAGGCGAGCAAATGGTTGCACACAAGCAAAGTGTGTGTGTGGGCATGTGCATGCACGTAAGTTTCAATATGAATCCGCTTGTGTTTGGACATTTAAGAAGGTCCTAAATGGACTTTATGGTATTAAAACCTACTTTTCAAAATGTATTTTCAGAAAAAGGGAACCCTGTGACACTCTCTTCCTATAAGATCCCTTGCTGGTGTGGTGTCATGATTGCTGACACCCAGGCTTTCAAAGGGCCACAGTCATTTTACTTTCAGGAAATAATATCAAGTCAACAAATTACTTGTTTGTCCTCTGTTTTCTCAGGTCTGGATTTCCTTTGATCTTGAGTGAGCTCAATCTAATTTGGAATAAAATGAAAACAGTTCTCTGCTTCCCTACTTTTAATCAGCAATGTCCCTGACTGTTTTAATTAGAAGCAAAAGAACAGTTCTGTGTGAACTCCAGGCATAGGACATGCAGTCCTGCCATGGCAGAGGAAGTTGGAGCCCAGGGTGGAAAGCAAGGAATATGAAATAGTGTTTGGCCCTATTTACTTAGGAAAAGGAGTAAGGTTTTGCTTCACTCTAGTTTAAGTTACAACACACCCTTTCCTCTTAATTTTTTGTTGCTGTTCTTCTGTCCTCCAGTAATTCTTCCAACTCTGACTCTGTTCCCCAGTGGTACCGTAAGCCCCTGGCATTTTTCCACAGGAGAATTTTGATTATAATCCTTCATTCAACTTGCTGAGTTTAGGATTTTGTCAAAAACTGCATAAAAGCTGTGTGGTAAAAATCAGTATGTTTTATTCTTTAGTTGGAATCAAGATATATACAACTTCTGAGCTATCTTTCATGAATCCAGTACTTTTAACTTCCCTTACCATTCATATGCACTAAAATTACTAAAAATTAGAGATAGCAAGTATGATTTTTATTAAGCAGCATGTTACTGAAAATAATTTATTCAAAATAAGAGATTTCATAAGCTAGTTAGTGGTTTCAAATGGTTAACACAGATTTCCAAATTTAGTGTATTTGTAGAACAAGTGTGCATTGTTTTATCACGAATATATAGAAGTACATTTTTGTTCATGTCATTTCCAAATTTTTCTTAGTGTTTCTTCTTCACTTTCTTATGAATTATACATAAGTGTCAACGCAAGTCTCTTTTTCGTGCACAATGATCCTATTTTCCTAAAGAGAAACCCTGGCTGAAAAGTATTAAAATTCAGATCCCAAAATTAGCCAGTGGTAGAGGAGAAATGGAATGGAAAGTTCACACACCCATTTATTATACACTGTGCAAAATGAAACAGGAAAAGATGTTTCATGATGTTTCCACTGAGTTTTCACCATTCTCTCTACTATGCTTAAATAATTAATTTCAACTAGTATCTCTTGCTCTAGGAAATATCCAGGTCCTTACTTCAATTTATAGTCAGCACAGAACTACTAGTCAAGGAATCAGAACTCCTGGGTTCTAGTCACCACCCCATCCCCAACCTTTTGTGTAAACAACTCTGGAGCTTAGCTTTTTCTTATCTGTGTTATAATAATGTTGAAATAATTTAGGAAATGTAGAATAGTTATATAATTCTGATTCTCAATGTAACCAACAGATGGTGGAATTTCTCTCCTTTAGATGCAATATTTTCAAAATTTATAATAAAGATTTTGTCTTCCGAGTCATTGCATCTCACTATCCTTGGTATCAGCATGTTTAAGCCCTTCATCAATTGGACACATGCCATGAAATTCAACAAGAAGATATTACATAAATGAGTCAAATTTACAACTTAGTAGAGGACAAGGAACCCGATTAAAGGAAAAAAAAACACAGTTCATAATTCAGAAATAATAAACAGGCATTTTTATGCTAGTATATAGTTATGGTGGGGGGTTGTGCTTCTACTATTTATTTTTTTCTCTGGCCACTGAAATCTTTTTTCCCTTTACTAAATGTTTAGCTGTCAAAGCTCCTGGTTTTCTTTTTACTAGTCTCAGCATTTTCTCACTTCTCTCATTCTTCAACAGAGCTAGCTTTGGATTGGAATCTTTTTTATAAAGTTGCTATAAAATTGCCACCAGCAACCAAAACTCAGCCAGCTGGCATAATAGCAAAAGTGGCATAATTAGTACAAAATGCTCCTACGTTTTTGTATGGCCTTATATTAACAAAAAAAGTATGATGCTCTCTTCCTTTTCCTATCAAACAGAGGAATTAGTTTAGTTAAGCAAGTAGACAAGGATAAAATCTTGAGAGAGGACAGAAAAACATGGATTCTTTTTTTCCTTTTGTAAAATCAAGTTTATGAGAGTATGTCTTGGTAACACAGGTAATTTTTGTTGTTGTTGTTGTTGCTCTCTTTTTGTTTTTGTTTTTGTTTTTTTCCTTAAGGACCACCGTAAAGCTATCTTCATAGGGGCACTCATAGATGTGAAGGAAGATAATAGCAAACTGAATACTTGGGTGACTGTTGCAAACACACCGCTCAGCTATTCGAATCCACATGCTGTAAGATCCTTCAAACCTATCCTTGCAGCGTTCCCTACAAAAGAAGATAAAGGCTGTTTTCTGCTACTCACTTGTCTCCTGAAAGACCCCTCTACTGGCAGGGTGAGGTGGGAGAGCAGTGGGGAAGCCTCTGTAGAAATAAGACACATGCACCCTTTAGATTATAGAGGATAGGAAGTTGCCCCATTTTGGAAAAGGAAATCAACTGAAAATCTGTTATGCTGGGACATACTTGAACTCTAATGAGGTAAAGACAACTGTACTTTTCAGAATTTTTCTCAAGAGGGATATTTCATTTGGTTGGCAAGACAGGCATGAGTAGGCAAAGACAGAAACTATGCAAAGGACCTTCTTAGAAACGTGGGTCTGGATTTGTTTTTGCTTAGAGGGGAACATGAGGTATGATCAAAAAATATGATGAATGTTTAAATATTAAAAAATTTTGTTATAGTAAAAGCCACATTGCCATCAATCCCCCGCAAAATGTTCCCCCTCGCTTCCAACACACTTATCCCATTGTTCGTGCCACTTTCTGAAGCAGTTCTGGAAGTCCTCTTTTGCGAGTGTCATTAGTTGCACTGTTGTGGCTGCCTCAATGTCGGAATCATTTTGACTTTAGGGAAGAGCCAGAAGTTGCACGGTGCCAGATCCGGTGAATAAGATGGATGAGGACACACTGTAATGTTTTTATTTGACAGAAATTGCCATACCAGAAGTGATGTGTGACGTGGAGCCCTGTCATGATGGAGGATGATTTACAGCACACTGTGAAACACACCTTCTCTCAACTGTAGCTCACACAAGACTGACTGTACCCAATAAGTTGAAACTTATCGCACACTGTTACTAAGGTTCCACAAGCCACTTCCCATATTAAAGATCCCTCCTTTCCATTGGATAGCATCCGGCAGCCGCATTCACCGTACGTTTTTATCACACCTCTTACAAGCTCATAGCAGGAACTCAGTAGAGGAGTCTGAGAGTAGCCAACAGGGCATTTTCTTCTTCCTCATATTTCAGCAACACAGCACTCAGCATCACCTCCAGATAAGTGTTGCATGAATAGTTTGAGAAGATTTGTTAGACAAGTGCCAAATTATTGGTCAGATTGGAACACAATAGACATCCATCAGATTCTGTCCCTAGAGCTTTAGTTATTATAATTTAAATTTACTGACAACCCCTGGCAAAGTCAGGTAATCAAACTTTAGACTTTTCCCAAGCTCATTCTTACATTTCATTGAATTTGTCTTATACTGTTCTCTAGTTTTAAATGTAAAGTGATTAATGTTTAGAACAGAGAGTAAACATTAAAACCATTGCAGTGAACTATCTCATTGTTTTGTATCCTAGTGTATCTTATATGGAAGCACCAAATATTGTTAGCTTCTAAAGATTTGTTGAGAAGGTAGTGGGATTGGGAGCATGTGTTGGGGAGGGGTATGCATGTGCACTTGTCATTGATTTTATTGTCGAATTCAACAAGATAGAACTAATATATACAGAGGGTGCCAAAAAATATATACACATTTTAAGAAAGGAAAAAACTGTATTAATTGTAATACTCAATGCATACCAATAACAAAAGATGAAAACAAGTCACGTTTGACTTCTTCAATTACAAGAGGTGCTCAAAGTGGTTACCATCAGCATCCAGACACTTCTGATTATGGAGAATTACTTGAGCATAGATAACATCTCTTAAACTGTGTATACATTTTTTTGGCACCCCTGGTATTTTGATAATTTCATACACACACGATAGTGTAAAAACATAAGCTAATAAACATTTCTATCGATTACTGACAGAGGAGTCTTGATGTCTACAACTGTAATCGTGGATATGTGTATTTGTCTTTTCAATTGTATCAGTTTTGGCTTTATGTAATTTGAAGTTCTATTTTTAGGTACATACACAATTAGCGTTTTTATATCTTATGGTGAATGTTTTATTGTTATATAATATCTCTTTGTTCCTGATTAATTTCTCTGCTTTGAATTTTACTTTGTCTAATCATTTAGACACTTCAAGTTTTTTGACTTGTGTTTCTATGCTATATCTTATCCTATTCTTGTACTTTTAACTTATTTATATATATATTAGTTGGATATAATATCCAGAATATACTTGGATTATTTTTTTTAACCTATTCTAGCAATCTCTTGATTTTAATTTTAATTGATTTGTTTAATATAATTCTTGATATCTGGAATTATGCCTACCACTTTACTATTTGTTTGCTTTTTCATCCCTTTGCTTTTAATTCTTCTGATTCCCCTTTCCTGCCTTCTTCTGGGTTAATTGAACATTTTACAGTTGAAAAGAGTTTTGGTTTTGCTGTTGCTATTTCTTCTACAATTTACTGCAATCTTCACATACTCTTAGCAGGACTGCTGCTTTGTGCTCGAAGTGCTGGTTGGAGTGCCAGACAATTTGCATTTTTTGTATTTTGTCTTTTCCTCAATGTTTGTAATACACCCTCAGCTTTCATCATCTCTGCACACCTGTGCTGCGAAGATGATCTTACTCCACGCTATTACCCTTCCCTAGTGATTAACTGATTTTGCCTGTTGTTGGATTCTGGACTAGTGGTGGTGGCTGGCGAAGGTTTACTGTTGTCCAGTTTCAAGGTCAGCTTAGCCATTTCGGATGTGCTGAGCCTCATGGGGAAGAAGATGGGGAGACTTTCTCAACATTTTTCCCCCATGTCAGCCAAAATATGCCTTTGATCTGTGTCAGTCTTTACCACCCCATTGGAAGCACACTTCTAACTCGGCAGAGATATAGGATTCTGAGTCCGTGATGGTTTTCTTCCCCTCACACAGGAGTAGAGGGATTTTTCTTCTGCCCTTTCCCCAGTGACAATGGATCTTTGCTTTATCCTTACAGTAAAAGACTGTCACTCCTCCTCCTGGAGCTTTAGGTTTTTGTTTCATAGGAAAGAAATATCTAAGGGAAGCAGATAGCATGACTTTTCCCTCCAGCAGCTAAACATCATGTTTTGCAAGTTTGCATCAACAGGAGTTCTTATTGGTCTCTAGTCCTGTCTCCAGATTCTCTCGAGTTATTCTTATTTAATTTTATAGCAGCTGGTATGCAGCCTCTTCTTCTCTCAATGCTTTGAGCCAGGTGAGATCCTTCTTGAGTAATATCTCTTGTTGTAGGTGCATGTTTCTCTTTGGAATTCCAAATCTTTTGTTGAATTGTAACCTCAGCTCTTTCAGATGAATTAAAAACAACAACAACAACAACAAAACAACAACAGAAAAACAGAAACAAAAACTATGAGTTTACAGTTGATCTGATTTTATCTCTCTTTATTGTAATGAGAGCAATGTTCCTTCCAGCGTTCTACATCCTAGCCAGAAGCAGAAGTCTTGTTTTGTTCTGGCTCCAGCTACATGATCTAATGATGAATGAATTAATATGTAGCTACAATGAACTAGGGAAATGAACTAGCACTTACTAGCTTTCTGCTAATAATGCCTCAATTTAAATAAGTTAAATACTATTAGAAACGTCAGACATTAGTAACAATGAGGTTTGCAATCAGGTTTGAATATTCAGTAAAACCAGATGATTAGCTGCCTACTCAAGTATAGGAGCATAGTTGCTTAACATCAGCCAGTAAATAAAGAAAAAGAAGAGGTTCAACTTAAATGCATTTATCTATCAGTTGAAAGTGTTGGTAGAGTAAAGATTGATCATCATGAGATATATGTCTCACACACACACTTTTTAATTTTTTAATTGTAATGTTGATTGATTACATTTAATACTTTTCTTAATATTTCATGGAATTCCTTCAAATTTATAGTAGTTTCTCTCTAAAACGTTTCAATGAGCTTGCTTTTAAGGGTAATAGACAACAATCAAGTTAAAATCTAAATGACTACAATCTTTAAATACATAGAGAGGGAACATTGACAAGGACAATTTTATTTCAGGAATGGTAAATCAGCAACCTCTTCAACTGGTGTCAATACAAGCTTAGTTCAATTTTTTATACATTACAGATACTGTGTAAATAATATCACACAGAGAGTTATTTAATGTTGACTGGACTGTGTTTAGGCAAGAAAAAAAATGCTTCCCCAGGAGGTTTTATAAATCAATTTAACAATGTAGACAAAATAAAATGGTTCTATCTATTAATACTTAGTTTAACAGAAAATTAAATTAAATTAACTAGAACATCCTATTCCTAGAGAAGTCCAGTCAATAGTGGTTTCATAATAATAAGAATACGTTAGAACTATTTATAAGGCTTTATTCTGAGAAGGTCACTGAATTTTCATCAGTAGAACCTAAGTTAGTCCTCTAAGATCCCTATAATGTAGAAAAATGTTTTATCATTACTACTTCACAAATAAAGGACATGAGCAGTTAAGTATCATCACAGGGAACTTTGGTAGAAAACTAAACGTGTTTTCTGTTTGTTACATTCATATTAACTTATAAATGCATATAATAAAATTTTAAGTCAATTTTATAACTTTAAAAAGTCCCAAGAGTGAACAATACATTTATACTGTTATCGCTAGAGATTAACTAACATTTAAAGATCAGAAATAATCAATAAAAGAACCATTGTATGAGAAACAATAATGTATAATTATGCACACTTATCTAATATTAACTCTGCTCAATTTTTAATAAATTTTATCTTAGAAAAGTACATCAAATATCTGGTCCTCATACTTCTTTCAAGTGCATCTTTAATTGTAATCTCCGATATAACACGATTTTATGAACAAATACTCAATTATTTTTTCATGAGACCATCCCACTCTTATTTAATATTATCTAATTGTTGTACAAAATACTGGACTGTCTCTGTCTGTTTTTAAATGGAACAGAACACAAGATCTTTTGGACAGCTACAGTGCTTATTAGAAGAAGAACTGAGATGAGAAGTAATCTTTTTTAATGTTTTACCAATGCTATTTTCTTCCTCAGAACTGCACAATATTATACAGTGCTGATAACTGCTTTCTGTACATTTTTTCAGCAAAGGACACAGTGATGAGTTTTTATTGACATAAAAAGAAAGCATACAGTCTATACACTAAGTCATTTTACGCATATTTTGTGCTTTCTAATAAATCACTCTCTTGTTCATCGCAATATCATTGTGCCCGAAGCGAGAGGCTCTTTTCCCACATGTTGAACTTTAAGGGATAATGGTGAAAAAAGAAAATGAAATTTAAATGCTCATATATATATATAGTATGTTTCCAAACTCTACTTTGTAATAGACCATGCAGAGATCCGTAGAACTAGAAAGAGTTCTAGTACAGAGAAAGACTAAGAAAAACTTCTTACTCTTTACTGATATACGTGTAGCGATAAGTGTCTCACTACCAATTTCATTTATAGACAGATTTAAATAATTTAGTCAATATCTGACTCCCAGATTAAGTTCCATGGACCTATATAGACCAATCTAATGTTCTTTTCTCATTAGAATCTTTTAAGGACAATACTCATAACCTGTAGTGAATGTATTGTTCTTCTCTGCCCACACCACCTTTTGAGCTTTCTCTGCTTCTTTCCTCCTTGTAGCCTTGGTGAGACTATCTTGGTGGCATGTGGTTGGGGTGACCACAACTATACATTGTGACCCCAGTATAACCACAATTCTATGGGTTGACACATAAACAAAGGACTCTCCTTGGTCTTTTTAGTTAAGTGAGCCAAGATCTCCTTTTTTTTGCTTAAAATAATCTAAGTGGTACTTCTGTTCCCTCATTAACCATGAATGACTTGTTAATATGCTTCGTCGATATCACACTTTTCTTTTTCTTTCCTCTCTGTTTTAATTGTTTTTCCATTCAATGTCAAACCTTCTTTGGACTGTTTATCATATGGGCATTCTTTCTTTCAAAGTGGTGCATTTTTCAATGTTTTTTTCTTAAAATGAATTTTCCAGAAATGAGCAAAAATGTGCTCCATGACCAATGCAGAATAGTGTGTACCAACACTCTCATTGCTCTGAATGCTATCATTCTACTAAAAAAGCCTGAGTTGGCATTGCTTTACTGGCAATCCATCACCTAATTTGTTGCATTGATTTTGAGTTCAAGTAAATGCCTAAGGAGTCCTCAATGACCATCAGGGGGAGGAAGACAGTGGAGTTAGTGTATTAAACCCCTTGGCTGCCTTCCTATGAGGTTGACTATAGGCATAGGTCCTTTACCCCTCTCAAAGTGACTTGTTCTCTGTCATCCTTCTTCCAGTTTCTGGGAACCTGCCCTGCCTTTGAGTCTAAGCTTGTTAAGTGTGCTAGCTTATCTTCCTTTGTGATTTCTCTATACATAGTCAATGTTTTTGTTTAATATTGTTGTCAAAAAAATTTCTTAAAGTGATCCTGTTTTGAGAGTGTCATTTATTTCCCATCTCAATCATGTTGAATAAGAACAAATATGAGTCCTTTACCTGACCAATAGACATCTTTCTTCAGGATGACATTGATCTTTTCCTCTAAAGATAAAAAATAAAATAAAAATAAAAAATAATGTATTGAATCTTAAGCTAAATACTTTACTAAAAGTATTTTTTAAAAAAATTTGTTAGAAAATATAGCTAACATACAATATCATATCAGTTTCAGGTGTACACCATAGTTATTCAACAATTATATACCTAAAGAAGTGATCAACGTAAGCCCAGCAACTGTCTGACACCATACTATGCTATCAAAATATTATTGACTATATTCCCCATGCTCTACATTAAATACCCACGACTTATTTGTTTTATACTTGGAAATTTGAATCTTTTATTCCCCTTCCCCTTCTCCCCACTTTTATTTTATTTTTTTTTCAATTAGAGTTAACATTCAATATTGTTTTGTATTAATTACAGGTATATAGGACAGTGGTTAGACATTTGTATAATTTAAGAAGTGATCCCCCTGACTAGTCTCGTACTCACTTGGCACTATAGATAGTTATTACCATGTTATTGACTATATTCTTAATGCTTTACTTTACATCCACATGACTATTCTGTAACTATCTATTTGTACTTCTTAATCCCTTCACCTTTTCACTCTATTCCCCAACCCCCCTCCCATTTGGAACCATCATAATGTTCTTTGTATCTATGAGTGTGTTTCTGTTTTGTTTGTTTATTTTGTTGTTTAGCGTCCACATATAAGTAAAATCATACTGTATCTGTGTCTTTCTCTGTCTGACACTCCACTCAGCACAACACCCTCCAGGTCCATCCATGCTACCGCAGATTGCATGAACCCATTCCCATTCATGGCTGCAAATATT
This sequence comes from Rhinolophus sinicus, assembly GCF_036562045.2. NCBI lineage: Eukaryota > Metazoa > Chordata > Mammalia > Chiroptera > Rhinolophidae > Rhinolophus > Rhinolophus sinicus. Next base: position 14,264,027 of record NC_133751.1, on the reverse strand, counting down.
CCATTGTATATACATACCACCTCCTCTTTACCCATTCTTCCATCAGTGGACACCAAGACTACTTCCACATCTTGGCCATTGAAAACAATGCTGCAATTGATATATGGATGCACAGATTTCCTTGAAGTAGAATTTTGGGTTTCTTCAGATAAATGTCCAGAAGTGGGATTACAGGGTCTTTCTTTGTCTCTTGTTATAGTCTTTGTTTTAAGGTCTATTTTGTCTGGTATCAGTATTGCTATCACAGCTTTTTCTTTTTTTTATTTCCATTTTCATGAAATATCTTTTTCCATCCCTTTATTTTCAGTCTGTGTGTGTCTTTCAGGCAGCATATGTAAGGGTTTTGTTTTCTTATCCATTCAGCCACCCTGTGTTTTTGATAGAGGCATATAATCCATTTACATTGTAAATAATTGTTGATAGACATGTAACCATTGCCATTTTATTAGTCTTTTTTTTTTTCTTTTAATATCTTAAATAAGTCCCTCTAACATTCCTTGTAATACTGGTTTTGTGGTGATGAACTCCTTTAGGTTTTTCTTGCCTGGGAAGTTATTTATCTGTCCTTCAACTTTAAGTGATTACCTTGCTGGGTAGACTAGTCTTCATTGTAGGTCCTTGCTTGTCATCACTTTGAATATTTCCTGCCAATCCCTTGTGGCCTGCAAAGTTTCTGTTGAGAAATCAGCTGACAATCTTATGGGATCTCCCTTATAAGTTACTAGTTGCCTTTTTCTTGCTGCTTTCAGGATTCTCTCTTTGTCATTAAACTTTGCCATTCTAATTATAATGGGTCTTGGAGTGGGACTGTTTGGGTTCATCTTGTTTGTGACTGCATTTCTTGGGCTTGTATGTCTATTTCTTTGCCTGGTTAGAAAAGTTTTCATTCATTATTTTTTCAAATAGGTTCTCAATCCCTTGCTTTCTCTCTTCTCCTTCTGGTATCTCTATGATGCAAATGTCGTTACACTTCATATTTTCCCACCAGAGGTTTCTTAAACTATCCTCATTTTTTTTTTTTAATTCTTTTTTCCTTTTGCTGTCCTGATTGGGTGTTTTCTGTTACCTTGTTGTACAAAATACTGATTTGATCCTCTGCTTCATCTAGTCTGCTGGTGTATCCTTCTAGTGCATTCTTCATATCAGTTAATGTATTCTTTACTTCTGACAGGTCCTTTTGTATGCTTACTATGTCTTTGTTGAAGGTTGCACTAAATTCCTTGAGCATCCTTATAACCAGTGTTTTGAACGCTGTTTCTGGTAGGTTGCATGCTTTATTTTGTTTAGTTCTTTATTTGGAGATTTCCCCTATTCTTCCACTTGTATTTCTTTGTTTCCTCATTTTGGCTGCCTCTCAGTGTTTGTTTCTATGTATTAGGTAGATCTGCTACATCTTCTGCTGGGTGGACTTATGTAGTAGGTACCCTGTGGGGCCCTGGCACAGTCTCGCTGGTCACCTGATCCAGGTGTTCCAGGAGTGTCCCTTGTGTGGGTTGTGTGTACCCTCCTTTTGTAATTAATCCTTGATTGTTAATGGCAGGTCAATGTATAGGACTGACCCTCAGGCTGATTTACTGTGTGATTTGGCCATGTCCAAGGCTGCTGTGCTGGAGGGCTTATTACACAGAATGGGATTCACCCCAGAGGGCTCTGGTGCCAGTTCAGACCACCCTTTGGGTGTGCAACTTTTGGGGCTAATTGGGTGGTGCTCTGCTGTGGTCTGAAGCCAACTTTCAAGTATTTTGGTTCTGGGGCTTCTTGGGCAGTGCTCTGGTGGAGGCCCAGGTCATCCACTGTTTGTGACCGGCCAGGGACTGCCTGGTAGCAGCTACAAAATGATCCACAGTTGGCCAATGCCTATGCTGCACCTGGAGGCTTGTGGGAGAGGCCAAATTGTGAACTGAGGACGTCTGCCACCAGTACTGGGCCTGGAATAGATCTGCAAAAAAATAGGACACACTGTGGCCTGCTGCCACCTGCTGCTGGTTGCCAGTTCCAATAAGGTTCAACTGCCAATAAAGCCTCCTGTGGTTCGGAGTTAGTTGTGATGAAGTCCCAGTGAGTCAGCAGGGTAGAAGAGCAGCTCATCAAGCCAATCAGATTCAGATTTGGCTGGAGGAGGCAGGCCTACCAGGAAAGATGTGCCCATCTACTGGCTGCTTGGGAGGAAAATTTCACACAGGAAAAATGGTGATTATCTTCCAGCTCACACCCCGAAGCCACACATCTCAGTCTGCCCCACATATGTCTCCAATGCTCCCCAAGTAACAGTCCCTTCACTGGAGCCCAGGGTGAGTATCTGCGAGGGAGTGAATCTGTGCTCAGGCTCTTTACAATGTTGGCTGGGTTTCTTGCTGCCTTCCATCCCACTCAGATGCTTGGAATCCCCACTGTTTTTCACAGCCAGATGTTGTCGGGGTTCCACTTCCTGGCACCAGTACTCTAGGCTGGGGAGGCTGGTGTGGGGCTGGGGTACTTTGTACCTCTATGGGGAACCTCCATGGCTGATATATCCCTCCCAGTTTTCATGCACCACACACTGATTTGGGACCAGCCCATTTCGCATCTCCATCCCTTCTATCAGTCTCAACATGGATTTTTATTTATATTCTTTGTTATAAACTTCTGTTTATAACACTTCTATTCAGCTAGAGTTCATGTGGTTCTCCAGGTTGATTGTTCGATAATTTAGTTATAATTTTAATGGTTCATGGAAGGATGCAGTCACATGTTTATCTACTCCACCATCTTGGATCATTCTCAGGACCTAACAAGTCTTACGGATACCTCTGATTCAGTAGCGAGAACTTGGACTTTTATTATCAGGCACAACTTGGTTAAAATTCTGATTTTACTACATTAAGATTGTGTCTTAGATCTACAAATCTCAATATTTTCATTAGTAGCACAGGAATTGTAATGTATCATTCTAGGTTGTTGTAATAAGTAAATGGGCTTCATATTTAAGAACCTTCTATAGAACGTGGAGCTTAGAATATCTTTCATCATTTATTTCTCTTTGACTTTCATATATTTTGCAACAGATTGTAGCATCAGGTACATGGCACATTCTGGGCACAAAATTAAAACAGGATCTGCGTTTTTTTGTTAGTTTTGAGATTACATGGCATCGCTTCTAGTTTAAGCACTACCCAGAGTTTAGCATATTAAGTCCTGTACATTTAGAATATTCCCTGGACTGGAGTTCTGCAGTCCTGGATTCTACTCTCTTACCTAATATTAGGTATGTGATTATCTTTCCTTACTTATAAAAAGAAATTTCTAGAGCAGGAATTTTTGATGCTATTTATAGAGCTAACATTCTGGTATAGAATATGTGATTCGGATATGCAGTTTATGTATATTTTGGGGTTCATTCAATATATTTTAGTCTGTATATCAGGAGTTTAAAAAGTTAGAAAGTATTTGATCCCTTTTACTGTCATCTACCACCCCTCCCCCCATAACCTCTGGTAACCACTAAACTATTATCCGTGTCCATGAGTTTTTGTTTCTTCATTTGTTTGTCTTGTTCCTTTGTTGTTTTCAGTTTTATATGCTATAGAAGATACATTACAGAATTGTACACCTGAAACCTATGTAACTTTACTAATTGTCACCCCAATAAACTTTAATTTATAAAAATTTAGAAAGCATTTATATTCTAGTAATTACTGAAGACAAAATGTTATACAAATTATTTCTTATGTAACTTGCTTTTCCTGAAAATTTGCCATTAAACTAATTTACCTCAATGTTTGTCACCATCATACTGATTTTGTTATCACTGCCTATCAGAAATCCCAGGCAACAGGTCTTTAACTTTTAGCAGAAGCTATGAGTAAAAACTAAATATTTATAGTTTGATCAAATTGGAAACTAGAGGAAGTGCTATAAACTGATTTGCTGACTTTACTAAAATACCATTAATATACTATTTAATAAAATAATATTTTATTATCAATATAATAAAATGTTATTATACAATAAGATTATTATGTTGTAATGTGTTAAAACACTCTTAAATAAAATATTTTATTGCAATAATAATACAATCATATTTAATAAATATTAAGTATATTAGTCAATAACATACTATAGAGCTATATTATATTATAAATAAAAAAGTAACTTTTGATATTAATGAACTATTTCTATAGTTGTATTTCATCAGTAGGGTACAATTGTGTTAATAGGTACATGTTCTTTCCTTCATATCTAGTAATACCAAAGCAAGTGCAGTTGCAGATGAAAATAGGAAATAATTTTGCATGCTTATAAATAAAAATGACTACGAACTTTTGCTCATAATAAATGTAATCCTACCACCCACTGGTTCATTGATTCATAGCAAACACTGAATATTTGTATTTTAATGGGAAGAAAGAAATGTTCTAAGTTAAACCAGGCTGTGAGGTATGACCCATAAACTTAGGTTCAATCACACTCCGTATAAATCACTTCTTTTTGTGAAAAGGAAATACTCTAGAATGGTTAAAAGGTTCTTGTCTGTGTGTGTGTGTGTCTGTACACACTTGCTGTGAAAAAATTTTTACACAATAGTGAAAATAATAATGGTAAACATCAGTTCCATTTTCCAGATTCCTTGATTAGCAAGCTTTAGAGGATAACATTTTGAAAAATCACTGAGAATTCCACCATCCAAAGATAAGTATTTTTATTTGTTTTTAAAATTTTCCTTCTGAAGGTATTTCTGTTCATATTGATAACATTCTTTAGAGTTGAGAATTATAGAATCAAGTAGTATAAATATGTTTAAGTTTCTAAATGTGTTGCTAAATTCTATATTGCTAAATCTCACTGTTAAGATTATATCAATTTATATGTAAAACAGGAATACAAGGAGCACTGCTGCCAAACTACGCTCACTCACTTTGTTGAATCACTCTCTAATTGCAAACCCTTGTACTAATCAAAATCCTTGGAAGATGGGCAGATAATTTGAAGACAGGTACCCAGTTTTGTTTAAATACACCTTTTGTTTGTAATACTTGCCCAGTTAACCTTCATCCAGAATTGCCCATCTAAATTTAGTTCCACATACAATTTAAGAATCAGCATTGAGAGCTAATGATGATTATCTTAAAAGGGTCCCTAATATGGCAGACAGAGGAGAAAATACCTAATGCAGATTTTCTTTTTTAACAAGCTGAAGGGGAGTGATGCATATGTAGAGACAGATATCGGAGAGGTTTGGAGATGTTTGTACATTTCAAGTGAGTCAGTTCCAGCTGGGGGCCCATTTGTCTCTGGATTACTTGTGACAAGAGAATCTTGCCTCTAGGACATTATTTCAAGTTCAAGTTTATTCAAAATTTCATGCAAAAGTAGTCACCCACAGATGGTTTCTTTATACTTTGCCTGAATTGAACAAGTCATCCCAGAACTGTTCTTAGCAATGGATGAATGCCCACTTCACAAATCCCTGGTTGTCAATCTTTAGGGAGTGGAGAGGGATGGAATGCAGATGAGAGAATCTAAGCTTTTCCTCAAGCCTTGGAGAAGGACTCTTTCCAGGGCAACAGTCAAGTACATTTGCCTTGCTGCAAGGCAAGTTCTCTGCTTTATGGGAGATCAAACCAAAAGATTCAAAAAACCTACCTAGGTACATTTAAGACCATATTTTCCTGAAACACAAAAATATATGCTTTTGACCTTAAACCATGCTTTTATAAATTCTCTATTTTAAGTCTTGTAATTCTTTAAGACCAACTTCAGGTCATCAGGTCCATGACTAGCACAACCCACAGTAAAGCCCTTTCTGGTGTTATCTATGTTGTCATTTATTGCCTCCTATTTTTGTTGTTGTTGTTGTTGTAAGCATGCCTTGAACTTGAAGAAAATTATAATTATATTGAGGTTAGGGTGGGATATTTTATTTCAGTTTATTTCTTTTGGTGCTTTGGAAAAAGTAGGTTCCAATGTTATGCACTGGGTATTCGCTAACAATTTTCAAAATGTGGAACATACCAATTGTTTAGCTTGTTGGAACAGTAATTTAACATAATCATGTTGAATGTGTATGGTCTGGTCAGGGAGTGATATTTCCTCCCATTAATTCCCATATGTAGACTATTTAAACTGGAAATAGTTTTCATTGGCCCAAAAGGAAAAGGAAAATCACATTGAATCTTACTGCTAGTTATCATGGGCTTTAATGTAAGTGATTCCAGGCGGGTCAAACTAAGTTTAACAAATAAACCAAAAGATAACATTATGCCTTTAGAAAAAAATATTTTAAACCTTTTAAAAGAAGAATATTTATAAGAGAGAGACAATTAAATGAGTTGTTGGGGGAGGGGACTGCTCAAGATTTTAACAGTTGGAGAAAAAGTGCAATGTTTGGAGTATTTATCAATGCTTCTGTAAAAATGCCTTTATGAATAGGACATCCATAGATCCCAGTGTGGTCAGGAAAATCCTGGCTTGTGCCTCAAGTCCTGAGAAATTATGGGGAGCCTTCTTTCACCCCCTTTCGTATCTATTATGCCACAAATGGGAAAATACATTTTATGACCAATGCACAAATTCATGTCTTAGTCAAGGTTCTTGCTTTCAAAGCATGGAAAAACACAAATCAACTGAATAAAAAGGAGTATTTATTCCAAGATTAGATAGTTGTGTAATCTGATAGTTTTGAAACACGTATCACATAGTGGACTGTTTAAAACATATTGCTGGCTTTATTATAGTAAAACTATCTATCTATCTATCTATCTATCTATCTATATTCCTAGATAGATTCTGAATTAGTTCAATTGTGTGTAGACTGTCAAAATAAAATTTGAGTATTTCTGTTATTTATACTTTGTTGATGCAAAGTAAATTACAATGTAGTATATTGTAAATGGTTTTTAACAGAATACTTGAATTCTTTCCTTGAGTTGAAAAAAAACACAATTCTTTAAAGGGAACATTTTGATCTGATTAAAGCTATTCAATTGAGAAGAAATAAATGACTTCATTGCAGAATTATGGGATATGTGCAGAGTGACTTGAAGTCCCAAGAGGTGATGAACTTGTGTGTTTATTTTTTTAAACAGTGTTCTTACCAAACAAGTGGCTTTTTGGATCAAGAGCATGGATTCCAAAAGGTAAGTCAAAATCCATCACATATTTTCAGAAGCATGCCTAAGAAATTTAATCTCATAATGCAAGCTCACATAATTCAATTTCTAGGTTTTAGATACCAAAGATGATTGAAGAATAATTAGTATTTCAACCTGCAATTTTCAGTTGAAGTAGCTATCAGTCTTTAGAATAAACAAAAATCATCACAAATAGCATGATGTTTTGGAAGAATTTATTCTTTTAAAATGCAACCAATGTTTTTTCTGCTTTCTTGAAGAGAATGGGTTTGGTGGTTAATTCCTAAATTGTTTTAAAATATTTATCATAAAATTTGAAAATAGTAGTATATACAAGGAGTATATATTTTGAGCCCTAGGATGTGGTTGGGGCATATCCCAGGAAGTAACCACAAGCAAATCACAGCTGTTTCTGTCTGTTATCATTTGCCACTGTTTGTTGTCAATATATTTATGGGCTAGACAGTGTGGAGACAAAAATAACTCTCTTAGGTAACAGATGAAGGTGATGGCTGAGAATGCAGGGAATGAGAGGGTGGAAACTTATGTATTTTGTGAATCATGAGAGATCAAACAAACACAATATCCATGTAACAAAATATCAATCACTTCTATTGTCCTGGAAGATGAACACTATAGTTTATTACTATTATTAGCAATAACTTGATTCAGTTCTCACATTCTCATCATTAACTTAACTGTGCCTCTTGGATAAAACCTCACTATCACTCTATTTACTTATGCATTCTAATTACCCAATACTTTTGGCTAATTGAAAATCAAAAATTAGCCTTGAAAATTATTTTTTAAATGGAGGAAGAGAGTGCTATTAAAAGATATATATATATATGAGTATGAGAGAGAGAGAGAGAGAGAGAGAGAGAGAGAGAGAGAGAGAGAAAACCAAATAGCCAAAAGCCATGGGCAGTTCTTGCTTATAACCTCATTGAACTAACCAAGGATAAAAAGAAAAATCTTTGAGACAATTGGGGAAATTTGAAAATGGGGTAGGTACTATATTAAGGGATTATTTTTAATTTGGTTTGGCATTGATAATAGCATTGAAATTATGTAAAATCTGGATTTCTTGGAGATGAATACCAAAGAATGTATTGACAACATTGAACGGTGTCTGGGATTTGTTTTAAAATATTCTAGGAAAAACAGTGGAACACATAAAATACGATTTCAAAATATCAATAATTGTTGAAGATCAATTATGGGATTTCCATAATTAGGACTGAAAAACCAACACTGTATTTCAAGTCACTTAACAAGCCAAATGTAAACTGCATATGATTGATTAAAGATCCAGAACTAAGCAAGTCACTCCTGAGGAAGCACAAGGTGAGCGAACTTGCCTTACCATAAAGCAGTATTAATTCATTTAACAAGTATTTGTGGAATACTATTATGTGCTAGGTTCTCTTATAGGCATTGAGAATATAGCAGTGAAACTGCAGTGTTAGTGTAGAGGTAGGCCAGAGGGCGAACTGAAGAGAATATAGAGGCCAAGGTAGATCTTGCATGTGTTAATACTTCACATACCGCTGATTGGAAAAAGGAAGGACTTATGAGCAAATACGCTGGGACAATCAATAATCTATAAGAAAATAAATAAGATTTGATCCCTACATAACTTGAACACACATATATACACTCAAAACACAGATTCCGTTGCTGGCAGATTATAAACAGATGTGAAAGATAAATATTAACTTTCTAGAAGAAAATATTAGCAAATATATTTGATCTGAATGTAGAGGTAAAATTCTTAAGCAACGTATAAAAAGAGCTAAGCATGAAAGAAAATGTTTACGTATTCAAATAGATAAAAATAAAGAACTTCTGTTCAAAGGATACTATAAAGACACACACAGACACACACACACAGAGATATAATCAAGAAAGGATAAGTTTTCAAATTCTGTAATTAATTCTTACAAATCTGTAAGAAATCAGCTAAACAGTCCCTAAAATGGGCAGCAAGGCAAAAAATTGGCTTGTGCTAAAGAGGAAGCATAAAATGTGAATAATCGTAGGAAAAGTTGATCAACATCTTATACTGCTAGTGGAAGTATAATTTGGCATAATCACTTTGAAAAAGAAAACATATTTACATTATCTCATAAATTTGAGCATGTTCATTATCTATTATCCAGCAATTCCACTGTTAAGTATATTTCCTAGCAAAACTCATGTTCACAATGTACCAGGAGTGTTTTGATAATCTATTGCTACGTAACAAAGTAACAAAGTAGCAAAGTACCTACAGACTTAGTGGTTTAAAACAACGTTCACTTTATTATGTACTTAAGGTCCAGAATCAGTCAGGGCTCATTTTAGTGATTCTTCTGCTCCAAGCGCCATCACTGGGGCCACTCAGTGGTGTCCCTCTGGCAACTGGTCTGGTTTGGAGTTTTCACAAAGGTTTTATTTACACACCTGGTGTCTTGGTGGGGCAGTTGAAGGCTGGCTTCCTATGGATGGGCTCCTCCGCCTCTCTCCACATAGCCTTAGAACCTCTCCACAAGGTCTGTTCAACAGGATAGGCAGACTACCCTCGGTACACAGACTACAGTGTTGATCATGTCTTTAAGATACCAAGGCAGAAACTACAAATCCTCTTTAGATCTAGATCTGAAACTGGAAAGGCATAATTGTATTCACATGTCATTGGTTGAAGCATCACAGGCTAATCCAGATTCAAGAAGAGGGGAAATAGTCCAAGCGTTTTCATGCGCAGAGTGCCAAAGATTTGCAGCCATTTTTAGCCACAGAATGTTCGCAGCAGTGTTGTTCATAACTGTAATATGACAACTCGAATGTCCATCCATAGAAGAAAAAATATATTACCGTTCACATAATGGAACACTATGTTACTAAAAATTCAATGAAAGACAGTTCTTTGCTGTTAAATTGGTGAATCGTAGGAATTTTGAATAGAAAAACGTCAATCAAGAAATGTTACATTGAGTGTGTCACAATGACATATAACTATATTCACAAATCTTATAAACACATCAAATTAATAAACATATGAGTGCTTTTTGTATATAAGGGAATTTGAAACAATATTCAGGAAAATGATTATGTCTCTGAAGGAGACACTAGCATAGGACAGGGGAGGAATATTCAGAGCCAATAGCTTTGTGTAGTATTCTAGCTCCTAAGGTTATTATGCTTGAATGTATCATATATATATATATATATATATATATATATATATATATATACATATATATGTGTATATATATATCATATGTGTATATATATATACGATGTATATGCAGTATTTTATATATATATGTATATATAGTATATATATTTAGTACATTTAAAAATGTGTTTTATATTCTTGGGATTGGCAAATACCCTCAGGCCAATCTTGCCTTTGAAATTGATTTATTATTCTGTTGTCCCTAAGAATTTTCTCTAACATGACTTGCTACTTCGTGAATTTTGCTTTGGGATGACAAGTCCAAGAAGGAAATCTGACACTGTGCACTATCCTAAGACTAAAAGAGGGAGTTGTATGTTGGTGGTACTTATACTCACCATATAAGCTTTCCCCAGTTCGTTCATTTACTTTCTTTAGATTACTCTGGTTTTGTTTTGAATTATTTTTTTTCGTTGTTGATTCTTTCCCTTGAATTTCTAGCTACCTTCATGAGGGTGGAAAGTCATTGGACATGTACTTTTACCTTATACAAAGTCACCTGGTAAAAAGGCAAGTTGGACTGACATACAGGCCATCAAGACTTGAAAATACATTTTTTTTTTATTCCTGAAAAAGATGCCTCTGGGTCAGCAGTAACCATGGTAGGGAGTGGCCTGGTAATGATGAAGTTGGTTCTTACCCAGTCCCTTAATTAATCTTCATAATTATATATATATACATATATTTAAATTTTCTTCAGCCTTTGAGATATTATGTCAAAGAAGAGTGGCTCCCCTCTGCACAGAAGTTTCTTCCTATATGACAGGTTTTAGTCGTCTATGCTCAGCTTCTTCAATCGATGTGCCGCTCATGATTCACCAACACAATTTTTTTCTAATCCTTTAAAAATGGGTGATGTTCCCTCTTTTTGTCTTCTGTATTTGTTTTACACAAGGCTCTGTGATGAATGTGCTTTCATAGTTAATCATCTTGTTAATCATCATGGATTTTTTAATGCTTTTTGAGAATTACAACCATGAGAATATTGGAGCCAGAATAATGGGATCAAAAATTGGTGAGCCGCAATCCACATGGTTTTAATTCCTTAGAAGATAAAGACTTAATAAATGTCAGTGTTCTATATTAATTTTTTATGTAAAATTGATGTTAGTTTTGAAATATTGAAAATTCAAATAAAAAAGAGAAAGAGAAATGCATATTGTGTATTATTTTGGTTTCTTGAAATATATTTTAAAACTGTAAAAGGAATATCCAGAAGAAAAATATTTTAATTTCAGCAGAGTGTCTCCTTAGGACTTTGGGAACCCTGTAATTTCTTTTGGAATTCAAAAAGCTCTTACATACCAACATTTTGATGACTTTAAGTGTAAATGTAAATAAATGAAAATCATAAGGATTAAGTTTTCTTTGACACACATGTAAAAATTTTGAGAGTAAACAAGTTTAGAACATTAGCTCTGGACTCAACAAAACAGGAACTATAGTCAAAGTATTCCAATGTGAGTTCTTGAAACTCCTAAAATTCACAAGAAAAAAGTTTCCCAATAAAAAGGGCAAAAATTAATATTATCATAATAATATTAAATCTGTACAACTTAGTTATTTGCTTGGGAATAGAGCATTTTACACATTGAATCACATTAAATCAACTTTATACACTAGTATAAATAATGATATACATTTTACCTCTAAAAATTTTTGAACTCCCATCTAAAATCGTATAATAGGTTTATAGCAATGTTACTAAATATTTTTATACACACACACACACACACACACACACATGCACACACAAAGGGAAGGTCAGTGTTTTGTTTAAAAATCTTCCTGTTGAAGTCAGAATTATTCCTTGGCAAGGTACTACCATGTGTATAGATGTTTATAACAAGTCTATATTTCTGATAGGGCAGTCACACATACTATGACATGTATTTTACAGATCCAGAGCTTGCTGGGACAATTTCAGCACTTCAACTGTTCAGAATTTGAAAAGGCATGAAAGATTTAATATCAAGTATGAACCTGTTTGTGATGAAATAAGTGGACTTAATTTAAATCCAAAAGTGCATTTCATTTATTTTATGTCCTTATACAAAACGGAAGAGGCAGATGGATACTCTCACATAAGGACAGTTTCACGCAGAATGGTTTTAACTGGAAGATCAATGATCATAAATAAAATTCAATTTAAAAACCAAATGGAACTAAATGTCCTGCCAGAAGCAGCAAAACTATATCTCAGAGTTATAAACTATAATATCTTTAGGAAAAATCCAGGGAAATAATCATCTTAATTCTCTCAGCAGATGATATCTATATCTTAGCATAGGATTTTTTATGTGCTGTTGTTTTTGTTCTGTTGTCCTTGTTTTATGAAGGTAGCATCGCAGAAAGAAATTAGAAAATGGATGCTTAGGACCAAAAGCATTGCAAGTCCACATCACTTCAAGATAGGAAAATGGATTCAGGATATTCTTCAAAATGAAAAATCTATTCTTGTAATGATTGCTAACCTTTCAAAATGAGGGATATTACTCTGCTTTGTAAAGACCAATCATAGACTTTAGATTGAACACGTGACATAGAGCAGTGATGACTAAACGCTGCTCACATTAGAATCACTTGAGAAACTTAAAAGATACAGATCTCTGAGGACCAGTGCAGACATTCTGTGTTGCTACACAGGAAGCTTTATTTATGGAACCAAGTTTGGAAACTACTGCCTTAGAAGACAGAAAGGAAGAACTTCTCCCCCATCGCTTCATTTAGGCTCTTCTATGATAACTGGGATGGCTGAGACATGAGCAGCAGCAAGAAACATCAAGTTATGATAAGCAGGGGTGCATGTCTGTCCAGCCTTGTCCTGTCCTGCCTCAATTAACTTGATGCCTCTCCAGTCACTATGCTCATGAAAGACAATGCTTGAGTGTAGGAACTGTGCCTAAAGAAAAAAGGGAAAGGAGTAATATACACGTAGAATTCATTACATGCTAGGTAGTTATTACTTTACATACACCATATAATAAAAACCTCTCACCACTCCCACTAATAGTGGATTACCTTTATTACTCATGTTGTTACTAATGATGATATCAATTGAGAGAAGAACGAGATAGTCAAACTTGGTCACACAGCATGAAACAGCAGAGCTGGCGTACAAATTCAGCTCCAGTTCTTTGGAAAGAACATATGAGATAGAATCCTCTTGGTGTCTTTTATCCTTTATTTTCCACAATATGAATACACTGGTAAAATATAATGAATCTCATTTCTCAAATATAGTGGAGGGAGACATGTATGTCTCTTCTGATAAACAGAAATCTGAAATCATGGCCACTAGTTTGAGGGATTGTTGTAACACCACAGACTACCTAATTTCCATCTGATGTTCAGCTTTGAGGAAGTGTATGATCAATACATCTGATTCCCTTATGAAATTATATCAGATAAATAAGTAAAATGCTAGGCCTAGATTTGTAGTGTTCTAAATGTATTATTACCTTATAGTTTATTTCAAGAATGCAAAATCCTTCATGTATGGAAGCAAATCCATAAATTAAATAGGTTTTTAAAGGAAATTGATGATCACAAAGTAGTTAAATCTATGACTCTAGTTGCTGCCTTCATTTTCTTCTTTTCTAAATGTGGGTTTTTTAGTAAATGTTTTATGAAAATTTTTCAGAATTAGAAGCCAATCACTACAAGTCAAGTTACAACCAGGTGAAGAGCAAGATGGTTCCACACCTCTGTACTCAGCCATTGGTGACTGGCGTCAGCAGTAACTGCAATCAAGGCACTTTACATGAAAGTGTTTCTGCCCATATTGGCTCTCCGCTTTTGTCATTCACTCATTCATTCATTCATTCATTCATTTGTTCATTCAAAAATATCTATTTGTACCCACCTTGTGCTGAAAATTTAAAATTGATCACGTGGTTCCTGAGTTATTTGGAATAAGATTTGAGATCAACTGTATAGCCTATAGACTAGGCATTTGACAAATTCCTTTTAAAAAAAGGTCTCGTTTACTGTAGGCTCTCTCTCATCTATGGCAGTGCGTGGCATGCAATTATGGCTCTTTTAACACTTGACTGAATAGGCAACTGCATTGCAGGGACTCTTCTTAGAATGGTGTTTTTTCTTTCCTATTCATTCTATACATTTCTGTACCTTCCACTGTCTTCACCAATTCCCAAATAAATGGTATGTTACTTTCCCTTTTTGAATGAGTCAATTTAATGAGGTATCACTTTGAAAAATATCCTTGAAGGCAGATTAGGATAGTCTTTATTTTGCAATGTGGATGTCACACAAAAAAAAAAAAAAAAGGAAAAGAAAGGAAGAAAGAAAGAATAGATTCTGAGAAGTACTGGGTCTCTTCAGATCACCCTGAGGAGCAGATATTGCAAAATACGTGAACATTTTGTTCTCCCACTGGGAAGATGAGCCATCATAAGATGCAGATGTGTTCTTAGTTGTTGCTTTGGTTTTTGACATGTGCACAGAATACACATGTACCAAATAAAATATACATAAATGTACTCTTTACAGTAAAGGCACCTGGCTTTGTGGGAAGTTAGAAAGACAAGTGATGCCTCAGAAAATGCTTAAAAGAAACTAACTCAGCATTAAATTCAATACTGAAGTCCCTTGATCTTGACCTCTAAATTAAGTTACCATGTCAGTAAGCATGCAAGTAATAATCGTATGTCTAAGCATTCCCAAAACCCGTTGTCCTGGAAAGAACCAGTCCTATGGCCTTCAAGTATCTGCATAAGCAATTCTGCTTCCCAGAAGAGAGCAAAAAGGGAAAGAAGCTAACATCTACTGAGCACTTAGTATATTTCAGGCTCTATGCAAGGTGCTTTATTTAGGCCAGTTGCTCTCGTCTCTACATGAAGCTACACATGGTAAGGAGAAACAAGTAATAGTATAGATTTCAGCAAACAGTGTTTTATTCTTTGCTATTATCTGCCCCAGGCATTTCTAACCTACCAGTGAAGGATAACATGTATAAATAAAACAAAACAGTAACAAACATTTTTTTTTTTGTTTCTTGAACTTGCTACTGGAAGGTTTATCATTAAAACCTTAAAGCCATTGAGAAGCCCTCTCTCTGATGAAAAGGGTAAGTTTCCTGGGAGGGCCAAACTGCCATCTCCTATGCTTCTGCTGAATGAATCAGGAAAAACACTTGTATTGTCAGATGTGTTTGTTGTTGTTTTTTTTTTTTTTTTTTTGGTTGGATCAAAAGAGAACTGTCTTACATTCTCTCAATATAATTTTTGAGAATTAGAGGACACAAATGTGATGATGTATACACATACTGGTTCAAGTACATTGTAACTGGCACTGATCTTATGTACCTTATGTAATTATGTTCTATTAGAATGTAATTGCTAACCTTGGAGAAGGGATTCCAGTACTCCAAGGTGAAATCTTCTCATCTGCAATACAGGCCTTTCTGTAACATATGCTTTTCAAGCTTGTTGAAGTATTAACTGCATGATACATTTCAACTGTTTAGCACATTGTACATACTACTAATGTAAATATATTATTTTTCCCAACTTGGATAATATATTCCTAAATGGTGGGAATCTGGGAAAGAGGTTTAAGGTGGTCACAGCATCCCAATGATTTTTTAATTTATTTTATTTTATTCTGTCTAATCAAGCTTCCATTCTGTACTTGCTGAGAGATGTCTGAGTTGCCTGGAGTGCACAGTTTAGGCCTGAGGTATACTCCTCATCATGAACACAATCTCATCCATAGGCAACCATACAACATCTTTGAAAATATAAGCTACATAACTTAAGGCTTGGAGGGATACTTATATAGGTCTTAATATCCAGCATTTGTTTTCTTCACAGATTACTATGAGATAAAAAAGAGAGAAACAGTAAAATCTTATGTTATTGCATACAATATTTTTCTTGATAATTAATTTACTATCATCACTACCTAGAAAGATTACAGATCCACACCATATGAATATTTTTCCTGCTTAAAATAGAAACAGCATATGGTTTATTTCTTTTAATGAGATTGATTTATTCTAAATGTAAACAACAGTAGAAAGCACATGTTTTATAGACATCTTAGCAATAATATTAATGAGAACTCTTTTGCTGGTACAAATAAATAGTTTTATTATAGAAAATCCTCATGTGTAAAATTATTTCAAATTTAATTGTGATTTTGCCTTAATTTTGGACATGGAATAAATCCAAGAAGATTTAATGCTTGTTCTTTTCTCTGGGTATTGGAATAGCTGTAGTTTTAAAGGTCTAAACTTTCTCCTCTCCCTTTTTCCTCATTCTTACATTTCTAATACATCCAATGATCTATGTCAGTAAGCCCATTATCAGAAACTCATATCTGAGTTGATGCCTCTCGGAAGTCTTGGAATGAAGACATCTGTATAGCCAGCCTATTGGGATAGTTAATTTTATGTGTCAGCTTTGCTGGACACAGATACTTATTCAAACATTATGCTGGCATTTCTGTGAGGGTGTTTTAGATGAGATTAAAATTTAAATCAATGAACTTTGAATAAAACACATTGCTTTCCATTATGTGGGTGTGCCTAAACTAATCAGGTGAAGGCCTGAATAGGACAGAAAGACCAGCCATGTTTGAGCAACAGAGCATTCTAATATATCCTGGAGAATATACCCCAGAACTTAGAAAGTGGTTTTCACTTTTCCAGAATTTTTCTGAAATATAAAGAAATGCCATGTTCTGCCTTTTCCTAATCCCAAACAATCATTTAACTATTATTATCCATTGGTCCAAGCAATATAAACCAACCTCAGTAGAAATTATATTGAAAGTTCCAAGGAAATGAGGTTTTCTTGGGAAACGTCCAAGAAATATATTCTCTGAGCAGAGGTTTAAAATTATATATATATATATATATATATATATATAT